>NW_027131390.1:32410000-33610000 GCF_026122565.2 Emydura macquarii macquarii | reverse complement strand
GTGCCATTTATGATCGTGACACTTTCCTACAAGAAGCTGGACTGAGACTGCAGGCTCCTGAAAACACATCTGATGGTAATAATGACCCAGCCCCCCAAGCTATGCTGCACTCAGACTGGGTGGACCTACAGATAAAACCATGGCTGTGTCATGACCATCTGGTTGCCTTGTTGTAGAAGTTTTAGAAAAACTGGCATACTTACGTTTTTAAAGTCATGTATTTCTAAAATTTCCTCACTGCCATTTCCAGATCTGAATGTCTCTGTTCTGGTTAGAGGATCTATCTCCATCAAAATCTTCTTTTTCTCCCCATGGCTAAAGAACGTGTACCTCATATCATATATCTGGGAGGGCAAGAAATATAAGCAGAGACAGTTGGGTACATCCCAATGTTTGAATTTTTGTTGATTTAGCATTTTAAAAAAACCCTCTGTTGTCTTACATTGTTTTGGTACCATAGTTTCTGCAGCTGGTTATAAAAGTTCCTAAGCACCAATGCCAAGGGGCCAGTGCTTTGGAGCAGATTATCTTTGCTTTCTAATATCTGCTGATTGCTTTTACAGCTGCTTTCCTCACCTTGGACCCAATCTTACATTCCACTCAGGCAAAATGCCCTGAATCTCCATGCTTGCATACCATGGTGACAGGTGTTATAGAAAAACCACGGATAGATGGATTGACTTTAGTGGGAGTCTTGCCTGAGTTGGGAGGTCAGGCGCAGACTCTCAGTCCATACACGTATTAGTGATGGGTGTGCTTCACAAGTAATTGACCCACAAAGTGTTGACTTGGATTTTGAACATCCCAAAACCTGAGATTTCAGTATGGACCAAACACAGCTAAGGGTCACTTGCAAAAACTGAATTTAGATCCAGGTTTGGATTTCAAGATCTCCAAAGTTATAAGGAACTGCCAGACTGGGATTAGACTGGTCTGTCTAATCCAGTGTCCTGTCTCTGATATAGGCCAGTACCAGCTGCTTTGGAGGAAGGTGCAAATGGACAATTTAGAATAACCTATCCAGAGGGAAAGTTTCTCATTAATCTCTTTAGTTAGCAGTTGGATCATGTCTGAAGGGTTTATGTGTCTTATTTTGTAAATTCTATCTCATGTAACAGTGGATGTTTTCATTCTTCATATCAATATATAATTGTATTTTTTAACCCTGTTAAGCTCTTGGCCTCTGTAGGATCTTGTGGCAGAGAGTTCCACAGGTCAAATCTGCACTGCGTGAGAGAGAATTTTTGTGTAGGAGTGTGACCCATCCGTGCCTAGGGTAGCCCACCTGAAAATGCCAAGGTCAGAGTAGGCTGCAAAAGGAGAGCAGGTTCTCCAAAAACTGGTGGTTAACGCTAAAGTTAGTTCACCAGTCAGCCAAACAGTATACCTGATTCCCCACAGTGGTTATTAAAAAGTTAAAATAAGAAGTTACACAGCCCCCTTTACTGCATTTCAGTTTCTGGCTCCCAATCAGCAACTATGTCCAGTAAAGTGAAGAGTTATTTAAAAACTCTGTTCCCTTTACCAAAATGTTCTCCTGATCCCCAAAGGATCACATTACCTGATCAATATTGGTTTGGATCTTACCCAAAATATCACGCTGCCAGCCAATCCTTTAGTATCTAAAACTAAAGGTTTATTATAAGAGGAAAGAACAAGATGAGAGATATTAAATGATCAAAGCAATCAGATACATACAAATGACTTGAAATTCCATATATATCAGGTTCTTAGCAAAACTGTGGAGTTTGCAGTCTTGTACAGTTCCTCTGGTGTACATCCAGTACCTGGATGGGTCTCAGTCCTTTGTTTCATACTTCAGATGTAGAGTTGGTGGTGATCCAGAGGTAGGAAGAAGAGGAAAGAAGGCAAAACGGACATGCAAAATGGAAAAAAGCAGCCTTTTATAGTTTCTGCCATGTGGCTTGTCTCAAATACAGCTCACAGCACATGGGCAGGGAAAAGCACTTGCAGTCCCCCTGACCACAGGCGTGTCCCTACATGTCCTGATGACTCATAGGCATGGCACTTGTCTTACTGTATAGTTGATGGCCCTTGACTGGCCCTCAATCAGGCTGGACAGTGCTGGTGCTAATCTGTCAGGGGTGTCACCCACTAACACAGCACAAGTTTTAGATATAGAAATATCACACAAATTCATAGTTTACAATACAAAGATGATATACACATATAGATGAGCTTATCACATTCAGTAAGTCATAACTTTTCCAATGATATCTTACATGGCATATTTTGCAAGATTTGTTATATTTCTGCAATATTGATATCAATAATATTATACATGGTCACTCCTATACCAGACAGCGGCACAAGTAGTTTTAAATCTGCAGCCTTTTAATTTGATTGAATGTTCCCCTGTTCTTGAATAATGAGAGAGGTGAAACAGGAGCTCAGGATGTAGTCTTTTCATTTTGTCAGGCACCTGCAGTCAGAGACATCTGGCTCTAGAACTTACCTTGTTCCAACACAGCTGGAATCAGGTGACCTACAGGCACCTGGCAAGGTCTAGTTATTTTCCAGGGTTTCTGAGAAGATGAGTGTGTTATAGCCAGGTACATAAGTGAAGGGGAGGGGAATGATGAATGTTAATGGGCTGGGCAGATGAGGAAGGACTTGGTTCTGTTTGCTCAGGCTGCATATATATTTTATATAACATTGTGGGGCAGGCAGATTTTATCTACAATTAAAGTAACTCCAGTATAACCCCACTGGCTCCTTACGTAATGCTAGAATGATTAATTATTTGCTCCAGTACCCACTAGGGGACTCTCTAAGCTCTCTAGAATTCTGTCTCCACTAGAGCAGGCCTGGTCTACACTAGAAAATTGTCAGCTTAACTATATTGCTTTGAAAAATCCATACCCCTGAGTGGCATAATTAAGCTGACCTAACGCTCAGTGCAGAAAGCACAGGTGGACGGACGAATTCTTCTGTTGACCTAGCTACTGCCTCTCAGGGAGGTGGATTACCTATGCCAATGGGGAACCCCTCCCATCGGTGTAGGTAGTGTCTATACTGAAGCGCTGCAGCTGTTCCATTGTAGCATTTCGAATGTAGACAAGCCCAGATTCTTTACCTAATGTTGACTGCGCAAGTGCTAGTGTTGATAAGATTAACCTGTTCTCAACGTTATGCCAGGACAGTCCACTCCTGTCTGCCAAAGGGTGTGCTCATGTAGACAGGGTTTAGGAGCCTAGATAAAACCTCCCTCCCACACACATTTCCACTTCAGTCCTCTCCCTCTCAAGGCAGTGGTGTGTTAAGGGACAATTTAGAAAATTGGCCAGTCCCGACCCTGTGCTCCTAAGGGGACTTCGTCCTCCTGACACAGCTGTGGTTGCACACAGAGAGGACCAGTGGATTACCCATGCCTCAAGGTCCTGCATCTTGCAGATGGAATAAGACTTGTGACAGCTCCCTCCAGGGCCTGTTGACACCAATGCTGTGTCAGCCATAGGGGAGGGGGGGGGGGAGGCACTGCCAAGCAAGCAGAGATGCTCCTAACCCACCCTTGGGCTCAGCTCTCTGCTAGAAGGTTCCCTCTGATGTGGGCACAAAAGCAGGAGTCTGATAGCCTGCCCCCCACTATGCTGTTAAAGCAAAGCCCTTCCATTGCAGCAGCAGACTGTTAAATAGCAGCAAATGCCTTGCAATGGGCCATGCCGACCCCTGTCAAGAGGTAGGCAGGGAAGGGGTTAACCCTTTCCCTCTGGCTGGTGGCAGGCCCACAGCTGCATGCCCTGAGTGTAGGGATTTGCAGAGCAGCAGGGCTGGGTCAGAAATATGGGATTATTTCATCCCTGAGAACAATGGGAGGTGCAGTCTTGTATATGAAGGACATGCTGGGGTGGGGCTGAGTTTGGGGGAGGGGGTCAGGGAAAGATCTCTAGGAAGAAGGCCAGAGCTGAGACTCCTTCCTTTTTTTCAGAAGTTGCCTGCAGCTGGCTATGCCTCTTTCGCCCTTTGCTGTGGACATGCCTGTTGCCAGTCCCACCGTGACCCCTTACTTTGCCTGAGGGAAGCCCTGCTCCATTTGTTTTTGGCCTTTACATGGACGGGGTATCCAGGTTTTTCATTTTGTTCCTCTTTAAAAGGTGTGTAAACTCCATCCAAGCCTGCAGAGTCCTTGCCTGCTCCTGTTGTGTCTGTCTGTCCTCTGTCCAGCCACAGGCAAGACGAGGAAACACTGGCACTGCAGGACAGGAATTCTACGTGGAGGGGTCACGGTGGCAATCCCGTAGCTAAGGGTGTGCGCTAGCTAAGGGGATAAATAGGGGCCAATGACATGTGTGAGGCCTGGTGGAATGGTCATTGTACTGTTGCCCCTTTGGTCTAAGCAGTGAGCCACTAATGTGGGCCCTGTTTGTTTGTTTCCATCAGAAGGAGAAATGGATGATATGTGTCAGGTCTGTTCTGTGGTGCAATCCTGTGTATTTACAGAGAACATGCTCTCAGACCTGTGGCCCTGAACATGTCAGGAGCAAACAGCAGCAGGGCGTTTCCTTTCTCACAATCTCCAAGCCTGTCCTGTGCCCCAAGAAACTTTGTCTCTGCTGAGCCATGCTCACCACTGCTTCTCGTGCTCTGCTGTGTCTGCTGGCTTCCTACCCACATAAACCAGTTTGCCAAGCAATCTTCTAGTCCCCGTGTTTGCAGTCAGTCCATGGAAACCCCTCAGACAACTCGACTTAGCCTGCTCAGACTTTGCATTGCCTTGGGCAGTCACTTCTATTGTCTCCAGCTATCGCTCCATATAAAGGAGCTTAGCTGCTTTCCATTTAGTCTGAAAGAAGGGTGCTTAAAGTACACAGCTTTAACAGGGTCTGTGATGGTCTACAGAAGGCAGCCATTAGCACTTTCCAGCATAATAGTGTGTTACATCTCTTGTACCCTCCCTGTGCTAAACAGAGAGTTAATAGTGTATCAGATACAATCTCTATTCCTCTTCATGGGTACCTGCTGTTGCCAGCCTGGGATGGTGCTAGGCAGCTCCCTAGTCTCTGTTGATGCCTGACTCTTAAAGGTTGAACAGTAGCAGATGCTATGTGAAGCATACAAAGGATCCTTCTGGAGCAGTTAAAAACTGATGAGTTGTCTTGGAGATTCTCTTTCAAGGATAAAACAGTGTCTTGCTAAAGAGAAGCTTCAAGCAAAGAGCACAGAAAATCCTGAAGAGCCAAGAGGGAAAAGGCTGTACTCCAGGTGCCTGGATGAAATATGTTAACTAAGGCCTGGTCTACATTACAGATTTTTGTCGACCAAAGTCAGCTTTTGGCGCCAAAACAGTGGCAGTGTACACACTGCACTCCTTGCCCCCACCGACCCAACTACCCTGATTTTGCGACAGAATAAAACCACCTTGACGAGAGGTTTAGAGCTTTTTGCACCAACCTTTGGCGACAAAGTGTCAGTGTAGACATCACATTTGGTACGGTTGCGGTAAATGGCCTCCAGGAGGTGTCCCACAATGTCCATCCTGACTGCTCTGGCCATCAGTTTGAACTCTGCTGGCTTGCAGCCATCTGCCCCTTCCCCTTTAAAGTCCTGGAAAGTTTTGAAATTCCACTTCCTTCTTGGTCAGTGCGGAGAGCTCACATCTCATCTTCCCAGCTGACCATGGCGGCTCCATGCACCAAACGCTCTCCCACTTGGAGCACACCAGAGCTTCTGGATCTGATCGGCATTTGGGGAGAGCAGGCTGTGCAGTCCCAGCTCTGCTCCAGCCAAAGAAATTATGATACCTATAGTCAAATTTCTTGTTTAATGGTAGAGAAGGGCTATGAGTGGGATACGCTGCAGTCATCCAGTCCTCTAAGGCGGAAAAAGAAAAAAGGGCATGGAGATACATTGCCTGAAAATCAAAAAATTGATAGGCAGGAGAGGAGGGAAAACCAGGAGTGAGTGATAGCAGGTCACGAGCACATGATAAAAGCCACGGAGGAGCAAACGGAGCTGCTAAAGTCACTCATAATGCTGCAGACTGAATTCATGTGTGCTCGTGCCCCTCCCTTTTCCAGTCAATACAGAACTGTTTTCCATGCCCTCCCCAAACTGCACCCATACATTCCTACCAATCATCTTTGTACCCTGATAACTCCATTCCTTCAGACAGCTTCCGGAATGATAGCTGGACTTACACCCAGCTGTCCTAGCTCACACTGCCCCTTACTGCTTTCTCCTCTCCAGCCTAGCTTTTCGTGTGTGTTGTGAATAATTGTTATTTAATGAAGACATACTCTGAGAAGAATAAGCAATCTTTATTTGTCTCTTGCACATGGTGGTTGCAGCTCACATTGATACACAGTGCAGGCTGGACACAGTCATAGCATGGCACAGTGCTGTTTACAAAGACACTTATTGTTGCTCATTGTCAAAATCGCTTCTCAAAGCCTCCCTGATTTGAATGACTCCCCGTTGTGCCCCTCTAATAGCCCTGACATCCGGTTGTTTATAGTCAGTCGCAAGGCAATCCACATCTGCCTTCCACCCAGGGGAAAACTTTTCACTGTTAGCTTCACAAATATTGTGGAGCACACAGCGGATGGCTATAACCATGGGGAATATTTTCCTCATTGAGGTCTAACCTGCCTCAAAGGCACCGTCAGCGAGCTTTTAATCTGCCAAATGCACATTCAACAGTCATTCATCACCTGCTCAACCTATTACTGAAGGGCTCCTTGCAGCTATCCAGGTTGCCTGTATAAGACTTCATGAGCCATGGCAGTAAGGTGAAGACTGCATCTCCCAGGATCACTATGGGCATTTCAACATCCCGCACTGGAATCTTTTGGTCTGGAAAGAGAGTCCCTGCTTGCAGCTTTCTGTACAGGCCAGTGTTCCTGAAGATGCATGTGCCATGCACCTTCCCTGACCAACCCATGTTGATGTCAGTGAAATGCCCATGGTGATCCACAACCGCCTGCAGTTCCATAGAGAGGTACCCGGTTCTATTGATATACTCTGTTGCAAGATGGTCCAGGGCCAAAATTGAGATATGCATGCCATCTATCGCCCTGCTACAGTTAGGGAATCCCATCGCTGTGAAGCCGTCCACTATTTCACGAACATTTCCAAGACTCACAGTCCTTTGTAGCAGAATGCAATTAATGTACTTGCACACTTGCAATAACACAGTGCCAATGGTGGTCTTCCCAACTCCAGACTGATTAGTGACTGACCGGTAGCAGTCTGGAGTTGCCAGCTTCCACACAGCAATTACCACATGCTTCTTCACCGAGTGGGTGGCTCTCATTCTGGTGTCCTTGTGCCTCAGGGCAGGGGCGAGCTACACACAGAGTTCCATGAAGGTGGCTTTGCACATCCAAAAGTTCTGCAGCCACTGATCATCATCCCAGAACTGTATAATGATACGATCCCCCCACTCAGTGCTTGTTCCATGTGCCCAAAAGCGGCAATGTATTGTATGTGGCTGCTCCATGAATGCAAACTAATGCGGTGTTGTTTGTTTGTGTGGCACACAGCAGGTCAAGCGCCTTGGATTCCTGTTCAGATTGAGCCTATGATATACTGCGTGAGCAGCTGTGATGTGTTCAGAACACTGACAACAACAGTGGAGAGCAGTGTAGGATCCAGCCTTTCAGAGAGAGATGGCAGGCACTCAAGAAACTGGAGCCTTTGAAAAATGCCACAAAACACAGTCAGAAACCCATGGAATGACGGGACAGAAATCACTGCATCATGGGACATTGAGCCCACACCCATGATGCACTATCATTTTCTCCGCCTTCCCACAACGCCTAGTCACTAGACGTGGCACAAGGTGGTGAGTTGCACAGTGGGATATCTGCCCACATTGCACTGCTTTCACTGTCAATGCTAGAGCGCCACCTGTGGATGTGCTTCGGCGACATGAGTGCTGCGTGGACTGGCACAAGCGTTGTAATTACAGCGCTTTTTGATCATCTCTGTAACTTGCGCTGACAACACTTTCTAGTGAGACAAGGCCTAATTCAGCAGTGAGGCCAAGGGATGCATGGTTCGGGGAGGCAGAACGCCATTCTCATCCCTGCAGGAAGCCCCTCTAGGGCAGGTCGGTGGCACATTGGGGGAGCGGCATCTGAGGAGCTTTCACTGCTGCCTCTGCTGAACCTTCTCTCAGGATAAAAATGGCACACGTGACTCCAAGGCAATTGTTCAGGTGCCTTTCTGGAGCGCTCTCTATCCTTTCTTGTGAATGAGAGAGAGCTGGCTCAGGGGTCCAGCAGGGGGCTGCACAACTCTTCCCCCACAGACTGACAACCTGCAGCCTGGTGACAGAGTCTTCACCAACCGGTGGCTGGCCAGCGGCCTGTGTGAAGTGAGACTGGAGGATCTCCATCCAGTTCCCAATAGACACATGTCCATGCCACAGCTGGCAGGATCTGCCATCCTTTTGGCACTCTCAGAAGAGGCCAAGGACTGGGTGGTAATGGGGGGAGCTTGCACTGTGCAGCTGGGTTGTTCTCATTCTGTGGATAAGCAGAGACTTATGTCTCCAGAGCTATGAAGGCACCAGTCCTCATGGATCCAAATTCTAAGCCTGGGCAGCCTGGCTGCATGCATAGAGGCAGAGGGAGAGCGCAGCAGGATGTCACTGGGAGCAGAAAGCAGGAGGAATCCTTCCCTGCACCTTCCCCCACCAGCCCTAATGAGGCTCCAACTCACCACTGCTGTGCTGCATGGTGCACAGGAGGTGGGGATTGTCTAGATCCTGCCCCAAGCTCTCTGCAGCAGAGTCACACCAGGTCTGCTGTGCCCTGGCGGTGGCAGAAGTTCCGAGCGCTGACTTCACACCTTGGATTTTAAATGGGAAGAATATTAAGCTCAGAGCGTCAGCGCCATTTTCAGGTAGGTCTAATGCCTGCTGCCTGGCTATTCACTTCTGGCTCTAAACACATCTCTGAATTCAAGTCTGCATAAGAGGACAGATTCTTCAAGCGATGGCAACAGAGAGAGAGAGAAGCCACTAGTTCAGATCTGGCTCTGTAGGAGGTGGGCTTTCATTAATAAGAACGCCTAGCTCTTATATTGTGCCTTTCATTTGTAGGGACAAAGCCCTTTACAAAGTTGGTTAGTGTCATTATTGCCATTTTATATATGAAGAAACCAAGGCACAAGAGTGACCTGCCCAGGGTCTCCCAGGAATGGCAAAGCTGGTAATAGAAGCCAGCTATCCTCAGTCCCTATTGAGTGCTCTACCCACTAGCCCACACTGCCTCTCACTTTAAAAATTAAAATGCATTAATAATGTTCAGTGTCTCCCTGGCAATCATGAGCATCTCTCGGTAGCCAGATTCAGATTTTTTTTAAAAAAAATATACACATTGGTTTTACTGTATGGAAAAATTAGGCTAAAGGCGAGAAAATGTTGGAATGCTGCCGGCTGAGAGAGACAAAGTACAGGCTGTGCTTTAAATCATTCATGAAAGAATTTGAAACCATATTGTACACTTATTTTAGAATCCCCTTCTGTTTAAAGGGAATGATTTTTCCTGTGAGTTTGGCCAAGTAACCTATTTGGAGGCTTGGCTCAACTGCATATTATTGGAGAGTTGTGACATTTTTAATCGGTAAATTGATCCTGAGATAGTTTTGAGAGTCATCTCAGAATTTGACAGTTGCAAGAGGAAATAGCTGTCCACATTGTGATAAGCACTTTCGTTTGTTAACTTGTCAGCTTTGTTTTGTCAGTGTAATGTTACTACATGGCAGATTCAGGTTATTTCAGTGTTAACATATGAAGGTGGAGTGCATGGCTCTAAAGGCAAACTGCAACGGGGAAAAAATTGGTTTGTTGCTACTTTTTGCTTCAGAAAGTCATGTGAAAAGAACCAGAAGGGCTTTTTTTTTTTTTTTTTTTTTTATAAAAAAAAAGGATTTTGTTACTCTTGCTTTATTTCTTTTTTTTTTTTTTAACATTAGAAATTCAAACCTTGCCTACCCTGATTTTCCTGGAAGCCTCTGTGGTCTGCTGGAGAAAGAGTTGTCTTATGAAGTTACCAGAAACTGGAATCGGAGCGGGTGAGAGGAGACAGGATGTTTGGTCAAGCTGTTTAAATGGTTTTTGTTTTTTGTTCACACACGCTACTCAAACATCTAACAAATTACTGGGAAAAAAAATCTTCCTTTAGGAAAGATTAAAAGAACTCGTGCCCCTTCAACTGAGGGCTGTTCTCGAGTCCTCCTGCAAAACCAAAAGTCAAGACCTGATATTTCTAACAAACAAACAAACAAACAAACAAGAAGGAAACTCCCCCAAAACCTTTCAGGCTTTCATTTTATGTTACAATGAAACACAAACGCAACTTTCCTTTTCTTTTCTGGCCACTTTTATTTTAATAATTAGAAGATCAGAGTCTTCTGTCTTTCCTTCTAGAAAAGTTTTCTTTTTGATGTTTGTAAGTTATATTTCTATCCCTGCCAGCTTGACCCTTTATGCATTTGGGTAATATTGTGTGCTTGCTTTTGCTTTACCCCTTTGCCCTGTGTTTCTTCAGCAGTATGAGCCAACATGGCTCAGTTACGCTGCCTCTCTGTGCTGCGGTAGCAGTGAGATGAGGTAGTGATGTTTATATTGTGGAGTCTGACCCCCTTAAACATTCATTTAAGTATGGTGAAGATGGGGGCAAATGGACGTGAGAAGGCAAGGACCAGGCACCACTTGGCTAGTTGGTGCCAAGGTCAGTGTTCTTGCTTTGGGTGTGCAGTGAGGAGTTTACAGCCCCAGCCAGGTGCTTAAGTTGGTTGGGACAACAAGTGGAGTCTTTTCGGCATCGGAGGTCAGGGCTTGTGTGTGGCAGAGAAATCCCACTCAGTGAGACACATGGCACCCGTCTGCTTGTTGGTCCAAGTATGAGTCTGGCTTTCTGTGTGAGGGACCCTGGGTTGCAGTCATGCAAGCTATGGCACCATCCAGTTTTGAGAGAATGCCTAATATAGAAACTCCTCCCCACAAGGGGGCAAGGATAAAGCACAAACAGCTTGATGGCCTGGAGATTAGCAATCTTGCTTAAGATGTGAGAGGTCTGAATCAGGGCCATAGACTGGCTTGAATAAAAAGGACTTCCCCTTTACTGTAAATCTTAATGTCCATCAAATAAGTTGCAATTCCTCTTCAAAGAGGTGTCTAAAGCAAACATATAATAACATTCCTGCCTCCATATTTATCTTGTATTTTGCATATTGTAAAATTATTACAAGTATTATTAAAAAATTATAAGATATTCAGTCTTTGTGCTTCAGGGTATAAACTGGTCAGCAGCTGGCATCAGGCAGAAACCTTTCTGCATGATACAGTATGCTTTGGAATAGGTGCTAGAGTAGAGATGGGTGTTTTAGGCCTTCATCTAAAGCATCTGGCATTGGCATGTTGTAGACAGAATAGTGGACTCAACGGACCACAGAGACCTGAGATGGAGCGTTGGATCTTATGCTCCTAATTGGTGGGGTAGAAAGATGGTGCAGGGGGAGGATCAGGTTTGGTGGGGAAGGTAGCCAGCCTATCCCATGTAAACTGGCTCCAAAATACATGCCTTTCTAATTGCTGCTATTTGAACACCTCATCAAACAGAAAATGTGTGTCCAAGGATAATGATCCTATAAAAGTGGGATTACCCTGAGGAACCAAGAAATATTGGGCCAGTGGAGTCAGGAGAGTTACACCAGGGATTACTTTGGCCCTTGATGGGGGTTATACTTCAATCTACCTTGTGCTACGCTAGATGTGCGCAATAGGGATAAGAAGGCTATAGGCTTAGGAAACTGAAAATAAATTAACACAATCCAGTCAGCAGTAACTCCTCTGAAAGCAAGTCTGTTTCATTGTTTCTTAACATTGCAAATGCATTAAAGTAAGAAATATAAATCATGACAATCAATCATTCAGGATTCTGGCTTCCTCTTCTCTTTATGTAGTGGCATAATGACTTTTCCACCAGTTTATGGTAAGATAATTGAAACAAAATGGAAAATATTTTCGTACTTGTCATAAAATTTGCTGCTGGTGAAATATAGTAACTTTAACTCTTTATGGCAGAGATCCCATCTGGTGCAAGTATTAATTATGAAAAGATTGCACTAAAGAAACCTAAAGGCTAGATGTGAATAATGCAAAAACAAAAAAGGTCAGCATGAATATTCTGTAGTGTAAGAAAATGCTTATCGCAATCTTGTATGGATTTTTAGAGTGAGTAGTTAGCAGTATTGATAGATATAATATTGTAGAGAGATCGCTTGATCTCACTGGGTAGAACTGATACTCTAAAATACTGGATCAGCGAATATTTACTTACTTTTTTAGGTGACGGGTTCCAGAAATATTTGACACCAAAAAATATCAGAATAAGAAAAATCACCAGTACACAGAAGAGCAATCCACAGATCTTGTATCTTTTGCAGATCTTCTTTCTTGTTTTAGCTGCTTCTGCCTAATTAATTACAAAACAGCAATATCCAGTGGTCTGCTTATCATTCCAAGGAGTGCTGAATACACATATATATCAGACAGTTATTATGCTCCAGGTAATAAACATCACATAGGAAATTCTGCAATGGTAAAGAAAATCTTTAACTTACATCTAGAAAGTGACAGACCTTGGGGCTCTCCTGAGAATTCTTTTCCATGGTCTCTGAGTAAAATTTCCTTCTGTGTGTGTGTATGTGGAGAGATCGGAGAAACCACTGCTGAGGTGGAGTTAGAGTTACAAATGATCAGGATTGCACGTGCCAGCGAGGAGAAACTCTCTGCTACAATGACTCCAATATGTCATGCTGAAGCCTGCTTTACCACAGGAGTCTAGAATGCACCAGTTAAAATATGTATGTGTGTGTGGGTGCCTATTGCATTGAGGGACATGGGGCAAGCGATTGCCGTGTGGGTTGGGAAGGTGACTGAGGGTGAGATATGATACAACAGCTTTCACTCTACACCTACAACTGCAGTGAATAAGCTTTTTATACGCTTACTAAAACGGGAGAGCAGAAGAGCTCTTCTGCCCTTTCCCTCCCTCCCTCCCCCCTTTGCATCCTCCATCTTTCCCATCTGGTCTAACCTTTCCAGCTGTGCCTCCCATCAGCTTTTTCAGTAAATGCTTTAATGTTGCCCATCTCCCTTTCTAAGGCCTGGTCTACACTGGCGATTTAGGTTGACTTAAACTCCCTTAATTCGATTTAATTACACCCGCATCTACACTGGTGCCACTGTTAAGGTGCCTGTAAAATCGACTTAATAAGACTACCTCTGCAAGTGGCGTAGTGCCTAATTCGAATTTGTTAAATCGATTTAGCATCAGTGTAGACAAAACAGGACTGAAATCGAATTAATTGACCTCTGGAATGTATCCCACAATGCCCCATTTTGACCACTCTGGACAGTCGCGCTGTGCTGCTCTGTGGTCATGCTAGCAGGAAAATCCCTTCCCCTCAAGCCCTGGGAAGATTTGAATTTTCATTTCCTGTGCTTGCTGCCAGCATGGAGAGAGTTTTGCCACTGTTCTCTGCATGGCTACTGCAAAGCCCAAACGTGCTCCAGCATGGAGTCAACCAGAGGTCTTAGATCTCATTGGGCTGTGGGGCGAGGAGTCCCGTTCTGGCTCAGCTTAGAGCCAGCAAAAGGAATCTGGACATTTATGGGAAGATATCTCAGGGCATGCTGGAGAAGGGACACCAGAGGGACGCTCAGCAGTGCCAAGTGAAGATCAAGGAGCTGCGCCAATCCTATCAGAAAACCAGGGAAGCTAACAGCCACTCTGGCTCCTCTTCCAAAACATTCAGGTTCTATGAGGAGCTGCATGCAATTCTCGGTGGTGATTGCACCACGGTTCCTCCCCACAGCATCGATACCTCCACTAGTTCACAGTCCATGATCAATGAGGGGGACTCCGTGGACGAGGAGGAGGAGGAGGAAGCTGTGGAGAGCAGGGTGCAGGAGAGCGTGCTGTCCATTCTCCCTGAAAGTCAGAACATATTCCTGACTCCAGAGCAGTCCAGCATCACACAGGACAGCACTAATGATCCTTTGGAAGGCATATCTGGTGAGTTTTCTTGCTTATTATAATTTCTGTCCTTG
Organism: Emydura macquarii macquarii; assembly: GCF_026122565.2. Taxonomy (NCBI): domain Eukaryota; kingdom Metazoa; phylum Chordata; order Testudines; family Chelidae; genus Emydura; species Emydura macquarii. The sequence continues at coordinate 33,595,914 of NW_027131390.1, read as the reverse complement.
TACATTGGGGGGGGGGCACAAAGGGGATCTCAGGTATTTCGTTGACTGTACTGGGTGGTTACCTAGGGATCCTGTTTTTTTATGTGATGAGAAATGCTACATTTATCATCAGTTGATATCATGTGGAAATTTTATTGTATGTAGTCTGTTATCCCTTGAAAAATTTTTCCGGGGAGGGCTGCCTTGTTCCTCCCTCCACGGTAGGATTCTTCTCTGCAATCAAGGTAGCCAGCATCATGGCTTCATGTGTTTTAAGCATATCCTCCCCCTCCCCCCCAGGGTATCCGCAGTTCCTCTCTGTCTTGGTTTAAAATACAAGCAGAGATTCCCGCACGTGCAGTCCGCAGTTCCTCTCTGTAAGGGTTTGAAATACAAGCAGAGAGAGGAAATCCTTTGCTACATTGTATCATGGGATCATTATCTAAATTGTTACATTTGTATCATGTTCTTCACTATGCTAACTGTGGCTACCTTGTTATTTTTCTTTCATTCTGTAGACACCTGGGCAGTGGACCCACCCTTAAAAAGTGCTGTGGACAGATTGTCTCAGATTAGAAAAAGGAAAGAAAAAAGCAGAGATGACATGTTTGCGGAGCTCATGAACACCTCAGCAGCCGCAGAGACAGAGCAAAGAGCATGGTGGCTGAGCTTGTCCCAGAACATGGGACAAATGCAGGACCCTGATCACAGCACCACACAAGAGATGCTGCGACTCCTGCGGGACCAGGCAGACATGCTCCGGCGTCTTGTGAACCTTTATGAAGAGCGGAGGCAGGACAGTGTCCCGCTGCAGCCCCTCCATAATGCTTCTCAACCGAGGGCTATGCCGCCCTCCCCCTCCTCTACCCCCAAGATGTCTAGGAGGAGATTGGCCAGGATGCAGTACATGCTCTCCTCCACCCCGGTGGAGGTGAGCAGAAAGCTGTGACGGCCATGCTAACAGCTGGCCAGCAAGCTACCACCCTACCCTGGAGACAGTGAATGAACCCTCCCCTCCTTCCCCCATGACTTCAATGTTAAAAAATAAATTCCAAAACGTTTTTTTATTAAATCATATCTTGTTCAGGAGGGATTTGTCAGGCACAGATATCGAAAGGGGGTGGCAGGGTGGGGGGATCATCAAAGGCAAGCAACATACAGAAACAGAAATCAGAAATCAGTCCTGCATCTCATTGCAGAACCTGGTTTTCAAAGCTTCCCTAATGCAAAGCGCTCCGTGGTTAGCTCTTAGCATAGTGCTGGCATCTGGCCGCTCATAATTGGCGGCCAGTCTTTCTGCCTCCAAAGCCCAACCCTGGGGGAACCTCTCACCCTTCGCTTCACACACATTATGAAGAACACAGCAAGCAGATATCACAGAAGGAAGGTTCTTCTCAGTCATGGCCAGCCTAGTGAGGAGACTCCTCCATCTACCCTTTAAATGCCCAAAGTCACATTCTACAACCAATGTGCAACCGCTCAACCTCTTATTAAAACACTCCTTGTCACTGTCAAGGTGACTGGTGTACGGCTTCATTAGCCAAGGGAGCAAGGGGTAAGCAGGATTCCCCAGGATCACTATGGGCATTTCCACATGTGAATTTTTTGGTTAGGGAAAAAAATGTCTGCCTGCATCTTAGAGTACAGCCCTGAGTTACGAAATACACGAGCATCATGCACCTTCCCAGACCACCCCACATAGATGTCTGTGAAATGACCCCTGTGATCCACAAGCCCCTGCAGGACCATGTAAAAGTACCCCTTGTGGTTTATGTACTCGGTCGCCAGGTGTGCAGGCGCTAAGATGGGGATGTGTGTCCCATCAATGGCCTCCCCGCAGTTTGGGAAGCCCATCGTGGCAAACCCCTCCACCATGTCCTGCACATTTCCCAAAGTCACTAGCCTTCGTAGCAGAAGTCTGTTTATGGCACTGCACACTTGATTCACGGCAGTGCCCACAGTAGATTTACCGACTCCAAAGTGATTCCCAACTGAGCGGTAACAGTTGAGAGTTGCCAGCTTCCACAGAGCGATGGCGACTCTCTTCTCCACCGTCATAGCTTGTCTCAAGCAAGTGTTCACGCGCTTTAGGGACGGAGCCAGGTCTGAGCACAATTCGAGGAAAGTTGCCTTTCGCATCCGAAAGTTTTGCAGCCACTGATCGTCATCCCACAGCTGCATATCGATGCGCTCCCACCAGGCTGTGCTTGATTCCCTGCATCAGAACCTGCGCTTCACAGAATGCAGCTGACCCGTTACAGCCTGCAGTAACCAGGAATTGTGCTCCTCGATGGCTTGTAGCAGGGCAGCCTCGGTGGCATAGATGTAGTATCTGCTTTGCCTTCTTGCTCTATTTCTAAAGTACTCCATGATAAGCCACGATGTGTTTGTCATGCTCACAATAATAGTGCAGAGTTGAGCTGGCTCCATGTCTCTGCAGCAAAGGCGAGCGCAGGAGTAAAAAAACAGCACAAAAATCCTTTTCCTGTTTGTTGGGGGAGGGGAGGGAAGCAGCGTTGCATCCTGGGACGATGACACTCATCCCAACAGCCACTGTGGCTAGTTGCACTGTGGGATAGCTACCCACATTGCACTGCTTTCTAATTCAAATTAAGGCTGGCCAGTGTGAATGCAAGAGACCAGCGCAAACAGCGTGGTGCGTACACTCTGCTGCGATTTCTAAAAATCGGCTGCTGCAAGTCAAATTAAACAAAGTCGAATTCCCGCAGCATAGCCTAAGTCACTCATTCCTGACACCTGCGTCTTCTGTGCGCTGCTTAACTAGACCAGTCGGTGTCAGCCTAAGAGGCTCGGGATCAGAGCACTGTAGCTCTGTGGTGCTTGCTAGCTGAGTATGTGTTAATTAAGGGTACTCTGCTGTGGCTGGGGAGCTGAGAGATGAAATGGGGGTGCTCTCATTGATGGCTGGCTGCTGGCTGCTTTGGAGCCCCCTAGTGGAACGTGCACTACTGCATCTAGGGCACTAGAGTAGCTGCCCCTCCTGGATCCTTTGTCTGGAAGCAGTGGCGTACCGAGTGGGGGGGCCAGGCCACTTGGCGCCAGCCTACGGGGGGGGCGCTGGCCTGGTCCTCCACGACACGCAGGAGGCAGGGGGCACAGGAGGCTCTGAGGGGGTGCCCTTCAGTGCCCCCTGCCCCTTGTGCGTTGTGAAGGGCCGGCCCAGCCCTCCTCCCCAGGCTGGGGTGTGTGGCCGCCTTGTCTGAGCCAGTGCCAGGCTGCGGGGCTGCAACGGGAGAGGCGAGCTCCGCACAGCGGATAGGTGCAGGGTATGGGGGTGGTGGAGCTAAGCTTGCATTTGCATCCCACAAGCCTCACATGCCCCCCTCCCTGCAGGTACAGACTCCCCCTCTCTGGGACAGCTGCAGGATGGCACCGGGACCCTGCCTGCCCTGCGTGGTGGGGGGGGGGGGGGATGAGGCCTGGAGGGGTGCAAATGTAGGCTTGGCCCTCGAGCGCCGGAGCTGCTCGGTACGCCACTGTCGGGAAGCACTAGGTCAAATTCAACTCTGGTGTAAACAAGCAGCACTCCATTGACTTGAGAGGGCACCTGCTTAGACCAAGCACTTAATGCTGAACTGCAGCACAAACATGAACCTGGAGGGAAGCCCAGCAATATGCCCCAAATGGTCCAGCTCCCCAGGCTTCGGCGCATTCAGCATAGAAATGGGGTTTAACTAATTTTTAATGAAGTCTTGTCTACCTCCGTGAAATGTTCTTGCCACTTCCTGGGCCCCAGACGATAGCCCAGCATGCGACCTCAGCCAGCCCAGCAGACTCACCAACCCCATGATAGGTGTGATCTCACAGCAGGATGCACTCTGGGATATCGTCAGTGAAGGAGAGAGGTACCAAGACGCTACCGCAGGGAAGGAATAGTTATTAAAAGTTTATTAAAGCACATACATCCACTGTGCCTTCACCTCGTTGCAGCTTTGTTGTTCACCTGTGCAGATGGGGTGAGCAGCTAACAATGCCTGACTGCAGCGGCTGGAAGGAGATCAATAGTGGAGACCACACCAGAGCTCCTGCAACGTCTCCCTTTATTCAGCAGCTACTTTGCAATTTTCCAGTGTAAAGGTCAGAGTACAAAGCCCTCAAGGTACAAACAAACTAGTCTTCCATACATTACAATGCATACATAATCTTCAGCAGGGATGGAGCCCAGGATTTTCAGCCCCCGATGCAGGTTTGTCTGTCACTTGCACTGTAGGAAATTCTTTTACCTATGAATAGGCAGTGAGCTGTTCTAGTTTCTGGAACTGGCCACTAGGAGGAGACATGCTTGTTACAGAACTGGCACAAAGGTCAATTAATTTTACTTTGACTTTATTTACCCATTATGCTGAATGGGACAATGCCCCAGTCGGGGAGCTGCTATTGCTTATGAGCCCTGCAGGATCCTTTGTGTATTAGCTACAGCTCCTTTGGTATCAAATCTGCTCTCTGTGTGCTATCTACCATAGATACTTATCTGGCCCCATCTGAGCGCCTCACATTCTTTAATGTATTTATCCTCACAACACCCCTGTGCGGTAGGGCAGTGCTGTTGTCTGCACTGTACAGGTGGGGAAGTGAGGCAGAGAGAGACGGTGACCTGACCAAGGTTATCCAAGTAGTCTTTGGCGGAGACGGGAATTGAACCAGGATCTCCCAAGTCCTTGGCTACCGCTCTAACCATTGGACACGCCCTTATAGAAAAGTGGGTCAATTTCAAGATCTCTGTCGCTGTAGCCAAAGCTGTTATTGCTCTGGGTTCTGGGGCCGTTCACGCCTTGTGCCAGGACCAAGACTGCTTTGACAGCTCCTTTATTTTGGCTCAACGTGCAGAGACAGAGCCTTCCCAAGGCTGTGCCCTGGTGCTGTGCAGCTCTCTCCTCCAGAACCACCTCCAGCCCCTCCATTTTCTGTTCCAAAAGCACTTTTCCAACCTGCTTTTGCTAATAAAAGCCCACAGGCATCATGCATTAATTAAAATTACCTTATAAAATCCACATGCAGTCTGAGCACAGCAGAGCGAAGAGGAGAAAGAACTGCAGGTGATGGGTCAGGTAAGGGTCAGGAGAAGTAGGACCCATGTCTGCAGGGCTCCAGCTGACTGATACTTCCATGCCACCATATGGCAACCATGACAGAGCTGCATTCCATGCGCTATAAATCCTAGGGCACTGAGCACCACCCACAGGCAACACCCCCTACTGGCAACACCTCCATGACTTCAGAATGGTCCGGGTGCACTAGTCAAGCATGGCGGGCCTTTCAGGATGCTGTGTGTGTAATCTGGCAGTACCCTGGCTGTTGCTACAACAGACCCTATGATTGGTCACTGCTTTGGACTCCAGCTCTGATCCCTGACTAGATTCCTGAATCTGGCTCTGACCTTAGGGGCCTGATTCTGGCTCTGACTCCTGCTTCACCCACCAGACCCTACTCTTGCTCTGACCATTAGGCATGACTCCTGGTCCTACCTGATAGGCCAGACTGCCCACGTCCTAGTCAAGACAGGCTGCCTGGCTTAATGCACTGCTGGAAGGCAATCAGAATTCTTTCCTGGCTGGATTCAGAGCTTTTAAAACTCCTTTATGCTGCCCCAATGTCTTTATTTGATGTAAAGGGCCTGGAGGGGGGCTGAGAATCTCCATTTAGTTTAGTAGCTTAATTCAGGTAATGTCAACATGGATTCACCAAGGGCAAGTCATGCCTGACCAACTTGATTGCCTTCTATGAAGAGGTGACTGGCTCTGTGGATGTGGGGAAAGTGGTGGACGTGATATACCTTGACTTTCGCAAAGCTTTTGATACTGTCTCTCACAGTATTCTTATCAGCAAGTTAAAGAAGTATGGGTTCGATGAATGGACTATAAAATGGATAGAGAACTGGCTAGAGCATAGGGCTCAACGACTAGTGATCAATGGCTCCATGTCTAGCTGGCAGCCGGTCACAAGCGGAGTGCCCCAGGGGTCGGTCCTGGGGCCGGTTTTGTTCAACATCTTCATTAATGATCTGGAGGATGGGGTAGATTGCACCCTCAGCAAGTTTGCAGATGACACTAAGCTAGGGGCAGTGGTAGATACCCTGGAAGGTAGGGATAGGATACAGAGTGCCTAGACCAATTGGAGGATTGGGCCAAAATAAATCTGATGAGGTTCAACAAGGACAAGTGAAGAGTCCTGCACTTAGGACGGAAGAATCCCATACACAGCTACAGTCTGGGGACTGACGAGCTAGGCAGCAGTTCTGCAGAAAAGGACCTGGGGGTTACAGTGGATAAGAAGCTGGATATGAGTCAGCAGTGTCCCCTGGTCACCAAGAAGGCTAATAGCATATTGGGCTGCATTAGTAGAAACATTGCCAGCAGATCGAGGGAAGTGATTATTCCCCTCTATTCAGCATTGGTGTGGCCGCATTTGGAGTATTGTGTCCAGTTTTGGGCCTCCCACTACAAAAAGGATGTGGACAAGTTGGAGAGAGCCCAGTGGAGGAAAACAAAAATGGTTAGGGGACTGGAGCACAAGACTTATGAGGAGAGGCTGAGAGAACTAGGCTTGTTTAGTCTGCAGAAGAGAGAAATGAGGGGGGATTTGATAGCAGCCTTTAACTACCTGAAAGGGGGGGATTCCACAGAGGATGGAACTAGGCTGTTCTCAGTGGTGGCAGATGACAGAACAAGGAGCAAAGGTCTCAAGTTGCAGTGGGGGAGGTCTAGGTTGGACATTAGGAAAAAGTTTTTCACTAGAAGGGTGGTGAAGCACTGGAATGGGTTACCTAGGGAGGTGGTGGACTCTCCATCTTCAGAGGTTTTAAATGTGCAGCTTGACAAAGCCCTGGCTGGGATGATTTAGCTGAGGTTAGTCCTGCTTTGAGCAGGGGTAGGACTAGTGACCTCCTGCGGTCCCTTCCAACCCTAATCTTCTATGATTCTATAGTGGGTGCCATTAACTAAGCCGTCATTGCTTTACTCTGATTAATGTACAGCCAATGGCATCCATAAAGGGAATTAAACATTATTATGTTATTATGGTTACAAGGTAAATGTCATTTGTTTTCATCGCAACAACTGTAACTCCAGCATAAACTGGGCATGTGAACTAGCACCAAGAGGTGAGGGACTCGCAAGGATGGGGGTTAATGAAGCATAATAAACGGACTTAGTTTCTGTCAGTTCTTGATGAGGTTTAGGGCATGGCACTAGCCCCTGGGTACAAGCTGGGTGGTGATCAGAAGGTCAGGGGAGGTGGAAGGCTGGCAGCATCTGAGTCAGGGTGATGGGACCCAGCTCATTGCACCAAGTGCAAAATGTGCGCACGTAGGAATGGGCAAGCAGCAGGAGTCTCATGCAGCCTACTATAGCACTCCAGTGACTAAGAGGCAGGGCCAGATCCTCAGGTAAATCAGCAGAGCCCCACTGAATTAAATGGAGCAGTGCTGATTTACACCAGCCAAGGATCTGGCCCACAGGTCAGTGACGTAGCTGAGCAAGGCCCCTTCAGAACTGGTTGCCTCAATCTTCTAGGTGAGGAGGCACCAGGGTGGAGGAAGAGGGACTGGGGGATGCGTCGATAGGCTGTTCCCTGTGAAAATCTGCACTACTGCTGCACCTTTTCTGGCGGTGGAGCCAGGAGATCAGATGCCAGGCGTGTCAACCTTTCACCAGGCCTAAAGGTACTACGACTGTAGAAAATACTGTGTTTTCAGAGGCTCCTCATTTTTACCATTGAAATGGCGGTGTCCAAAAACATCTTTTGGAAAGAAATCTGTCTGACTGTTGGTTTAATACTGATCTTCTTCTGAACCCAAACACCAGATTTATGAGAGTCAAAGCAGCTCTCAGGCAGGATGTCTTGTGTCTTATTTATGCTGGCTGAGAAACAAATGCTGAGCTTGTGGATGTCAGGAACAATTCCTAACCCCCCGCAAGCCCAGCTAAAGACTTTGAACTCCCCCGACTAAAGAACACTTGCTGTTTGGAACAAACGGTCTATTTTGAAACCCAGAACTCAGAGATAGCCAGGAAAGTGACTCCCTCTAGTACGAGACTTCCTGAGCAAACAGCAAGTTGGAGGTTTTTTAATAGCCAGTCCTGCACTATGAGTTTCTGTGAACAAAAAACCACATGTGACCAAACATTGTATTAATGTCAACAGCTGTGTGCATGGGAAGAGTGCCACATGTCAATCAGAAAATTCACACAGAGAAAGATAGACACATGGGGTCAGGGAAGGAGGCAGAAATCCTAAAAAATGGAGATGGCCAGAAAATGTTTTATTTTCTTGTGGAAAATTTCAATTTTTTGATGAAAATTGAAATACCAGGAAATGTTGGCTGAAAAACAAACAAGGGCTGTGAAATGTTGTCATCTGTTGCCTCATGGGAATTGTCGTTTGGGCACCTAATGCTTCCATTCTCTACTACAGGCAGGTTCTCTAGTTGGACATGATGCCTGGTGGTCTCCCCTCTTGAAGATGGGAGAAGGTACATCATGGGGATCCCTGGCTGGGGTGCACCATGGGAGATGTAGTCTAATTGCAGAACCTAGCTCACAGAGAAGAATGGGGACATGAGGCAAATGAACTGCAGTTCCCATGTGGCACTGCCATTGCATCTTCAAATTGAAATATTTCAGTTTTCAACATTTAAGTTTTTGACAGAACAACTGAAATATTCTGCAAAAAGCTGATAGTTTTCATGACAAAATGTGTTCTGTGGAAAATTCAATTTTCCATCAAAAAACATTTCAACCAGCCCCACTAAAGAAACAAAAGCCACCGGAAATAGAAAATTAGTGAAATTATCCTCGAAGCCCATGAGGCTGGCTTGAACCCATGTAACAGAGGAGAATTTAGTTTGGTATGAACTAAAGAAAAGAAGCAACTGTGAGATGAATGTGTGACTAATCCGTATCTGGAAGAACATCACATGTGGTCAAAGGGCTTTTGATTTTCATATAGAACAAACAATAAGAGACTCAGCTTATTGGCATTGGTTGGTGCTTCCTTAGCTTTTCTGTGCCTCTTGCACCATAAATAGATAGGCTCTGATCTTCCCTGGAAAATCTATCACATCCATAATCTAGACAGCTGCTGTGACCTATTCTCTGAGTCCAGTAATAAATGTGACAGCTGTGTAAAATCTGTGTGTCTGGAAACTTTACACCAAGAAATTCCTTCCAGGCCCTCACTAGGTTCTGGCTAAAAGGCAGCTCGCCCAAAGCAGTAGGGTCTGGGCAGCAGCCTACAGCTGAAAGGAAGTCATGATGAACACGTTGCTCCTGGTTCTAACGAAAAACCTGTTAAGATCAACGGCAGCATCTCTGAGCAGCCTGAAATTGGAACGATGGAGGCAGTAAAGTTAAAGATGAGCTGCAATGTTAATGCGGATAGTACATGAATTGGGTGCTTGCTTCCACAGACGGTAAGTAAATCACCCTGCTTACCATGGCATGCAGCATCCTGTTGACTTTTATCATGGGCTTTACAATCTAGTGAACGGGCCCCCATTTGGAGCCTTTGCTCTGTAACAAGAGAGGCAGAAGCCAATGCAAAGCAATAGGAGACTGGCAACTAAGGGCCCAGTTGTGGTGTCCTCACTCAGGCAAACTCCCACTGTCTTCAGGCTCCCAGAATCAGAGCAGGAGCAGGGGTCAGTAAGGTGAGGGCAGTGGATCTGGGTGACTGACTGTAGTATGATGAATGTCCCTGGAGGAGGATGAGGTTCAGGAGGGACCCAGTTCAGCGTGGCACCAAGGGCTCAGCCAGGCAAGCCGGGTGCAGGCTGCTGGCAGGTAACACTGGCCACCCTGCATGCTCAGTACAGATTTCGCCTCTACAACTCTGCCTCCCTGCTCCATCACCTATGGCTAATGAACCCATGATAGAACATCCTTGCAGCATGGGATTGGGTGCCAGTGCCTTGCGGGGAGTGCAGTCAGCTCTCTGACTTGGCGTAGCAGCAGCAGATTATGGCCTGACTGAATGGATCAGGGTTCCAGGTAGGGCTGGGCTCCAGGTAGGGTCTTTGGTGCCCCACCAATATTTCCAAACAGCCTTTTCTTCCTTTGTGAGATCGGTCTGGGCTGCGCCTGGCCTTGCCCCATGCCTGGTGACAGTAGATAGGAAGCAGCTCCGGGTATTATGCTTCTCCTGTAGACTTTTCTGGCCTCTTCAGTCTGGTGGATTCTGCAGCCATTCTAAGCCATTCTCAGAGTTAATCAGGCAGGACATCTGCTTGATCCTCATTCTCAAGTGAACTTCTCACTACCCAGCCATTAATTTCTGCTTAGAGATCGGCCTGACCTATGAGATTTGGATCTAGATCCAAGCTTTCCCAAAGGCTTGGGGTGCTGGCTCTGGAGTTTCCCCTCAGATTCATCGCTAGTTTCACTAAATTAAAGCTACAGAGATCAACCTCTCCCCCACCCCCCATGTGCTTCTGTTTACGCCATGGTGACTCTTGGTTATTCAGATAGCATGCTGGCCTCTTTTTGAGGCTGGCATAGCCAAGGAGGGGGTGATATTTTTGAGTGCAGACAAGCGTGGTCTGAACACACACCAGGGAGACAAGAACTCTGCGTGATATAATTCCAGCTCTGGCACTGACTCCCTCCATGGCTTAGCGCAAATCGCTTCACCTCTCTGCCTCGTTTTCCCCATGTGTAAATGGGAGTAACAATCTCTTCTGTTCTCCATCTCCCAGAGTGCGGTGAGGATTAATTCGTAAAGTGCCTTGAAGTTGGAAAGTGCCAAGGATTGTTGTTATTCCTGCCCCACCCCCATGCGGAGGTTCAGAGGTTGTTTCATGCCTTTCTCTGTGTTGCCCTACATAAGAAAAGGCTGTGACTTAGTGATTTCACTGTGATAGACTTAGCTTCTGAGCTGTCCTTTTCATTATGTTTAGCAGAACCATGATGTGGTCTAAATCTGCCCCCCTACTGCAGTGGGAGAAAGAAGGACCCGAACAGGTGCAATGCTGCCATCTAGTGGCCTCTGGTGAAACACATACAAGTGTAATAATGTGTTGGGTTCTTGGGAATATCCTAAGAAGGGACTGGAGAACTTGGAGATTTTTGTGGGGTTTCATGAACCCTTTTGAACTTTTAGAAAAACAAAAGATATTTAAAAACACACACAGAATGTATCTCTGTCTCTGTTCCAATTTGCACAAGATGTTGGAAAGCTCTGGTAGATTGTAAGCTCATTGGCCTAAATTTTCAGAAGTGTCCATTTATTTAGGGTGCCTCCATTTTTGGATGCTCAATGGGCGACCTCCAGAGCTTGATTCCTCTGAGATACTGAACACTGTTACTCCAGCTGATCTTCCCAGCAGCTACTGTTGCTCAGTACCTCTGAAAACCAGGCCCAAGGGGTCTCAGCTTGAGCACCCCAAAATGGGGACGCCCCACATTAACAAATCCATTAAGAAAAATGAAGGCCATTGTGTTGTGGGCTCTCCCAATTCCAGTCAGGTGGGAAGGCAAGGTTAACATGGGTCTTACCGTGTCACTGATGTCAACCCCACCTCTTACTTGGGTGTTGCTCCTAAACCCTTGTGATGGGGTGTACAAACCCTGGGCGCTAGGGTTACCAGATAGCAAGTGTGAAAAACTGGGACGGGGTGGGGGTTAATAGGCACCTATATAAGAAAAAGCCCCAAATAGCAGGACTGTCCCTATAAAATCAGAACATCTGGTCACCCTACTGGGCCACACGGGGTTAAGGACCTACTCTGGGTCCAGCCAGCCACACCTATAGGAAATGCTCCAGCTGGAGGAGTTAAAAGGCTGGGGAAACAGCTCACTGTATGGCAGGCCGGGGAAGAGAGAAGACCTGTTACCTGCAGCCCCACCAGAGGAGAGATGAGGGAAGAAAGAATCTCTCCCAAGACAACTACTGCCCAAAGATCTCTGGACTTTGGTAATCCCCTTTATTATTTGTTTGGACTACCCCAGCAAGGGCAAGCCCTAGGACTGTGCTGACCTGGAGAGTGGGCCATCCTGCAACAGGAGGCAGTTGCTGCCTGAGAAAGAGAGTTACCATGCTGCACACTGCCACCAGAAGGTGCCTTGAACACAAGGCTTTGCTTGTTTATGACCAGTCTCATTACTGTGATGGAGGCTGATGTGTGTGTGGTTGAAGCTTTTCCTGCAAAGCTTCAACAGAGAGTGGCAGAACCTCCCAACTTCCACCCCAGGCACATGTGATCCAAGATAGACTCCAAATGGGGGAGAGGGGGAAATGTTAAAAATTTCTTGGGATTGTTAATTTGGCCAAGCAATGACTGCAAATGAATGGACATGGGCAAAATATTATTGTCTGTCTGTCTGTCTATCATCTATCTAATCACACGGGCATTAGCATTGGAGTGTTTTTAGAAGTAGTCTAGACATTAAGTGTCTCACGTGACTGGAAATAAGGTGAAGAACAAAGTGGGTGAGGTAATATCTTTTTTTTTTTTTTTTTCTGGGCCAACTTGTGTTGGCGAGAGAGACCAGCTGTTGAGCTTACACAGAGCTCTTCTTCCAGTCTGGGAAAGATACTGTGCGTGGCGCAGCTAAATACAAGGTGGAGCAGATTGTTAACTCGTATTTCGAGGGACCATTCAAGGTGAAGTGGCCTGTTAACATCTCTCCCTTCATGAAGGGAGGGAAAACAGGGGTGGTGGTGGTGGGGGCGGGGAGTTTGTGAGTTATGACTTATTGTAATAAGCCATAAATCCAGTATCTTTGTTCAGTCCATGATTTTTAGTGTCCAGCAAAGTTATGAACTTCAGCTCCCAGGCTTGCCTTTCAAAAGGCAACCACTTTATAGCTGACCTCTGGCCTCACCCTCAACGGAAACCTGCACAACACATTTTGTGGGTGGAGTGGGGGTGTTGCAAAGGCAAATCTGGATGGGTTCTGTGCTCCCACATCCTTGTTCAGTGTCTTGTTTATGTTGACCTGAATTCCAGTCCCTTCCTGAGTAATGATGCAGAGGAACATCTCTTGCAGCGGGAACTCTAAACAGTCTGTCAGGTTTCTCGGCAGAGCAACTCCTCCTCCCCCTTCATCCTCTTTGTGTAACTCACTAGTCCCTTCTAGTCATTAATCTGCCTATCAGTCACCAGCTCCATGGCACAGCTGGATAGTTTTCTAGTAGAGGCCCGGAGTAGCTGTTATCTCCCCCGCTCTGAGATCTTAAGCAAGTCCCCGTTTTCCAATGCCACCGCAGCCTGGAATAATGCCAAGACCACCACGAGGAAAAGGTCCCTGACCTGTCCTTTCCACACACTCAAGCCCACAAAAGCCAATTTTTAATAATAAATATAAAACACTCCCCAATGTCTTGGTGTGGAGAAATGGGCACGTGGCTGGAGCACAGCAGACAGAGCAACAATTGCGTGGAACATAGGCCAGGGAGAGAGAAGGTGCAATTTTTCTCTTTCTTGAAGCAGAAAATCAAAGAAGAAATTTTACATTGTTCCCCCCCTGGACAGAAATATAAGTTTCATTCATCTACCCAGTGGAGAGAAGGTAACTAACTATTAGCCAGAGGGTCTGAGCCTCTGGGGGAGAAGGTGGCCAGGGCTGGCCTGTTGTAAGACATGCAGAAGAGCTTTGCTAGCAGGTCAGACTGGCTCCTGGAACTGTTGAGGGAGATATTGGAGCAGGACCACCAGACCTAGCCTGCAGCCCAGGCCATACTAAAGATGGAGAAAAGGATGGTGGTGGACTGCAACATGCACAACTGGGTGAGGCAGCTGCAATGTGAAGAATGGCAGCAGCAAAAAGAGCTGTTCAAATAGCTGTCTGACATAATGGCCAACAGAACATGCCAGCCCAGCTCCGAGTCCTGGTCCAGCTTGCTGTAGTGGCTTCCCCTCCACACCACCAGGTTCTGCAGCAGACATGAGCAGATGTACCCAATGCACTTCACCCTGTGCATCCCCAGGGGAAGGAGAACAAGTGCACTGGCTCAGTGCAATTCTATTCCATGGCATGTTGCACAGATTGGCTTCGTATCTTGCCTTATTTTCTTTGCACTTTAGTTGTGCCTGCACTTTCTTGAGTTTCAGACACCTGGACTGCTTGTGTTGTTGACTTTTTTTTTAATAAGTTACTTTGCTGTCCGCCCCCTGGGTGTCTCAGAGCTTGGGAAACAAGGACAAGAGGCAGAAAGTTCAAAGCAAAACTTTTAGTAGTTTCAGGTTAATGCATTAAATTCGTTCTTTCTCACCAATAAATTGATACAGTGCACTCATGGGGTACTCACATTATATGCCATCAGTTACATTATCACATTTCCCCTTTGAAGCAAGGATGTGGGCATACCCGGCACCCCTTATTTCCCTTGTTCTTCTGAACCCTGCCCCAGCTATCAGAGCCATGCTGCCTGTTACGAGCCTGTAAACCAACACACGCATCAACCTACTTCTTGCCCTGATATGCCCCTTCCCTTCACTTATGTTGTGCAGATTGCAGTTCACCCCAGTCACATCAATGAGTAGCATTATACATGCTGCAGTCCCAATGGGTTTGTAGGCAGCACCATCGTGCCTTCAGTCTGCCTAATGCACATTCTGCCCTTGCTCAGTGTGTTCTTCAACCTTTTCTGCCAGATGTTCTCACACCAGGATTGAGCTTCATGAACTAGGGCAGCAGAGGATAGGTGGGTCTCCCAAAATAACACCCCATTAACATATCACTGGGTGGGAAGAAAGTCCCAGCTTGGCCAAATTTGAAATGGCTGGATCTCTGGAATGTCCTACTCTTGTGCATCCCATGTTGGTGTCATGAATCTCTCTCTGAAGGAGATCAAGGCTTGCAGCACAAGGGAGTCCGATGTGGTTGATATGTTCATGTGCACCTTGTGGAGGAGGGGGTGGGCAGACCATGGGCATGTGTGCCATCAGTGGCACCAGCTCAGCTTGGGAGCCCCTTTCTCACAAGGCCTGCAATCATTTTGGGGACAATGGTAACCTGCTTCTGGCCTGGTATGGAATCCCTCATCTGAGTGTCCTGGTGCTGAAGGACCTGGACTAGCTCCTCACACAGCTCCAGGAAAGTGGCTTTCCTCGTGTGGAAGTTCTGGACCCTCTGCTGGTCATCCCAGTTCTGCATGACTATGGGGTCCCATCTATCCCCAGAACCGTCGGTCAGATTCCACAGCCTTGTCTGCTATCTCCATGTCTGCATGCAGCCAGCATGATCCCCTCCGCTAGGCCTCCTGCTCAACTCAGAGCAACAAGCTGCTGCTGAATTGCCCTCCACCATGTCTCATGCCCTCTGTCTGACACACGCTGTGGAAATGGGCATCACATTAATGCCAACTGCTGGAACAGGTCATTGTCTTGAGCTGGATCCATGCCTTTAAATGGAGGCCACAGACAGAAGTATAGAGTATGCCAAGCTGGAAGTGGTTTAGTTTGCTGAGTTGTGGGGCTATGAGCACAGAGGTCCAGGAAAGATGGACAGGTCTCCCACCATGCACTGTGAAAGAATTCATAGCGTGGTACAGCTTAGTGCTGGGCTAAGAACTGTGGGATATTCGCCCAGAGGTCCTTACCACATAGGTAGGTGCTGCATCAGTGTGGATGCAGCAACTTGAGTGTGGCTGCTAACACCTGGGCTAGGCTAACCTGGCTCCTCCGAGTCAGGTGCTGATCATCCAGACTAACTCTGCAGTGAAGACACACTAGAACAGGGGTGGCCAACCAGTCAGGGACGAAGAGCCGCAAAGAGCCACATTTACCTTACCCTCCTCCAAAAATTAGCTCTGATCCCTCAATTTTGTGGGCAGTTTGTCAATTTCGAAGAGCAAAGAGCCGCAAAGAGCACAGAGCTGCGAGCCGCATGCAAAGAGCCACAAGCCGCAGATTGGCCACCCCTGCACTAGAAGAAACATTGCATCTGGACCCATTGAGTGTGGCAAGTACAGATGGCTGTTTGTACCTTTGAGTTCAGCTTCTCCTGAGACGGCTGTTGTTTTGGGGCCATGAGGGTAATTCTGAATGGTCCTCCACCAGCACAGAGAAAGAGATGGGGATCTTGTATGACAATACAATGTGGGTCCTTTGGTTTAGGTGTTACCCCATGAATGACTTCCTATCATAGAAGAAGATGATTAGGGTTGGCAGGGACCTCAGGAGGTCATCTAGTCCAAGACCCTGCTCAAAGCAGGACCAACCTCAGCTAAATCATCCCAGCCAGGGCTTTGTCAAGCTGGGCCTTAAAAACCTCTAAGGATGGAGAGTCCACCACCTCCCTAGGTAACCCATTCCAGTGCTTCACCACCCTCCTAGTGAAAAACTTTTTCCTAATGTCCAATCTAGACCTCCCCCACTGCAACTTGAGACCATTGCTCCTTGTTCTGTCATCTACTACCACTGAGAACAGCCTAGTTCCATCCTCTGTGGAATCCCCCCCTTCAGGTAGTTGAAGGGTGCTATCAACCCCTCCCACCATTTTACTTTTCTCTTCTGCAGGCCAAACAAGCCCAGTTCCCTCAGCCTCTCCTCATAGGTCATGTGCCCCAGCCCCCTAATCATTTTCATTGCCCTCTGCTGGACTCTCTCAATTTGTCCACATTCTTTCTGTAGTGGGAGGCCCAAAACTGGACACAATACTCCAAATGCGGCCACACCAATGCTGAATAGAGGGGAATAATCACTTCCCTCGATCTGCTGGCAATGTTTCTACTAATGCAGCCCAATATTCCATTAGCCTTCTTGGCAATCAGGGCACACTGCTGACTCATATCCAGCTTCTATCCTATCACTATGTCTTCACTGCAGAGTTAGTCTGGGTGATCTGGGTCTGAGCACCTGGGTTAGCCTAACCCACGTGCAAGCATTGCCCCTGAAAAGCTTTCCTGGAGTTACTGTGTCCTCACTGTTTCTGCACTTGCTCATGCCTGTCTGGCAGCACAGCCTGTGGTTCTTAGTATTAAGATGCTCTAGGATCTTCTCCCAGTCAATTGCAGGAGAACTCGTCTGTCCTTTGGGGGAATTGTGGGAAGGCATTGAAGGACTGTAAGCTCCTGAGTATTTAGCCTAGGTCCTCATTGCAAAGTGGATGGGTTCCAGCCTGAGTTAAAGCAGAGCGTAGGCTCTAGAGCCTGTAACCTCACCAGGTCAGCAGGCTGGTTTAAAGCCCCTCCAAACTCGGGTCTGGGGTTTTTGTGTGTGGATGGGAGGGGGTTTGGGCTAAATTGCAGGCCGGAGCCTGGGTTAACGGTGGGGTGAAGACATCCCCTGAGGAGTTCTTTAATGGGGTTCCCTTGTGGGCCACACTGCTAGGCTGGACCCAGCATGTAGGCTGAGTCACTCTGATTCCTTGTCTTCCACATGTCGGGCGGGATTGCTGCTCATCTCTTCTGCTTTGACTCGGTGAGTCTTTGCCTTTCGCATTGTGTTTATACACTTCCACCATGTGTCACTCTGCCCCAGCCCATCTGCCTTCACCTCCTCTCCCGAGCTGTCTGCCAAGTGGGATATTTATCCGCTGCTTCCCCCTATGAGCCACATCTCCGTGCTCAACTGGATTTCATCCCCTTGCTGAAGTGGGGATTGAGCAGCTTTCAAAACCACTCAGTTCACTGCAGAGCAAAGGAAACCGCCACAGCTCCGTGGAGAGCCCAGCTTGGGTCCGTTTGGATTCCCTGGGAGACTTGAAATGACATAATTTAACCCCCTGTATGCTGAGTGTGAGCCTCCTGCGGAGAGCTGCGCTGGAGAGCTGAAGAGAACCTGTAAAGGAATCAATCCCTGTCCTTGGGTTTGTTACCAGGGCTTTGGACAACCTCTCCGAGGGACGTTTGTGTGGCGGCAGTGACTGGAGAGTTGCACTGGATACAGGGAGGCGATCATGTGACGTTTGGCCCCACCAGTTGGCCTCCTGTGGTGAAAAAATAGAAGCACAGACCCCGTGATTTTTGGCCTTATTCAGGTTCTTCTGTACTCCAGCTCCTCCATCCTCCTCCTTGCAAGAGCCATGTCTTCCTCCTCCTCCTCCCCTAGATGGCCCCCCACTTCGGCCCCCACCCCGGCTGTAGGACACCCTGCTCTTCTTGCAATGTTGAATAGGAGCTCAGCTCCGCACGCTTATTAATGGCACGAGCACTCGGCTCAGCCTGAATCTACTCAGGCTTCTGGAAGGCAGAAGCACCTAATTCAGACTGAGCATGCTCAGAGGTGTAAGCCAGGAACTAGCGTAGTCCCTCCTGTGCTAGTAACCTGATACCTATCCTCATGTGTTCAAATTTGCTCACTTCCCTCCCTGCATGGAGCTGCTCTAAGTCCTGAGCTGGTTTTACCTCAAGCTGCCTGAGCTCCCAGTGTGACTCACCAGCCTAAAGAAGGAATTGCAACGGGGAAGCAGCTCACATGTGGGAGGGATGAGGCAGGGCTCCAAGTGTGTGTGTGGGGGTTGGGAGGAGGAGGGTTGTGACTTGCTCCGTCCTAGGGCCTGTTTTTTACCTGTCAGTGGAGAGAAACCCTGCCCCCTAGTGGTCACAGTTGGCGTGCTGAGGCAGTGATCCCAAATATTCCTGGCTCAGAGGTTCTTAAGGGTAAATGTGTAGAGCCCTGCGTGGATACAAAATTTGTATCTGCATTTGATCTGCCATCTGCAACCATGCTCCACGGATATAAAGTGGATATCTGCAGATTTGCAGGGCTCTAGATAAAAAATTTGATCCGCATTCATCCGTGATCCACAAACATGGCCGGTGGATTTGCAGGGCTCTATAAATGTGATGTGTGTTGTCTCCTCCACTGTATGTCTCTCAGAAGCAGTCTGATCAACCCAAAACCCTCGTTCCAAACCTGACGCGCATCTCATTCTGGCATTGAGATGTTGGGATAAAAGGTGCTATTTGAGTGCAGGGGCTTTTCTTTTTATCATCTCCCCATGGCCTCCTTTTTTCATTAGCAGAGATTAACTTGATGATGATGTTTGCCAGGCCCAATCTGTGTTTCTTTTTGTCCTTTCTGGCAAATGCCTATGTTGCTTATGCAGCCTTTGGCCCAAATAAATGAGAGGAGGCTAGTCAGAAAGCATTGGCATTAGCTCATCTATTGATACCTTGTACTGTGTAATTCAGACTTCTCACTTGTAGAGGATTTAGGACGCACTGTAAGATCCTCTCAAAGATGCCCCATGAGAAGGTCTCTGATCAAATTCATTCTCCATTCATTGCAGCTGTTCACAGGCTGCAAGTGTGACCAGCCGGGCCAGCACACCAGCGATTGTCTTCACCTGATCCACCGGAGCAACACTCAGCAAGAGAGGGGGACATGGAACATGCACTGACCAGGGGGTTACATGAATATACAGGATTTCTTCCTCCTTTGTATATTTGACAGAACGAGAAGGGAATTAAAATTGTGCAGGGCCAGTGGGGTGATGGTGAGATTCAGAGGTAGCCTGAAAAAAGGACTGGATATAGGGCTAACTCGCAGGAGCTTGGCTCTGCCATTGACTTGCTGTTTAGTTATGGGAAAGTCACTTAATCTCTTTCTTTGTCTCTGTTTCTCCATCTGTAAAATGGGGACAATGATACTCACACACCAGACTGGCACTAAGTACCAAATACTAATTAAAGAGACTAAGGTCAATCAGTTGTTGGTCCCATGATACCATCTAGTGGGATTTTGTTAAAGCTCTCACCCTGTACAGAACTGGCAGAGAGATGTACCCTTTACTGTGGCATGCGAGTCACTCCAAGATGATGCTTTGCCAGAAACAAAGCAAAAATAAGAAAATAAACCTGCTAATTGCAGACAAACATTACACCCCATGGGGGTATGTCAAAAGCACTGTACCATTGCTGCAATAATATGCACAATAGATACATGCAGATATACACACATTATGCAACATACAGATTAACATCTTTTCCCTATGGTTATATATGTGATTATACAGAACTGCAGAGCTGGATTTCAGCACACATGAGCTATCAAGGTGTTTGAAACTCAAACTCAACTCTGCAGCCAAATTCCGTAAGTGACCCTTCCTTTCACAACAGGCCAGACCAAATTCCTGAATCCAGAGAGTCCTGAACTTTGGCAAGGTTTAAAATCTGAACCTAGATCCAAGTGTCAGCTATTGAACCCATATCCAGAGAGTATACATAATGGGGAGATGTTGTTGGCTATTAGTCCTATGGAGCCCTGCCTCATCCAATGTGCCCCTTAGGAGATCCTCCAACAGCTCCCTCTGGCTCCTCCTTCCCCAGATCTTGGCTCAGAGGCTCCGCCTTTGAGATTTCCCTTCTCATCAGGCCCCTAGAATCTCTTTTCCTGCAGAGTTCTGGGGCCAAATGAGACCTTGCTGCACAGCCAATGGCATGGATCTTTCCACCACATCTGTGGTGTGTATGTATGTGTATTTGTGTACATGCATTATAAGATCTGCAGCTACTGTCACTTGATTAAAGTCAGTGGAGCTATGCTGATTTGCCTTTGATTCCATACATCTAGATACTGTAGAATCTTCCTCAGTGTGTGCATCTGCATGTGTACATAGAATTGTGTTGATAATAAATTTGTGTACACAGACCATTCTATATGTACTTTTAGTCTTTGTAAAACTTTGGCCTGAAACTCTCTTTCTCTTGCTTCTCCTCTTTGTCCCCATTCCATTCTACCATTCAGTTTTCCTTCTTCTACTGTATATTCCAGGATCTTTGTTCCATCTTTTTCAGTGTTTCCCTTCATTTTAACTTTTTTTCTCCTTCTTTTGCTCCATGGCTTTCCCCCGTGTCCTCTTGATTTCTCCTTCCTCTCACCATCTTTCCTTCTCTCTGCCATCTTCTTTGCTCCTTCTGTCTCTCATTCTTAGTTCCCAGACGTTCTCTCTTGTAACTTCTCCCCACACTTTTCCTTTCCTCTGTCCATTTTGTGTCCTTTTACTCTCTCTCCACCTCATCATCCCACACTCTTGTGCCCTCACCCACCATTATTTCTTGGCATCACTCATTGTTCACACTTTTTCTACGTTCACACCAGCCATCTCTCTCTCTCACACACACACTCACACACACAGAGTCTCTCTCTGCCTCTGCCTCTCCTCTCCTGTCTATCTTCTAATCTCCTATGCATTTTAATGTACACGGCATGTTGGAATCCGCAGCTGTGAGACCTTCTGATTGATCGGCTTTCTCCTCCTTTATTGACATAGAGGGAGCTACCTTAGGAACTTGTGAGGCCTCTTTGATGATCATGCCGCCCTTTGGAAAATCCTGCTTTGGAGTATTTGGCTCCAGGATTTTACTTCCAGGCCTGTCCCTATTTTTGAGGGCTAAGCTGTCAAGTGAAAGCTCCCAAGAGGAACTGCTTCATTTTGCCATAAACTAAAATGATTGGTTTTTGCATATTCTTTTTTTTTTTTTTTTTTCTCCACATGAGAAAATGTTCCATAAAGAAAACCCATTCTTCCTACTTACTGGGCGCTCTTGTTTGTCATTTTTATAAATCAGTGTTTATTGGGCTAATTATTGTAAATGCAGCGACCAATAAAGGTGACTGCGATTACAATGGCTGATAATGAATTTTGTAACAAACCTGCTGAGGCTGGAAGCCACCAGCAGGAAAGACATTATGTCAGGTTAACGACAGAGAGGAGAAATCATCCTTGTTAATCTCCTCTTTTTCCAAAGCATAAAGAATCTCTCTCCAGATTGTGCTGCTCATATAGGCTCTCTGCAATAGAGGAGCACTGATTCTCCATTACTCCTAGACCTCTGTACATTGCTGTGGCCCTAAAGTGGACAGAAAAGGCCTCTAAGAATGCCCCTTAGCTTCCCTGGCTCTGCTGTAGGGAGCAAGTGGCAAATGTATTGGGGGTGTTGCCAGAATACACTGCACCATAAGGCTATTTGCTTCCCTAGATTCATGGAAAGGAGAGAGCAGGGTAAAGCAACCTTAGGCTGGTCTATCTTACACCATATTCCCAACACAGGGAGTGCAAAGGTGGTTTAAAGCAACCTTTATCCCTCCCACCTCTCTCTGCTCTTCCCCCAAGGGCCAGAACCAAGTAGCTGAGAATCAGGCCCTCTGTTTGAAAGCCCCTCTAACTCTTCAGCCTCACGGATTCTGAAAGGGAGACAAGCAAGAATGCCACAGACACCTCTCTGCAATAACTTCCCTAACACCTCCCATGGCCCAGCACAACAGTGTTACCATAACAGTGCTGTTCATAACGAGGAAGCTAAATCAATGCATTTGAAACCTTTCGGCTGAACAAATTGCCAAACCTGAGCAGTCAGAAATCATAAACTAGGGCTCCCAGAATCATTAGAGATTTACAAAAGTAACAAACAGTGGGCTCATTTCATGTGCCGGCTGGCTTTTGGCTGTTTCGGGCTCACGCTTTTAAGTGTTTCTCTGCAGCCACTAGGGCTGGAAACGTCCTTTTTAAAATGAAAGCTGAGATTCTCCCATGATCACCTGCCTCCGGGAGTTGGGGATTTAAAGAAAATATTGCGAGACTCATGGTAAAATTGTGAGAGTTGGGAACACTGAACTGGGGCATACATCCCAGTCACTCTGATCACCCATTGGCAAACAAAGGGTTAAGCCACGGACTGTGTCCTGATTAGATACAGCTGGCCTGGAGGTCAGAGGCCAGGTTACAGACAATTTCAGCAGCTCCCTTTCCCTCCCAGACCAATATGGCGGGGGAGGGGAGGTGGGAAAGAGGATTTTTCAGATTTGAATCTTTTACACTCTTTAAAGACTGTCCTTAAGAGCTGGCATGGGGCAGACCAGCCCTTGGAAGGCAGCATGGCTCTGCTGACTTCAGGCTCTGCCTGGGCTGAGCTGGGCATCTAAACGCCTGTCAGTGGTGAAACAGGGAGCTTGTCTCTCTCGCTCTCTCTCTTCCTGCATGTTTTCTCTTTATGTTAATTGACCTAGTTACACTGGTGCAAATGCAGACACGGTTAAACCAGTTTACTGCTTTACTGGCTTAGTTTAATCTGGGGTAACTAGAATGACTTACAAATTGGTGGAGCTACCCAGATGTGAGTTTTTGACTAGAGAGACACCGTAAGTAGCAAGCCGCATCAGATCTGCTGTGCCGTTCTGTCCTCCATCTCGCCACATTTGACACCAGAGCCTTCTCTCATGTAGCTCCTGCCCGCTGGAACAGCCTCCACTCCCCTTCTCCAGCGCTTTTCTGGTCTGCCCAGAACACATCTCTGCTCTCCTCTGCCTGCACCTCGGAATCTCTCTGCCAAGGGCTTTGGGGTATGGTTTGTGTGAAAAACGTTGTACAGAAGAAAGGCCAGATCCCTGCCAGCTTGTAAGAAGGGTCAGGTTTCCTCTACCCCATCCCCACTGGTGGGAGGTGTATGACAGCCTAAACCCCGGGCAGAGGGCATGGCAGTCCAGTTTCACAGATACCCCACGATCCCTGGAATATCTGGAGGACCAGGGCTTTATAGCAGAGAGACAGGCCTATACTGGAACACCCTGTTCCCCATTGTAGTGTGGATCTATGCTGCTTTTTCCATCCCTGTCCAGGCTGGCCATGAGAAACCCCTCAGTTAGGGTTCAAAGGCACAAACAGAGGCTCCCAGGATGCTCTTGTGGTTCATACAGTGAACTAGCACTGAGAAGATCTGTGTTCAAATCCCCTGCCACACACTCCCCCTGTGAGCTTGGGTGAGTCACTTAAACTTTCTATGCTTCCATTCCTCAGCTGTAAAATGGGAATAATAATCCTTCCTTTCCCCCACCCTTTGGCTCATCTATGTGGATGGAACCTTTGAGGGTTCATCTCTTACTCTGCGTTCAGATATGGCCTCGCACAATGGGGCCTTGATCTCAGCTGGGCACTAAAATCACGCACATCATTAATCTGAATAAAGAACATCCACAGGGTTGACATGATTCCTTCAGGCCTTTCCCTGAAGACCTTCTAATCCCAGCTGGCTTTCCTTCACATCCAGTCACCCCCATCCAAAACCTGGTGGACCAGTCATGCAGACAGTCTTCTCCAGGGCTGCAGGGAGGGGTCATGATGCTTCTTAAGATCTGGGCTCTCCCTCCATAGATCTCTGAACATTCAAGCAGATTTCCCAATCCTTTCATCCCTTCATCTGCAAGAAATGGGGGAGTGAGCTTTTGAAGGGCAAATTGCAGCAATGGGTTGAATGGGCGGCTCAGTATAATGTTGCTGTGGGATGCTCACGGTTGCTTTTTGAATGTTTATCCTGTGCCACTTTCCTGATTTTTATGACGTGAACCTTTTAAGGTGAGGGATTATTTGTTGGGGAAATTGATGTTGTTCTTGAAAGGTGCTCGAGTTGTGATTGTTTGTGGGAGATTTATTTGGCTGTATTAGCGGTGTATTTACTCAGGGCTGAGTGGAGTTGTAATTATGGAAAGTGATGTTGTGTGTTGATGGCCCGTCAGAAGTGTAGTTTCATACACTTTAGTGCCACCGATGTACCAGCCCACTTTGATACTTGACAAAAAGGAGAATGCTTTAAAGGAACTCAAATTGTCCTCGAGCCGTAATGCTAGAGGTAAAGTCACGTAGCATGGGAGATCGTGCCGTGCACAGGAGATGGCAGAATTCTGACCTTTCTTTTATATTAATTAAGCAAATTTAGTTGTCAGAAATGGCGCCAGTTGGACAGCCCTGAGACTGAGGTTACTTCAGTCTACCCAGAGAATGGGTACAGCATGAGAAAAGGTAGCTAAGCCTTCTCCACCCCACTTGGTCAGTGGGGTCCTAGAACCAGCTCTAGGGTGAGAACCCATTCAATCCCTGCACCCTTACCCAGTGTTTGGCATAGAATGGGGCATGGAGGAGAGTTAGCTGGATGTGAGGTCCTGGAACTACTGGGTTAAAACCCTGGTTTATCCTGGATATGGTGAGTGTAAATGTGACAGGCTGGGGGGGCGGGGAGGGCGAGTTGCAAGGTGAAGGGAGCCACCAGCGGACTTGGATAACGGGGTGGCAGAACCCTGCAATGCCACAACCACAAGCTGGTGTGTCTGCTGGTGAGTCACTTTGCCACAGACACCATCAAGGAGTTTGGTCACTTTCTGCTGGGACAAGATTGGAATGAAGACGCACCACACTTAGTGAACAGCCAAATTCTTTTTCTACTTAGCCCAGTAAACAGGTTTCAGTTAATCCAATTTGTTCACACATATTCTGTAGGGTCAAAGGGAGCAGCTGCCAACAAACCATCAAATGTACAAGAAACCAGCCCAGCCCATCTGATGGCAGTTTGATGAGGAATGTTTTGCAAGGGGCAGGCATCCAGCTCCCATAGCACTGTGGGCGCCTGTACAGAGGGCGAGCAATTCCCTTCATCTCCTCAGAAGCACATATGGAGTGTGTTCTGCAAGTGTTAGCAAATAACTCAGAATGAGGGGTTAAATTGTCTTCATATAACCTCCTCCCCCGGTGTTTCTCTGCATTATTTAGGAGGAAGTGTGTTCTCTCTTCAGTCCTTTATTCTCTTCCTTTTGATTAGCAGATTCCTGCTGGGGACTGATCTAAATCAAACCCTCCAATCTGAACACCCTCAAACTCTGAGGCTGTTTGCAATTACACCCTGGTTCTGATCCAGATTTAGCAAGCTGTCCTGATCATTACAATGAACCAAACCAATCCCTGAAGTACAAACACCCCAGGACTTTGGAGGAGTTCAGATCTGGACTCAGCTGGCCCACGTGTCTGTAATGTGCTGAATCAAAGCCGCAGAGCTGAGCACTCTTAACTTTTAGACCTGGATCCAAACTCCATGGTTCCAGCCAATCTCTGTCTTCTCTGGGAGGCAAAGGAAATCCTATGGGCATACTGCATACAAGCAACATGATGGGCCAATTCTTTGCTGCTCTGTGCTTTGTATGACCTCAATGACTTTAACAGGAGTATTTGGCTTGTAAATCAGAGCAGGATTCGATCCTGTGCTTGAGGAAGACCCAAAAGAGAAATGTCATGGTCACTGCAGCCCTAACTCAGCAACATTGCACATACTAGGGGATAGAAATTCATCTCAAATACAGAATTAAAAATAGTATATGTACACAAAGTTATGAGTTGAGGTCGCTGCACAAGCCATAACTGAATATATTGTGATCAGTGTATTTAAAATTTCAGCCATAACATCCCTCTTTTTCAGATGGGGAAAGTGAGACAGACAGGTGAAGTGAGCTGGCCAAGGACACAGAGCTGGGATTAAAATGCCAGAGCTCCTGCTCCTGGTCCTGGGCTCAGAGCCAATATCCTGTCCTGCTTACCCACTACACTGTGGTAGTCAATCATTTTTTGCCAAAGTCCAAATTTCTTGGTCAAGGTATAGCCAGGTCCAGACTTCAGAGAACGTAATAATAAAAATTAACAATAATGATAACAATAAGTAAATAAACATTTCAGGGTCTGTTCAAAAGCCTCTGGCGGTGTGGATTTGGCCCACAATCCACCTATTGACCACCTCTGCACTACACTGTACCATTGCCAAAAGTGTTAGCTTGATTCCATTAGCTTCACGTAACCACCTTCTTTGCTAATACTGTGTCTATATCACAGAAATAACTTTTCACATGCCACAATTCTCGAAAGAGGAGCAAACTTCAGACAGCATGAGAGAGCTCTCCCATAGCTTTCCTGCTTATAGTGAGCTGAGATCCCTAAAGCTGCCAGAAGGTTGACTAAATCTTTGATTCTTCCTAGCACTTACAGTCAGGAATGCATAAAAAGCAGCTCACGCAAAACCAACCAGTGATTATTATCATCAAACCTTTCAGAATCCCAGGAAAGTTTAGCAAGGTCTAGATGAAGAAGTCACGTCCCCCATACCAGACACCAAAATGTCACATTGCATTGGCCGATTCTTACAGAAGTTGTCAAGCAAGTGGCATCACAAGTCATTTCCAATTCTCTTTGTATACCGAGAGCTTTGGATGATGTGCTTTTTTCTCTCCTGCTTTAAAAAACAGACTGCATGCTGTTCCCTCCGTTTCCACCATCTGAACTGCTCTGGTCTAACTAGTTGAGTATGAAGGTTATGAACTGTGTTGCTGGCCCCTCTGGCACTGTTCCATATGTGCACATTCATCTGGTTACTAGGGAAGGTCTCTGCTTTTGTTGTGATGATTTGTGGAGTCTCATTATCAGCAGACAAATGAGGAGTTAGGTGAATTCTTACTCCAACTCTTAAAATATTGTTTTGATGTTTAATACATGTCCAGGGATAAATCTGTTTTTATTTTAATGCTGGTAGAGCATGCTGTAGAATTTTAAATGCATTATTATAGGAAGCAATAAATATATCATGTGAATAACATGTCTGATGAATACACTGAACACAAAAGAGCTGACATCTCCACTCAGTTATGCTCTTGCGGCCCCCGTTAGCTGAATAGAGAATTTTTCTCCCTAACATACAGTGGCAAGTTACAAAATCATTACAGAGATTGATAGACATTCTAATCTTGTTTACCCCAGTGTAAATCCAGAGATTGATAGAGATTCTAATCTTGTTTACCCAGATGTAATTGATCCAGATTCTAAACTCATTTACCCTGATGTTAATCCAGAAATTGATCCAGATTCTAATCTCGTTTACCCTGATGTAGATCCAGGGTCTATTGACTTCAGTGGTTTTACTTCAGATTCTCACCAGTATCTGGCCCCTTATGCGTAACAAAGTAAAATTAGTATAAGTAGCCATCTGTCTAATTCATTTTGGCTAATATCTTGTACCTCTTTCTCTAACTTTGTGACTTCTTGTTATGGAGAAGCAAGATTTTGATTTTTAGCCATGCCTTATTAGCAGGTATTATTTAGTTAAATTTTGTTCAAGAATTGACGTGATGAGGCCAGTTAGTCATCTCAGTGTTTTGTGCCTTTTTATTTAGGTTGCGAAAACCCTTCAGCAAGATCAAAGAAGGGCATGTTTAGTGGAGCCGCAAATGTCCGCTCTGGTCAGCAAAAGCTCAGCAGACCTGAGTGGATGCAGTTTGTGCAGATTAGGGCCCAGATCCGCAGAAGTATTTAGGTGACTTCAGTGGGAGTTAGGCATCTCAATACCGTAGAAGAGTGTCTTTGGTCTAGGCCCCTGATTCCCACAGAGAATTCTCCATGTCCACTCCAACTGTCTCTCTCTTCAGGCCCCAGATTTCTCCTTGCTCACTGCTAATGTCTCTGGCAGGGAGAGAGGCAGTGGCAACCTGACCCTGCTACATCCTGAGCTCTCCAGTGTCTTCAGAGATGGTAGCCAGGACACAGGGGTGCTAGCTGGCCTTGTGGCGCGAAGGTGCAGTGGAATGAGGTTCCCTCTCTCATTGCCCAGGCCATTTCCTGACATCACTGGAGATTTAGGGAGCAGCAGTGACCCCTCAAGGAAGCCCCTAAAGATGGGGGAGCAGCAAGCTGGCAGCTCCTGTATACCCTAGAGCAAAGGCCCAGGAGGCAATAGTGAGGAAAGAAGTCAAACTACCCCTTCTCCCAAGATACCTTTAGTAAGTAGGGGTAAGCTAGGTGTGTACAGCTGGCACAGAGAGATGAGAACTGAGGGTGACTTCATGGAAGCAAACGAGCATTGTCTCCAACGAGCCAACGCCTGCACTCCTCCAGTCATGACCATGTGGGTCATGTGATTTGCATGAATCAAACCCTGCCCCGTTTGTGCAGCCGTAGGTTTTGGTAGTGTGTACACTTCCCCATCTGACAGTGTTGCACTAGCAAAGAGGTACTTTGGTTTAAAAACTCCTCTTGACAGGTGCTAATCACTTTTAAAGAAACAGTTTAAACCCTTCTGGGGTGGCATTTCGCCAGCCTTTTCTCAACCCATTGGGGCATTTGTTAGGAACATGTAGTACAGTTTTATTCAGCTGTTTTTGAGTTATGCCAGCATGAGGAAATGGCATTTCCCACAGCTTCATGTTTTTCTGATGCCCTTTTGAGCTCTCAGCTTTAAAAACCACCCCTCCTCCACCCCCAGATCTCCTTTATAAACTTCAAACTTGCCCTCAGTTCAATTTAATGGAGACTCATGCTTCTGCTCATGCATCTCTGAGAAAAGAGGCCCTGTACTATTAATACGTTTGAAGAAACTGGATTTAGAAATATCCAAGTCCCAAGTCTTTAAAGAAATACACACTGTGGTTGTGCACTACCCAATTTCCTCCTAGCTTTAAACAAATGGTGCAGTGCTCTAGGGCCTGAATATATATGTGATCTCACTATTTGGCTCTGATTCAGCCAGGGACATAAGCACATGCCTAACTTTAAGCACCTGAGTAGTCTCATTGACTCTAATGTGCTTAAAATTAGTCACAGGCACTTGCTGACTTGAACCTTAAACAGCTGCTGCCTTCCATCTTAAGGGCTCGATTTTGACATCCTTACTCCTACTGATTAGCACTTTATTATGCCACAGGCAGATAGTTGCATTTAAGTGGTAGGTGAAGTGGATGTAATGCAGGCCTTATCCTGTAGTCTTCACGTAAGCAGACTTCTCATTGAATTTGATGGGAGTCCTGCCATAAGTGCAGGGGACTGGACTAGATGACCTCTTGAGGTCCCTTCCAGTCCTGTGAGTCTATGATTCTATATAGGAATTCTGGATTGGATGGTTAGTGAAATGCTTTTGGATCTGAAACCACTTTGGGATCCAAGGTTTGATTCATGCTATAATGATGTCCGATGTTACTGTATCCTAGAGGATACTCCAATTGTCCAGAAATTTGTTGTTTTTTTCCTTTAATGGAAAATTATTCAGATTCCAGCCAAATATGTTTTTCTAATTAAATAGACTATTTTGCATTTCTATTTGCATACAAAATCCTCACCACCACAAATACAACAAATCTCCTTCTCGACTTTGTGTTTGCGAGATGGCTCTCCTGCGGTTAGATTCATTTGTGTTTTTCCTTTGGCTTTAGCAGGGGCATCTCCACACTGCAGCTGAGTACTTTACTTCCATACACTTCAGCACCACTATACAAGTTAACAAGATGAACTCAGGAGTAGCTGTAGATTTCTATGGCAAAGTGTATACAGCAGCCACCTTCATTATCTTTCATACTTGATCTGTAGGAATTGGGTTTTGTCAATTTTAATTTCAGCCAAGCAGAGGAGGATAAACAAAGGGAATACAAGAGAAGCAGATGGTTTGTTGAAGAGTGCAGGGCAATCAGGAAGTATGTGCATTTTTTTAATAGCATGTAATGGTCTTGCCTGCCTGCCTATCTCTATGTAAATCCTGAAATGAATAGGTCTTGTGCAATACTTTTGAAACACGAGAAATCTCTTGCTATGAGCCTGGAATATTCAGTGCACAGAAGTTGCTGGGATTGTTTCTGGAATATTAGATCAGGTGACCAAAGAATTTTAAACCCTGCTAAACACTGAGGGCAGTTTTCTTCCCAGGTCCATAGTGTTGACATCAATACCAATATTCTCCTCTCCCTTCATATATGTAGTTCCCACTAACATTCAGCCCCTCTTATTATGTCAGCCAAGACCTCCTTAAACTTACCATTTGCCAGAAGAAGCCGTACTCCTGGTAGAGTAGTTGGCAGAAGAAGCAGAGAAGGGAGACACATCTCAGGGCCCCAGTCAGCTCCTGGCTGGATGTGCACATCCTCATCATCTGTACAATATTTGGTAGGAATGTGTAGGAGTTTTCATTTGTTTTTTCCAAAGGCTTTGTGAAATCAGTGGTTTCTATGACAAGCTCTAACACTATTGAGCGGCTGTGCTAAAATTCACACACTGCATTTTAGTTGCTGTGATCCTCGTGGCCCCATGTACCCATGGCTTATTTGAATAAATGTCCCTTGCCATGTTGATAAATGTGCACAGATCCCTGCACAACTCCAGTCCACGTGACTCCACTTGGAGCACATGAGCTCCACCTGAGACCTCTTTTATTTACTCCCAAGAAATATTTTCACAACTGAAGTTTTGTTTATAGGAATGCAGATGGAAAGAGGGAGGGTCATGAAAAGACCTGTGCGGGTATGGATTCATGTAAGCATTCAAGCTGGAAGTGTTCAAGGTCCACTGAAAGCAACATGTGGGTTTCAGAATCATCCACCAGGGCACAGAAACAATACCATATGGCCTGGGTGATCAAATCGCACATTGCTAATATTGATTTGCAAAGACTTGGATGTTTGCAAACAATCTAGAGGCTGAACGGTATCCCAGTAAACCATTCATTGAATAATTTCAAATAATGAACACATCTGTAAAAATCCAAGCATGTTTGCAATTAACTAATTAACTGAAAAATGGGCTAAATTTGCCCATAAATTGTTTGTTAAAAACACTCTGTTGGTGCTGTCCATTCTAGCTCCAGTTTCTGGTATTCATATATCACTCAAACTCTAGTTTGCTAATGGTTATTGCCAGATCTCTTAAATGGAATGGGTTGCTGTTGATGGCTATGATTTATTTTATATTTTTTAGTTGTAGGATATTGCTTTTCTGAACGTGAGTGAGTGGGGTTTTAAATGCACACAAATGAGTATCTGCATCTGGAAGTAGAAAGAATTGTGGGGAGACAATGAAGACGTGCTGCAGGTCTTATAGTGGCAAGTCAAAGGAAGCGGTGATGCAGCCAGAACCATAGACTCATAAGAAAACAAAGTTCAAAGAGGCCTGTTTGAGCTCTGCTCCCAGGGGAGGAAACAGTAGGCACTAAAGAAGAAAGCCCCAGTGGCATGTGTGCATTGCAAGATACTTATTTATTATTGATTTCATTTTATTTTTTTGTTGACAGAAGGCTGAGCAGTGGCATAGCTAGAAACCATTTAGATAAAGCAGGGGCTTTTAGCCAGAGTTTGCTTTGTGCTGGCCTGAGGTGAAAGTGTGAGCTCATAGAGGCTCAGGGAGTGCTTTCCTTCTCTGATACTAGCGTACAATCCATTAGCTAAGACAGGTGCTGTACAAAGGGACACCCTGGGCCTAAATTCCAAGCTGCCTGGCAATGGCCTGGAGATTAAGATTGAAGCCCGCTAAAACCTTTGTTTGTTTGTGGAGGCATGTGGAATTTCAACTAGCTTCATTTCCATTATTCAGTGCCTGAAATGTGATCTCTAATCACTCCTCCAGGTTGAATAGGCTTTCCACTGAATGGCTTCAGAAGGAAAGCACTAAGCCTCCTGCCATAATCAGTGGATCCAGGAACGCTCTGTTATTGCTGATGGAGTTTGCATCGTCCCAGCACATCAGAACCACCCCCAGACTCGCAGCACCACGAGGTTAAACGCTGATTGGGGGGAATAGCGCTCATTTCACACAGCACTGGAGACTGAATAGATGTAGAATGGGCAGTGAAAATGGGCTTCCCTGACCTCTAGGAGCAACAGGGGAGTTAGGTCTCTGCGGCACAGTCCGATTTTGTCCCCTCTGCTGATGAGACTGCTAACTGTGCAAATTGTGGCGCTAGGGTTATTTTTTTTAATCCCTCCTAGAAAATGGTCAGAGTCCCATCCTCCCCTTTTCATATAGTGCATGAAACAGTTCCCCCAGTGGCCTAGTCTGGAGCATTACCTCTCACTTTAACTTTCCCTGTGAACAGAATACTCAGCTTAACTTTGTTTGAAACGTCTTGTCATTATTACTTGTCTCGTGGTAGCACCTAGCGGCCCCCACTGTGGCCCAGGCCCAACTGTGTTAAGTGCTATACAAGTGCATAACACAAAGGCAGCCCCTGCCCTGAGGACCTTACAATTATAGTGGGAGGTGGGTGGGGGTGGGCGGGCGGGTGTCTGAAGAATGGTTGCTGTTATAGCATGTTGTGGAAAAGGCTTGGAACCATTAGGAATATGTGTACTCTCAGTTGATAAAAAACATTAGCAAAAACGCAGCCTCATGCAGAAAAGAAGAGGGAAATACATGAGACATGTTAAGAATGAAGCCAGAGCGTCTGCCAGGGCAGGCCGGCCATTGGGCAGCTGGAGGAACATGTAAACGGGATGGACTGAGAAAACCCCTCTGTCGAACTGTACTCAGAGAGGGACTTAGCAACTTGGGGGACGTCTGCCTCGCACCGGTAGCCAGACTTGCTCCGGCTCAAACAGAGCTAATGCGCTAAAAATAACAGTGTGGACACTGCGGCATGGACGGCTGCTTGGGCTAACCATCTGGAGCTCAGCCACGGACACCTGTTGGGCTTGGACTTGAGCGACTAGCTAGCCCAAGCCACTGCCTGTACACCAATGTCCACACAGCCGTTTTTAGCGTGCGAGCTCTGCCTGAGCCTGTCTACACACACTGGGAATCACACCTCTCAGCTGCAGTGCAGACATATCCATAAAGGCCATGCAAAGAGAGACCCAGGACAGACAAGGACAGAGGAGCTTCGTTCGTGCCCTAAGTGATGTTTCCCGCTGCGAAGAGGATTCTAATTCAGATTCTCTCTCCAGCCCAGACACAGCACAGTAGAGTATCATCTTGCTACGGAACGGCTCTGCAATAGATGTTTTGTAACTTCCCACCCCAACCTCGGATTCTTGTTCACAATCTGATCTATGCTGATGTACCCTGAGGTCTTCTAGGTCACAACCCTAGATGCTACTGACTTGTGTGTCTTCTCCCTGGCTTTTGGGATCCCATATTTGCAAGCAGTTCAGATTGCCCTGAAGCTAGACTTTTACTTTTCACGACTTTTTCCAGATCTGTCTCTGATTATTATGGCTGCATCTTCAGCCTTTGGCCTGGGTCTGCAAACAGGAACCCAAGCCTCTCGCTGCAGTCTCGGTTCTCATTCTCAGCTCTGCACATCATATCATTGTCTCCCCCCCTACTGCTGTTTCTGAAGCTCAGACACTGTAGCTGATCTTTGCAGTTCGCTGCTCAGAAGCTTTTAGCTGGAGTAATGGCAGTGGCAGTCCTGTCATTAGGAAAGCTGGTGACAATCTCAATGGGGCATGCTTTGCTGCTCTGGAACACATAACAGTTTGGAGCAGGTCTTGCTTGAAAGGCATCTCTCTCTGGCTGTCTTTTTCAGCCTCTCCTCTGTGGATAACCCGCAATACTGTAGTTATAGCGAACGGCCCAGCTGCCCAGAAAAGTGTGAAATTCCATGGCCCAGAATAAGGGTCCATTATTTGTGGTCTCTCCAATGGGAAAACAAGCCCATTAGGATCATCCAGCCAGTAACAGCACTAATCCCACAGAACAGATACAGCTGTTGCTGTTGAAAACCTAAAATTACAGGCAACCTCTAAATAGCAGTAGATGGGGCAGATCCCCTGGTGGTGTACGTTGTCATAGCTCCCTTGACTCTGAGTGGGCTGTGACCATTTACACCAGTTGGGAATCTACCCTCGTGAGTGCTGTGCCCCTTGGACATTCCCCAGCTGGAGATGGCATGGCAGGCAGAGTAAACGTGATTTATTTGGGATAGCAGTTTGATGGGTTGCGTTGAGGTGAAGTGAAAATCAAGGAGGTCGCAGTGTGGATGGATGGAAGGGCTCTTCAGACAACCTGTCATACTTTCTCCAGTCCTTAAAAATGCTGCTTCTGTCAGAGTCAAGCTCTTTGATTCTATGCATTGGTTGAATGGAGGAAAGAACTTGGTCTGCCCTCCAGAGAGTAAAGTTTGCAGCACTGACAGTAACACAGTGCAATTCAGGAATGAATGTTTAAACAGGATTATTACTTATTTTACCAACCACAGCTATCCATTATGGTTAATAAAACACTGAATTAGTAATCCCCATCTGACTCAAACTGGGAATTGATGAATCTTGTGGCCCAGCTTGTTCTTGGCATCATGTTGGAAATCTATAGAGGCTGAGATGCTTGTGATTGATCATGTAGGTAGCCAATATCAGCAGCTGCAGCTTTCCATGAGATGGGACATGAATATTTAGATGTTGTCAGGCCACTGTAGCTACATGCCCATTCGGTGTCCTCATTTTACGGACATTGTTGCTAGCATCCTGTCTGGAACTGAATGATGTATTGGCTCACTGATGGCGGGATCCATACATGCAGAAAAACCCTCTCTGCACCAGGACTGGAGACAGATGTCTGTCCTGATTGGAGTGACTGATGGTGAGCCATGGGCTCTGGAAGGGTCAAACTTCTCCTTCTGGACAGACTGCCACATACCTCTGATACAGTTTGAACACCGGTGGGATTAAAGTCTGCGTGCGGTGCCACCGCTGGGTGAGCCTGTGGAAGGAGAAGCGGGATTGGCTTGTCCCTGAAACTGTTAGAAGTGATGTGCAACTTTAAATTCCACATCTCACAGTTTGGCTTGGAGATAGAACTGATATATGTGGGGCACTGACTTAACCTTCTCCTTGCTGCTCTGTATAATCCTGTACATCAGGAAGAATGAGGCCAAGAATTAAATGGGCTTCGAGCCCCTGCAGACCTCCCATCCATCCTCCAGGTTAGGTTTGAGGCATATTTTGCAGGGAGTTGTGTGGAAGCATGTAACATCCACCAATCCTAGGGGTCCTTCTGCCCTTGGACACTGGCAGGTGACTACCCCTGCCAGCATGCACTTACCCACACAAATAAGGACTAAATACCGTGCTGCCCTAGAACACCTGCTCTGCCTGTAGGGCCCAGCCAGTTCTGGCACCATCCATTGCCAATACCTGAGCTGTACAGGTTCTGTGATCACTGGAGGAATGCTGTCTCTGGTGCTGTCCATCTGGCATCTTACAGAGATGCTGCATTCAGGTTTATGGAATGCCAAAATAAACCCTAACAGACAATTCATCATTGGCTTGGAACAAGATCCACCTCCGGTTCAGTCATCATAAACCATGCCAGCCCTTTCTCCCTGCTCTGTGTCTGACATCATGTAGCCATTTGAAGAGGCTATAATTACAGCAATTGTGAAGCATTTTTCTAACCCATTCTCCCCTCTCTTGTAGGTAATGTTATGTGACAAATCGGTTTCCCCTGACATTCACATGTCTCCGAGTGCTCTGCCTAAGCACACCAATAGGCTATTGTTTGGGAACATCCGGCCTGTCCCAGACAGCACAGGTGGGGTTCAGTAAAGTGTGAAACTCAGTTTGATGGGTGAGAACAATCCACACACACAGAGAGATGGTACGGAGCTGGATTTCTAAAGTGTGTACACACCATGCTCTGTGGTTTTCACACATCTATAATTGCAGAAGGAGTGGGGGTGGGAGAAAGAGAGACAAACGGGTTGGAACTGGAGTCTGCATTGATGATTTTTGGATCCATGTTGCCACTGTTTGAAACGTAACATCATGGGAGAGGGGAGACACACCACGCTGACCGTTAAATCCAGAGAGATAATGACGCTTTAATGGCAGAGTGAAATAGGGTGGCCTGCCCCTTTAAGGGCCAGGAGGCCTATGGCTAGCTGGCCCCCTTCAATCAGCCCCACCTGTGACATAATGAGCTTCATCTTAGCCAGAGGGAGCTGGACTAATTAGGGTCAGGTGACAGCGGAGAAGTCTCAGTTTTGCAGGAGGAGCCAGAAGGTGCATGCTGGGCTCCTGTGGCAGGGCCTGAGGTGTTGAGGGGGGCTCCAGGGAAGGAGCCTGGG
This sequence comes from Emydura macquarii macquarii, assembly GCF_026122565.2. Taxonomy (NCBI): domain Eukaryota; kingdom Metazoa; phylum Chordata; order Testudines; family Chelidae; genus Emydura; species Emydura macquarii. Next base: position 33,559,413 of record NW_027131390.1, on the reverse strand, counting down.
AGTCAGGACTATCCCACAGGGAGCCAGAGGGAGATGTAAAGGTGGCTCAGAAGAGGCTGGGAACTGAGCTTGCAGGTTGGGCTGAAGAGGAGTCCAAATGGGGTAAAAAATCCTTCTGTTTGTGTGAACTTTTGTTACCCTGCAAGGGGATCTGGAGTAGGTGTGAGAGAGGTAGCTGACGGGCTAAATTGTGGACAGAAACAGTCCGTCGCAGGGCCAAAGAAGTGATCAGTGGGGGGAAGCAGAGGCAGAGACCTCTGCAATGCCACGCCCTGATGCCAGGAGGCGCTGAGGCAGTGAGTGGAACTGCTTACCCAGAGATGAACCCAAGCTGAATTCCCAAATCTGAACACTCTCCAAACCTTGGTGGGACAGGGCTGGAATCTGAACCCAGAATTGTGGCTGGAGCAGGTCCTCTGCTGGGGTCAATTCCATTCATTGGCTAGAGAGGAGCTGTGACAGTTTACCCCAGGAGAGGATCTGCCCCCTGTGTTTTGCAGCTAGTTCCCCATGCTACAAAATCCCAGAAATAATCCCTCCTGGGTTTTGGCATCAATGGCTGGGTGTGACTTGGGTAGCTCACAACCATCTCCATTTAGTCGCAAGTGAACATTTTGAAGCTGTCCAGTTTCTGCTGACCCCAGTACAGTCACTTCCCATTGTTATGACTGCATGGTCTGCGGCACATCATGCAGGCTGCTGGAATGAAAGGGGCTCTTGCAGGGAAAGCAGGAAATATACAGTAAGTGGCTTGGTTAGGGTCACACTTTGATGCCAATGACACATTTTCCATTGACATAATGGCTGCTGCTCTAGATGATATTCACTGTCTTCCTTGTCCTAACTGTTACATGGATAATACCAGAGCAGTTGCCCTGGATCGTTTCTCTGAATCACTGGACAAAGCCCAGCTGCTCTCCAGATTTCTCCACTGTCAGTGCAGCTCTCCCAGGTCCCTGCTTGCTGAACACTCCCATAATTTTTCTGTCAGAGGGTCTGGAGATGGAAAAGGCATCCTTTGTGCAGGGATAGTGGGTAGGGTACTGAGATTCTTTCACGACCTAGGATAACCTTGGCCAGTAGGTGGATCTCCTGCAGTGAGATGTATGGCTTCCTCTTAATTAGGCCCATAGTGTTGCTGACTTGTAAACCCTGGGGCCGTCTGTTCTTTGCCTGTGCTTGTAACTGTGCACACAGTTTGTAAATCCAGGCAGACATCCAATATGTGATTCTGAAGTCTCAACACACAATTGTGCACTGAACTGCACTGCGGTACTTCTCTGTCCTGACAGTGCTGTTGTACCTTCACAAATATCACTGAGTGCATTTTCATTGCTGGTAATCCTTTACCATCGCTCTACCTTTATATTTGCTAGAGTTGTGATGCATGTGGTTGCGACACTGTTAGTACATCTTGCTGTGCGTTTGAGGCTTGTGTTGAATATATAGCTCAGTGTCTGCCATAGATAATATTAAGCACTTTTACATGCTATGATTTTTGGTTGGAGTTTTGTTTGATGAAATGTGTATAGTGGGTTTCCTTTAATGGGAATTGCTGGCCAATATTTCTACTATTCCTCAGGGTCACAGCTGTGGCTCGGCTTCTTTTCGCCCTCTGCCTTTGACCTACAGGTATGACCATCGAGTGCTATGGGGTGAATCTCAGTTGAGAATATCCGGCTCTTATGCTCAAGTAAGAATGGCATTTTCTTGGCATCCATATTTCAAAGCTGTGTTTCAAGCCATACCACTCTGGATACGCAGCAGTCATTTATCAACATTTCAGTCTTGCTTGCATGGCATTCATTTTGTTTTCACCTTCCTTAAATTCAAAATCCTTTTCTTCTGGCCCATGCCTGGGTTATCACTGGAGACGCCTCTGGTCCCTGCTGCTACTTAACCCTTTCTCGGGTTCTTGCCAGAGTCTGTATTCCCAGTGCATACTCCTGCTTCCCCAGAATCCTCCTTGTTTCTTACCAAACTCCCCTCCTCTCTAGGAAGTGACTGCAGAGTTCCTTCCTGCAGTCCCCTTTTTACTTTCCACCTCCTGTTTTTATACTAACTCAGCCTGCTCCTGCCGAGCTGAACTTCATCATCAATTAGACCTTATCAGTCTTGACTCTCCTCCAAGTGCAGCCTGTCATCAGGTTAATTGACCCTTTATCCTTCCTCAGGCCTTGTCTGGGGCGGACACCCCATCATAGCATACTAGATCAGACTATAGTACAGCCTCTTGTCTCCATTGTAACTAGTATTTGTTCCTTCACAGGAAGGTGAGCTCACCAATGACCACCTCCCTCTACTACTACATTATTTACATTTGTATTTTGTTAGTGCCCAACAGTGATCAGGGCTCCATTGTGCTAGGTGCTGTACAAATACATCATAAGAGATAGTCCATGCCCAAAGAGCCTACAATCTCTGCTGCCACAGTACATTTAGCAAGTTGCCCAATGCTGTCTCTAGGCTGGGAATTATTTTGGGACCTTCAAGTGGCTAGATCAGCTTTTCTCTTGAAATTTGACCCCCCTCCCATCATTATCTCAATCTTTGTTGTTATGTGAGTTAAGTGGTCATAAAATTGTCTATCTTGATACTACTCTTGCGGCAGTGAGTTTCTCAGGTTGGCTATAAATTGCATTTAATAATACTGGGTGAAATCTTGGCCCTGCTGAAGTCAAAGGGAGTTTTGCCTATGTTCTCTTATTAGTTATCCATTTACAGGCCTTTAATTTCATTGAGTGGCCCCCTACTTCTCATATTATGGGACAAGGTCAGACAAGGGAGGGACTAATAGGTTTTCACACTACAGATTTCATCAAATCCTTTTTAACCCTGCCCCTTTCCTGGTGTATTAATTATAGACTTTGCTTTTTATCCATTTGCCCCTGATTATTTGTATGTTGTCTGAGGCCAGGGCATAGATCTGGAAAACGTTCTGTGGCTTCACATGGTTGTTGCATTGTGCAGATATGGCTTGTGTTAGGTCACAAACTGACAGCTGTGATGGCGGGAGGCTTCAGGACCTGCAGAACAGGCAGTGCAGGCTTCCCTCCGTGCCTCCTTCCTAGCTCGGAGGGATCCTCTCAAGTGTCTGAAGGGACCTGCATGGCAGTGTCCATGGGCTATTCAGTCCTTAGCCTTTTTGCTGAGACAGCCAACTAAAATGCCAATTATAGTGGGAGATTTTGTAATGTATCCCCTGGGAACTGGACCGAGAATAAACATGCTTATTTTACACAAGCCACCCAGTAGCCATCGGATAATAAATACTTGCTACCAACCTGGGCTGGATTTAAGCCACGAGCCTAGAGCTGAAAGGCTGCATATCCCATTACTGCTCCCCTGAGTTGTGCAGTCCTTATGCTGCATGTCTTAATAGAATGTATTGTAAGTACAGCGGTCAATCGAGCTTGCTTCCGTTTGCATTAATATTGCCCAGAGTGCCTTTGGTTAGAGTGAATATCTGCTGGATTCCTCATCCACCCATGTTTGGAGTATTACGCTTCTTCTCTGGCTGGGCTGCTGTAGGCTTCCTGGTTGTCACCCCTTGTTCATACAGAATGCAACTGCCTAGTTTGTTAGGTAGCTTGAAAAAAATATGATCCTGTTATGTCTCCCACCTCCCATGTGAACCCTCCTGGCTGACTCTCCCCCTCATGAGGCATTGATTTGAGAAGTTTACTATTTATCTTTGATCCTTTGGCTGGAATTGTTTTGAAGCAGCTGATATATCCAATTTCAAACTACCATGCTGCTCTGTCTCTCCTTTCAGTTTCCTAGAACCAATTCAATGTTCCCCAAATTAAATTTGCTTCTGTGGGCAGCTAGGTTTTCTCGTCTGTGCTGCCGCACCACAGAGCACACAGGGAGTTACCTCAGGCCTCCAGCTGTGCAGATGCCTCCCTCTGAGGTTTGTATCTAATCCCGGGGGCTATATTTTGCTCTCCGTCATGCTGATGTAAATCTAGAGTGATTCCATTGAAGTGGCTCTGGATTGATACCGGTGTGAATGAGGAGAATTAGCCCATACCTCCTGTCATTTGTGTATATAGGCCTTAAATCCGAGTACATCTGCTGGTCTGGCTTTATATTAAACTATTGAGTGATACAGAGTTTATCTAATTCCCTAGAGCTAAGATACCTTCTCTCTGCCACCTCTAACCTCTACTGGAATAGAGAGGGGCCAGGTTCTGCCCTTGTTTACATCCATCCATTGCCATTGCTTCGGTGTAGTTGCCTGAATATAAACAAGGTGAGGTTTTGGACCGGGCGGAAGGACACTTTTGATAGTCTAACGGCCACGTTGACACAGTTGGCTCCTGCATCCTTGTTAGGTGCAAATAGCTGGTACAGCTTTTCACAGACAAATTATTCTCCAATCAGTTAGCCATCTAAGGGTATGTCTATACTGACGGTGGCATTATCGGTGCCGCTGGATCGATTGAGCAGGATCGATTGAGAGGCAGTGGAGACCCGCTCAATCGATCCTGAAGTCGACGCCGTTAATCCACCCCCTCAAAAAGATTAATGCTGCGTCGACAGAAGGGCATTTCCCGTCGGCACAGCGTAGTGGGGACGCCTTGCTATGTAGAAATTAGGTAGTTGACGGGAGATATGCAACCTGACTGCCACCGAATTTCACCGGCAATGTAGACTAAGATGAAATCTCTGATTGTGTCACCAAATAAGGTACAGTACTTGGATGGTTAAAAGATCTAAACAGAGCTGGTTGAAATGTTGTGTGCGAACTTGACTGTAAAATAAGTTGCAAGGCTTGCCTGTCAGCTTGCTGTTCTGCCACTGCTGTCGCCTCCGTTGTCTATGCCCTCACTGTACTGCTCTCTCGGCCTTCTTTTCAGCATTTCAGCTGCATTCCAGTTGCCCTGGCAATGCTGTGGATTGTGCTGCTGGTCATAGTGCTAGCCCTGACAATACCATTCCAGTTGACACGTAGCCATTTTTAAATCCGGTTCTTGTAAGAGCCATCACAGTCAGAAAGGCAGTTTGGTAAAAATTACATCATGAGAGTCCCCATTTTAGACATGATTCTGCTTTTAAGGCATCTCGAGATGGGCACCCAAAATCACTGGCCACTTTAAAAAACGTTGGTCTTAACCTCCCTGCTCCACTCTTGAGTCCTTCCTGATAAGAGGCTTTGGGCCTGATCTCAAAGCCATTGAAGTCAATGGAAAACTTCCTTGGTCTTTGGAGCGAGGCCTTTGTGAAGACTGAGCAGTTGTTTGTAATGCTCTAGTTCATGCGTATCGCTGCTATTACCCTGCCATTGGCCATTGGTGTACCGCAGCTCGGGGACCTTGTATGAAATATATATATGTGTACACATGTGCAAATAGCCTGGAATGTTTAATGAAACTAAACAGTGAGCATGCAGAGTGTACGTAAGGTGAAAACTATGCAAACTCTCGACACTTAAGAGACAAGTGTTGGCTGTAGCTGTTTACCTTCACTGATGGATGTCACAGGTGTTGCGAGAGCAAGGACATTAGTGGTATTTTTAAAATAATGCAATAAAATAATAAATGAATAGTAACGTGAAGCTTAAGCTCTAGACTGTGGAGTGAAGTGACTAGAGCCAGAGGGGCAGTGTTATTGCAACTCCGGCTTTCATGATCCAGTCTGTAGCCCACAGGAAAGGGGAGAAGTGTGTGGCTGAGTGCAGCAGCCCCTCGGTCCACCAGGGATGTGAGCAGGAGGGGATTCACCTCTCTGTTAGAGTGGATCTCCCTGTGCATGGCCTCCTTGCAGCTCTCGATGGATTTCTGGAAGCTGGGCTGGAAATGCGCCTCCACCCAGGTGAGCCTGTGGTTATGAGTTGCTGGAGCTGGGCTGACTGGCCTTCTCCAACATGACTGCTTGGAGAAGTAGGTGAGCGAGGAGCAGTCCAGTGGGGCACTGAATGATTGCTTCGGCGTTCCTTCCTTGGCCCCAGGGACAGCACGGCTGCCTGGAGGATGATCTGGATCTTGGGCACTGAGAGGAAGCTGGGCTCCTTCTCCTGGTGCAAGAAAGCCCGGAAAGTGTCCTGGTTGCACAGGATCAGCTCCTACAGCACTGTTGGAGGCCCAATACAATTTGAGTTGCTTGACCATTGTCCTACAGTCCTAACATAGCTTCAGGTGCTTGCTTGCCTATTCTGACCCCTGTAGCATGACATCTTCCAGTTGGCAGAGATGAATAGGACTACTGAATAACCTTGTAGATGTCTCAGTTTCTGCATACCACAGCACATAACAAGACAAAATACACAACATGTATTGCTTGCAGCTGCACATAGATAACGGTGATGGGAACAACAAGTTATCCTTGAACATCTGGGGGTACACTGTTTCATTGCCAAGGGGCATACTTTTACACCACCCCTTTTATCATCAGATATTGTTTTGATGACCCCAATCGTCATAGTGAAAATGGAATGAAGTTACGGGTGAAAACCCAGTGTAGGTAATTAGCATATATGATAATGAGCAGAGAGGTAATTGGGTGAAAGCTGTTTATGGAAGGGTATAAGATGTTTAATGAAACTAAACAGTGAGCACTCAGTGTGTACTTAAGGTGAAAACTATGCAAACTCAGCTGCCTTCATGAAAGCCCCCCAGGACAGGAGAAGGTGTGGCTGGGGCTGCACCCCAGTGATTCTGCATCTTTGCAGTGACCACTGGGGCCAGGCAAGTAGAGGTGCAACTTAAAGTAGCCCTAGTCCTTCCTGGGCATCCAGGGGCTGCCCTGGCTCTCATAGCCCCTGGACAAGGAAGGTGCAAATGCAGTGGTGACCCTAGCCACTAAATCCTTCAAAATCTATGTACTGTAAGCTCCTTGGGCTTGTAATATGTGTGTACATGCTTAGCCCAGTGAGGCTCCAGTTCCTGATTGAAATCTCTGGGTGCTACTGCAGTATAAATAATGATACCCAGGGTGTATCTCTATAATGTAAACACAAACCCATAGCATCTCTGAGAGCCCCCCGCACTGTTGTCTGACCTGCTTGAGTCTGTTGGCCTGGCTCTGCATTTTTCAGAGTCATAGGGAACTCAGGAAGTTGGCATCCAGGAAGACAAGGCAGCCTAACCAAATGACAGGCCCATAGGCAGCTCTACAGATGCCAACACAACTGCCTGAAGAGGTTGCTAGGGAACCAGATACTACTGCTGGCAAGCAGTAGCATGGAGTTTGGCATCTGTCTGTTGCAACTGAAATCCAAGGGGGGATGGTGGTGGTGAGGAAAACCAAAGGAGGCCTGGTAGAAATGCAACTCCCCCACCCCATTCCCTGTTGCAGGCTAGGCTAAAAAGAACGAATGATGAATAATACATTGTGATTTGTATTGGACTTTGGCAAAACTAATTGTATTGCAACATGCAGGGATGAGCAGGGTTTATATTTCAAAGCCCATGTATGGCATCGTTATTAATGGGCATGCTTTAGTTCATGGATTTTTATGAGTCCCATGGATCATTGTGATCATCTAGCCTGACTGCCCGTATAGAACCATAGGCCATAGAACTTCCCCCAAATAATTCCAAGAGCAGATCTTTTAGCAAAGCAGCCAATCTTGATAAAAATTGCCTGTGATGGAGAATCCACCACCTTGACCCTTGGTAAATTGTTCCATTGGTGAATTACCCTCATTGTTAAAAATATATGCCTTATTTTCAATCTGAATTTGTCTAGCATCAACTTCCAGCCATTAGGTCGTATTTTCCCTTTCTCTGCTAGACTGAATAGCCCATTATTAAATATTTGGGATGTGGTGTGTTCTCCTCCCCTAGTTTATCTGAACTGATAATAGGATTATGAATCCATTTTGCTGAGAGCACTTGTTGACTTCCACTGAGACAGGAGATGTAATGGATGGGGGTTGGAATTGATGCTGCTAAATATGCTTTGGGAAGTAAAATGTTTTTAGTACTTTGGGATCCAGCCAATACCTCTAGTAAATAAACATTGGACCCAAAATTAGGGATGGGAGTGTAAAATAATAACCTTGCTGAATGGCATGAACATTTGTGCTGTTTGTCTGACTGAATGTTACCCAATGATTCTCTGCTCGCCCATGGGGCTGAATAGTGCTTCTTTAACTCGCCCAGGAACAGACCAGAGAAATGATGGATGACAAAGACAGTCCTGCCAATGATAGCAGAAATTTGGAGAGACCATGGGGCTGAGGGGGTAGATTTCTGGCCTGGGACTCAGGATATCAAGGTTATATTTTTTGACTCTGTCACTGACGTGATCTGTGACCTTGGGCCAGTCACTGCACCTCCCTGTTACCCCCTCTCACTTTTGTCTATTTAGAATATAAACTGTTAGGGCAGGGGCTGTCTTTCATTGTGTGTCTATACAGTGCCTAGCTCCATGGGGCCCTGATCTCAGTTGGAGCCTTTAGGTGCTATTGTAATATAAATAATAACCAATATCACTCCCTATAACTATATTCATTTCATTGAAGAAAGGTTTAACAAGCCAACGAGAGAGAGTGTTAGGTCCCTCCAGCTCCTCTCTCTGCCAATGCACTGACCCTGTTTGTACATTTAGTAGGGGTTTGTTTTTAAATATTGTAAGCAATGGAACTTCTATCTCCCTGGAGGGTTCTTCTGGATAGTCAACCTACATTTTCTATTTCTCAATTGAATGTCATGACTCCTACTTATGCCCCCTTCAACTGTGTTAAATAGTTCCCTTCCCTCCTCAGTAGTTACTCCCATTATCTGTTTACGAGTGTGACTTTGTCTCTTCAGAGAGCTCGCCTCTCTCAGCGCGCTCTCCGTATATATTTAACTCTTTTAATCTTTTTTCACATGTCAATCTCTCCAGCCTGTCGATCATTTTTGGTGCATCTCTCTGAACTCTCTCCAGTTTATCTGGCCCTTACTGAGGAGCCCCAAACTGAATGTAATATTTCAGGTCTGGTCACATCTGCGCCACATAGAGACTATGGCTTTGTTGCAACAGGATGTGATGCATTTTGAGATGCAGCCCCAAACTGCAGTGGCTTGTTTGTTTCCTTGCTGCTTTAACGCAAGGCTGACTCGTGTGTCTAATCTGCTCTCTGTTATTGGATTTAAGGGCCTGATACTCCCTAAATGTCCTTGCACAGTGCTCCAGCAGGCTTCAATGGGAGTTCTGTCAGAATATGCTCTAACTCTCACTCAGCACTTGTGCTTCCCAGCTTTCTCCCTCCCATAGAAAAGCTGTGCCAGAGTTTTTGCCCTGGATGCAGTAAAATGTGCTTGCATTTGTCCAAGATGCATCTCATTTTATTTCCTGCCCATGTTTCTAATCTCTGTATGCCCTTTTGTGTTAATTCTCTGTGTTCTCTGGTGCTCACAACACCTCCCAGTTTAGTATCATCTGCCAAATTCATTAACATGCTGTTTACTCCCTTTTCCAGGTCATTAATGAAAGTATTAAATGAGAGCAGATCTAACCCAGATCCCAGCAGTACCCCATAAACACCTCCCCCTGTTTCTAATTACCCTTTGTTTATGGTCCTTCAGCCAGTTTTCAACCCACATGGCACAAGTGATCAGAATTAATTTTCAAATAAGATTCTATGAGACACAGTATTAAATGCTTTACTGATTGCTGCCGAGGTGTTCTATCTACTACCTTCCCTGACCCCTCCTCCATCTCTCTCTGGCCTCAATGATAGCTCACAGCTCTTCTTCTTCAGAGACTAGGGGCAGGTCTACACTGCCGGCAAAATTTGGCAGCAGACGGGAGTTGTGCAAGCTACGCAGAGTGTCGTAACTTCCCTTTAGCGTGCCATCTCCACTGCACCGCACCAATTGGAAATGTGTTCACGTCGACCCAGCACTACGCTTTTTGGGGAGGTGGTTTTAATAGATCGATTTCCAGATTGATTAAGCGTGTCTTCACTGCTGCTCAATTGAACCGGAAAAAGTGATCTAACAATGGTGAATTTGTCACCATCAGCAAAGATCTCCTTTCTTGAAGCTGGGGAAGGGGTAGCAAAGAGGACCTCCTTCTACCACTCTCCGCCTGACCTTTCTTTAATGAAGATTCCAATCTGCCCCCATCCCCCCAGTCCTGGCTTCTACTCCCTTGGCCTCATGGGGAAGGGAAGAAAATAACCCAGTGAAGTTCCTCTCCCAAGCAATTACTGGGTTCCCCTCTCTCATTTACTCTGTGTCACCTTCAGGGCTGGGTGTCCTTCTGATATTCATTATATGGCTGGCTGGATTTTTCCCTGTGCCAGTCTTTAGGAAGGAGGGATTTGCTAGAATATCTTTTGGGACCAAGGCAGTCTTCCTCTCCCCATTTCACAAGACTGGAATATGTCTTGGGTCCTGCTTCTGTAGGATGGAGTGCAGGCAGGATGGAGACCCTCAGAGCACCTGGATGGATTGGGAAAGGCAGACTTATCTGCTCCCTCTTTGGAAGACAGGAAATGGGGGAGTAAGCTTGACTGCCTCTGAAGCCACTGGGAGAAGGACTAAAAGACCCCCAGGCTTTCCTGCTGAAGGGGACTCAGTCAGTGGAGGATGGAGTTGAGTTAAGCAGACATGAGGGGCTCCGTTAGACTAATAGTTGGGTTTGTAGGTCAGCATACCATGGACACGTTAAGACTTCCAAATAGCAGTCTGTTTTCCCATCTGTGAACCTGCTTTTTGCTGCATGGATGTAAATGTTCCTGTCAAAAAAGAAAATTCTCATGCTCGATCTTATCTAGAAACAACAAGGCCAATTCATGTATTAGGAATAGAAAGGGTGCCAAAAACATGCATTAAGAGATGCTAACCCAGCAAGTTACTGAGCTGCTGAAATAGGTAAAACTGGGGTGGGCTAGGCTGATTTTGATTTCTGAACCTGTTTTGAATTCATATGAAAATAAAACAAAACAGGTAATCCTCACTGATTTGATAAAATGGTGGGGGAGGGGAGCAGATGTGTTGCTGGATTATGCAGCATGGGTCCTGCGGGGATATAAATCCTTAAAAATGTATGCTGCTAATTCCTAATGACAGTCCTCTGAGCTCTCACACGCACTGGTTTCCCACCTCTGTGTGTGCTTTTTTCTCCTAATGCTGGACCAACAGGTTCCTTATCAATCCCAGGGACGTGAAAGGAATGTCACAGGCTTAATGGAATGCTTTGCTAATCTGCACTATTTTAGTGGCATGTCTGGCATTTTAAAGACAAAAATCTCTTTTCCAATATCCCCTCCAAGGTGGAGGAGTTGCTTCAGAGAAAGGCACCATGCCATGAGCCACAAAATGCTGCAGCCCTTACTGAAAGTGACTGTTTTTAAGCTGGTGGTGGAATAAGGAAAATACCACCAAGGGTCACTAGATGTCTCTCTTGTGTCTTAAAAGAAACATGCAGCCACTTCCTCTCCCTCTGGGACCAAAGTAAATGGAAGACACAATAAAGAAGGAGGACTTTATTTGTGGTGTTGTGTCTTAAATGCAAAATGGGTTTTAGTCAGTCAGATAAATTCCAGCTCTAAGGAAGTGTTTTCCGTGACCATTTTGTCAATATAATTATTAAATGGTGATTATTAAGTGTACATATTAGCAGATCAGCAGGACAGATAGGATTGTAATTCCCAATAGATACAGGGAAGCTGCTTTGGCAACTGCACCTTGATGTGGGGGAACAATCGAAGCAGTGACATGATGACCGTAATTCCTTCATTGCTTGTTATTTGGTGGCTGTGGTTTGGGGTTTTTTGTTTTTTGGTATTCCCCTCCCCTCCTCCCCAATACGTGTCACTAAAGATTGGGATCATGGGGACTTTGAAAGATAAAAGCCTTTGGTAATGTAAACATTTTCAGATCTCCTTAATAAAGGAGATCCAATGCAGAACATGTCTTAGGTAATGACATTGTACATGAATTGCATTCCCCTTTAGCTTCAAAAAGACAACAGAGTGTACACATTCTATTAAGCCTCCCTGAGGAAGCAGGTCTGCTGCCTGCTTATCTTGTTGTGAGCATCTTTTTAAATGCCACGGCAATGCTAATAATTTTACCTGAGTAATTCTTCCATTTCTCGTTACCTGGGGGATTGTTAATGGCTGAGAATCTTATTCAGACTCTTTCTCTAGCTCAATCAAATCTTGAAGGCGCCAGTTTACTTTTATTGATCAATGGGTTCCTGACAAGGTTTGCCACAAAGCATCATCATCATCCCTTTTTTTTAACTCAAAGGGGAACAGCTTGTTTTAAACTTTGCAGCTAAAAGCTTCTAAGCAGAGCTTAAAAACATCTGAGAATGATGCAAATTGTTCTGTTTAAAATGTCCAGGCAATATTTTAGAAGGCTGCCAAATACACAAATAACATCCTGTGTTCAAGCCATAAAATCTTCCTAATGCCCTTTTTAGGCCTTTTTAATTATACCTAAATGCACTTTATTGCCACACACCCAGATCAAAGGTAAATAAGAATGATAAGTACAATGGAAGTTTTATTTTTCAGACATAGGATGCTGCCTTGTTACCTTCCTCAATATTTATACTTTCTGCGTTTCTGAGATGAGTATTTAAAAAAAAATTAACACCGAGTAAAATATTTCAACTACATCGTCAGATTGCAGATCTTTTTAATCCTGTGTCTCTAAAATGGAAGTCCTTGACACCTAAAATATTACAGCCTGATCCAATGCACCAAAGTCAGTGAAACGACCCCTATTGACTTCAGTGGGAATGAATCAAGCTCTCAGTCTTATGCTATTTTACAGCTTCTCCAAGGTTTACTATTCTATGGATATTCTTTGCCTTAATTTTATATACAGTAAATTTCAATCTGAATCTTACTATATTTTTCAAATATAAGTAAAGGTGACCCATCCTTTAACCTGACAAGTGGGTTACTTTCGACATACCTAATATATTTTGAAAGTATACCCTAAGATGGACTGCTGGATCAGGCCCTATGTGTTAGATGTAGATTGTAATGATTGTAGCAAATATTATGACTCCATTTTACTTTCATTAAGCTTACAGTGAAAGTGTAATAATCAGCATTATGACTCTATCAATATTGTCACAGTGGCTAATTATTAGTTTACTCACCTGCTCTGCATTTACAAGTACAGAAGCTTTGAGGGCATGTGTCCCTTTAAGCTTTTATCACTTATTCCTTTTACGAGATAGATGTTCATTGCTCGGGTAGACAGTTCATTCTAAATGGTTGACAGAGAAACCTTTAGACAAAGCTGTGCTGAACTCCCCTACGTGTGCTCAACACATTAAGACTAAATCCACACCTTTCATTCAATGTGGAACATACCTGCAGGAAGGGGCTGATGAAATCAGTAATTAAACGGCCCACTCTTGCTGTCTTAAACTCCCTTTTGACTTTAATAGGATTTTTTCTTGAATACCAACTGCATGCTTGGATTTTAAATATATAACATGAAACCAATACACCGAACCTACTAAAAACCAGTCAATCAACCAACCAAAAAATAGAAACACAGACCAGATTCTTGTTCTCTGACTCTCAACTTCCAGCCTACACTATTTAATTTACAAGCCTCCTTTGCAGTGTCATTGATTAAGGATTCAGTCTGTTCGAAAGCTAGTCATGGGAGACCTTAAGCACACCTCCTTTCTATTCATCAGTGACCCTAATTATCACGTAGAGACAATGCCAGAAGAGGCCTTCTCCTGACAGTGTAACATTCATTAAAGCTAGTTGACTTCAGTTCAATGCACATTCCCATGTTTTTGGATGAAAGCAGGTTTTTTGTTGGGGTGCAACATAAATATTTGGTGTGTTGGCCCCTAGAGAGATGCATCAAAGCCAATGGCAACAAAGATCTTATGTCAGATGTTAGTTATATTTGTGTTCACCCATTAGTCTTTTGGGGGTGACTTTTTTTTTTAAATGAAACAAAATGCATTCAAGTAATGTCAATGAGAAACAAATGATCTAGCAGATATGATTTTTCCCTCCTTCAAAAGTAATAATGCAGTCAGTTCAATCTTGGGTGAGCAAATCGAGAACTCCAACACGGCAGGTGGTTCTACTATTTAAAGAGGAAAATGAGTTGCTGTATTTTGGCTCAAGCACCTCGTATTAAGGGTGCATTTGCAAAGTAGGAGGCTGGGGGAAGACAGGGAAGCGTCCGAATATTTAAATCCATTGGCACGCACCACAGAAAATACATATTGACAGCTACAGACCCGGTCGGTTTCATGAAGGATTGAAAGCAACAACGAAACAGCCAGATCGTCGCTGCACCCCTAGCCCGTAAAGAAGCTGCAAAGGGCTCGAACCGCCCCGCTCGCTCTTCGGTCCCACTCTGCGAGTTTCTCCGGCAGGCTCCCTCCCTTTGCTCCACTGTGGCCCCTCCCCTGAGCCAGAAACGCGTTTCTATGGCCGCTGATTGGCTGCAGCTCGGCGTAGCTCAGGTCCGGAGTCGCGCTCCCTCTCCAGACGGTGTGGTGGTGGCCAGGAGTTTGCAGCAGCCGCCGCCGCAGCGGCGAGCAGCCGGCGAGCGAGGTGGAGAAGCCAAGCCGCCCAGGCGCTCTCGCACGCGCTCGGCACCGCTGGGCTGGGCTTGGCTTGGCTGGCCAGATGCACCAGCCGCCCTGCAGCAGCTGCCGCTCCTCGGGATTTGGGAGGCTTGGATTTGCTGAAGAACTTAAATAAAAAGATCCTCACTCAGCCCCGGCGTCATTTCTGCAGGTTGTGCGCGCACACACACACACACAGCCACGGCGCCCGCCTGGCGCTTTTTCCCTGCCTGCATCCAGCCCCAATTCAGTGACTATGCGCCTGGAAGTGAAACTTTCATGGAGCGAGCTTGATTTTCCTTTGCAATCTGCAAACCCGATGAACGCGAGATAATAATGGAGAGGGAGAGGAAAAAAGCAAAGGCTGTCTCCGACCTCAGCACACCAGCGGTCTGATTCACAGCGGAGCGGAGCACGCCCCCCCCTGCCACCCCACCTGCTGTAGCGCCTCGGACTTTGCCTGGCCAATATATCGCTCCCACTTCCCCCGGGCGAGCCGAAGGAAGAGGAAGAGCGGTGGGGCAAGTCACCCGTTGCAGCGGCCATACAAACTGCTGTAAGAACTTGCGTGGCGGATACGGTGTAAATGCATAGCTCGGGTTTCTAAAGGCGAGCGTGCCTTTCCAGGGCTCAGTCTGTGATTCGCCGAGATGACACAGCCTCCTCCAGCTCTCGCCCGGGGAAGTGGCTCAGCGGTAGCGCCCTGAGGACCCCCTTCCCACCCCACAAACCCGACCCCCGGCAGCATCTTCTTTTGCAGACGCTCCCCTCCCCCCTTCTTCCCGTCTGTGACTTATGATCGGACAAGGCTTCCCCCACCCCTGCACGTTTGCAGCCGCACTTTCAGGCCAGCCTCTCCCTGTGTCTGCTTGCTTGGTTTGTTGATTTTTTTTTACTAAGATTTTATTTTTAATGCAATAACCACGAGGATGCGTTTGAAGTGTGCCTGATCTCTGCAATGAGGTCTGTGCTATATTTTTTTTTTTTAGGGAGGGGGGGGAGACATGGCGCATGCCAGGTGCAAATAAATCCAGATTCCCCTCTACATTGACTGCTCTGTCATTTTTTTAAAAATAAAACACCTCCCTCTCTCTGTAAAAGACATTTTTTTTCTGTACCTTCTAACTCCCATGCCCCTCGATGGGCGAAAGGAACCGCTGTTTTATTGTGCCGATCGAGGCTAACTTTGATGGAGAGGTGAAACTGACTGACTGCCGGGGGAGAAGGCAGCAGACGAGCTGAGCGACTCTTCCTGACTCGAGACAATTTTTGCCTCTGATTTTACCTCTTTAAAACAACAACAAAACCACCCCGCTTCCTCCCCGGGCAGCCAAGCCTCAACCCCCCGCCCCTCCGCAGCTGGGATATCAACAGGCAGCCGGAGGGCCGACGGGCGCACCGTGTGCTGAGCCGGGAGATGGATAGTCTCCCCGTCCTGCTCGCCTTGCTGCTGTGCACCGGGGCCGGGGCCCTGATCAACCTGAAGTACTCGGTGGAGGAGGAGCAGCGCGCCGGCACGGTGATCGCCAACATCGCCAAGGACGCCCGGGATGCGGGCTTCGTGCTGGACCCCCGCCAGCCCGCCGCCTTCCGGGTGGTCTCCAACTCGGCCCCGCACCTGGTGGACATCAGCCCGGGCTCCGGCTTGCTGGTGACCAAGCAGAAGATCGACCGGGACCTGCTGTGCCGGCAGAGCCCCAAGTGCGTGATCTCGCTGGAGGTGATGTCCAGCTCCATGGAGATCTGCGTGATCAAGGTGGAGATCAAGGACCTGAACGACAACGCGCCCAGCTTCCCCACCGACCAGATCGAGCTGGAGATCTCGGAGACGGCCAGCCCGGGCACGCGGGTGCCGCTGGAGAGCGCCTACGACCCGGACTCGGGCAGCTTCGGCGTGCAGAGCTACGAGCTCACCCCCAACGACCTCTTCGGGCTGGAGACCAAGACGCGCGGCGACGGCTCCCGCTTCGCCGAGCTGGTGGTGGAGCGCAGCCTGGACCGCGAGACGCAGTCCCACTACAGCTACCTGCTCACGGCGCTGGACGGCGGCGACCCGCCCAACTTCGGCACGGTGGGGCTCAGCATCCGGGTCATCGACTCCAACGACAACAACCCGCTCTTCGAGGAGCCGGCCTACGCCGTCAGCGTGGCCGAGAACGCGCCGCCGGGCACGCCGCTGCTCCGCCTCAACGCCTCCGACCCGGACGAGGGCACCAACGGCCAGGTGCTCTACTCCTTCCACAGCTACGTGTCGGAGCGGGCCCGCCAGCTCTTCCACCTCGACCCGCAGAGCGGCCTGCTCAGCGTCAGCGGCGCAGTCGACTACGAGGAGGGCCACGCCTACGAGCTGGACGTGCAGGCCAAGGACCTGGGGCCCAACTCCATCCCGGCTCACTGCAAGGTGACGGTCAGCGTGACCGACGCCAACGACAACCCGCCCCTCATCAACCTGCTGTCGGTCAACAGCGAGCTGGTGGAGGTGAGCGAGAGCGCGCCGCCCGGCTACGTCATCGCCCTGGTGCGGGTCTCCGACCGCGACTCCGGGGCCAACGGGCGGGTGCAGTGCAAGCTGTTGGGCAGCGTGCCCTTCCGCCTGCAGGAGTACGAGAGCTTCTCCACCATCCTGGTGGACGGGCGGCTGGACCGGGAGCAGAGGGACCAGTACAACCTCACCATCCAGGCCAGAGACAACGGGGTGCCCTCCTTGCAGGCCACCAAGTCCTTCACCGTCAAGATCACTGACGAGAATGACAACCACCCCCACTTCTCCAAGCCCTACTACCAGGTCATCGTGCAGGAGAACAACACTCCCGGGGCCTACCTCCTGTCAGTCTCCGCCAGGGACCCTGACCTGGGCCTCAATGGCAGCGTCTCCTATCAGATTGTGCCCTCCCAAGTCAGGGACATGCCCGTCTTCACCTATGTCTCCATCAATCCCAACTCTGGGGACATCTATGCCTTGAGGTCCTTCAATCACGAGCAGACCAAGGCCTTCGAGTTCAAGGTCTTGGCCAAAGACGGGGGCAACCCGTCCCTGCAGAGCAATGCTACCGTCAGAGTGATCGTCTTGGATGTCAATGACAACACCCCTGTGATAACTGCCCCACCTCTGGTCAATGGGACTGCAGAAGTGTACATCCCTAGGAATGCTGGGGTTGGCTACTTAGTGACAGTGGTCAAGGCAGATGACTATGATGAGGGGGAGAATGGAAGACTGTCCTATGAAATGGCGGATGGGGATAGAGGGTTTTTTGAAATAGATCAGTTCAATGGAGAGATAAGGACCACCAGAGCATTTGGGGAGAATGCAAAGACTACTTATGAGCTGATTGTGGTGGCCCATGATCATGGAAAAACATCGCTCTCTGCTTCTGCCTTGATTTTGATATACCTGTCTCCAGCTCTCGATGCCCAGGAATCCATAGGATCTGTTAACTTGTCACTGATTTTCATTATTGCCCTGGGTTCTATTGCCGCCATTCTTTTTGTCACCATGATCTTTGTGGCAGTCAAGTGTAAAAGGGATAACAAGGAAATCAGGACCTACAACTGCAGGTAAAGTGAGCTTGTTTCTTTGTACTATGCAATATGTGCTTTGATTTTTTTAAATCTAAATTACTTCATTTGTTTTGAACCCACAGGTGTATTACACTTACTGTAGGAGCAAAATTGAGGGTTCATTATATTATGTAGTTTTTAAAAAAAATTCCATCAACTATTTTTTTAAATTACTTTGGGAGAAGCGTTTTTGAAAAGAATATTCCAATCTGAATAAGTGTGTTTTCACCATCTGTCTTAATATATTTTTTTTAATGCATGTTATAGCAGAACAAACGGATCTGGCTTAAATCAGCATAGCTATCTCCTGGATCTTAGGGGGAAAAATTGTTTTCCCAAGTCACTTCAAAGTACAGATAGAATTGTTACCGAAAGAGGAGAGATCCCCTGATTTTAGATTTTAGGAGAGAACTATGTTTCATCTAGTTGTACTCACTCTTGGGTGAGCAGTACTATCCTCGTTGTAAAACAAAGTTGGAATTTTGAAGCACTGAGCAGCTGGAAAGGGAAAAACCCCAAAGTGGGAAGAGAAGGTGTAAGTGCTCACAGCACTGAGTCCATATACAATGGTCTATCCACACCTACAGTAGCAGTTGGTGGTGGTGGTTTTTGCTTTAAAGTTCCTCTGCGTGGTGTTTGCATCCTGTCCCCACCAGAGGATGTCACTATGGGTGCTTTTTATGTGTTGGTTTTCTCCAGGAGTGGTGGGTATAAAAGGAAAGTGGGAACTGGGAGAACACGCCATGAAAGAAATCAGGGTTCAGCTAGAATTCACAAAGTGAAGCAATGTACTTAAATCCTTTTCTTTCCATATAAAATAACTATTGTGCCTGCATGTTTTAGGATGCAGCTCTTACACGTAAAAATAAAGCTAAAGAAATGGGGGAAAGAGTAATTTCCTTGAGTAAACTCAATTCATTGTGAAAATGTAATCATTGATTTAGTTCTTATCAGTTGTTTTAATGATCATATTTACAATACTGCATGATTTTGCAATGAATGATCGCAAGTCCAAAATGTGGGATGGTAGGTCATCTCTGTATCTGAAACCTTAGCTGGTATGAAAGCCTAATATGTGAAATTGGGTCCCCTGAATATGTAACAGCCATGCGATTATTGTCTCTCTCTTACTATTCTCTGTGTTACACAAGTTAGTAGACAAATGCTAACCACACATGAATATCAATCAGATGCCATAAAGGAGCAGCTGCAATGCCTCATAAATGGTTTAATCCTGTTACTAGTGAAATAGCCATGACTTCTCCATTCCTTCAGCACTGAATCTTTCAGATGGAAGGAATGGAAATTAATTTTGCTCTACCTCTGTAACGTACGATTGCCTGTGGCAATTTTATAGTGCAGGAGAATGTGCAGTCTTTAAAATTTTATTTACAGAGATATAATAACTGAGAGTTCAGTTTTTACATCCCATTTTCACAACATAAAGTGTGTTTATAAGCCCTTTTGCTGGATGGGGAAAAATCATCTGGAAATAAAGTACTGTATGTGCTATATTATGAGATGTCTAGCTTTAAGTGAGAGCTAATATACTGGATTTCTTGCCAGCTTGGTCCATTAAACAAGAAATAGGATCTGAATGTCTAAAATCAAATCGTGGTGGTGCCCCTAACAACTTCATACATAGGACCAGTAGGCTTAGCATGTCTTAGGGATTAATGAAGTGCAGTTTAATTAAATAATTGGTCAATAAAAGACAGCAAAATGAATGCTGTGAGAATTGGGATCTCACATTGCGAAACTTAAACATTGAGGTAAACAAAACAATTAAAGCTCCATCAAATGTTGTTATCCTAGCCAGCATGCACAACAAAAATCTTCTGAATTCCTTTCGTTTACTGACAAGCACAATGGAATGAACATTCTGTTATCAATGTAAATCTGATCAAGAGAAATCAGCTGCAAAGGCAAAGAAGTATTGTATAGGCTTAGCTGGTTTTTGATCATCAGGCATCCCATATGTGCATTTCGTGTATCCATTTAGACTTTGTCTTTTCTTTTCTTATTTTTTCACGGTGCCTATCAACATCTGTTGGAGGTTTTTCTTAAAATTAGCTCATTTATGAGGCACATGAGATTATATTGGAGAGCTGTTTGACTTGGTGTTTTTTTTTTTCTTGCTTAGGCAATTAGCTTTGTAGAGCAAGAATGTTTGTACAATATTTTCCTTTCTAGATAAATATGTATTACTCATTCTTCCTGTTATCTCTTAATTGCAATTATTGGATTCTAAAAAACCTACCATGAGAAGTAACAAACTCAGTACTTTTGAATGTATATTTTGGGTTATGGTTACAGTTCAATATAATTCCTTTGAGAAGTATTGCGATGCCTGGCATTTTTATGCATATCTATATCTGTGTGATATTGATGATGATACTCGGTCCTCTGTGTCAAAAAAGAACCACGGTCACTTCAATCTAGATGTACAGAGAGAATGCTGAGTGCAATCATGTTTTTAATTATTTTTCCAGTAGTTTAATGATAACTTTCTTCCTTCAGTGTTTGTAAATATGCATATCCTGCATCAGTTGATTCTTTCAGCAGGTACGAAGCAAAGGGGAAAAGAAAGGCATAAAAAACAAGCTGATGTAAGAAAAGGTCTGAAAGGAGAGTTTGTCTTTGGAAACACCATTTTTGTTTTCCAGTTTCTAGAAGAAAAACAAATATTTCCCAGAAAAGGGAAAAGGGGAGCATGGGTGGGGGGAGAAGAAAGGTTGAAGAGAGGATTTAATATTGTCAAATGCTACCAAGAAAGAGTTGAAATAAAAGCAACCTGGAAAAATGTTGTTATACAAACAGCCTTTGAAGTTTGGTGGGATAAGCTTGCAAGATAAGAATGTGGAGTTTGCTGTACTTATTGCTGGGGAGAAGATCTGGAAAAACCTCTAATCATGCTGGGTTTTGATTTACATGAACTAAACTAAATCACTTTTTAAATCCTTATTATGCATGGAAATTAATTCAAGTACCCTTTTCAGTTCCTGGATCTTAACATCTCCATTTTTCTTTTCTACAGGCTGAACTTTTATACCTGGTAACTAAATATCAACAATTATAAACACCAAACAAAACCCGGAGGAAATTTTCCCTCCCCTTTCTTTTCGTGTTTGACCTATAAACTTTATACATATGAAAATAAGCTAAAGATCACGTACTGCCACAGGACCCAAAACATGATGTAATGTGCATGAATAAGAAGCCTATGTTGAGATGGGGCTAAGCCCTCTGGGTTTCTTAATATTTAGTGAGCAGGGCACAGTACAGGATTCTGTTAGATATTCATTTTGCTTCTTCTGTCCCACAGAATTGCAGAGTACTCCTATGGGCATCAAAAGAAATCAAGCAAGAAGAAAAAAATCAGCAAGAATGATATCCGGCTGGTACCACGGGATGTAGAGGAGACAGATAAAATGAATGTGGTGAGCTGCTCCTCACTTACTTCATCTCTCAACTATTTTGACTATCATCAGCAGACCTTGCCATTGGGTTGTCGCAGATCTGAAAGCACCTTCCTCAATGTGGAGAATCAGAACACTAGGAACACAGGCTCCAACCACATTTATCACCACACCTTCACTGGGCAGAGTCCCCAGCAGCCAGATTTGATCATCAATGGAATGCCATTGCCAGAGGTGAGTGTGGTCAGAACTTTTAGAAAGAGCATGAGGCTGAATCTAAACCATTTGAGAACCTCCCTAGCAACACATCAAGATTTTGTGTATAGAAATTAGTGTATAAAGGCGGAGTGTCTTGTTGCAAGTCATGTCTCCAGTCTTTATAGAATCTGCCTCCATAAGGAGGCAGATATCACTGTAAATATATGTACATATAATGCATTTTAATTTTTGCAGAGTATTATACTCCACGCATTTGTTGGTGTTGTCATTGTCGTCTCTGGGCTTTAAGCATTGCAAAAGCTGCTGCTTGAACACAATGAGCAACAGTATTTAATGCATACTTTACATGGATGTTCAGATACCATGGTGATGAGCACAGTATAAATACCTAGCGGGTAAGTTAAGACTGGGATATAAAAAGTCTGAAGTCACATAAATCTTTGTAATGGAAGAAACAGCCGCTATAATAATCACTGACTTCAAGTACAGGCACAATCCTGCAACTCTTGCTCATGTGAGTAGTTCTTACCACATGTCGTCCCACTGAAGTCTGCAGGACTGCTAACATGAGTAAGGGTGGCAGGGTCAGACCCATTCTCTGTTAATAGTGGCAGTGGAGTGTTTTTTTTGCTAGTTTCATACATTTAGCTTTAATGGGATGACTCCTAAGGAAACATCAGTTTGGTCAGTACTTAAATTCTTCAGTAGGTGTTAGAAGGTTTTAAAAATCTTTATATATATGGCCATTGGTACTATGGCAGCAGTATACAATGGAGTGTGGGAGTCACCTTTAAAATGCCTCAGGGTTGTGTCTTTAAATCAGGCTGACCAAAATTCTAGTCTCTCCCATTCTGTCACCTCACCATTTGGTGTGGGTTATTGGTGACCATTGAAATAGGTGATGGTTGGTGTCTTCCTAAATATGAAGAAATGAGGGCGAGCACCTGTGGCCCTGATCACATTCACCCACTTCCTCTAATTCTGTCAAATGTTTTTTGTACATCCTGGGCATCATTTACTGTTGCTTGTTTGTTTCTCTTTGAATTGTTATTTGGTATTGAACAAAACAATCAAAGGTTTGTCATGTTTCCTACTTTAAACAGAATAACAGAGCTGAAAAAGCAGCTAAAATATTTATGGCCTACTCTAATCTGCTCTAAATACACCAGTGTAAATGCAAAATGAGTCCGCTGAAGACAGTGGAGCAGCTCCAGATTTACACCAGTGTTACTGAGGATTTGTCTACCCATCAATGAAACATTCGTGGTTGGCCCTGGGTCAACGGACTTGGGATCACAGGGTTCGGACTGCGCGGCCGTAAAATTGCAATGTAGATGTTTAGGCTTGGGCTGGAGTCTGGGACACTCCACCCTCACAAGGTCTCAGAGTTTGGGCTCTAGCCCAGGCACGAACATCTACACTGCAGTTTTACAGTCCCATGAGCCTGAATCAGCTGACCTGGGCCAGCTGCAGGTGTTTAATTGCTGTGAAAACATACATTGAGAGAACAGTTTGGCTGTTAGTGTCTGGTTGCAGGCCAGTTAAAGCAGTTGGTGTCTGTGGGCCTGATCCTGCAGTCTTTATAGTAGCAAAATTCCCACTGAATTCACTATTTGTAATGTTGTTATAACTGTGTTGGTCCCAGGATATTAGAGAGACAAGGGTGATGAGGTAATTCGGTGAATGAGACAAGCTTTTGAGTTACCCAGAGCTCTTCTTTAGGTTTGGGAAAAGAGTGTCCAGCTAAATACAGAGTGGAACAGGTTGTTTAGCATAAGTAGTGAAAGCACATTCAAAGGGTCTATTCAAGGTGAAGCAGTCTATTAACACTTTTGCAGTCACAGGACAAAAAGGCGATGTTAGTGGGTTACAGATTGTTGTAACAGAGACACTGGATTTATGGCTTATTAAGACCATGATTTTTAGTGTCTAGCAAAGTTATGAATTTAAGCTCCCAGGCTCATCTTTAAAGGGGTTTGTGCAGGTTTCTTTTGAGGAGAAGGATTGAGAGGTCAGGTATAGAGTCTTTGTTTTGTGAAAAATGTTTAACCTCAGGTGATATGGTGTTTTTGTCTTACTGTTTTTCTGTGTGAGCTCATTCGAGAGCATAGTGATTGGCTGGTTTCACTCTCATGGTTGCTATGGGGGCATTTAGCGCACTGGGTGAGGTATACCACGTCTTGAGATAGTCATGTGTGGGACCGATGGCTCTTGAAAGGTGGGTTGTGTAGTGTATTGATCATCATAGCAGTGGAGATATGTCTGTAGGTATTGCATGGATTCTTATGGCAGGGTCTGGTGCTGTTTTGACTTGGTGGGTCCTGGTCTGTGGAGAGCTTGCATCTGATGATGAACTAGGTGAGGTTGTTTGAAGGCTAAAAGAATTCACTGGTATTTTAGTCCCCATAAGCACTGCATAATTAGGTCCTTTAAAGGGTAACTTTTGCTGGTCCCTGAATAGGGATATAACCCTTTGGTCTTGAATTGTCATGGAGTCCCTAGGTAAAATCCACATGTAGAGTTTTAAAGGAGGGATTTAGTTTATAATTAAAATGTGACTCTTGGTTGCTTTCTAGGTCTTTGATATGTCATCTGCTTTTACCCCTGCCACATCTGTCCTGCCATAGCATCTCCAGACTTTTACATGTCATCTTACGACTTTGCCTTTTCAAGGTTACCCACTTAGATGCTGCACTGAGACAACTTCTGCCTCAGTGCACAGGCACAGAGAGCCAGTACTGAATATAACAGCCTGTATCTGCTAGGAGTCAGAGAGTGTCTAAATGCAATTAGGAGGGTACAGAAGTAGTAATAGAGCACAGAGTGCCAGAAAATTAAAGCTCAGTTTAACCTCTGGTGTTGGTATAAAAGCTGTAATCAGGTGTCTTGGCTATACCTGAATGACACTAACCTTGTATGATTTACTGTATGGGCCAGGTCTACACTAGGAAATTAGGCTGGTACAACTATGCTGCTTAGGGGTGTGAAAAATCCACACCCCGAGTGATGCAGTTAAACAGTCCTAATCCCCAGTGCAGACAGCACCAAGCTGACAGAGAATCTCCTGTCAACATTGCCTCCCCTAGAGGTGGTAGCTAAGTACCTACGCCGATGGCAGAAGCCCTCCCATGGGCATAGGTAGCATCTTCACTGAAGTGCTACTGTGTTGCAGTTGTAGTGTTGCAGCTATGCTGCTGCAGCGTTTTAAGTGTAGATGTGCCCATATATATGTAGACAAAACCTGAGTCAGAATCTCTTATCAAAATGCCCTCATACTTTATTGGATCAGTATCTAGATCTGAACTGTTTGGCTCAGGCCTGTCTCTAATTACATATGCTAGGGAAATTGATAATGCTGCCATCTTTGAACCCTAAACTGAGGTGGGTTTGAGAAAAGGTGAAAAATTCCAGGATTTGGTAATATTAGCGTTCCGATCAACATTCAGGCTTATCTGAGCACTGCATAGAATAAGATTTGAGGGGTGGCGTGTCTAGAGTTCAGATCACACTTTTCAAGGTTGCGTGCAAGCAAAGGCTTTTAGTATTCTGGGGGCAGTGTCCCATGAATAATTCCTGCATTTATGGACTGGAGAATGGTATCGTTTGGAGGAAGGTCTCAGAAGTGTAATTGGCTACTGCTTTTTTTAAAGGCATCAGTACTCCATAGCACTGTAAAAGCCTCCCATGCAGTTTCTACATATGGCGCAGTTGAATGCTATTGTGAGCGCTATGAAGCCATGATTCAATATTACAGACTAAATTCAATCATAAAATCCATCACACGTTGGCATTAACTGGAACTGTAGGTGGGCAGCTGGAGGCCTGCAGCACTGTGGAAGAGGAAAAGATCAGGGGAGACATCATAGCTCAGCTGATAAAGTTAGTAGACATACTCAGCCAGAATCCATTTATGTACAAATTTCTCCCTGATGCAGCTGCATTATAGTTAAGTTTGGATCCAGCTGGGTGTGAATCTCCCTGAAGAAGCCCCAATCCTATTAACTCTGTTTTTTCCATTAGGGAGGCAGGACACTGGCAGAAGGGAATGGCATTTCCTTCCATTTCTCGTCCCTAACCTGAGTCTCCTGTCACTTCTTATAACCTTAGCATATTAGAAGGCACTGAAACATGGAGTGTTGAAATCAACTTGATTGTATTAACAAATGAAATGTTTCTCTCGCCCACCTCAGTGTCATCTTAGAATGCAGAATGCCAGCAGTTAAACTAGAACTGCAGAAGGGGCGGTTGAAAGATTTTCAAAGTTATATTCAGAATACAAGGATCTCTTCAGACACTGCGTTTGCTCAGAGGGTCTCATCCAAAGCTTATTGGAAATAAAATGGGAGACTTTCCATTGACTTCATTGGTCTTTGGATCAGGCCATGTGGAAATCCAGCCTGGAGAATATCTCTTCACCAGGGCATTGTCACTTGTTTGTGTCCTGATTTATGCTTTTCCTTTGAGGAAAGGTAATGGAAGAATCGTCTTTGCTCCTCAGTTGCAATGCCGGAGGTGTTGGATGGTTTCTGCATTGCATGCCTTCATGTGAAATACAGGACTAGGAGTTTGCAGCTGCTGAGAGATCTCCTGGGATCTCTAAGGACTTTTAAAATCCCATCAGAATGCTAAATCCAAATGATCCCCCTGCCATGTGTTGCCGAGGGGAGCAAGACAAGAGAAAGTCCATGGAAATATTGTGATAGATCCCCGTGGAGGTGCAAGTGGGTATATGGTAGCATCCCCTTAGTATGTATCCTCCCCCTTATGAGAGTAGCATGTAAACTGGTCTCCATTAGTGGGAGACTGAAGTCAGCCAAAGGTGGGAAAAGTTGGGGAGCAGCTGTGCTACCTGGCATGCTCCCAAAGGAATGTGGACTAACACATGGCAGATTGATGCTGCCAGTTTGCATTAACTAACTCCCTCTGCTCTGCTCCCCAGTGCCAGTGGAGGGCCAGGAGAATGTAGGTGGTGGAGGCGGCTAATGCACCACCATGAAAAATCAGGCTGCCAGTTATTTACAGGGGGGGACAGGGATGCACAATGCAAAGGGAAACTGAGTCTGTGCATCTAGTTGAGGAACCATGAATTTGGGCCATGGATCCCTGGCTTTCTAGTCTTTGTTAGGCACATTCCCTGTCTCAGTCACACTGCTGTTGATTACGGAGCCTGGAGAGGGAGGATCATAGAAGTGAGAGATTGGAAAAAATCTGTTCAGTCATCTAGTCCATCTTCCTGCTAGTGGAGGATGCCCTAGACTTGCAGCTACATCAGAACTGCAGATGTCTTTGATTTATTTGTTCCCCTCTGCACATTTTCACACACAAGTGTGGCCCAGGGGCCTACCTCAGTGGGGAGAACCACTTCAGGTGGAATAAGGAGATGACCAAACCTCTGTCCACTACTCATACTGACCCTTCCAACAAAATCTACTTTATGGCTTGAGCAAAGTAGGAAACTGGGTTTGAAAAACCATAAATATTTTTCAAAATAGTACTAGCCAGGCAGCTGTCATGGAGAGGCTGTTGTGGTATTTCTGACTCCGCTGGCACCGGGAAGTACTAGAAATCTGGAAGACCGAAGTGATTCAGCTGAAAATCCAAACTTTTAGGTGATTGTGTGAATGGAGCCTCCAAACATTTGGAGTCTCATCCATCACTAGCACCCAGATTATTGCCCAGATAACTGTAAAGAGTGATGGGCTCTATACAAATGCCCAACAGAGATAGAAGTTGCAAATATTCCTGCTCTCAGCACCCAGCTTTCTCTTACTACTTAATCTGAGTCCGTACTCTTCCCCTCCTCCCCCTCTCAAGATCTGTGCTTCTAAAAGATAAATAAGTCATTGTCCCCTGCCAGGACTGAGCTGTTCAATCCACCCATCCAAAACATGATGGTTGACTTCCAGGGCACTTCCAGACTGGGTCTGCTAGGAATATGACTGCAGGTCTCACTGCAGCAATCTCCATGTAACTGCAATGGAACATAGTTGCTGTACGTCCATGTCACATTGTGTTAAGTTAATAAGAGTTATTGTGCATTAGGAATTACCTGTTTACAAAGCATATTATTATAACCCTTCCAGATGCAGATTATTTAGTAATTACAATTCCTATCCAGCCACTTAGATTTCAGACAACAGAATTGTAGCTGCTAGAGACCGGCAAAACCTGTTATCCCATCCAGTCCGTCTCCCAGTCAGTGCGGGATTGTTCCCTACAGTATATTTACTAGAACTTTGTCCAGTTTAGTTTTAAATGTCTCAGGTGATGAGGCCTCTGCCACTTCCCTTGGGAGACTGTTGCGCAGTCTATTAGATCTTGTGTCAGGGAGATTTTACTAATGTTCAACCTACATGTGACTTTCCATTTTTGTGCTGATGGGAAGGCAGAACATTGGTTGATACAGAATACATTACAAAGGTAAATCAGTAGCTTTATATGCCAGCTAGCATGAGATGTTTGCATCTAAAAAGTAAGTGACTGTCTCTAAAAACAATCATTTCCCTAGCAGAGGATGGGTTTGGATTGGCTTGATGTATAGCTGATCTTTAATGTGAGGCTCATTTACTTTAACAGTTAAGAACCTTGAAATAAAAGTCCCTGAGGATGAGTTGTTTGTGGAGACAAATGCTCTTCAGGAGACGCTTCCTCTTTCTCTGCAGCATAGTTTAAATGGTGGCAGGTATCTGGGCAGTGTCTTCTTCTTTATAATTGAACTCACTTGTGCTCCCAACCTTTTGTCCATGGGGTCCGAAGGAGATGAAGCAT
This sequence comes from Emydura macquarii macquarii, assembly GCF_026122565.2. NCBI lineage: Eukaryota > Metazoa > Chordata > Testudines > Chelidae > Emydura > Emydura macquarii. The sequence goes on along the minus strand of NW_027131390.1, from coordinate 33,530,941 downwards.
CTATGCCTGCAGGAATTAGAATGTGATTCTGAGGAAAAAATATTAGAGACTGTAGCCTAGAAAGGTTTTTTCTTTATTCTTTGGGCCAAATTGTTATTTCAGCCTGTGTGTCTGCCAGGAAAATTATTTCCGGGAGAGGATCTGTGGGGTGGGGTTCTTCCACTGTGACTTTTGACCCTATTCTATTCCTGCCAACACATCGCTCCACAGGCCCTTCCTTGGCTCTGCTGGAGAGGCACGTTCAGGGACGGCGGTCTGGGCCTCAGGGTGTGGTCAGCATATTCAGTGCATTTGGTATGTTCACTGTGGGAAAGAAGGGAAAGACATGTTAAAACCGATATGACCAGACTCTAACATTATTAGTCAGATTATATCCAAGGTGCCTATCGGGGGACAGCCCAGCACAGTCACTGCTAATCCATTGTCAATTCTTGGGGGCTCCCACTACAATGTTAATCACGGTTCCTCAACCTAGCAACTTTTAGTCTCTGGGAGTCAGTATCAGGAGATAAACCAAAGGAAATGTAGTACCTCTGCCTGTTATATGGCTGGAACAGACAAAAGTCAAAACCAAAATGCTCTTAACTTTAAGCTTCACTTTATCAGTTTCCAGCAATTCACTTTGGAATTACCTTTTCAGGAAGTCTCCACTTATAAGTCTTAAGCACATACAAATACAATAGGTGGTTAAGGTACCCCAAAACTTGATAGTTATCCCCACAAGTCTGAGGCAGTCGTCAGATGAATCAATCACAGGTTTCCAGATGGCCAGTCCTTCCGTCTATGCCTGGAGATCATTTCAACGTGTCCATGAAGCGACCCGCCTGACTCAGACTTGCTACCTCGCTCTTATACCCCAAAAGTTATAGAGATATGTTACATAGGTGAGCAAACAAATCAATCACTGGGCAAAAGCAGGAGTTACAGAGGCGTCATTAAAAATATTGTTAAGCAAGCAGTCTTACCGACAATTCTAAAGTATATCCAGACTTCCTGTTTTTCACAGACATTTACCCTAGCATATTCAGAGAGAGAGAACGCATAGAGCCAGGCTTACTTCACGTGTTCGCTGTCTAACCCCCCTCTCCCAGTTTGCTTAGTTTATGCCTATATTGACCTAGAAATGGCTCAAAGCAGCAAGCATAATAATTGGTGGACCATCCCAATAATAGGCAGTGGCTTGGGCAATTGGCTGGTTGCTAAAATGTCTCTGTACAACAGGGGAAGCCAGTCATCCCGCTAGGAGGGTGTCTGAGTGCCTTCCCTCGCCCGCTAGCATCTCTTCCTCTTTTGGAGGTTAGGTCGAGTGGGGACCTGAACCCCGAGCCAGCTCCGCTGTCAAGCACATTGGTGGGGCAGTTCCCCTGGGGTAGTGCCTAGTTGCTGGGTCACTTTTGCTCCCCGGGTGTTAGACGCACAACTAAACAACCCTCATGTAGGTCCAAACTCTGACCTCTGGGAGGGGGAGAATTCCAGCCCTGTGGTTGCCTAAAATCCACCCCTGAAGTTTTGCTGCTAGGAAGATGGAAAGAACCCAGCTAGCCTCAGCCAGTCTGGTGTTGTGGGGGAAAATTGCTTCCCAACCCTAAAGCGGCAACTGGCACCCCCCACAGTGACCTAGATAAGGGAGGGGAGGGTAGGTTGACAGCTGGAAACCAGCAAACAGTAAGTGGCTCTGAGCACATGGCTCCAAATCTTGTGCCAGATCCTGCGAGATGAGATGTTATGGCTCCGGATCACAGGCCATATCCTGAGAGACCTCAAACCTATCCCAGAAGTCCTGTGGTGGCTGGAAATCTTGTGGGACCTGGCCCATCCTGTCTTTTTGCCTTTTCCCATTGTGGGAGCCACCAAAATGCTGCCCTCACTAGGCTTGCACCCTCTTCTGGTCACAAGCAGAGTTTGAATTAAGTGTGAATTTGCCCGTGTCAAGGGTGAGTGAAAAGTGTCAGAGTTTGGCCTTTTATATTGAATTATTTACATTTGTTTTGTGACAAAGGAACATGGGTACTCTTTGGAAAGGATGTTTTCTAGTTAAAGGAAAACTGTGCTCCTTTTGTGTCTTAGCTACCTAAAGCTCACTGGGGATGAGTGGCCTTCTCCTTGGGGAACCTGGGGAGAACTGAGCCTTAAAATGAAAAGGGCTGTATCCGGCCATCATGTTTTGCACAATGCTTCTAATGAACTTCAGGGGAATTGTGCTTATGGATCAGTGGCAAATTGAAATGGGTCTTACTGTATCTTGTGTTGGTGGCAGACATCTTGCTAGAAGATGACAGCATTTTGGGTTTCAGGGGTATGGAAGCCAGTGTAAGGGAGTGTAAATGCATTGGCATGAAGGTGGCATATGTATGTGAAATATTATGTATTATTAAGAGGCTGTAAATCAATTTCTGTCTTGCTTTGATGCTGATTTTCTATCAGCCCACTCAAAAAGACACTGTGCAGACTGCTCACAGGACTTCGGAATCTGCCCTTGGGTATTCCTCTTTGCTGTGAAGCTTTTGGGGCCAGGTTTTCAGATCAGAACTGCACACACATGGCCTACTTTACGTGAGCAATGCATGGCCACACAGCTAGCCAGGTACTTGTACAAATCTGATTTATGGATGCACAGAGGGTAGTGCGCACATTTGTGGCAACAATGCATGACTAAAATCAGGCTCAGAATTAGTCTCCCAGTGTTAACTAAGTGGTTCTGGTGATAAGCTAGGATTAAAGCACAAGGGATAGTAGTTTGCAGTTTAACAGTCTGCGATGCTATGCTGCTAGTATCACAGTGAGGCCACTTTTTACTAAGATGGTGTCTACCAGCAATAGGCTCAGAAATGACTGTCAACTTTTATTCACTCACATGAATAATTCTTACTCATATTGACTTCATTAGGACCAGTCACTCACGTGAGTGAGGACTACATGGGTGAGCAGAGGTTGTAGGATTAGGCCCCAGCTGGGTTGTGCTTTTCTATCCATAGGAATTGGTCTTCTAAGCAAAAGAGGCAATTTTCTTTTTGGGTGACACAGGCAGCTGTTGCTTGGAATATCTCTCTCTGTTAACTACAGTAAATTTTTACAGTTAGCAAAGAATTTTATTTTGTAAGGAATGAAATCAGTACGGCTCTTTCTCTGTCATTTCTCTGCTTGTCAATTCTTTTTTTCCCTCCAGCTTATCCTTCTTTTTTGTACTAGCATTAAAAAGCCCCCAAAGTGTCTGTTATAATCACTGTTTGTGTGTTACAACCAGAATGAATGTCCTCACCTTAATATGCCTGGTTTGAGGAAATCAGTTCCTGTCTGGTGTAACAGACAATTTGTTATAAACAATGCCATTCATACGTGCAGGGCTGTACATTAGTATAACACTAGGGAAACGTTGGGGTATATAATTGGAGAAGGTTAGTTCACATGTGAATAATGCTGTTTATAGAACTAAAAAAAAAAACACATCCAAAGCAGAGAAAGTTTTCAGCACTCATATGTGCCGTGCTATTGAAATGAAGCTTATTTAAAGAGGAGATCATAATTAAAGAATTATCGGCAGTACTCTTCGGCTTGTTGGAAGATTGACTGCACACAAACGGTTGCCAGCCTTGTTTTCTCCTTGGGATGTCACTGTAACTCAGCACTTCCCTTTAAGGTTTATATTGATGAGATCTGTATGCATAGGTCACTTCTGTAATTAGTGTATCTTCATTTTTGAGAGTGTGCACCTTTGTGTCATGTAGTATATTAATGGAATTTTTTCTTTAAAAGCCTGGTAAAGACAAGTGATGTTTTTAGTATTAGATAATGACATTTTCCCCCTGTGGTTTTAAAAATAACCAGTAGGTGTTTTGATTTTGACTCTGAAGTGATAAGAAAATTTTGGCTTTTAAGAAATCACAAATAGTACCTGGATACGAAACAAACATCTGGCTGATTTATGGGATTGCTAATGGGATGAGTAGCCTTACACCTGCGGGTCATCTCTTCGTCGCCGGAACAGGTTGGTGGCAACTGTGAGTCATTACCATCTGATTGCTGTTTTGTGGGTTCTGTGTAATGAGTTGGAAATCTTAGTCTTATTCCTAGCGAGTAGGCAATCATTTCACAAGATCCGCTGTCACTGTTGACGCCCCTGATGGCAGCCTATGTAGAGAGGCCAAGGACAGAAGGGCAAGGAGACTGAAACTTGCCCTTGGGGACAATTTCACCAGGTCAGGACTGAAGCATGTTAGTAGGGTGGTGTGAATGAAGCCTGTGCTGCTGGTGCACGTTTACACTTGTCTTGTGGATAATTAAAAGACTTTCATTTCCAGTGCTGGAAATCCAGAATCTCTCAAGAACACTCATCAGTCACTTAAAATATATACATATGTAAATAGCTACATAATTGCAAGTCACCGAGAACCTCTCAGCTTAACTATTCCTGAACTGTTTTGTATATCATGATACATTCTCTGACCTTTTATAATATTGGAGGCCAACATTATGGAAATAAGCAGCTTTTTATTCCATTCTAAGGTCAGTCTAACCAAATTATGCATCTTCTAATGCAGTCGCTTCAAGCTCTCAGTTCTGAAAATTTCATTTTAATACCTTGCAACAGAGATAAATACTGTAGCTGAAATTCATGTTTAGCGATTTATTGCACTGATCATCATTCTCGCTGTACGGTTTCTTGGGCCAGGGCCTCGTTTAACATTGCTTTGTTTGTTTTCACTTTATACCGATAATAAAGGGCTGTGATCCCAGCCCCAAAATACTGGTGGGGTCAGTGTTGTGTAGGTTTCAGAGCTCTGCACCTCCTCCTCTTGAAACTAGTGGGAGTTTTAGAACTGATTTCAGTGGAAGTAGGATTGATTCCAATATTCATGTGTGGCCTTGCGTGGAAGCAGGATCTGGCATGGATTTGTTTGTGTTTTTTAAGTGTACTGGTACAGAAAATAAACCTGAATCAATAAAAATGGACATTGCAGGCTTGATTCTCCCATGCCTTGTACTTTACAGAGCTATAAATGATTACACAAAGTGAGTGGGAAATGCTCCTGTTCTGACATTGCACATGCTTTGCACTCACTCTGCACAGGCATAAATGACTGCACAAGATGCAAGGGAGTGGAGGATCAAGTCTTGAGTAAGGAAATCCTGTGTTCCCCAATCCTGCAGTTGGGTCCAGGCGGTGAGCCTTCATTTAACTCCTTAGGGCTCTGCAGGGGCACAGAGATCCAGAGGGGGTGGATCTGATAATTGATTCAGGGCACAAGTGTGTTGAGACACTGCCAACATCACACTGTGACAAAGTGGACATTTTTTGTAATACTTCATTAAACTTGTGTGTGCCTTAGTTTCCCCTATATGCTGCTTTGTTAGCTAGTGGGTGGAAACGGACTGTTTACTCTCAGGGCAGGGTAAAACACATGTGAATGGCGCCTAGCCATCTGGGCCTGAGGCCCCAACCAGTGGAGCATCTGAAAAGACAATGCCCGGACATTGACACCTAGCAAACTACAACCAAGAGGGGTATGGACTTTCCCATCTCTCCTTAGGGAGGCCGAACATCATTTCCCTAGCTTGAGAACAAAGGACTGGGAAGGTGTGATGTTGGGGAGGGGTAAGAGTTGGCTGCTGGGAGTCAGGTCTCTCATTGAGTGTCTGATGAAGGAGGTCAGACTGAGAGATGGACAGAGCTTGAACCAAGGGGTTCATTACAGCTTGGCTGGGCTCTGGGCTAACCAGAATCGACTATGCTTTAACCTTCATTTCTCTAAACTACCCAAATTTTTTATGCTGTGTTCCAGTGAACAAATAAACCCCTGTTTTGACAACACTATGTGAATGTCACTGCAAAACCTTGGCGAGGTGCATTGATCCCTGAAGAGTGTACAAGTCTCCATTAGGGCATGTGTCTCTTTGGGACTTGCTGAATGGAGCTCACGGTGTGAAGCAGGAATGCTGCAGGCCCAGAGGTCCAATCTAAGGGGGTAGTGAAACTGCGTGACTTACCCTGGAGGAAGAGTGAGATCCTGAAGGGGTCTTGCACACTGAAGGGATTCCTCTAAAGACCATTTCAAAGCTGGGGCTGTAGCACCGATCCTGTGGATCTGTGACGCACACTTCTATGTTTTAAAAATAAAAATCCTTACCTCTTTTGTTAAACACATTAAAATTATTTCAGTTTCAATCTTCTAAACATCTCATTTGCTTTTTCCTATTTATACTGATTCTCTGTATTTTATATTTCAGTTTGGACTCTGAAAGTGGACTGGTTAGTTTAATTTTGGTTTGACTTTCTGGTTCTGGTACCCTTGGTCATGTGTGTTGTGCTTGGGTTTAAAAGAGACACTGCAAGTGAAAAAAAAATTTTTTTAAAGGGACTTTAAAAATACTCGGGTGGGGGTTTCTTGTTGGCCTTAAACTACCAGACATTGTCCTTTTTAAAAAATAATTTCCAAACTGGTTGTCTGTAGAAGCTAGCTGACATGAATCCTGTGGCTTGTATGTAAAGGTAGTATTTACAGACTGCATAAAGATTGCATTAGATACATGGCCAAGTTCTGATATCAGATTATACATATACTTGTCATAACTCTTCTACCACCTGCTTTTCCCCCCAGAAGTATTATATTTTCTAGAAGCCATAACCTGATATCCTTACTTAGGGTTTACTCTGTCTGTACTCAGACAAAACTCTCAGTGAAGTGCCCTTCCAGACTAACCTACGCTGATTTGAACAGTGGTTTCTGATTATCTGATAATGTAACATGAAGCAAGATTCTTTTCCACAGGAAAGCTAACAATAATGGTGTGTGTTATTTTCTCTCCCCTTTGTTGTAATCTGTTGCAAAGACTGTGGTTTAAAGTAATCTCAAAACAGTATGGACTGCGGGCCTACAATTTAAACATGCATTTTGCTTGGCACAGTCTACTGGAGATATTCAGTTTGCAGTTAAGGGCCAGCTGGCAAACAGAACCTGAAATTCATGTGTTAGGTACACAAAATAAGGACTAGGATGAAATTCTGGCTCCGTTGAAGTCAGTGGGAGTTTTGCCATTGACTTCAGTGGCGCCAAGGTTTCACCCTAGAGCTATACTGTTTCTAATGGTCCCTCAGGCTTCTCAATCCAAATTTCTAACTCCAAGTGGTCATTGACGTCAGTACTCAAAGTCCATGTCAGAGCATCTCAGGACAGTCTCTGGCACTGCCTGCTTTACCCCAACCCCCCTTCTGTCATCCTTGGAACAAGTGGGCCTTCGTTGTGTCTAGGTTGTACCACTCAGGATTCTGTCCGCACTCCAGTCACATCTCCTTATGCTCCATGCCCCTGAGCCGCACTGGAATTCTGCTCCCAAAACACCTCATGCCATTCTGGTTTGGTAGCTGCACAAGGGGCTGCTGTTTGGCTCAGCCATTGCTCATCTGGCTGAAATGCATGGTTAGCAGTTTCTCTTAACAGTTTTTTGAGTCTGAGAATCACTTGCCTGTGAGGCACTGGAAATGCTTCCATAGGCAAAGCTAGTAGGCTTGAGAGCTCGGTCTTTCTCCTGGAGTTTATTGAAAGATATTCTTCCTTCTTATTGAAATTGCTCTGCCCTGAAGTTAACAGCTCTCAGGTCCTTTCCTTCACATACTAGGCCAGATCCTAAGCTGGTGTAAAACAGCACGGTTCCACTAAAGTAAATGGAGCTACGCCTATTTACATCAGTTGTGGAGCTGACCAATTGTTGTCCCTGCCATACCACAGCTAGTCCTCTCTCCTAGTTTTGTTTGCATGTTCAGCAACTACTTCTCAATCAAGCTAGTTGCTAGCAGTCTCCAGCAGAGTTCTGTCACAACATCTTATTTCAGTCCATTTAATCCCAGCCATCTGTCAAAGGGGCAATGGCAAAAATATTATCATTTCCCTTTAGGGGCAGGTTTTCACCCATGTTGCTGCAAAAAGCAGTGCTTGCTGTGAAAAAGGCCAAGACTTGCCTTGATGAAGTATTAAAGAAGACTGCCAGCTTTCCTAAAAACATTCAAGCTGCACATAGCAAAGAACTTGTTAGTCCATTCCATCAAATTCATCCTACTGCCTGTGCAGAACTTCCCTCTGAACTGTCTCTTCAGGTGTTTTCTATTGTATAATTTAAATATCTCAAGTGATAAGGCTTCTCCCCCACAGCCTCAGGATATGACTACACTAACGGCAGCAAAGTTGCCACTGTCAGATTGCCCTATCTGGATCAATTGAGCGGTCAGTGAAAACCTGCTTAATCGATCCAGAAATCGATGCTGGTAAACCACCCCCTCAAGTGGTGTAGTGCTGCGTCGACGGTGCAGTGAAGATGCCACGCCGAAGGGAAGTACAGCAGTCGACAGGAGCTACGCAAGCTACTTTGCGTAGCTTGCGTAACTCCCGTCAATTGCCATCAAAGCTCCAGGTAAGTATAGACCAGGGCTCAGATAACTGTCTCCATTGATTTCCTCCCCCCATTTATTCCACCACTCCTAGTTATACCTTCTCATACTAACCTAAAGAAACCTCCCACTTCTGTCATTTCCACCCCAATTGTTGTTATAAACGTGAAGCAAGGAATAAAGCCACATTATTTTTCTACCTTTGCAAGTTTGTTTTGCCCTCTACTGTGAGGTGAAGTGATGCAGCACAACCAATCTTTGTACTGTAAAGTTCCAATTTGTCAATTATCTTTCTAGGAAATAGGTGCCCAGCACAGAATGCAGCGTCCTGAGTGCAGTATACAGAAGTACTGTTCCCTCCCTATTCTGTAGTGAGATACCGCTGCATATTCAGCCCAAAGACTGCACTGGCCATTCTTTTTTTTTTTTTTCACGCAACGAGACTGCATTTCAAACTCCTGTCTAATTTGCTGTCCACTATCACTCCAGCTCTCTCTCAGCATGTGTATGCTTGTCAAATAGAATTTGGTAGCTGTGCATGCTTTCTGCTTCCCAACCAGGTTGCATGGCTTTGCTTTAATAAATGATGAGATATTGTCTCCTGTAGAGGCCATAATTGAGTACCAATCAGTTTTTACTAATTAAAATACAGGATGGTCTTATTTGTAGCGTAAATTGTTCTAACCTTCAATTATAATTTAAATTACAGTGTGCTCTGAATTGATAGAGAGTTGTGTGCTTTTGTGAAGATGCTTCCTTTGTAGGTCTTGATCCTTCTTTATCCCAAATTCCCATTGACTTTAGTGGAAATTTTGGATGTAATACAGAATCAGATTGATAACTGGCAAAGTGCAATTATGGGCCTGATTCCCCAGTTCTTTCTTAGGCAGAGCTACCCATTGAAATCAGTGGGGAGTTTTGTCAGAGAAAAGACTGCAGCATTGGTACTGCAGCATCTTAAATTAAGACCAAGTAATAGCTTATGTCAGCTGGACAAGTGATTATTACTTAGCTTTGAAGTGATTGTATGTTTAACACAGAATCCCAGTTAGTTCTTGTCTCTTTATTAAGGCAGCTAAGGTTAGTGCAGTGATTGTTAATGATGCCCTTGAAAAATGTGCATTACATTTATTGTGCTACATCTCCTCCTCAATGACTTATCCAATATCCTCTGATGGAATTGCTCAGTACACGGCAAGTAAAAAATCTCATAGGGAAAAAACCCCTCTCATTAAATCAAATAAATACTATATGAAAATTGGAGTTGATTTCTGTATCCTTGAGCTGTATAAGAAGGTCTCTGCCTCTCTGCATTCTATTGGCCACAAGAGATCTGGACATGAATCCTTTACCATCCTCTCGGGGGTCTTGAGCTTGTCGGATTATACCATCTTTTGTAATGGCAGGTGTATGCCACAGGGCAGGTTTTAAAATTCCTATGTTGGTGGATTGCATTAACCCATACTAAGTCAGGTATGTAAAATTCCATTAAGCTAAAACCCTCTGGCACTTTCTCACCAATGCTGGAGATCTGCAGGCTATGCTAATTTAGTAGGTTTGCTCATCTATTAGTAGGATGAGGATTTTAAAATAATAACATTTATCTTTGGCTGTGGACCTACATAGTGTACGCTGAGTACAATTTTTTGAAAGGCTTTGCAGATATTGCTTTAGTCAATGTGAGTCAAAAAAAAAAAAAAAAGATTGCTTAGAATCAGAGAAGTTAAAAGATCAAATAATTCTGCCTTTTTATTGCTGAATAATGTGCTTGGAAAATATCGTTCACCATTATTAGACTAAATGAGTTGCGATAACATAGGACTCAATATTAATTTTTTCCATGTTGGCTGATTTGCCTGTTTTTATAATGCAACTAAATTCTATGTTATTGATTATATCATTGATTAGTGGCTTGCAAAACTAAATACATGTATACGTGTAAGCACATAAGGAGTTTAATGTGTTGACTTAGAAACAACAATTAAATAATTAGACTCTTCTGTTTTACAGAAGCATTTGGCTTTGGGAAAAACACAAAGCAGTTGAATGTTGCATTTAAAAGTTGTGTGTCTTTGTTGCATACAGCTATGGGTCGTATCCAGTGGCCGGGATGCCTAGACAATGGGGAGTATGGGGAGTCTGAGTGCAATGTTGAAATGTTAGATAATCTGATAGAAAATAATCAGATTGCTATTTCAACATGTGTCTGTTATTCTTTTGAACAAGGATTGCTTGACAAATACAAAGATCTTTTAAAACATAGATTTGATATTTCTTCTTTTCTGTATATGGAAGCTTATATTATACTCACATTAAGTAGTACCTTCCTTCACATGTATTCTCATTTAAATGAATTGGACTGCTCAAATGTAAGTTACTACTTACTCTAACAATGGCAAAATCAGGCCCTGAGTCACTAATGTCATGTTTTCAGTATATCAGTAATGTTAATAAGGGTCCAGCTTCAGCATATATTTAGAGATAAGCCTAGGTCAAATCGATGCCCCTGAAATCTGGGGAAGTTCTGATCCAAACTTGGTGCCTGGTTCTTGTCTTTATTTTGGTTGGTCACCATTGAACTTTGGCAAATTCATATTCATGCTGGCTTGGGTCTGTTTTTACAGACATTTAATAACATGTTCATGACATGCAATCTTTAACTGTACAGGGCAATTGACTTATTTTAACTTCCTGAAGCTTGAAGACATTCTCTCCCTCCTCCCCAATGCAATGATTTGAGCCACTGTTTGGAAAAATATTGTGTGCTGGCCATGGTCCTGATTGTTTACTACTTTGGTGTGGGCCGACAGCAATGGTGATGTCAGTGAAGGAGATTAAATTAGTGGCACATATGCCCTTCTCCTCCACAGCTCTCTATGTAGAGGGTTCTCTAAAACAATAGTTTACAACCTGTGGTCTGCAAACCCCTGGGGGTCCGCAGACTATGCCTAAGATTTCCAAAGGGGTCCGCACCTCCATTTTAAATATTTTAGGGGGGTCCACAGATGAAGGCTGACAACTGCTGCTCCAGTGTCTGTCAAAAGAGCTTGTTCGGTTTGAGTGTTGCTGCAGAACCAGCAGAGGGAGCACAGAAGCACAAAACATTATGTAAGTTCTCTGGTAACAATAGCTACGGCCTGTGTGTGTGTGTGTGTGTGTGTGTGTGTGTGTGTGTGTGTGTGTGTGTGTGTGTGTACTCAATGACAAGAGATTAATTAATTTTAAAAAATGGAAATATGTACGAGTAGGCTCGTCCTTCAATTTCCACCCTTGAGTCTCATTAGCATTATTGGGCATTAACATATACGGAGGAAACGGAGGACTATCTCCTATAGAATTTTGGGGAAATTCCTCATTAGACTCTAACAAATTGTACCAACCTACTGACTCCACATGAGAACTCTGGAAAAGATTATTATCCCTTTTTTTAGTCTGCACTGTATTTTTTGTAGTTTCTTCTCGTTGGTCTGATAAAATCCTTTTTAAAAGTGTGGCTCTTGACTGAACAGTGACTTGGTTATTATTTTTTTTTTTTAAGAGACACGCTGGGTTTCTGTATCTTTGTTCTGTTTCAATTATTTCAATATCAAATTAGCTCCAAAGGATGATTTCTCTGATTGCCAGCATTGACAACAACAGCTGGAATCTGAAAATCCAGGGGTGTCATTTCCATTACCCCAATAATACAGATTCTCTAATCAGGATTTAGTTTTGTTGATGATACATATGGAGGAATAGAATCCACTCAACTCTCCCATAGCTGTACTGACTCTGAATGCTGACAGAAGTAAATACTCGTTTGTCCCTAACGTAAGCAGGGACTCAAAGACCCAGAGAGACTAGATCTATTGAGTTACATAGTTACTTTTCACACTAAGATGACACTGTAAGCGTTCATCTGCCCTTGCTGCCTCCAGTCTGAAGTTGTAACCTGCCATGTGTGAACATGACAATTCCTTGCTGTGGTAATGTTTCTCTGTTGTTGTTTGCTATATTGTATGGCAGCTCGAGGCATGTGACTCTTGCTGTTTTAAAGTCAATCAGTAATAATAATTGTGACTTCAGGAGGGGGATAAGGGAATAGAATGTAGCAGCAGACAGATTCTTATAGATGAAGTCAATGTTTGCATATAAATGTCCTTAGTGATAAAGAACAGGGATAGAATTTATGTGTTTCACGAAAATTGTTTCGAAGTACAATTATTTTCACAGATTTCCATGAAACTCATAGCTGTTTTCTGTATATTAAAAATAAATATCATATCCTCAATGAACCAATCTGAGAAAATTATATATAGCTCAGTTTTCACATACCAGTTCCAACAAAGAAAAATTGGATGTGACAGTCTTGGGTTTAATGTTATGAGGCAAATTAAAGTGCAACCTCATAAAAAGTTCAAGAAGACAGCAAGGGAGGCAAACCTTTCTTATTCCTATGACAGCCACAGAAGCACTAATCTTGGGTGGGTAACACCCATTCCACCCAGTACATCTTTGTAAAATAGCACTCAATGGAAGATGTAACACTCTTAAACAACTGGAAAACTCCTCTTTTTCAATATCTCCTCTGTGCATCTTTGTGGTTCTTTTTCACAGTCCTGTTTTACTTTGTTTGGATGTCGCAAATTAATGAGGTTTTGAAGTTCGTGTTCAGTCAGTGTCAATTTGGAACTTCCCCTTGCTAGTTCGTAAATCTCTGTGGGCCAAATCCAGCAGTCCTGAATCTGCTCAGATTCAGTAATGATAAGCATGATAGAAACACCTACATAAAGAGAGAGTGATTATTCAGGCAACTTTCTGCTCGTAGGTAAAAAATACTCTTCCCGCTCTTTTTTTTTTTTTTTTTTGGAATCAAAATAACTTCCAGTGGCCAATTTGGTTAATAATCGCAGATGCTTATTCCCTGTACCCCTCATCAAATACTGCATTGAGTTTCCTACCATCTGAGCTCATTAGATTCCCAATCACATCAGAACCTATTAGGCTGTCTTCCATTCATAGCTGCTTAGGTTCCCTTATACCTCAGTGCTTGTCAGGATTTACCTATCTACATTGTAAACTGTTGGGTTTTTCTGACACAGTGGAAGCTTGTTGTTTTGTTCTTTCCTGCAAAATGGTTTCTTTAACTTTGTGTGTTTGTCTCATGGATATTCCTGCCCATTCATAATGGTTCTCCGCCCCACCCCCCTGGTGGTCATATTCACATGATATTCCTGTGGCAACTACAGCAATTGCTTGCACAGGAAAGTAACAGGAGAATATTTAATGTAATTGAGCAGCTAGAAATAAGAGGGATGAGCCAGCACCATGTGATCAGCCAGCTTTCCGTGGACCATGAGCTGGTGTAGTCTACAGCTTGAGACCCAGTTCTATAGATTATATGCATCATAATGCACTGAGTTTACAGATGCTTCCTCGCAATTTTGTTTAATCATGCTTTTCCCCATATATAGTATTGGCCCCATGTATAGTTTTGGCTACATCTTCAACTTTATTCAGTATTATGCATGCATCTCAAAGGGAGACTACATCTCCTATAGTATCATATATGAGCCAAATTGAGCACCTGCAAATTCCCATTGCCTGAAATCGTAATACTTTGGAGCAGTTAGTTTCATATTTGCAGGTTGGGAGAAAATGGTGGTTAAAATGCCTAAGATCTGTTTATGCTAGCAGCTTTGTACTGGTGCAGCTGCTGTATTGTTGTATGGCTGCATTACAGGTACTTAGTCTTCTAGTGTAGACACACCTGGCTGTGAAGAAAATCTAAACTGATATAAACTGTTGCAGTGTTGGCTTCCTAAATCTGCAGACAATACAGACTAAAACAATGGGCCTGAGTTTCAGAGAAGTTGAGCACGTGCAGCTCCCATTGACTTGGAGATCAGCATTGCTGAAAATAATACACACTAGCTTTGAGAGAGGTTTGAATTGTCCCTTTCAGCTCAGCAAAGCGTTAACTCTGAAGCCCAATGATAATCCTAAAGCAAATTGTGATGTAAATTCTATTTATTTGTTAGTTAGTTAGTTAAATTATCATCCCTGTTTCACGGATAGGAAAATGGATGAAGAGAGGTAAAGTGATTTGTCCAACATGTCATGTCAGAGCAGGGATTAAAACTAAGAAATTTCTGGGCTTTTACTGCTATTTTCAGTACAAATAGAGTATAATTTTTTGGCCATAGAACCAACTCTTTGTTAATGGTTTATGTTTTCCATTTAGTGGTAACATCACTTTTAGCATTAAAACAACAACAAAAAACAAGTAACTGTAAATGACAAAAGTATGATTTCTCAAGAGCTTCATTTTAGAAGATGACTTCGCTAGTGAAGTAGTTCTTTGACTGAGTGGGAGAACTGAAGATCATTGTGGGCTTTTTTAATAATTGGAAATATTTTTTTTTGCCATTAAAGCAACTAGCCTCTGCTATCACAACTCCAGACAGTTGAATCAAAGTTGTTCAGAACTGCAAGCAATTGACATGGCTGAGACTTGTGAAATTCACTGAGAGTTCTCTTAACTGTTCTCATGATATATGCAATGTAATATTAAACTCAAGTAGTCAGTGGTGATTCCCAGCACAGTCTAATCCAGTTGCATGGTAAAGAGGATTTGCTGGCACAGAAAAATGAAGGAAGAATTTTATAACCCATTTTTTTAAAGATATTTTGATATTTAAGTTCTCTGTGATACTGGATGTAACTTTAGTAAAAATATGGATAGAAATCACTCCTTTATTCAAGTGACACAATTAGGTCAAATTTGTCCCAAATTTAAGTTTTATAAAAACAGGTTTTACAAAACTTCACATCGTGACTGCCATCATGGGTCAGCAGGGAGAGTGAACCTGGAACCTCTAGTGCTAAAAGCATGAGGCTGTACCACTTGAACTAAGGGAGACCTCTGCTAGCTGGCAGCTATAGTAGATTTGTATCCTTTGTGGACCAGCCAGTAAAAGAGAACGCAGAACAACAGGCTAAACTGAGGTCAATAAGAACATTTCCCAGAGTTTTAAAAAATGTCAGTTGTGCTTTGTTGTTTTTTTAGATTAAGTACAAGTATTTTGTCACAGCGTTTGCAACTGTAACATTGCAGCATTATACTTGTGCACAACAGCCAGAAGGTGAAGTTGGGCTAAGTGCTCCAAGCGTAGAACTATAGAACTGAGCAGCAAGTTTACAGCACTGAACCTCTGGACCAGAAACGGACTCCATGTGAAAGTGAAACTGACTAGACTATTTTCATTCTCCCAAACTGAGAGAAAGACAGCAAGGAAATGAGCAGCATAAGTAATGGAAATGTAATAGATCTTTAATTGTTTTCATGTATTAATAGTAACACAGATAAGGATTTTAAAAAGGTGTTTTGTTTTACCCAGTAATAGACCCAAATCCTATTGACTTAAATGGGAGCAGGCTCTGTGGGCTTATCTATAGCCAGGTGTACTCTATAAACTTTTGCTGGGTTGTGATGAGGAGTATCTTGTGGCTGACATAGCTTTGTCAGTGGCAAAAGCCTACCGTGTAGATGCAGTTATACAAGCAAAACTGTGCTTGTTTCATTTTCACTCGAAAGGCAGGAATAAGCTATATGGGGAAAAGCACAGCTTTGCTGATAAAAGCTGCCTCCATGCTAGGAGCCCTTTGCTAGTATAGTACCCTGGTACAGCAACACTGTCAACGTGCTCCTAGAGTAGATTTGGCCTACGTTACAGCCTACAATCAGAGCTTTCCCCCATCTTTTTCTCCCACTTTCTTTTTAACCATCTCCCTTCTTCAGCCCTCTGACATTCCTAATGATCCCCTTTAATTCTGTGTGGGAATCCCTTGCAGGCCATGCTGTAGAATTAAGCCATGCTGAGTGGTGGTCATTTGTCATACACCCAAGTTTTTATTAGGCCACTTTGTTTCTCATTTAATATTCATGATTTTTTCCTCCAACCCTGCTGTTTCATCTCAGACAAAGGGAACTATAAGGAATTTCTGAACAAGCTAGCTCTAATCATCTTCTGCCACGTTACAAACGTAATTGTGTACATTCCGTGGGACTCACATAATCGCCATGTAGAATGCATCATTCATAAATTGTTTAGGGCGACCTTTTGTACAGTAGCACTAATTATTATTATCACAGAAGCCCAGTAAATGAGACTGGTAATTATTAGGGATTTATTTGAATGGACAGCTAAGCTATTCTTGGCAAGTTAGTCAAAGCAGTTGTCATGACAGCCACACAAATGTGTCTTATGAATTGAGTTAATTAGGGTAATTAATAACTGTTGTTTTGCCCTTTTTTAACAAGGGATTGCCTACGCGTTATCAAAAGGAGAAATCATCCCTGGTGCTTTTTTTTTCCCCGTGGCACAACAACTTTCAAATCTAAAACACAAAATAGTAAGTACCTGCAGGACCATCATTACATAAGTAAACGTGGCATTCCTTTTTTCTTGTGCAAACCAGAGTATGTTTTAATCTTACTGCTGAACAGCTCCTACTTGCCAGTATTATATAGCAAAGGACTCATCATCATCATCATCATTAATAGTATTATTGTAGCACCTACGAGCTCTAGGCACGGACCAGGCCCCATTCTGTTAGGTGCTGTATAGTCGTCATCATCCCATTCTCGCCAGTGGGAGTTTTTCCACTGAGGGCAGTTGGACTTGAATCAGGCTTTGTGCATATTTGAGCTTTTTAAACTTATTTTAAAGCCTGGGTTTTAAATTATTATTTATTTGCATTACAGTAGTACCTACAAGTCAGCGCCCCATTGTACCAGGTGCAAACGTATAACAAAAAAACTGTCTCTTCCTTGAAGAGCTCACATGAGAGACAGAATCAAAATCCATCTATCATAATAGCTAATTAGTATTGTCTGTCTTCTGGTCTGGATGGCCAGTTGGAGCCAAATCCTCTCGCCCTCGCTCAGGTAAAGCGCACCTTGATTTCAATAGGAGTTTTGCTTGCGTAAGAGACCCTGGGACGTAGTCATTAATGTAATCATCATCATTCATGTTGTTTATACCGTGGTGTGGTCTAGGAGCCCTAGCCATGGATCAGGCTCCCTTGTGCTAAGCAGCATTCAGACAGAGCAACAAGATGACCCTGTCCTGGAGAGCTCACAGTCCATGTAATTTGATCGAAGGATTTGAACTTGGAAGTCTCCTAATCCCATTTTGCTTTACTTTAAATTACTGCTGTTGTGATTTCTCTGTTACTAACAGTGTCTGTTTGGTGATTCACAAGACCAATAGTGGAGACAGTCCCTGCTTTGAAGAACAACAAAAATCTGACAGAGGACTTCAGGACTTGGCTGCTGATTTATTAAAAATGAACCAAGATAAAAGTTGTGACTCAGGCATATTAAAATAAGCTTTCTATAGAAATGAACCTGAAACATGACTGGAGACAGTGACTGGCTTTTCAACTGCAAAAGCCTAGTTTATTTTTATCACCTGTGGATTTTTGAAGACCCCTTTTAAAAATAAAGCTTATGTGATACATCTTTTAAAAAGAAAAGAAGGGGGAGGGGGGCGGAACTCTGCAGAGAGGCAACAATTTTAATGAAGAAATATTTTACATCATTCTCCTACAACCTTAGGTCTAATAGTCTGGAACTAGTACTTGGGGTCCTTAAAAAGTTCAACAAGACAATCCAATTATGGACTTTGAAACATTTTTATTTTTAGTTTCTTGTGAAAGCACTTAATCTTCTGCCATAGTACATTAACTGGAGGGAACAAGAAGAAGTTAGGTTTTGGCACCTTTTGTAATAACTAACTGACATGTTTACCAGGTTGTTGTTAATGCAGAGAGAGATTTTTTTTCTTCTTGGGGTAGATGGAAGGAAGTTAGATGGAGTAAAAGAAGGAGAATGCAGTACAACCCATACCTTAATAAAGCTCTAAGTTGGAAAGTAGTTTTTCCTCACTTTCCTACAGCTTATCCTTTGAGTCGGCAACAAATTGTTGCTTCTACTGAATTTTTCTTCTCTGTCTGGTTCAGTGATCGTTGTCTGGGGATGGTCTCTTGACCTGTTTGCGCTGATACTGCTCTGTGTCAGTTTGCTGTCTTACCCCCGTGGAGGTTGGGCTGGCACCTGTAATTTGTTTTCTATGTTCTCTCCAATCAGGAGAGGACAAATCTGAGCTATGGGTATGAGTTCCCATCTGAAGGAACTTCCTGCTATATACAACACCGCATCATCTGCTAGCTTCATTATGTTTTTTATTTTTTTTAAAAGGCATCCTCTGATGTATGAAGTATTGGCCAGAGCCGTGGTTCTCAACCAGGGGGTACGTGTACCTTTGGGTGTGCACAGAGGTCTTCCAGGGGGTACATCAACTCATCCAAATATCTGCCTAGTTTTACAACAGGCTACATAAAAAGCACTAGCGAAGTCAGTACAAACTAAAATTTCAAAACCAGACAATGACTTGTTTATACTGTTCTGTACACTATATCAGTGGTTCTCAAACTGTGTTGTGACCCCAAAGTGGGTCACGAGTTCATTTTAATAGGGTCACCAGAGCCAGCATTTGACTCAGTGGGGCCCAGGGCAGAAAGCCAAGGTCCGAGCCCCACCATGTAGGGCTGAAGCCCGAGTTTTTAAGTGAGGTGAAACGTGGGGTACACAGCACACATCAGACTCCTGAAAGAGGTACAGTAGTCTGGAAAGCTTGAGAACCACTGGTCCAGAGGTAGGATATTAGACTTGATAGAGAAGTGATTTAATATGATACTGAAAATCCTCTGTTCCTTTGACATTGGATAAAATGAATCTGGATGCGTGTGTTAAAATGCATCCTACATCACTTCTCCTAGTAATAAAGTAATATGTGCATATTGGGCCAAATTCATCCCTGGTTTAATTCCCTTGCCTTCAGGGGAGTTACATCAGTGACAGATTTGGCCTGGAGTGGCCCTCTACTAGTAGTTCTCAGTACAGGAAATACCATTTGGCACATACTGCTCAGAACCCTTAGCAGAAAGCTGGGTGTGGAATAGCATGGTGAAATGTTGGCAACACACCTCAAAGTCTCTGTCTCTCTTTAGCAAGCAAAGCCCTACTCACAGATGTACAATACATCATACTCCTCTTTAGTATTGTTTGTGGTGTCTCTCAGTATGAGCACCTTGTCCTCATTTTACAGTCCAGTGTCTGATGGTAGATAACAGTACCGTAGCCAGAACACACAATCAGCAGGTGACTAATTACGGCAGTCAGGCTCGTCAAGAGTCATCAGACAAACTGAGCAGCAGTTGGGGGGTGATAGCATGTCAGGGGCAAAGAATGGTAGGACAACTACTTACATTTCCACTTTTTTTGTGAAAAGAATTAAAACTAAACTGTTCCTTTCAAAGTTGGGCCATGAACCAGGCTAGCAGATGTCTTGGTGCTTTATGAAGGTGATGCTTTGAACCTTTTGGACAGGGTGGCTTAAATCATAATTTAAATCACCAAGTGAAAAGCCTCCATTTAAATCATCAATTTTAATCAACTTTTCCATTTGTACTTCACTTATTTCTAAAGAAGGGTGCATTTTCATTGGGTGATAGAAACAATTAAAACATGTTGATTTATAACTAAAGAAAGCCTTACCTTAGAGTTGGTACATTTTTTTTTGTTAGGTAGGAGCGTATACTATAACTGTATACATTTATTTAAGCAATCATATAGCTTAATATTTTCAGATTCTTTATTAGTTGCACATTTTTAGTATTTCAAAAAATGGTGAAAGATGTATTTATTTACTAGATAATTAACTTTTTGTTCATGATTTGTGTCAAATTGCATTAGGATGGTAACTAGAATTTAATTAAACACACACACACCATATTTTTTAATTAAATATTTTGAAATTATAATAAATTTAGGCCTTAGCATATTTTGTATTAAATTCATATATGATTTTAAACAGGTTTATTTTTAAAAACAAAAACTTAGAATAATTTAAATAACAAAATAAAAAAATCCAATTTAAAAAAAAATAATTAAAACATTGATTTTTATCCCCCCCTGGTTTTGGAGGAAAATCATTAGAAGAACCGTGTCTTTGGGAAGGATTTAAGTCTGCATCTTTGGCCTGACATAGGGGTGCCTCATTAACATGATGGGTTCAACCTCTGGGCTGAGGGAAGAGATTGATTTGTCCCATTGTCGCTGTGACCTGTCTGCCTAGAGTAGCCCAACTGAAAACGCCAAGAAGGAGAGCAGATTCTCCCAGATTGGTGGCTAACACTGAAGTTAGCTTCCCCAACCAGTCACAAACAGTGCTCCTTATTCCCCACATTGGTTAGCAGGAAGCCTAAAAAAAGAAATACACAGCCCCTTTTATTGCATTTCAGTCTCTGGCTCCTAGTTAGCAACTAGGTCCATTAAAGAGATGTTATTTAACACTCTATTCCCTTTACCAAAATATTCTCCTTATCCCCAAAGGATCAGCCATGTTATCAGATCACTACTGGTTTGGTTGCACACTGCCAGCCAATTCTTTGGTAACTAAAACTAAAGGTTTATTATAAAAGGAAAAAAACAAGAAGAGAGATGGTAAATGGTCAAAGCAATCAGATACATACAAATGACTTCAAAATCCATATATATCAGATTCTCAGCTGAATTGTGGAGTATGCAGGTTTGTACAGTTCCTATAGTGTACATCTAGAACCTGGATGGGTCTCAGTCCTTTGTTTCACAGATTCAGATGTAGAGTAATTGACCCAGAGGTAGGAAGCAGGAAGGAAGACAAGATGGAGATGGTGCAGCTGCATTTTATAATTTCTGCCATGAGGCTTGTACTTCCTTTGTCCCAAACTCAGCCTCATAACATATGGCATGGTAAAGTCCCCTGTCCGTAGACATGTTCTTACATATCCTGGTGACTCATAAGGTGTAGCCCTGGGTTATTCCACTGGATTCATTGTACATTTGAGTTCCCTTGATGGGCCATTAAGCAGGCATATAAACATGCTTATCAATCTTAGCGAATTATAACCTTTCCAGTGGTACATGACATAGCATATCTTGTAAGATTCATTGTAATTTTGCAGTATCGATATCAATAATATTATAAATGATCACCTATATTCCAGACAGCATCACAGCCCCCTTTTCCCTCTTTCCCTTCTCCAAGGTGGATAAAAAGGCAAGAGTCTGTAATCATGTTCTTAAATTTTGAGCATCACATTGTGCAACTCAATGCTTGTGCAGATCACATGGAAGAGCTTGAAAGTTTAAAAGATTAAAAATGAGTATGAAAATATAAACTCCAGAGAATCATTAGGTGCACTTCACATATTTATATTTCATCTTTGGCATTATGTCAGTTTGAAAGTTCTGGTGCTAGTGCTGCTGTCGAAAGGAGGAAAGAGATTCTGTGCTGTATACTGACTGCTTCCACCCATCAACTTCCCACCCCATCTCATGTAGCCGGTAGAGCATAGCCAGAGCTCTGCTGCTTTGCATTGACTGATGCACATGGATTTCCCCTTCCAGCCTGGATTAAAATGCCTATTTCAGCCTGACTTTCCACAGTTTGACAGCATTTCCACACCCTTTCTCATTTCAGAGTTCCTATGTCAACCTCCCCACATTGGTACAGCCTGGAGACAGGCACAGCACCTTTCAACCTTGTAGTCAGTCTCTCTCATAACTGCAGGGTATTCTGGTGGTCTGGAGAGCTGTATGAAAAATTTTATCCATGTAGCAAAAATGAGAAAAATTGCCTTTTGATAAATAACTTCATTGTGAGCAAAATACCCTTGAGACTTACAGTGGTAGCTGCCAGAGGATATTTTGATTGCAATTCATCCCTAGCAATTATAGATAAACAGTTTAAATGATAACAAGACAAGTACTCAGGGCATTATTTCACAGGGTTTGATCATCGTCCATTGTTGTGGGTTTTTGGCTGAAGACAGCTTGTGCCTGCTGGAGCCAAAGTCTGACTTTAAAAAAATGCGTAGACACTATTATATATCTCATGTGCGCTCATGCGACTACTTTGGTTGCATATACAAATGGTTAGTTATGGGTCTAGCCAGCTAGCTAAGTGCATAAATGCTCAATTTGCCCATGCACATTTTAATAGTCATGCTTTCAGTCTTTCAGCCACTTTTACCATGGCTCAGTTAATTTCATTTTGAAAAAAATGTGGTGAAAAATGTGCTAAAATGTTTTATAGATTGCAAATGCAGAGCTTTGACAGATTCTTTTCCCTTTAGGATGAAAATTCCCCCTCACTCCTTGCACATAGTCACAATTAATGGGCTTGTATTTGGGAGCTATCCCCCAAACTGTGTCCCTTTGGATGACATTGTGCTGGCCAACTCAGATATGCACAGAATCAAGCCCTGCCAAACATGGTGGCCAGAGAATTCTTTGCTTGCTCACCATGCAGCAGCCCTCTCTCCATGCAGTTGTGCTGGTGTGTTGGGAGCCTTCTATGGCCCGTATGACCTTCAGAGAGAACACCGTTACGTGAGAAGAGAATGTGTCACTATTTGGTCTTGCAACCGCATTGCTGCTCCTGAAGGATTTGTTTTGTCTGTGTTTTCTCACTGATGAAGAAATATACATGAACAATGTTAGTACTCAGTAATCATAGAGCCCTTTTCATCCAAGGTCCTCAAAGTGCTTCACAAAGGTGGGGAAGCATCATTTTCCCCATTACACCCATGAAGAATCAGAAACATTGGAGGTTAAATGACTTGCTCGTGATCTCAAAAGTGAGTTAGATGCAAAATCGGTTACAGAATCCAGGCGTCCTGCCTCCCAGTCTCCTGTTTGCCTTTCCTTTGGTGCCTTGGGTTGGAATTATGCAATGGAGGCAAGGGCACTGGTTAGGCGCACAAGCTGACATGAGAGACCTCCTAGAACTTCCTTTTGATTGAAATGGAAAAGGGAAAAGGCATAGGTGTGACCTCATGACTTCATTATTCCTGACACAACTGCAATGACTTTTGACAATTTTTGGCATGACAAATCAGAGATCCCTCCCCTGTCCCCAAAATGTATCACTTCTGACCTGCAGTTCCAGAGAGCGAATGACAATGAGTTTTATTTAACCCTGGAGATAGAAACATTTAAAAAAAAAAGAGACTTTATTACATTAGTTTTTATTCATAACAGAAGGAGACAGGGAAAGGACAGCTTGTAAAGGTTTTTAAAAGGTCTCCAAGTCATGCCCCATCACTCTAAGATCTCTGATTAAATCTAGATTGTTTCAGGGCCAACAACCTTGTGGTGCTTAGAGAGGGTGTTAAAGGAAATGTCTGAGGCTGCCCTCAGGTACATATTTCACATCAGAAAATCCTAGACCTATTAAAGAAGACCTATTATTAGGTTGTTTTGGTCTTTATCCATAGGGGACAATTCAGGATTGCCCCTTAGAACGTATTCACACTTGCAAACATTGAAGAATACAATGCGGCAGGAGTGGGTGTGTGTGTAAAGTGATCATGCAGGAGGTCCTGGGCACTCCCTGAACACGAGGAGGCAGACTCTGTGTCAGCTGTGAAGAGACTGGGTTGGAGGAGAGCATTGATATGAAGTGGAGGAAGAACCACGTAAGTGGCTTCAGTGTGCAGTGAACTCTCACACAAGGGATGTGAAGGAGCAGTGACTGCTATTGCAACCCGTAGGCTAGGGCAGTGGCTTCGGAGGGGACTGTGCTGAAGCCCATAGCAGCTGCCCCCAGGTTAGAGGGTGTGAATTTAATCCCTTTATTCCCTGCACAGGAAACCCATACAAAGCTCAATTGATCAAGCTTTATGTGAGCTTCCTGAATTTCATCCACTTCCAGTAAGATTCTGTTAAAATATTACTAAGTAATGTAGGATATTAAAACCCATCTGGAGACAGGGAACAGAAGATTCAGAGTTCTATGGCTTTGCCCTTGGTTACCAGCCTGAACGTGCCTTCAGGATGTTTTAAAGCAGACACATCAGCCCAGAGCTGCTGAAAGGAGCTGGAAGAAAGAAGGGACGTCAAAGGATTTGATAGGCAACAGCAGTGGCCTCAGTAGCACATTCAGAGAGAGGTTCCTGAGACTTTAATGTAGAAGGTAGTGTTTAAATGGGGTTTAGACTGGAATAAGGGAGGAGAGGCAGATAGGTGGATAGGAGTGGGGGAGAGACTGATAGACAGAAAGATGGGACAAAAAAGCAGGGAGCTGACATCTTTCAAGTGCAATCTGAGAGTTTCTTGGCAGTCATGCTTAGAGGCTTCTCTGCCATAGCTGCTGGGAGGAAAGTGTCTCCGCTCTTTCTTTCTAACCTGCTCCCTGAAGGAAATTGCCTGGATTGTGTTTGCTGGCTTGCGCACATTTGCTTTTTATAGAGGCAGGCCTTTTACTCCCCACACACTGCTCCCTGCCAGCCCTAATTCCTTCCTTCCGTCTGTGTAGGATGCCATATCCCATGAGTTATGTACTGACATACACTCTTCTTCTGGGCGAGATGTGAATGTGAGGTCCTGACCAGTTGTTGTTAAAGCTCCCCTAGCTATCTGGATGGGTACTAGCCTTAGCATCAGAACGACTGAACTCCCTGGAACCAGCAGGGCCTACTTAGTTCTCTTAGGTAAATCGGTAAAAAAATGAGGTAAATGGGGCCTTAAATACTGAGATCCTGTATGGGCATTAAAGGTCCTAGGATACTTTTGTAAAAGAAGGGGGTTGCCTTAGTGTGCACAATTTCTCCTCTCCCTGCTGCTTTGGGTCTGGAGGGTGCTGCCCTGCATCCCAAGGGTGACTGTTTACCAGTGATGTATGCAAATAAAGCGAAGTCCCTGCCCAAGGCAAAAATGGACCCTGCAGAAACAGCGTATCTCCACTGTGAATGGGCAGGCAGAGTTGATTTGGTAAACACTATACCCCAGTGTCCAGAGGATTAATGGACAGAGCTGGTGGGTCTGTGACCAAGCAGATAACTATGGTTATTCTACCCTAGGGAGATACAGCACACTGGTGGAGGTAGTGGCTAAGTGATTCTGCTGCTGCTAGGTAGCTTGAGATGGAAGGTTTCCTCTTCCAGTCTTCAGAGACATCTGTAGCCCCAGCCTAGTCATTCTGGATGCATGCTGGAGTCAAGAATTTGACCCACAGTTTGTAGAAATCTTTGGAAGGAAAGGCGATGTTAGGAATAAGCTACTTGCATACCCCTCTTTTTTGTTTGCTAACCAGGTGGCTTTTAGCCCTGTTTTCCGGGTCAAATTCCAACTAGTGTGTGTCTGTGCTGTTCACCTAAAGAAAATGTCCCCGCTAGGTTCAATTGTCTGCTTCCCCTTCTGTTTGGTGCAGAATGACTGTCTCATTTACAGCCCTGAGTGTCTGCATTGAAAATGGTTGGTGAAGTGATTGTTGTGTATAACAGCCTGCAAAGAGCTTTTGGATTATAGGTGCCATTATGAGTGTAAGGTGGTTTTCTTATTATTACATTTTTGCACTTCATAATGACACTGCAGATTTCTGATATGCCAGCAAATTCAAACTGCTGATATTATTAGCCACTTTCAGGGTAATTATGGGCTTCATGTATGATGCTGCTTTCAGTACTGAATCTAGGTTTCTAATGCAATCCCCTTTTTAAAAATCAAGTCACAACAGCTCCTTTCCTCCTGCTTTTCATCCATTTTCAGTTATAAAATGTGAAAAAAACCTCTGTTTATTTGGGGAGGGGCCAGGAATTCAGAATGGATTAGTAAGTATGCCTGTGCCTTAATATAATCTGTTTTGATACTTTTTCTCATTATGGTGCACAGAGTGATGCTAAGGGATAAACTCTCTTTTGCTACTACCAGTGATTTGGCTGCAATGCTTTTTATTTTATCAGGAGAAAATGGAGGCTAGAGTCAGTTCCTTAAATGTCTAATAATTTCCAACGGAACTAAATGCCTTTTATTTAAACTGCAGTAATAATTAGAGGGTTGCCAGTGTTAAGCAGCCATGTAGTCTGGCTTTGAGGAATGTTCATTGTGCCTCATTAAATTTTGGAATTAGTACTTAAAAGGTCAGAAATAAATATTTTGTTTATATTTCTGACAGTAAATCTAAATGGATGTGATGTTTGCACATCCTCGTCTCTGCTCATTGCTGCTGAACTGAGGCACCACTCCATTTGGTTAGCAGCAATCAGAATGTCTGGGATGGGGGGTGAGGAGAGAGCATGGTTTCATTGATCAAGAGCAGGAAAATGACCTGCTGTATTACATCTAATTATAAAACATCAATAGCAGAAGCTAAATGCACTTACTGTTTCAGAGACACTAAATTGCTAGTTTTCAGTTTGCAATCTCATGGCTTGAGCAATAAACTTGGGATGTAGGGAAAACTGCTTCAAAGGGAGATACCAGAGGTCAGATCCTTTTAACCTTTATTGAACTCCTTCAGGTGACTGGGGCCTAAATGCTATTTAATAATAGATAGTTGAATTGTCTCACATTTTTCTATAGTCTTGTTTCAGGATGATGACTTAATGAGTGCACAGCACTGCCCTTCCTCTGTCTGAAAAGATTTGGGGAGTTGGTGGTTATGTAGATCCATTCACCTCTGGGTTCAAATCCAGCTGAGTTTGGAAATGACCGAACGTTCTTCCTATCTGATTGTTGTTGAAGTGTACTATGTGAAATCGGTTGGTAGTCTCCATCCGGTTCCTGGCATGTAGGACTGTGCATCACAAAATCCATCATGACTGGCACTAATTGGCTCTGTTGCTGGCAGTCTCAGCAGAAAAGCCAGGGACTAAATGAGCTACTCTGTCTGAACTCCCTCCTCATCCTTCTGGTCAGGGTTGAGGCACGTTGGAGAAGTTTGCATTGTTGCTGCCTGTTTGGTGGATAATTAGAGGTCTCCATTGTCCAGAGATGTCAATCCTGCAACTTTTCCCAGCATTAAATTCACACAAAAAGTGAACAGAAAGAGAGGAAAGTTGGATGATTACCCAAGTCAGTGTCCAGCCCCTGAAGAGGCTTATTCTGTAGAGGCACTCATGACTCTGCAGCACTTCTGAGCCAAAGCACAAATCATTTATGTATCAGAGAGAGTTATTGGACTCTTGAATAGTGATGTGGGCTTTTCTCCCTGCATTCTCTCCATCAGCACATACCTGATTCCTCTACTCTAACACCTTCTCCAAAACCTACACTGGGGTCACCATCAATGCTTTTGATGGCACTTCAGGGCAAAACACCCACCCTTCACCACCCCATTATACACTTGGCCAATTACATAATGTTGTCCATTCATTCCTGGCCTCTCTGGTGATTCATGTACAGCATGGAGTGTGAGATTTGATTTCCCCTCAGTTTAGCGTGTAGAGAAACCAGTCATGTTGCTGGTCATAAAATGGTGCATGCTGTTGTCACCTGATTGCATTGCATACATATCAGAGATACTAATGGAGAAACCGAATTTGATCTGAGGTTGGTAGGTTTGTATGTGAGTGAGCAGTATCAGAGAAGTATCAGAGTTTTCTTCTACTTAGATTAGAATGTTCCACCTCGTCCAATTTTTGCTGGAGTTTGAAACCACTCTTGCCTTGAACATAACAATAATAGAGACCTCACTTGTTTATAAGGAAATTAATTTGTAGTTGTGTCTCATCAAGTAACTGCATCAGAAATGTAGTTTGGAGCAAAGACCTCTTCTTCTCTTAAAATGTGTTTTCTCTTTAAGATATTTTCCTTAAATACCCTAGGACCAGACTCTGAACCCCTTACTCACATTGATGAGCAGTTACTCGCATTAGTAGTTCCACTGCAGTTAATGAGTCAGTGAGATTACTCATGTAACTGCTCATTGGTGTTAATGGCCCTGCCTTTAATTTTTAAATTAACAAGGCGTTTTCTTTGTTCACTTCAGGATTTATGTGCCATCCAAGGAGAATTGTCATCTGTGCATTGTTCAGTAACTTCTCGTTCCTAAACGCTATTTGCAAGGTGTGCGAGAATATCCTCTACAAAGCTGGATCTTGGATTGCTGCAGGAAATTGTGTGACATACAGGCACGCACCTTTATTGCCTAAAAGCAGAGGTTGCATAGTATAGCTCTTATTCATAATGCACAAATTTCACCAAATCAAAGATGAATTCAAAGACAAATGCTCTCTGAGAGTTCAAGACATGCCCAGCAACCCAAAGCTCTTGGGAGTCTAACCACGTAATGTCCCTGGAGAAATTGAAGTGCTGCCTGCGAAGCAGCTCACAAAGGGGCACGTTTTCAAAGAGATGTGCTAAGTTTTAGCTGTGTGACTCCATTGATCCTTAGAGAACTGAAAATGAGTGGAGTCATCTTTAGTGCCCTCGAGTGAAGGGCTGAAGATGAATCAGTTTGTCTCTAGCCCCCTCCTTCATCTTCCCATTCTTTAGGAGCCCTGCTTTTCTCACTCTCCTCTTCCCTCTCCTCTCCAGGCATGCAATGAAACAAGGGGCTTCCTGACTCCCTAGCCCCTCACCCTCTGCCTCCCTCCCCTAGTGTATTAGCACAGCATTTCCCAGTGTGGGCTGGGGCATGAAGTACTAACTGATGTGGGGAGGGTGCAGAATATGTATGATTAGGATGGCTAGGCCAGTAACAACACATGGTAAGATCAAGGGGGGTTGTGATTGGTTTACTTTTCCTGAAAGAGGGCTTAGATTCCAGGGGTATATCTACCCAGCAAGTAGACACCCATGGCTGGCCTGGGCTGAGCCCTGGGCTCCTCTCACTTCACAGGGTCCTAGAACCCGGACTCCAACCTGAACCCGGAAGTCAACTCAGGAAGGAAACAACCCCGCAACTCGAGCCCCGTGAGCTGGAGCCAGCTGGCACAAGCTGGCTGTGGGGGTTTAATTGTAGACATACCCCAAGAGTACCCTAAAATGTTCCCTCCCTCGCAGTGAGCTGCAGCCTAACATTACCCACATCCCCATGGTGCTGCCAGCCAGCTCCCTTCCCTGCTCCATTGCTAAGACCATGCCAGCATTTCCTCATGCCCAGCTTGACCTGTGGATATTATTCACCTGTCCATGTCCATTCCTGGCCTGAGGGAGGGTCAGGATCTAACCGTAGAGGGTGGGAGTGTGACACTGGGTGCTCAGGCCCAGACAGGAAGAGGTTTCCCAGCAGGGGGAAGTAGGTAGGGTCAAATCTGGTTCTTCCCAAGATTCCCAGTCCACCTCCCTCTTCCTAGGCACAGAACACCTTCAGGTGTATATATGAACCCCTAGAAAATAGCAAATCCAGTAGGTGTTAAAACACCGAGGGAGTAGTCAGTGCCTGCCCTCGGATAAAGTCACTGGGAGTAACACTGTTAAAATCTGACAGGAGCCTTTGAAAATCTGTTCCACATTTTTGAGTTACACAGGAGAACATTTCCCTTCCCTGGGATTCATGGATTGTTATCTTTTGTCTAAGGTATGTTTACAATTGGGCAAAGGATATATCCTTAAATCACCATAGATTGATTGTTGCTTAAAAAAGTCTCTTTCTCTCATATTTTTTTTAAAGAAAACACACGCACACACACAGAGGAAACACAAACTCAGATATTAATTTTTTCCCTAACATTTTTTAAAGTGACCTTAGTGTTGGTGAAAGATGCCGAACTAACAGCCTTGGAGATTGTGTTTCTGGTTAGCCAAAGAGTGGTACAGCAAGGATAGGGACAATGCATGGCTCCTCACCCTGCCCTTCCTAGCATCCCTCAGGCCAGAGCTGCAGGGGCAACTGAAAATGAGGAGCTCAGTCCCCATGGCCCATTCTTTTCTTGGCTTCTCTGCTGATGCTGCCAAACTAGATGCCAGTTATCATATTGAAAAGTTCCAGGGGGGTAGACGTGTTAGTCTGTATACAGAAAAAACAACAAGAGTCCTGTAGCACTTTAAAGATTAACAAATTTAATTTCTGCAGGCATAAGCTTTCGTGGGCTGTAGCCCACTTCATTACATTCCTTACATCTGACGAAGTGGGTTGCAGCCCACGAAAGCTTATTCCTGCAGAAATTAAATTTGTTAGTCTTTAAAGTGCTACAGTTATCATGTTGTATATTGTACTGTGGAGGACCTCCAACTGATTTCCCATGGACAACAAACAGTCCATTGAATGGTAACGTTTTTTTAGCCATTGCTTCCCTATGCTTGATTTGACCTAGAGCATGTTCTGAAATTAACCATGTTTTACAAATATGACCACAAGTGCTTTATTTAACTTGTATGTATGACCTATTACATGTAACATAGCTCAGATCATAACAATTAAGTGTTGGCGTGACTATTCTAACAGTGAGTGAGTGATGTATTTCAGAAGCTGCAGTTTTTTGATTGATTGTTTTATGGAGAACAAAGCTAAGAAGTAAATGGGAGTCAGAGAGATGATATTGCAAGCCTTGCTTTTTCCACCAGGGAGGCCATGTGCATTTTTATGAATGATTTGACATTTTTGTGATCTCTGAATACACCTACCGTGCTGACATAAGGTTAGCGCACCTGCTCTCGTGATAAATACATTCATCTCGATCCTTGATGTGCTGGGTTGGGATTGAGGAACTATCGTTTTGAGAGGGTGGATTTTATTAAAACCAAAGCAAGAGATTCACATGCCAGAACTGAATAAAGGTGTAAGTCATTTTTTAATTATAAAGAGTGACATGCAAGTTTTATTAACAAGTCATGTAAAAAAGGGTTGAAGGATAATTCTCAAAAAGTTGTAGTAAAAAGTCATTTTTCTGTAGTGCATTATGTGAAAGGTTTCTGCATGTGTTAGAAGGAGATTGTAGCAGGTTTACAATTATTTGCAGAAAGACAGGGATATTTTCATCTTGCTGTGAAATCTGAGATTTTATAGGGATGGATACGTTTCGTTAAGATTGGAGTAGACAGGAGCCCAGATTTGAACCCCCTAAGACTTTGCAGGAGGTTTGAAGTCCAACATTGTGCAAAGAGTCCCTGTCTCTACAGTGAACCAAACTCAAGATCTTTGGACCCACAAACCTTAGGGGTGTTTAGAATCCAGATCCAAATGTTGTGGTTCAACTCCATCTCTAGTTTAGGGGTTCAGTTTTGATAAATACTCAGAATATCTGAATTTGATCCAAGTTCTCTGAACATCTTGGGTCTGCAAAATTGGACTTGAATTCTTTGGCCTTCTCAGAAGATTGCTGGTCCTTCCTGTTTACAGTCAAGTTGCTTTTGCAGCATTACTGCCCCATATCATGGTATTTTAGCACTTCAGTCTCAGGGAATGGCAGAGACAGTGGAAAGAATAAAAAGTAATGCAGGGAGTGTCAATAGAACTTTTCTGAACCTTAGGCCAGTTTGATACGATTTTAGATGAATATTTGAGGGAGGAGGTTGTCTCCATTTTGCCCATCCCTAAACTATTGCAGGGTCAAATCCTGGACACATGCACAAACTAAGGGATACTGGCCTGTCACATAGTTGGGGTGACAGAATCCTTCTCTATAGGGTGGGGAGCACAGCTATGTGCAATCCAAGAGCTTTAGTGACATTGACTCCCTCCCTCCATCAGGAGTTATGGTTGGTTGATCTAGTTGTGGACCCACTGCCCATGCTTCCAGCTTAGTTCTCCATACACCCCTGCTTCTCCAGAGAGTAGTCCCTCTGTAGTCTTGCATTAACACGCCCCAACCATTGATCCACGTGGAAGGACTCCTGTGCCCATATGGCTCCTATTGCAGGAGTGGGGACAAAGATTAAACACGATCAACAGGAGGAGATGACACAAAAAGAGCCGGAGGAAGGGAGAGTACTTAGTCTGGGCCTCATTCTCCATTGCCTTGCCCATACCTCTTGTAAGGGGAGTTCAAGGTGGGTGTACATACTGCTACCAAATCAGAAAAATGGTTTTCTATACCCACTTTGCATTCACTTAGCTCTGGTGTAAATACCTACAGAGGGTTCAGCGGAGGGAAAGAACACATGGTAATATAAGAGCCTAAAGAACACATGGGGAGGTTGCATAGAATTTTTGGAAGTTTTCTTAAAGTAGTGAGGTTTGAGATCAGATTTCAGGCCTGATCCAAAACCCTTTGAAGTTAATGGGAGCTTTTCATTGACTTCAGTGGGGTTTGGATCAGATCCTTAACAAAGGTGAGGCTGGAGGGGTCAGGAAGGGATTTTCAGATATGGGATCTTCTAGTTAGGATAAGTACCCACTGGGAACACTTGTGCTGGGTGGGTCAGGTTTTGAACTTGCTTGCTGTATTTAAACAATTATGAATGTAGGGTATCACACGTACAAAAACATCAATAACAAGCCCTAAATTATTGTCAGGGACAATTACAGGAGTATAACACTCTTCTGCAACATACAGTCACAACAGTTTTCAGGGTAACCATAGCCATAGGTTGGCCATGACTGTAAACTCTTTGGGGCAGGGACCATGACCCACTTCTATGTACAGTGCCCGGCACACCAGCCCCTGATCCTTATCAGAGGTGCTACCATAAAAATAATAGTAGTAACCCAGAACTATAGGCTTCTATTCTGCCTCCTCTGCACTTTAATTTTATTTTACACTAAGCTAATTTTTTCTTTTGTTTCAATTTTCCTCTTTTTTGTTTTTTTCCAGGTGGGGTAGGGAATGACAAGTACTTTTTAGATTAGTATCTTGTGGCTAACAGGTCATTTGGTAATAGCAAAGCCAGCTCCTCCCCGTTCAACTCAAGAAAAGTTTGTTGATATTCATACAATTTTTTATTTAATGGGAAAGATTATTCTGAATGAAATGTAACGAGTTTAAAAAAAAAGTTTAAAATTTCCCTGCTAGTTGCCTGATTTTGGAGGGTTTCTGTTGATTCAGACAGCAGCTAAAAGCAGTTTTTTTTAACACTATCTATTTAGGAAATATTTACTGGTTTACAAATCCTTCCCATATAAATATCAGAAATAAAACAGTAATTATTACAACAATGAACTTTTGTTTAAAGAATACAGTCACACGATCTCTGTTTAATGAGATGTTACCGTATTATAGAGTGAGTATCATTACAACACCTATGATCTATCATTTCTAGTGATTTTAGTAAATTCAGTGAAATCTTGGTTTGCACATATTGAACAGACCGGGCATGTCTATCAAATGTTGAATATTCAAAAACATTGGATAGGTATGCTGTGGGTTTTTTTGCAGATGAGTGTACTTTGTCTGAGTATTGAATAATAGGTAATCAAATATCGAAGTACCTTTTTGCTCTTTCTCTATTTTTTTTCCGGACATGTAATTGGTGTGTTATTTTTTCCATAATAACAACTATCCATATTTTATTCAACCATTCATCTAGAGCTGGATAAACCTACTTTTTAAAATTAAACATTGGTAAGCTGCATGCAGTGCTGGAGCTGTCTCTTTAATGGAATTGATGTTAAAATACCCATATGTGATATTCAAATCCCAAGTATATAGATCAATATAATTTTTGGCATCCCCTGTAAGAGAAACATAGTCTGAAATCTTCCAATGCTTTAGTTTGGAAACCAGAGGATTTATGCTGGAAGAAGAGATTCAGTTCTTCCTGATAACCTGAATATGTGATATATTCTCAGGATACTGGCTATGGGCCTGATCCTGAGACATGCTGAGCATCCTTCACTTGTGATGAAATCAGTGAAAGTTCTCACACCCACTCTAGAGATTGAATCATTTACAAACAGAGGGTTGAACTGGAATTAAGTCAAATGAACTTTGATTAAATAATGGAAACCATAACCCAACACTTCTCTCTGAAAAAAGCCTAATTTTTTTTTAGCTTTCTGATTTGATCCCATAGGTTTCATTGAGATAACCTTGACAGATAATCTGGCAACTGAGGAGCAGTCTCATAAACTGCCAGGCTGCCTCATAAACCACATAGCATGTGCCGCTTTAGATCCTGCCACCAACCTTGCTGAAGACTGCAATCCCACCAATGGACGGAATCAAGTTTTGTTTCATCAGAGCAGTCCCAGTGTCTCATCACTTCTTGCCATATCTGAGGTCTGGAAATAATTTACATTAATAGCGCTTATTTCTTTGGCAGGCTAGAATTCAAACCTGGGAACAGATAGTGTATAAAGCTCAAATCCAAGTAAAAACCAAATCTATCAGATGTAGGATGGTGGTGTTCTCTTAGTAAAACAATGTACAGCAGAAAGTGTGTGTTTTTGAAAGTATGTGTGGGAGGAACTAGCTAACCAAATCTGAATCACAGGGATCTGTCTCCCTAGAAAAGTAGTGCGTTTTTCCCTCTCTTTTTTTGGACAAAAAAGGCCAAATTCTGGTCTCACTGAAATCAGTGGCAAAACTCCCAATGACATCAATAAGACCAGGATTTAACCCTAAATGATCTAGAAATCATGGCAAGAAATAGAGAGAGCTGAACTGGGCAGTGATTGCCCCACATCCCCTTCTGTTGATGAGACTGATGCTGCAGGATAGCCTCATCTGATCCTAATGGATGATCCTTGCTCTGTGCTACAAGGAAAGGAAAACTCATCATCCCAAGGTCTGTGGACAATGTCCTGATAAGGAGACATTTCATTTAATATATGGTGCATCTTCTATGGGAAGACACTGCTTGGCTCCAGCATGGGTCTGGTCTTGATGATCTAATAGGTCTTTTTCCATCTCTCATTACAAGAAATTGTGAAATGTGGAATGGTTCTCAAAATTAACCTTCAAAATAAAAATGTGTTATTCATAAAATATACTGCAAAACTTCTGTGATTACCACAGTGCAAAAATAGTTGACTATAATCACGCGATATCACTCCAGTCATCATAGTGGATAATTGATTGAGAGCGTCTGTCAAGTTGCATGACGTAGATTATAGTGAGCATGGCAGTCATCAGGTCGAGTGAAAGCATTGTTGTTGCATATAAAGATGGCCGACAATAAATCAAAGAAAGCAAAAAACATTACAGCTTTGGCTCATATGAAGGAGTACCCATAAGAACCTTACATGCAGACGGTGGTAAATTGTTTTGTTCATCTTGCAACTGCATTTGTTTAGAAAAAACATGATCGATTGCCATTTTGAGTCTGAATTGCATATTAAATGAAAAGGATGTGCAGAAGTTACAGGTCAGAACAAAACACAAGCATCAGTGTTCATGATGTTTAAAAGAACAACTGAAAGTAGTTTAGCAAAGAGAGAAGCTACAATAGAGCTAGTGAAGGCCTTCATTGCTGCCAACATATCTTTAGAAAAAATGGATAATCTGAAACTAAGGGAGTACTTTAGAAAGCATGTATCAAATGCTGGCCGTTTCCCATGTGCAAACAAACTTCGTAAAGATGATCTAACAGAAGTAACACAATAATATTCAGTGTACAAAATCTGCGCTGCGGAATATGATTCCATTTCATTGTAGCTGGTGAAGCAACAGATACACAGGATAAGTACATACTCCACATTTTATTTGTACCTGGCAGGTGGAAAGACAACTGTGTGCCCATTTTCCTAACAGCCTGTTCAGCTCGAGTCGGTAAATTTTTCAGCTTTATCTCAAGCTGTAGTAAAGGTTGTTGTAAACCATGGCTTAAATTTCAACTAGGTCTCAGCATTTCTCTCTGACAATGTGATTTATATGTGCAAACCTTTCTGTGATAACAGTGAGAGTCCTGTAGCACTTTAAAGGCTAACAAATTTCTGTAGGCGTAAGTTTTCGTGGGCTGCAACCCACTTCATCAGATGCATGAAATAGAAATCAGATAGGAGGTATATATATACATCCAAGGGTAAGAAACAACAAAGGGGAGGGTAGGTGTAAACAAAGTCCATTCAGTTAGAGTAGATGAGGCCTATTCACAACCATTGATTAGGAGGTGAGAATATATGAACAGTGACAATTACTTCTTGTAATGAGATAACCATTCCAAGTCCCTATTCAGACCCAGTTTGATTGTGTCAAGTTTGCATATGAGATCCAGGTCTGCAGTTTCTCGCTAAAATCTGTTTCTGAAGTCTTTTTTGTAGAAGTATGGCAACTTTCAAGTCAGCTACAGAGTGTCCTGGGAGTTTGAAGTGCTCTTCGACTGGTTTATGGTTGTTACCATTTTTTATGTCTGATTTGTGTCCATTTATTCTTTTGTGTAGTGACAGTCCGGTTTGGCCAATGTACATGGCAGAGGGGCATTGCTGGCACATAGTGGCATATATTACATTAGTAGATGTGCATGTGAATGAGCTCCTTACGGTGTGGCTGATGTGGTTAGGACCTGTGATGGTGTCACTAAAGTCGATGTGCGGGCAGAGCTGGCAACGGGGTTTGTTGCAGGGATAGGTTCCTGGGTTAGTGTTCTTGTTGTAGGGTGTACGGTTGCTGGTGAGTATTTGCTTCAGGTTGGGGGGCTGTTTGTAAGCAAGGATAGGTCTGCCTCCCACGGCTTGAGCGAGTGAGGGATCATCTGCTAGGATAGGTTGTAGATCCTTAATGATGTGTTGGAGAGATTTTAGCTGAGGGCTGTAGGTGATGGCCAGTGGTGTTCTGTTGTTTGCTTTGTTGGGTCTGTCCTGTAGTAGGTGACTTAACAACAGACCGCCAACCTGAAGCAAATACTCACCAGCAACCGTACACCATACAACAAGAACACTAACCCAGGATACTGTCTTACAGTTCCTACAAATTCTGTGGCTGCAGAAAGTGCAATTTCAATGTATGGACAGGGATGCACTCCACAGAGACAGAAGATGTCAACTGCAGCTGCTGGTGGATGCTGCATGTTGGCATCTAACAAATAAAATGGACTGTTTTATTAGGTAAGCATAAATGTGTATTTCTAAGTTTTATGTACAACTTTGAATATTATAATTAATTAATTAAGCAAACTCCCTGATCCAGGGCGACTTACAAAGATAACTGTAATACAGTACAGTACTTGTTGTATATATACTGTGTGAACACATCTGTGAAATTTGCTATTATGCCATGACCAACTTGTGAAAAATGTGTGATTTTTGTCTGATTTAAGTAGATCCCCCTGCTCATAACCATAACTCTGTCTAATTGCATTTATACTCAGTGATAAGATCAATGTCCAGATGTAAATGTTCTGTAACATATTGATCTGTAACATGGATTTTGCCACCTATTTGGATGGAAGACAAAGTGCAGAGTGTGGCATTCTCATATGGGGCAGACAGCAGCAGCTGTAACCAGGGATGCTGTGTAGGTTGGGTGAACTTCAGAATCTGTTGAACTAGCAGTTTTTGGAGGCCATTACTGAACTGCTCGAACATTTTGCCAACCCTGCCTTCTTCCACTTTGGTGCATGCTACCCTCTTGAATGTTCCTGGGAGCACCGCAAGGGGATGCTGTTATTAGGCTCTTCTGCACTGAAGTTCTTCTCAAATTATCTTGCTTTCACCAAGGCAGCTCCACTGCTTCCAGCAATGGTGGTCACAGTAGTACTGACCAACTGTCAGTAATTTTACTAGTGTTGTCTAGAACTTGGGAGCCAGCAAGTGATGTTTTGTAGCAGCGGTCTCTTAAATGTGATGGCCAAATGTGGTGGCACCAGATGGGACGTTGTACTGGCAAATAACATAAGGGATTGGAAGATATAGACTGGTAGCTGGACAGAATGGGCATTTGGGAGCCAAAGAGACTATGTAGTCTGGGTGTGTCTAGCAGCCTCAATAAAAAAGACGTGTTGGCATTCAGTCCATGATAGCTCTGTCTCCTTTCTATCATAGGAGAACAATACAGTCCTATGCAAACAGTGCTGCTGACCCTGCAGCCATGGGAAGCCATTGGCTAATTGGGGCTCAACCCCACCAGTGATAAGTTGAGATGCTAGTGTGGTGTTTACTGCTCATGTTGTGGTCCTGCGCGGGTGTGATATGAGTTGGCAGAGCTCTGTGGGGATCATGACATCTCCCTGTTTACTGTGGCCCTGGCTTGAGTACGTCACAGTTTTTCCCCTCTCCTGTTTAGCAGGAAACCTCCATCTGTTATTCCCTTACCTCCTTGCACAAAGACACAGCAGCTTTGGATATGTTCCCTATTCCACCCACCCTTTCCCTTCCTCCTTTTTGTAATGGGACTGAAACACACACACAGCTAGCACATGAAAGGAATTTAGGCAGGTGGATGTACAAGGTCCTACACCGATGATTGGGCATTGCAGCTGCATTGAGGAGGTGGGGAGGCCAGCTGAGTAACTGCAGATTTGCTTGAACCAGTCCTGCATCTGACAGCATAAGATGATTCAATGCACTCCCGTCAGAACAGTGATTGCTTTAAAGCTGCGTCTGATTTCTCTTGTCCTCCATCGCTCAGCTCCTGTCATAGCCTGTTTACAAACCACACCACTCTTAATAACAAACACATTCATGGTCTTCCCTCCCATCCTCCAACAAGTGTGTGGAAGATAATACAACAGAGATCTCTGTGGACGGGTCAGATCCCTTCTCCAGAGGTGGAAGCATCAGGATTGATGGATAAACACTGTGTCAGAAATCTTATGCAATGTAAATCTTCTCTCATTGTATTTTAAAAATATATGTGTGTTTCCTACAGAGAGACTAAGCACTTTAACAATCAAAGTCATATTGCAAGAACAAGATGCAAGAACTGCAGGGACTGGTAGTTTGTGCAGTAAATCTCCTGCGTGACTCTACAGCAGTAATTACTATGTGAAAGTAATAACTGAGCTGTGCTGAGCGCTAGGCCAACTCCCCCAGCTTTCAGAGGATAGCATGTTTCTCAAAGGGAGGCTCCTGTTTGTTAAATTAGATATTGTGCTGTATTTCAGAAAAGGTCACATTTAACCAATGCTGCTTCTGCTTTATTATCTTGATACAACAGCGTACCACTGGCACATGATTTGGTTTCATATCCAGCCCTGCTTCAGCTGCCCGGTTCTGTGCATCCTGCCAGTATGATTATGTTGGCAGAAGGCTCCGTGTTCCTTTATTTATTGCAACATTAAAGATGCATATATTTATTTTTACTGTCTTCATAATTGCCATAAGAACAGGAAGTCATGTTCCAAAGTAGCACTTACAAAGAGGAGGGTGGGGAAGAGTTGATGCTATAGCTGAACAGCCCACATTTTGAGGACATTTGGATCTGAGTCGGCTCTTCATGACTCAAGCTGTTTTTTCCCTTTTATTCCAGGCTATTTTTATTATTAATATGTGCATTATGGTGGTGCCTAGAGGCCTCAACGAGGATCAGGGCTATATTGGAGAACAGGAAAGGGTGGCGTTCAGCATGGCTGTGAAGAAGGGAGGACTTGGGCTGCCTTCTGAAAAATTGACGTATCTGTTAACTAAATAATCTAGGTCCAGTTTCTGTCCTGGGATGGGCCTGTGTGTCTCTCAAAGGGAGATGTGAATTGAGAGCAAATTGTGGCTCTTTCAGGGGTGCTGTCTATCTGCTAGTGTCCGCCCATGTCCACCTGGAGCTGACTTTGACACTCACAGAGCTCTCTTGGTAACATGTAATGCTGCCTGGGTGGTCCTTCCGTATCATTGTTGCGCTGCCACATGAGTAGTGTGTACTGCAGAGAGGGAATATGGAGCAATGTCAAGGCCTGGCCAGGTGGCACCATAGGAATATTGCCCTGCCTTGGGGGGATACAGGGAGAGTCCATGCTACTGGATCCCAGGAGCTACTAAATGTTTGTGGTGTTTTGTTCTGTTTAGTAGAGGTAGGAAGGATAAAGGAGGGAAAAGACTTAAGACTCAATGTACCCAGATCCCAGGACTGAATGATGACTCCAGGATGTACTAATACCTTATTATTAACAGAATCATCAATTTACAGAGCAGGAATAACTATCAGTCCCTGCTGCCCATTCCCTATCCTGGCCAATCCACACTGATCCCTATGGTATATTCTGTAGTGCTTTGCCTACCTGTGTTTTGAACAATCAAGCGATGCAGCTTCCACCACTTCCCCTGGGAGGCTATTCCACAGCCTAATAGACTGTGACACTGAACCTTTCTTTCTTTCTTTCTTTCTTTCTTTCTTTCTTTCTTTCTTTCTTTCTTTCTTTCTTTCTTTCTTTCTTTCTAAATAAGTTCTGGTTATTCAATACCTGTTCTTATGAAAACCAGGGCCAGTAGGATTTTTAATACAAGTTTAAAGTATGTTGTTTTACATATAAAATTTGTGGAGGGTGGGGCAGGGGGTTTGCTTACAAACAATATATTTTACAAGCATTGATTTTCACCCTCTCTGTTGTACCATCACAGTTTTAAGCATACCTGTCATTGTTTGCTTTTGTATTATTAATAATAAAACTCAGATATGGTCCTCATTCTGGTGCTTAACAAAAAGATTTAAAACTAAACAAACACCCACTTTAAATTCTCCAGCAGGGGATTACCTTGCTGTCATTTACATATCTATGCAATAAATATTTTAACATGTTAATTATACATTAATAAGAAAAATACCTTTTGAACTTTCTGCCAAATTGCCACACACACACAGACCTGGATCCATCAGGGAATTAAAAGCAATTAGTTTTGTAACAGAGTGTGGTCACATTGTTTCTTCTCTGCAAATTGTTCTGTGGTCACCAGTCAGCCTTTTTCTGTCAAGTGTTTATATAAAAACTGGCAGGGTTTGAAGACTCCAGCTGCCTTAAAAAATAATGTAGGACATTTAAGGTATTCATTTTGCATCAGATGTATTTCTTGCTCTCTAAGGGACAAATTCAACCTTCACACACATGTATACAGCTCTCTTTGAAGTCAATGAGGATTTGGCCAGAGCAAGGCCAGAGGGCTCCATCGTGCAGCTGTACTGCATGTGGAACTCCCATTCTGTTTAACTTATGCATTCCTAGTAATGGTTGTGATGCTGTATAAACTCTTAACAACTCCCTCTCTGAGGTAGGTCAGTATCATTACTCGCATTTTACAGATGAGGCATGGAAATGGTAAGGTCAACATTTATAAAAATCTCCATTTATTTTGCGTGCTTCTATTTGGGGTGGCCCAGATTGATTCTCTGAAGGCACAAGCTGAACACTTGCAGCTCTGGTTGACTTCACTTATAGTTGGGGTACTCAGCATCTCTGAAAATCAGATGTCCCACACTGACCATTCAGAAATTGAGGCATCCCAGATTGGTGTCCGCTTTCATAAAAGTTGGACCATACTGACTTGTTCAAGGCTATGTAGCAAATCAGATTTGGAGCCAGAACTGGAACCCAGCTGTCCCAATTCCCTTGACAATTCCTAGCTCATTAGACCGCACTGCCTCTCTAGTTTTGAATATACCCATCACAGGAGTATCTGGGTGCCTTTAAAAAGATTGGGAATGCCTCATGAAGGGTCATATTCTACATAAGGACTGGGTCCAAACGGGGTTGCTCATGTAGATCTGAAGGCAGAAATTATCTCAATTAAAGAGCCCATCCTACACTCCCTATGTGGGTTAAAATATCAGTGGGCGTTGTGGGAGTTTTACCTGAATAAGGATAGCAGGCCTGGGCTCAGAGTGGCGTCTTCAGGTGCAGGATTCACCAGTTGCCTTTTTCCTTAATACACCAAAGCCTGCAAACCTGAGATTCCAGTTCTTAGGTGAATCACATTTGTAACTATCTCCCTTTTCTTTTCCTCCTTTCAGACTGAAAACTATTCTTTTGATTCCAACTATGTGAACAGCAGAGCCCATTTAATAAAGAGGTACGTAGGTTTGCTTGAAAATGCTTTGGTTTGCATAGCCAAATCCAGATTGTTTAGCACTCGTTTCTGCCCTGTTATTTGGTTTTTGATGTTTTGTATGCAAATTGTTTAGAGAATAATCGTTTGATTTTTAAAACAGTATTTACTTCCTATTAAATCCCGTTGCTTGTGGTTTTTAATAAAGGTAAATCTCTTTTGTTATATTTGCTTCCTTCTTGCTGGGAACTAGCAGTGACTTAGGCAAAATGCTGTTACCCTGACAACTTTAAAATTCACAGACTTTATTGTATTTGAAAGCACAGGAATAAAATGATAGATCTCGATGGCGAGAGCTTCGTGCCATGGGAGGAGGGAAAAGAAACTTGTTTGGGGCCAGGTAATTGGGTTTGATATTTGTTTGTTTTCTGTTTTAGTTTGTTTAAAGCAAAGTATAATTTTGTTGGGAATTTTTCCATTGGTACAACTAAATCATCAGTCCATTTTCATCCCAGCAGTTACCCCTGGATTGAATTTGGCTCGTTGGGTAAAATTCTGCTCTTAGTTATATCCTAAATCTTCATCAGTAGAAGAAGAAATGAGCCAAGTAATTAGCTAACATTTCTGTTGCACCACCTTAACCCCATTGACTTCAACTGGGTTGCATTTTAAATAACTGAGAGATGAATTTAGCTTATGGGGGAAAGTCTAAAAATATTCAGTTCCCCCATTCCACTTCCAAGACAGTAGAAGACTCTGACACAGCAAAATGGATTCTAACCAGTAGGCCACAATGCAGTGCAGGAGATCTGTATCCCCTGTGAGTCCTGCAGCTGTGCTCATGGGTTTACTGCACTCCAGTTTGCAGGGTGGGACTAGACAGGCCAGGAGGGCTGGAGGGACAGACCTACTCATTAACCAGCTCTCTGTCTCCCTCTAACCCTTGACTCTGTGGTCTGGGAGGCAACTCCTGGGCCAAATACTGCATAATTTTATCTGTGAAGACAGTGGAGAAGCAAAGGTGTAACAGAGAGCAGAGCTAGGCCCTGAACTGTTTAAATCTTCTTCCAACAGAAGAGAAAATCCAGTTATTTTAGTGACTAAAATCCCATTTGTTTATGTCCTAAAAATATACGGAGGAGAATTAGAAGTCTAAGCAACTTCAGTTCAGCGAGTGAAGGGCAGGTTTATTTGTCTGCTTTGTTCATGATGTTTAACAATGATAATGTGGCTGCTGGAGAGAAATGGACTGCCTGCACATATCACTCTTTACAATATAGTCTGGATTCATTCTTCTGAAAAACCAAATCTATTAATCTTTTTTTTTTCTTTACACCTAACATAAAAACAAGCAGCATTCCTAACTCCTACAGCAAGGTTTACTCTGAGACTGTATTGTTCTGGGATTCCTGCAACTGCTGATGCTCAGAAACCTGTCCTTCCTTTAGAAAAGTGGCAGTGGTGGAAACATGTTGTGTGACTGTTGCATTATGGCCTGTCTCACTGCAGGAAAGACAAATGCATTGTCATGCAGATTGCTTGCACATTTTGAACAGCTACTCTGTGTAGGACAATATTTCCCCCTCACTTCTACCTTTACTTGTCTTGCATTTGAAGTCTAATGAAAGTCATAAATGTTATACAGACATTTGGGAATTGAAATGTCATCTATTAAGCACTGTGAAATAATTTCAGTTCAGCAAAATCTTTGCTTTTGTGGAAATGTCGTAGTTGCTTTACCTTTGCTGTGTGAATCTCCCAAAATCTGAGATTTTAATCAGTCTGTTTATACCTTTCTTTATTTGTGTTTCTCACACACACACAAAAATTAATCCTAGATTTAAAGGGCTCTCGTAATTTAAAAATCTCTCATGTTGCCTGGAATCAAAGGCAGTGGCTTCAGCAGTGACATCTTTATTTAAAATGTGGTGTTTGAAGGTTTACTAATTTAAATGCATTTTCACAGTTTCCTCGTTTATGGTTCTGCAGAGCGCTGAATGGTAGGTGGTCCACTCGGTTTCTGTGGAGAGACAAAGGGGCTTTGCAAAGTAAAGAAAATATCTAGTTCTTCAGTGCTTTGAAGTGCAGACCATTCCCAAGACTAAATGATTTTAGACAAAACGAGCTAGCTGAAAAGTTTGGGTCAGATCCTCAGTTGATGTAAATTGATATAGCTC
Organism: Emydura macquarii macquarii; assembly: GCF_026122565.2. NCBI lineage: Eukaryota > Metazoa > Chordata > Testudines > Chelidae > Emydura > Emydura macquarii. The sequence continues at coordinate 33,486,785 of NW_027131390.1, read as the reverse complement.
CAGTGAAATCAGTGCTGCTTTACACTGGCTGAGGATATGACCTGTTTGTCCTTTTTGGTAAAAGCAACATTGGAAGACATTGTGAAAGAGAGTGCCAGGGTACTTAGCCCATACGTTGAGATTTGAAGTGCCTGCCTAGATAAATTGTATGCTCTTTGGGGCAGGGACTGTCTCTTGCTCTATGTTTGTACAGTACCTAGCACAGTGGGGCCCGATCTTGGTTCATCTCTAGGCACTCCTGTAATACAAAAAGAAACAATTAAATTAGAGGAGACTTAAATAATGGATTAAATGGAGAGGGAAAATCACTGTTACATCTGCTGTCAGCACTGCAGGGGGAGGAGAGAGCTTAAATGAGCCCTCCCTTCATTGTTATCCACCTGCTCATTTAGATTTTGCTTCTTCTCCTGTTCCTTCTCAGGCACTCTTCTTTGCAGACTTTCTTTTCCAGAGTGCCTTTGTCTCTCCATGGGTGGGCAGCCTGTATATTTCACCAGCTTCTCCTTCCACTTCCCCAGCAGTAATCAATTGATGCTACAATTCTACAGTATCAGCTTATCCTCTTCGCTGCCCTTGGAGTTCTCCATGGGCTAGCTACATTTCAGGAAGTCCTGTGTGTGATTTTAGCCTGATGTCTTAAAGCTTCACCTTTTACAATAGTTTGCATGGCTGGCAAGAGTTTCTAGGGTTGATTGCTTCTTATTTTGTGTACATCCTCAAGCCAGAAAAGAGAGTTTCCTGGCCCTCAGCTCTTTGTGTCTCTGAACACCTGTCACAAGAACTTCACCCTCAGCTGTTGTTGGGAGCTCGCTATGATACTGGCTTGCTCTTGCTGTACTTTTTAAATCAGTGCTTAGCTGCTGTCTCTCTGTAGCACATGGAAGGAAGGCAGTGAAACACTATTTATAAGGGGCACTACAGGATTAGAGCTGAAAGGGAAATAAAATGGAACCTATAAGCATATGGTGTTTCCACCTTGCAATATAGCAAGTTTATGGACACTGTCAAGTGGGGGCAGTTTTTCCTTTTAGTTTAGATAGTTGAGATCTCACCAGTTTTAGCAGTATTCACCATCATAAATACATGGGCATGACCTCCTGATTCTGGATGCCCAACTTGAGATACCTTAAAGGGGCCTGATTTTCAGAAAGTCTGAGCACCTGCCTTTGGAAAATAGGTTCCTTTAAATCCCGAAAAACAGAGGCACCCAAAATCACTAGTCATACTTGAAAATCTGAACCACAGATCTGAGGGAACCTATTCAAATCAGTAATATCTTTACCTGTAAAACTAAACTTTGTTGCATTAGTCATTATATAAGGTCAAATTTTGTCCCCTTCCTGGCTTTATTGGTAACTCACGTGATACTAATGGAACACAAAATGCAGCCAGTGTTTTCTCTCCAAGCCTTATTCTGTCTAGGATTTTCTGCAGGAGCTCCCTGTCTCTGCCCTAGACTCCCTCATAGTCGCACCCAACTCTTTGTATATCCTGGTAGCATTAATAAGCAGCTCCTGCCACAACGGCAGAATTCACTTGGCAGTTTTATGCCAGGTTTTAACTCTTGCTAGTCTGAGGTGTCGAGAGCAAAGCCCAGCATCCATGTGTGGGACTGTAGATCCCACCACGCTCAGGACCTGGTACGTGAGGACTGGTCCCAAGCAAAACTCCCTAATAATGGAGAAGGGTGTAGAAGCCTTCACTGTAGTGCCTCTTAAGATAAGATCTAATAAGCTCCTTGAGGCAGGGACTGTCGTTTTGTTCAGTGTTAGTGCAGTGCCTTGCACTATGGGGTCCTGGCTGTGACGAGGGCTCCTAGATGCTATGACAATACAAATAACAGTAGTAGTAATAATTGAAACAAAACCAGCCAGTTTCCTTGAAAGAAGTCTGAAGACTTTTAAAGTTCCATGGACACTGGGAATTATACTTGTCTGCTTCTGCTGTGTCTTGGTTGCCTTGACTTGGCCCAATTAAATGCTCTCCCTGGCCTGTGGGCTATAGCCCACACTGTTCCAGGTGTTAGTGGAGTAGGCCCCAGCTTCATGAAGCCGAGGTGGCAGTATGTGCTGAACCTCTTCATTTCCTAATGCTGATGTTAGTCAGGATGTGCTTCTCTCCAGGTATATTCTCTACATTCAAGCCAGTGCACCTTACTCAGCCCCTCATGCAGTTCTTGCCATGGCCACTTGAAGGTGACCTCAGATTGTGCTTTGCGTTTTCTGCTAGTGAGCTCGTTACCACTGTAAGAACTGACATATCAGATCAAACCAAGGGTCCGTCCCATCCAGTACCCTGTCTCGAACAGTGGCCAGTATCAGCTGCTTCAGAGGAAGGTGCAAGAAACCTCATAATGGGCAATATATGGAATAGCCTTCTTCACATGGAACTTTTCCCCTAATACCAGGCTGTTATAGGGGTTGGTTTATACCCTAAAGTTTACAAGGGGTTATACCCTTATAAGTTTTTATCCTAGCTAATGTAATTTTGAATGTTCTTATTTATATAAATGTCTAATCCATTTTAGAATCCTGCTAAGCTCTTGACCTCAATAATATCTTGTTGCAGTGAGTTCCACAGGGTAGTTTTGCAGTGTATAAAAAGAATAACCCTGAAGACGAATGCAAGCTGATTTTCTGTTTTGCAGGATGAATGGATATGGCGAGACTGTGCTACCCCTGTAGGGCTCCTTTTTCAGCAATATATTTGTCCTTGTCCTGACTGACATTTTCCTTGTACCTTATGTATTCAGCAACACAGCCAAGGAGTTCTACCAGGCTGTACCTGGCACATTCAGCAATAGGTTGCCAATATTCACAGGAGACCTCCATTTCTTTTTTGTTAGAATGGTTCAGAACTATATGTGACATGTTGAGTTGAATAGGTTGAACTGCTGTTGTACTTTGTCTCTTTCAATTATCCTTCTCAGGTATAAGGTGATCCTCTGTTCCTGATCTTGCCTCCAGTCTGCTTCAGCTGTGCGCCGCTTCAACTTTTTGTCTCCTTGGCTTATTCCACAATGAGCAGCAGCACTTTGCTTGCATGAGAAATGAGCAAGGTCTTTCTGTGATTCTCACAAACCTGTAGGCGTTTCCTGTTTCAGACTTGCAGCTAGATTTAGTCACCTACCGGAATGTTCATTAAGATCAATGAATAGAATTGTTAGTTTCATACTGGGAACACCCTTTTGTGGTTCTGAATTGTGACTACCTATGAAAGAGATTTTTTCCCCCTGGATAATACAGCCAATGGTGGGTCTGGCTTCAGGGTTGTGACATCATCCTCACTAAGAGAGACTTTATCTGATCAGATTTGACATGACAGTAAATCATTGTTCTTTCTTAAACCCAGCAGTTCAACTTTCAAGGACTTAGAGGGGAATAGTCTCAAGGATAGTGGGCATGAGGAGAGCGACCAGACTGACAGTGAACATGATGTCCAACGAGGCCTGTACTGTGACACGGCCGTCAACGATGTGCTGAACACCAGTGTTACTTCCATGGGGTCTCAGATGCCTGAACAAGGTAAGTTGTGTCAATGCAAAATCTTGCATGTTAAGGGAGATCTGTGGAGCTTTCTGAATGCAGTAACAGTAGATAGCTGGACGCTGATGGCTATAATATATTCTTGCATGGGTGTGTGATAAGGATGCATAGCATTTACTGCATATAATGCTTTACATCTTCCAAGTGCTGTATAGATATAAATTAAACTTCACAACCCCCTCAACAGGTAAGTAAACAATGAGGATTATTCTCCATTTCAGAGAGAGGGAAACTGAGATCCCCTGAGTTCCCATGTGTCAGCAATTCAAGTGGCAGAATTAGAATTAAAGCCAGAGTTATTGGTTTCTGGTAAGGTGCTTGCTCCACTAGACCGCACTGTCTTAATCAAAGATCACATGCTCTATTTTTGACATGCTCTAGCAGCATTTCAAGAGATCGTGAGCAAACATCATCCACACAACATTTCAGAAAGGTCAGCTGAGCATATATGCACATTATTCACACATTCCACAGGAAATTAGCTCAGTCAGGTGGGCGAGATATTTGTGTCTTTCCCTCCATATAAACTGCAGTTTCACCTATTACACATACCCACATGCAGAGTTGGAAAATCAAGCCATGATCTAAATCCAAATGAGTGTTAGCTGGAGGAAAATAGTTAGAAGAGTTCAGCTGAGCCCATGCCTTCATATGTACTTGGGTATGAGTATTGCTTTCAGTGTCTTACTGATGCAAACATCCTCTGCAAACATCCTGTCGTTTTCAATTAAGATGTATGAATGCAGTTTGGTGCTCAAGCTCAGGGAAGCCTCAGGGGTGCTTGGCTATCTCTTGAGATAGGCTGTAGCTGAGGCTCAACTGGAAGCCCCACTGCTAAAAGACTGAAGGATGTGAAAACAAAGTGCTGTGATTATGAACTGGGCTTCAGCTGTTGAATTCGATTCATGGTAAACATCATTAAAAGCCTTTGTTTTGATGTCATAAAGGAGTCAAATGGAGAGAGTTCTCACCATCCGTGTCGTAAAACGTTTCCTCTAAAAGAAATTATGATCACTACATTAATTCCTGAGGGATGCTATTAAATGGCCATAGTTAACCCTGTAAAACCCTGTAAGCTGTAGTACAGGGAGGTCACCTACTGCCAGCCACATTAACTGGAGAGCAGTGACATCTACAATGATAATGTATTTTCCAGACAACCATACTGTGGCTAAAGATGAAAAAATTAAACATTTATATAACTATACAGTGGCAATTTAATTCTCCGAGGACTAGAACTGTGTCAGAGAATGCAGGCTGATAGGTATCATTTATTATTCTTCTATTACAAAGAAATGCTTTTTCATTTCGATCAGGAAAAAGGTTTCCTAAGATGCTCCTTGCAGTAAGAGAGGCTCTGGGAGTGAAAATGTTCATAAATGATTTCTGTCCTGTTTGAATGGTCTGAACAACATCTGTTAATTTTTGTCACATTTCTTTAGCAAAAAACAATCTTGGTGGAGTGCTGGATGGGTTTTGACAGAGATTACATTTCTGACAAGGTTGTGCACTGCCTGCAGTGTGCATGAGATAACAATGAGAATGAATTGAGGAGAATGGGCTGGAGTCACACCTGGTCAGTAGAGTGACACTGGTGATAAATTTGGTCCAATATATTGTAACCAAATCTCCTACATGTATGAACTACTGGTGAAGAAAATTAGGTGGGAGAGATCCAAAAGCACATATCGGAGTCAGGTCCACAACTCTCATTGACCTTTACCACACACTGTGCCTTTGCAAATCTCCCCCTTGGCTATTTCTTTGAGGGAAACCCAATTAGTTGTAACTTCAGGCTCTTGTTCGTTAATATTTATTACATATGGGAGCATCTTCATATTTATGTCATGCTGGATTATTCATTGTGCCTTGATATCCTGCAAAGCACTTATTCACATTTTAGTTAGTAGTCCCATTGACTTCAGTGGGGCTACATATATACTTGAAGATATACTTAGAGCTATGCACAGGCCTAAGGGCTTGTTTACACTTAAAATGCAGAGTGGCACAGCTGCGCTGCTATAGTGCTTCAGTGCAGACATTACCTACACCAATGAAAGGGATTGTCCCTTCAACATAGATAATCCAGCTCTGCAAGAGGCAGTAGAATTCTACCATTGACCTAGCCCTGTTTACACGGGGATTTAGGTCAGCTTAACTACGCTGCTCAGGGGTGTGGATTGTTCACATCTCTGAGTGAAATCGTTATTCCCACCTAATTTTCTAGTGTAAGCCAGGCCTAAGTGCTTTGCTGGGTCGAGGTCTGTCTGCTCTCACAAAACTTGTGGCTCTGAGTTGCCATCTAGCTGGGTTTGACGGAACACTGTCACATAAGAAAGGATTTTTAAATGGGACGGAGGAAGCCTTCTTTTCTGGACCCTGTGGTGGAGCAGTGGAAGACCTAGCTGCGCACTCTAAGCCATGTGCATTTACAGGCGGACAGCCTGTGTCAGTATTTTGACCTTGATACTACATGACATCTCTAGGTATCCCTACCCAACCTGCTCCTTCTAAAACTGCTCATTCTAGTGTTTGGGAAGTTGCTTCTTTACATCCTTTTGTGCTGATGGCATTGCACAGGGCCATATTTGGATCTGGTGTAAGGTAGGTACAGCTCCATTGGAGTCACCACTTATATCTGGTCTGACTTCAGTCCTGAATCCACACTGTGGTAGTGGCTATTTTTAGAAGTGCAGAGAACATTATTAGTAGTATTTATGTTGATATTATGCTAGCATGCATTGGCCTGTTGTGGGGCCATAGGCTGCTTCCACTGTCAGCTGAGTGATTCAGAACTCAGTTGGGCAACTACTGTGGCTGCTCTAACTTTCTCCTGATGCCTGTCTCCTTTGGCGTTCACAGCTTCCAAAAACTAGGCACCTGTGGTGGGTGTATTGCTGCTTCCAAATATAAAAAGGTGGGTACACGCTGTATAGTCACACATATGTAAGGCTCCATGTACTCTGCAGCTACATGGACCCAAGTTCTGTTGCAAGGCCCCTGGATTCTGTGATGTGCTGCTGCAGCACGCCAGAAATTTTACAGCAGCTTTGTCTGGGGATCTGAATCAATTAACTGTGAAAATGAATAACAAGCAGTCCAGTGGTCCTTGTGTTATTGATTTTGATATTCTCTTCCATTTATTCTATGTTCTCTCCTTGGTTTCAGTTTTCAGTGTGCCACAGAATTTTGTACTGACAACACGACTGCTTCAGAGAGGTCATAAGGGGAAAATTGGAGGCTTTGGCAGCTGGGCAGGGAACAGTTGGGCTTTTGGCTGCTGCGGAGACATGTGGTCCATCTGGGAAGGTACCACTCAACATGAGTGTGGGTGGCAGAATCTCTCCCTCTGCTACATACTTACAGACACAACTTTTCTGCAGTTTTCAGAGTTATCTGCATTTCCAGTAATAGCACTGAAAGAATAAAAATCTGTGTCTGATACACTGGTTTTACAGCACTGTGACTCCCTTTACTACACTGGAATCACTCGTGATTTCAAAATGGTTAAATGAAATCAGAATGAGGCCCCAAGTATCTGGAATATAAACGCAGTCGTCAACTTCGTGGGAGCTCTCCTGAACCAGGGTTGGTGATCTATACCATTAGTTCTCAACCCGGGGTATGTGTACCTCTAGGGGTACGCAGAGGTCTTTTAGGAGGTACATCAACTCATCTACATATTTGTCTAGTTTTACAAGAGGCTACCTAAAAAGCACTAGCAAAGTCGATACATAGTAAAATTGCATACGGACAATGTCTTGTTTATAGTGTTCTATATCCTACACCATGAAATGCAAGTACAATATTTATATTCCAATTTATTTGATAATTATATGGTACAAATGAGAAAGTAAGCAATTTTTCAGTAATAGTGTGCTGTGACACTTTTGTATTTTGTAAGTAAGTAATTTTGAAATGAGGTGAAACTTGGGGTATGCAAGACAAATCAGACTCCTGAATGGGGTACAGTGGTTTGGAAAGGTTGAGAGCCGCTGATTTAGACAAGAAGCTAAATTTTATGTAAGTGTCCTAGAACCATAAACAGTCTGCCTTGCTATTTCCATTCTGGCAGCTGTACAAACAATACCTTTTCATCAGGCAGGGAATATGACTGTAGTGGCCTATCTAAACATGGAAGGAGAAACCAAATACTAGGTGATTAAGTAATCCATTCTCCTGGTCAAAAAGGCTTCAGAACATGTCCTGCCTAGGGCAAGCTGGGGTGGACATAAAGGTAGACTGACTGATCAGAAGTCTGTTTTATCCAGAGGAATGAATGGGAATTTCCCTAGAAGGTCATCAGCATGGTTGTAGAATAGCAGCAACAAGAGTTCAGGCACAAACTTATTAATTTTTGTAGCAAATACTAAAAAAGAAGGTAAGGGACAGGAATGTTGTCAGAAGGTGACTCATTCACCAGGGCTGAATGCTTGCCCTGATACTTAAGCTGCAGAAAATAATCAAGAAAAATCATAGTAATTAGACTGAAGTAATAATAGTGATACTCACAGGGTTCATGAGTGTCTAATTCATAGGCATCCAAATGGTTCAGGAGCCTTCTGGGTAACTCCTGATCTACTGATGTGCGATCCTGGTTAGCACAGACCCCCTACAGCCTATGAAATATCTTGATATCAAGGGTGGTTCTGAAAATCAGGAGTTTCTAACAAGATACTGACCACTATCTGGTAGGCCCGAGGAACTTGAACCTTTAAAATACACTATTGGGTATAGGATTGTTCCTCTTCCTCGGGTTTCAATGGGAGATGGGGATTAGTGTGGTCTTGTTTAAGTACACCTTGATTCTTGAGATTTTAGATTTCCTGCAGGAAGGAGTAGAGAAAATTTGATCCAAGCTTCTACCTATAGTGCTCTAGGAAAAACAGGCTCCAGAACTCTCTCACTCAGCATTCTTAAGCCCTGGATAGTAGCTTAGAGCTTAGATATTAAAATCAGTAGCAAACCTCTCCTTGACTTCAGTGGGGACAGAATTAAGACCTTTGGTAATAAATTCTATCCTCACCAAGCTGTCCTGTGCTAGCTAAACGTATCCCTAACTTGAAAAGCTGCCCTGACAATTGTAATTAAAACCCCCTACCATTGAACACCTGTTTTCCCCCACTGCTAAGAAAGCTGTGGGCTGATCAGCCATCCTGGGTGGGGAAAGTCTTTGCATCCTCTTGCTGGCAGAGAGCTGACTCCCTGCTGGTTGTGAATATGTTAGCATGATTGGGCGTACTGGGTAAGGACACAGGATCCACGCTAATGGATCTGTTGCTGCTGAGGGACGAAGACAACCTACTGCAGCTCATGAGTGGGAGTAGTGATTGTGGTGGGCTAAGGGCCCAGTAACCGGCCTATAACTTGGTGGTAGATTTCATCACCCTCTCTTCCAGTCCCTGTGCAAGATAGCTTTATGAGGCCCATTTGCTCTAGCTTTAGATAGAATTCATCTCGTAGGCCATGGGGTGTGCAAAGTGCAGCCCTCTATGCCTAAGGGGGAAGATGCACCCAGGAGGGATTCATTGCTGACTGACATGCATGCAGTGCATTGATACCACTGTCCCATCCCCCTCCCCAGGCACACATCCTCTCCCTCCTTGGGAGTTTTGCACCTGTGGGCTGAGGAGGGGACTAGGGGATGAAAAATCACCTTTTAGTTCTGGCTGGGCTCTATAGGAGGCTGCTGCTGAGGGCTACAGAATCAGAACACTTGCTAGTTACCCTGGCCTTCCTCCACAGCTGATGCAAGATCCATGATGTTATTAAACCCCTCCTGTTTTGTTTGTTAAAATGAAATGTGTGACCTGAACTACTTGACAGCGTCCCTTTAATTGTATGGTTTTGGGCCCTGAAGTCAAGAGGTGCTGAGCATACATGACTCCATCAGAAGGCAATGGCTTTCCCCTTTCTTTTCTTTGGAAATCATGTAGGTGTCCCCATAGTGAAGTATCGCCTCTAAAATGGCAGATCCTAGTGTTGAGTGCATCTGACTTATGAGGGTGGTAGCATATGGTCAGAAATATTATCCTGAGCTCTGCTGCTTAGCTTATTTTAGGAGTCGGAAGCTTGCCCAGTCCCTCTTTACCTCATGATCTTAATTATTGATTATAAATTCATCAGTTGAAAAGATTGCTTTAATTGCTGTAATACGCACCCAATTTGGAGTTCATTACTACACTGAATTGTTTTCCTTTTCCTCCTAATTGATACCAAATGGAAGATACAGGAACACACACACTAATGTTTCTTTGCCTTTCACGACTGAATTTACCTACTGCAGTTTAATCATTTGTTTATTTATGGAGGTGCAGGGCTTTACAATGAGTTTACTCAATGTATTTATTTACCAGTTCTTTCATCAATTAAACTTTCACATAACAGGTTTGTTTGGGAAGAAACTGATTCCTCTTAAACCTAACTGTTATTACGCGTTTGGTATAACAGTGTGCTCTAGAATGTAAGCCATACATATTCTGGGCTTGATTCATCATTGCATCACTCCAGTTTTACTCCAGGGTACTGGTGTACACCTCTAATGAAGGTGTACATCAGCTACATTGAATTTCAACTCAGTATATGATACATTGGTGGAAATCACGATTTCCACTGGTGGTGTAAACTTCTAATAGAGGTGCAATTTATTTGAAAATTGTGATTTCCACCAATGCGTCATATACCGAGTTTGAAACATCAGTGTAGTTACTGGTGCAAAAAGCCCAGTGGAGAAAAGGCCTCAATCAAACAATCACGGGTTACAACACTAGTAGCAGAATGTTCTTTTTTTTTTTTTTATTTTGAAACTTCTTAACATGCGTTTCTCCCAGCCTCTCAGCAAAGTGGGAAATTCTTGGTGTGGAATATTTTCTGACATTGTAAAGCAGTGTGGTGCTCTGTTCCATAAATGGTTGCATGGACCAGATGTTCATAGAGTAATTGAAAATTCCATTTTATCAGAATAGCATTTGCTGTCAAAAAGTTTTATCTTTACTTCAACAAAGAGGTTGATTAGATCCCTAAGGACCTGAATTAGCATCTTTGAGGCTAGATATACTGTTTTGCAATTCATGTAGTTATTTCTCCCTTGGTTTTGCTCATTCAGAGTCTCTTTTAATGCCTTCATCCTCTTTCAAACATATCAGTTGCAAAAGTTTAGTGTCTCTCCCTCCCTCGCCCGCGCCGCCGCCGCGCCCCCCCCCCCCCCCCCCCCCCCGTCTCTCTCTGGATATATGGAGAACTATTTAGATCTCTTCAGATACTTTTCCTCACCTTGTTGTGAGCCAGAAGCATACTTGTACTCTAAAAACATAAGCCATAGAAACACTTGCTTATCTAGAAACAAAAGCGTAACTATTCCAAATATTTATTTATGTTACCAGCAGCAAAGACTTCAAACTTATCTGAATTCCCATTGGTGGTCAGTATTTTTAGCATCTATTGTAGGAGACAATGACTTGCCCAAAGAAGCATTCATTGTTTACTATAAAAATAGAATCTGAGGGGAAAAATACTAGAATAATCATCATACATAAATCATAAAAAGTTTGTGGTAGAAATAACTACAACAATAACTACAACTACAAAAGTAGAAAAGTTTAAAAATCAAGATGGAAGGGTTTTGATCTTTGCTTTATGTCAATAATGTGTATCTTCAGAGAACTAATTCTAAATGCACCACTTTCATTTTACTGGTCAGCAAATCAGCCACAAAGGTTGGCAGAAAATGTCATCTTTAAGAGCCTGATCCTGTGGACATGTACTTGTCTGAGTAACTTTGCTTTCATGGGTAATTTAAATTGCACCTGATTTTCATTTATATTGGGAGCGTCAAGGGATCTTTGAGTGGGAATGAATTACATTTTTATTCCCAATTTAAGGCCCCTTTCCACTGCCAGAGCAATGTAAAGGGGCGTTAGTGAAGATAAGAATTAGTCCCATTGTCTTCACTGAAGGTATTCACATGCATAAGTGTTTGCAGGCTTAAATCCTAATCTGTTCTATACAGGTTCTTATACTGCGCTCATTACCGTAGTATCAAAGCACCTTCCAGTAGTGCATTAAGCAACATGACTAACATTTATCATTGGAAATACATACATAGCTGACATAACTTGTTGATCCTGGTCCCTGTTTCAATAGACAATTTATACCAGGAGTACTTTTTGTACTGCAAAAAGCCAGATAGCAATGTCTATTCTTGTACCCATATGAAGATTTGAGTGATATAGTCTAGGAGTTTGGATGCAGAGGAACTGCTGCATTACCATGGGAAGTTTTTAATGATTCGGGGACCTGTTTAAAAAATCTATCTTATATTCATATATGCTATATAAGAAATGAAATCTAAGACTCCTGGTTCAGTGGCAGCATATCCCTTAAGATGGATAAAAGCAGGAAGATCTCTTTTCCCGTGGTATCAGTTATTATAGTGGTTCTGATTTATGTATGATTACGTTGATCATTTAGTAAAAGTGCCTAAGTACAAGCTCAGTGGTATAGCTACAGTGCATTCTGGCTAGCTTGGAAAAGGGCAGTCCAGCTTGTGAATGAATTATGAAACCCAGGAAGAAGGGATTGTGGAATGTGGTCAAGCTGAGTTATAGAATAAGAAGGAGAGTTGGTTGTTGTTTTTGCACCTTTGGATGCTCAACAGGCAATAGTTTAAACGCCCAGTGTTAGTGAAAGCCTTCAGCGTGCCTCACAGGAGTAGTGTTGTGTATGGCTGATGTGATGACACGGATATTTTTGTACTTAGTGGAAAGTTGCATGTACCTTTCTCCCAACTGCCTACTCACCCTTGATGGAAAAGGTTAATGTTGCTCCCACATCCTGCAGCCTTCAGATTCAGGGAGCCAAACTGGAAACTCAGATTGTTAAGGGACTGCAACCTCTCACTTGATAAGCTGAAAAGATAGAGCTGGGCAGCAGGATCAGATCACCCCCAGTTGTTGGGTTGTAAAGTATTTAACTTCTGCTGCAACAAACCATGGTGGCTACCGTTTAGGGTGTCATTCATTTAATGTGCCAGTGATCTCTGCACAAAGTGCTTGGGGCAGTATTGGAGGCTTACAAGCCGTTGATCTCAAAGGCAGTGGAGGAATTAACAGACACTAGAGAATCGTGGGGGCAGTAGAGTTGTTTGTAGGCATTAGTGGGTCCTCCGTGTTACTTCTTTCTTAGCTTTGTAGGTTCAGTAGCTTTTACATTTCCAGATGTATAGTTCAACAAACTCTGTACTGGAACATGGTGCCAGGTGAAATATCTATAGAAAGATATAAAAACAATTCAGATTTTAAAGCAACAGTGTAAACAATGAACAGGTTTGTATCCTCCTTTCTTTGCATAACAAGCCATATCTTATATCCTGGGCTTTCTGGAAGGCTTTCCTCAGTTTTCAACCTTATCATATTAAAAATCACTCTTGGAATATCTCTTTCACTAAAATTATAATCAATCCAAGGTCATAGAAGTTAGATCTTGTAGATGCTCAAGCTCATTTTCCCATAGGTGCAGGAAATAGTCCTCCAGATGTGAACATACTGGTGATTTTCCTTCTGTTTAAAGGTCACCCGCAAAGGAAAATTAAAACTTGAGTTTGTACCTTTTTTTTTTTTTTTTTGTTCCTTACTGATGTATGTGAAAGTTTGTGTAGTTTTTTATTCAACTTTTTTTTCTGTTTTAAATAAATAATTTAGGTCTTGTCTAACTTATTTTTTGGAATGACTCTCTCAAGAGATATGAATTGGAGAGAAAAAGGGAGCAAAACTTAAATGAGCGGGGCAATGATTTTTATTCAGATGGTTTAAACCTGTTCCTTTTGTATTTGTTTTTGTTAATACCTATTTAATTCAAGTTCTTAGTGCAAAGTTTGAAGAAAAGATCTCTTTGTGAAAGTTCAATTAACCTTTTCTCTAGTCACCCTTTTGCAAAAATCATGAAGATAAGACTTGGTATATCTGATATTTCTAAGATAAACAAACAACTCAGAGATTCTTGTGGTTTTGTTCTCCAATATAAACAAGCCAAAAAGTGCATGTACCCATTTTTTTCCCCCTTTGCCAGTTACCTCTAAGGAAAATATTGACTCACTCAGTCTGTCACAACAATGAGGTGTGGTAATAGTTAAAGTAATCTATTTCATATTTAGCAGTGGGGTAGGTGTATGAATAAAAACTAACCTTCTGCTAACACAGCAAGTGAGCACTTCCTGATCTCAGACTGTAATCAATCTACATAGCTAATGAGTCTGAAAACAGACTGAACTGCTGGGGCTGGCACCAGGAAACTTGCATTACAAACCAACCATCTCTTATTAACCTTTTGGTGTTTCCTTCATGACATTAATTAGAACCAAATAAAACCACCATGTGTGGATCACTACGTTAAAATACAACTTTCAAAGGAAATACGATCAACTCCAGAGCTTCCAATTGCAAAGCCTTTTCCTTTAATTATGACCGAGGATGGCTGTGCTGCTGTTTAACGGAGGCTCGTATGATTAATGCTCTAATGTTACTGTAATTAAAATAGGAGAAAAAAATGTCATTGGAACTTGTGTAATTTACAGACGTCTCTACATTCCAGTGGTGCGGCAGCTCAAAGTGTTGCATTTGAGGGATTGTAAAATTTATTCTAATTAAAATTGCCAGATTGACTAAACAACAGGTGACTTATGGAACCCAGGCGGCATGCTCTTTGGGTGAGAAATCACTCTGAAATCAGTGAACTTTACAACGCTGTCTGTTATGCTAGTAAATAAGAAAATGTGTACTTACCATGGCAACCTGCATCAATTTTGCTGTGGCAGTAAAATACAGGGCCTTTTATTAAAGAAATAATCATTATAGATAGTGGAACTGACCTGCAGCCTCTCCTGCTTTTCAGTACATAACATCACATTAGGGCTGGTAGTTAAAGGCCAGAGTTCTGTTCGCAAGCCAGTCAGTACCAAGTTAAACCACTTTCTGGCTTATATAATATTGTACTGTGGCGGGGTGATACTCCATGGGCTGGAAAGGGGTTAAGAGTCCATTATTTATGGAATAGGTGCAATAAATGTACCTAATTAATTGCTTCTCAGCTAGATGCGTGGGAGTGGGAGGCATCAGGTAATAACTTAATGGACACCTGGGCCCCATAAAGGAAGAGAGAGTTCATTTTGAAGGGCGGAACCAGAGGGAGCAGAGGGACATTGTGAAGGGGCCTGAGCCAGCATCTGCAAGAGAGCAGAGACTTCAGAGAGACTCATTCTGAGGGACTAGCACTCAAGGCTAGAACTGGGAGAGAAGCCTCTAGAGTAGCGGAAGGAGGAGGTTGAAGACGAAGTATAGAGAAGGGCAGATTTGTTGAGAGACTCTGATTACTAGTTTGAGATGCCTCTCAGCGGGAGGACTGAATTATGTGCAGAGATAGATGACCTGAAAATGGCACTAGAGATGCAGATTCCTGAAACATCATACCTTGAAGCAAGGGGATGCTCTAATGGTGAGTGTGCACCATAACATGCACCAACAAAGTCTGCTGATAATTTTGATGCATCACTGTACGGTTTTCTCAGTATGAGAATAACATCACATTCCACAGTGCTCCATCTGCAAGCTACATCACACTCTGCTGAGGGGCCCCGAATGTTCTCTTGGTTGTACACACAAAAAACTCTGTCACCTCCACTATGGGTCTGTGTAGAGATCAGGCCATGAATCTTTAATACAAATAAGGATCCTTATGTGGTCAAAGTTGGGGGAGAATGCTCCACATCACCCTTGTCCTGGATCAGGTCTCCAAAGACGTATGGCTTTGACCAAAAACACTTTAAATGGTCAGCCACCATAATCCCATAACAGCAAGAGCTAACATACTACTATCCACACTATAATAAAAGTTGAATGCCCAATAGCTAAGTGTTCGTAGCTATTGAATGCCCAATAGCTAATCACAACAGCTATAGCAGTGGAAGTGACGTCATGGCCAGTAAGAGCCTTTCATTCCATTAAACAAGGCTTTATTTTTGTCATGGTCACTTTGGTATAAATCAAATGTTTGATTCCTCCCCTCTCCCCCCAATGGCAAAATTGGTACAGTAAGCAAGCAGAGCAGAGAAAAATTATGGACTCTGCTTGGTTCAGAGCTCTTTAAAATTAAAATATTTCCATTATAAAAAAATTGTAGAGAAGAACAAATGCATCTTCCTTGGATAAACAAACAAGAATCTACACTATTCTGAAATAATATACATATATAAAATGTTACCATTTACAATGGGATTACTGCTGAAGGGAACTGTACCAGGTGCTGCCACGCAAGTGGGAGTCATAGATTTATTCTTATACAGCATATATGAATATAAGATAGTAGATGGTTTTAAACGGGCCACAGAATTATGAAAAACTTGAGAAGCCATTAGTCACTGGTTATTCAGGCAAATCTCTCATTGAATTCAGTGGGAGAAGTTGTACCTGAGTAAGGACTCTAGGATTTGGGGTTCTTCAGTCAGTGGATATGACACTGGCTGGGAATCAGAAGACCTGGATTCTATTTGTGATTCTGTCACTGATTTCCTGTGTCATGTTGGGCATGTCATTTCACTGCTCGGTGCCTCTGTTTCCATTTTCACCTTTTGTCTGTTTAGATTATAAATTCTTTGGAGCAGGGACTTTCTCTCATTAGGTATTGGCACAGTGCGTAGCACATGGGGCCCCTGATTTTGGCTAGGGCCTGAAGGGCCATAGTGCAAATGACAAGGCTATCGGCTGTGATAGTTTCTGTACATTTCCCCTCCTCTTTGCCCAAGCGTCTTCCTGTGGTTGTTTTAAGGGGGGTACCCTCTTCCTTCCCCTTACCTGGTTTTGACCATCTGCTTTTATACTGTAGCAATTGTGGCTTGCAGAATGACTGAGTTAACTAGCTTCTTAAGAGAACGCCATGTTGTGGTTTCTTAATCTCCGCTATAAAAGACTGCAAATGGCAGGCACTAACACAGGTGACTTGAATTCACCACTCTGCTACTTCACCTTTAGTCTGGTTTAAATACACCAAACGCATAAAACCAGAGTGACTTAGTTACCAATCGAGCCCTAGATCTATGCCCATTAACTAACAAAATATGGGAATTGTGAAGTATGTGGTTTTGCATTTTGTGCAAGTGGAGCAATATTATGAAAAATCTCTCCCTGCTTGGGTGAATTCCCATTGGAAAAGGGGAGAAGTGAATGAAAAAAATGACAAAAATAATAGCTTGAATTTAAACAGTAGGAGATGAAAATTGCTTGGATACGCTGTAACATAGAGAAAAAATGGTTCTACCTGCCTTGTTTGGAGCTATTTGCCTTATATGAGCATAACTCACGCTTGACTGTGGATCATCTTGCCAGGCCATCAAGTACACAATCTGTCTGGCACTTTGCTGTTTCCTATTCTAAAACCTTGATCTCAAATCATCTTGTGATCATTTGTCCTGTGGGATTCAAAATCCAAATTTGACTAAGGAGAGAGGCTACAGATTTCCATGTAATGCAGCTGGGACTGCAGTTCCCTGGGTGTGCTGGGGATAAGTGTTATGGGATTACAGTCTGAGTGTCAAGGTGCAAGGTACAGAGAATGAGACCCTTTGTCTGATCCTGAGAGGTGCTGAGCATCTTCATTTCTCACTTAATGGGAGTTGAGGGTGCTCAGCACCTTGCAAGATGAAGCTCTCTCTTTAGGGAAGAGTGTATTGTTGGGATACATTGGCTAAACAGAAGAGCGCCTAAGTGTGTCTTAGATTTTTCAGCTGGAAATTAAAAGGGAACATTGTTTTAGTTGCAATTAAGTGAAATATCACAGAGAAATAAAGGATCTAGGCTGGGGTTTTTCAGAGGGGCCTAACAAAATTAGATACCCAAATCCCACTGAATTGCCAGAGAGGTGGGTACTTACTTTCCTCTGGTTTCTTTTGAATATTCCAGTCTCACTGAAAAGCCTGTAGATGTCTGTCTGCCAAAATGCACCATTCTGCAAGCGTCATCTGTCGATTGTGGCACATAATGTTACTGTATTGCGTATGTTATATGACAGGTAGCAACCGATGCCTTAAAATTCTGCTCTATCCTTTTCCCCCTGTTTTAATGGTCCACTCGGGTTTCACTTCTTTTGACATGTATGGATACTAGGGAGTGAACACCGCCTATGTGAATGGAGTGAAAGATATTTCCCTGACTGCTCGCTCACCTCTCTATTCACTCCAATTAGCTGTTTTAATACTTAAACCAATTCTGATCCAGTAGAGGAGCCCTGTGATTTGTTATAGAAAAGAAGTGTACTGTCTTAATTCAAATCAGCCGCTTCTGGGTCAGTGGATACAGCTCTGTGAGAAGCTGTAAAAGAGGCCTCTCCATTTTGGAAGAGGAGAATTTGGCTAGAAGTCTGTATATAGCAGTAAATGAGAAGAGGTCAGGGAGCCACAAGCACAACTACGAGCGAGTGCTAGGTAAATTACAGGACTGTATAAATAGCTTTGGGGAATGTTTGAAGGGATCCAGGTGTGTCTGTAGTATCGGACACTGTATCTGTATTGAACTTTCATTTATTTGCTACTTTCCATTATTTGAGTTTTTTGCCTGCTGAGTTATTTGTGTCACTGCCCACCAGAACACTTCATTTCAATCACAGCATTGGGTCTCGATGCTTCATTCTGCCTAACTTTTGCTGGTTTCCTAATCTAAGGTCCTCAGAAACCATCTTAAGGGGACTTGAGATTGTATAGACTCCACCTTGCGACTCCCTGAAGTTTGCTTTTCATGTTCTGCATTTGTTCTGACGTGTGCTTTTTCTGAGATGATTCTCTATTTAATTTTGGTCCTTCAGACTTATTGATTTTCAGACCTTATTTACTTTGCAATAGAGCTTGTCTCTCTGGAATTCTGTGAGCCACATGTTAACCCAGCAGTCTAAACTATTCAACACAAATAGAATTTGTCTGTTTTGTTTCAAAGTTTTGTTGCTCTCCAGTGTTGCTGTTAACACATGTAGCCATGATGCCCATATCAAACTCATTTATATGCAAGGTAAACACACATGGCCCTGGTGCCAGCCTTGTGTTGCAGCTCATTTGTGACATCATTCCGCCCTGAGCTATTTCATTTTATGGACACTCTTGTTTCTTGCCTCATAAGAAATGTTTAATTCATGTCATCAACTTTTCCCCTTCAATACACTGCGGTGCTTTGGTAAAACATTCTGTTTTGTGGTGGAAAGCAGTATCAAATGCTCTCTTGAAATCTAGTGGAAATTCTGTCCTTATTTCACCCTTCACCTTTCTCTCTTTATTTGGGAATATATTTATTTATGCAGGTATTTATATGCAACAGTCATCACTGTTGCATCTGGGAACTTCACATTAATTAAAAATATGCAATTAAAATGAACAATTCCATCCATACAGGGCAGGCAAATGACCTCCGATACTTCAGTCCAAACTCTTCTCTCACTGCTTGGTAGATCTCTCCTACATTATCATTAGAAATTTCATTCAGAGCCTCGCTGAACAGAGATATGCCTTGCACTGGTCCCTGAAGACTGCAGTACTCTAACTCTGGCAAACAATCAGAAGAGGAAATTTTCAAAAGTGAGGGTCTTTTACTGAAAACATCCTACCACCATTCCTAGACCATTCTCTCCCACGAACTGACAGCAGAAGCTTCTGGGTACGATTATAAGTGTTAGCTTTGCTCTATAAAATACTACATGGTTTGTCTCGTAGCTGCTTTATTTAGGAGCTGATTGAAAGCCTACTAAAATTAAATGGAGTATTTCCATTGACATAACTGGACTAGTATCAGGCCCTTAGAAGCCACTAATACATTCCTTCTCCCTATGCAACATCTCAACGTTGCTTTCGTTGAGGGCCCTGGCTGATAGTCTTAGGTATGAAGATAGGAGGCTTGGAAGCAGGACATTCTCAATGGAGATACTTGACTCTGCAGTTCATTTCCCTCATTAGTGCAACACAGACGAAGTCTTCCTATCCATGGAGAAGGTATTGATATTAGACAGCTCTTTAATCTAGTAGCCGAAGACAATAACACGTTATAGTGGCTGGAAGTTGAACTCAGATAAATTCTAAATGTATATAAAACACAAGTTTTTAACAGTGAGAATAATTACGGTAACTGTTGGAGTAGATTCCTGAGGAGTGTGATAAATTCTCCATCAATTAGCGTCTTTAAATCAAGTTTGGATGTCTTTCTAAAAAATATTCTTAGTTCCACCATAAATTATTGGGCTGTCTTCAGGAATTATTGGGTAAGGTTCAATGGCCTGTGTTATGCTGCAGGCTACGCTAGGTGATCATATTGATCTTCTGGGCTTAAATGCCATCCATCTATAAATAAAATGGTTGATTTTTCAGGATATTGTGTAAGATAGACTAGCTTGTGAAGGAAAAATGTAGCTCAGACAATGTTAATCACCATGGTGGGACTCTCAGAGATGAGCAGTTTTTCAAATAACTATGTCCCAGACCGCTCAGGAATGTACTCCCCCATTAAAATCTGCTCTTCCTTTCCGAACCCACAATAGCTGTCTTTCGCTGAATTGTACATGCCTGAATGTTTAGCAATCTTGTCCATAATTAGTGTTTCCAATCCCCACACCCCCAACCAAGGAGGGCATTTTTAAAGGTCTCTAATTTACTGGAACTTCCCTTTTTATGCTTCTTTCAAAATGGCAAGTAAATGAGCAACTGTCTAGTCTGTTGTTACTACTCCTGGGTGCAGGGAGCTATCAGACAGTGTTGCCAAAGGCTTTCCTATTTGCCATGCTCCGGTCTTCAAAATTCTGGGGTGTAATTCATCTGGGCCTGGTGCTTTGTCAACTTTCAACAGTTCTAATTGCTTAATTATCTGTGCTGATGCAGTTGTTAAGCCTGTTAAAACTTTGCTCTTCCAAACATGGGAAATCTCTGTCTCTGTAATGTTGCTACTTTTGTGACTGCCGAGGCTAAGGATAAGAAGGTGCTGTATGCATTTAGTCCTTCTGTGATATTATTAACCTCATTTGTCGTAACTTTTCAGCTTCCATCTCCAGGTCCTGGTTGCCTTTGTGCCTTTCTGTATTTGGATTAAAAAAATATTACTGCTTCCAGTCTGCTCTTTATTTGCCACTTCAGCCTTCATTATCATTTTTTATTCATTTAGTTGCCTATGTTTCCTTTTATCACCCTCTTCCTTTGTATTTTAGGTGCCCAACTGGCTGCTACCATTCTCCACAATCACTCAAAGCCTCAATCATTCACTCAGGTCTCTTGCATTCCTAGTGCATTTCTTACTAAATGACACACAAAACATTAGTGCATTACCATCCTGATTCCAAGAACAGTCTCCATCCTCTATTCTCTCATCCCCCAGTGCCTCATCCACTTTAATTAATTATACTTAGTATATTACACATCCTGTCAAAATTTTTCCTTTCCAAGGTTTAATGGTTTTTTAATTCTAATGTATGCTGCATGTGTAAGTGTTTTTGAAATGAAGAGAGTGCACAGTGGCAGAGACAGCCTTACATCTGTGCACCACAGACAGGGAGGAGGTATGAAGTAGGTTCCCTGCAGAGATTCTCAAGCAAAATTTCTACAGGACCATGTTTGCTGCCTTGGAAATTGCAGCCCTATCACTGAACACAAAGGGAAAATCAGACTGGCATCACATGCCGAGGAAAATATGCAAACTTAAAATATTCGTCAGCAGTAAAAGGAAACTCCTTCTCAGAGAGGGTTGTATTCCTGCCTCTCCCAGAGTGTGGTAGATGGCATTCAAATGCCTATTGATTCACTGGGAGGCTTTCCTGCATGGGGAGTGTGGGTTAAGGGGCTGTGTTGAGTTTGAATATAAGGTAGCTTACTCTCCTCCTCTAATCAAATGTATCTGAAAGTCCCAAATTACACCAGTTTACTTCAGTGCTGTTTCATTCCTTTAGAGCAGTGCTGCAATTTGGATACCATGGAGGCCAGCTTAAGTAACTAGCGGTGTTTAGGACTTACTT
Organism: Emydura macquarii macquarii; assembly: GCF_026122565.2. Lineage (NCBI taxonomy): Eukaryota > Metazoa > Chordata > Testudines > Chelidae > Emydura > Emydura macquarii. The sequence continues at coordinate 33,465,222 of NW_027131390.1, read as the reverse complement.
CAGGACTCTGGCTGGGTGGTCTTCAGTCTCCGGTAATGGTTAAAGTATGGTCAGAAAGGCAACTTAGTCTAAATAACTTTGTGGGGTTCCATGTTTCTTAACTTTCAGTGATTCCAGATCAAACTTGCTCAGTGCAAAAGATATTTTTCTAGCTGTCAGTGTTGCATATTGCTTGGGATCTGGAAATTGAGCTAGGTTCTGTCTGCCTCTTACACCTTCACCAGGAATAACGATGCTGTACTTGAAATTTAGCTGATGTTTCTGTGGAAGATGCTCTGTGGAAGACATACAAAGCCAAATAAACTCCATCTTGTTTTCCCTTAGCTGGCTTGGTGCTGTCTGGATAACCTAATCAGAAATAATTTGAAGTCACACGGAGAGGAGAGATGTTGAGTGAGAAGATCATCTTGCTGCCCATAACACACTTTAATCCTGCATGCTGGAGGTCATTAGCATCTACTCTCTGCTTTTCCCATTGCTTTTGAAATTGAAGGATGGTACTGGTGTGGCAAATCACAAGCAGTGCTGTACTGACTGAGCAGGCAAGAGCCTGTGTGCTGGTCCTAAAAGCTGGAGCACAATAAGAAGAGGGCTAGCCAGCAGTGAGGAACCCATATTTTGGTGTTAGTGAAAATTCTGCTGCTAGTAGAGTTAAAGATTCCAGTGTGTGTGTGTGTTTGTATACGTGTGAGCAGAATCTGTTGCTAAGAGAGGAGAATTGGAATTATGCATGGGGGGAACCGGCAGAAATCTAGATTCCAGACAGGCTTCTCCACTTACTTAGGTTGGTCTGACTCTGTCCCGCAGTTGACATCCATTACAGACGTTTCTGGACATCAGTAGTTGAGAGGAGGCTTGGTGATTGGTTAGTTTTTGTTCTGGTAAAGGAGATCTGAGAGTCCAGGAAAGGAGGAAAAAGGAAAAATTCAACACTGAGGGCCAGACTTTCAACTGCTGTCAATTGTTCTTCAGTAGGCCTCTGCCAGTTGACACCAGCTGAGGATATAGTCAGAGAAATAAGCAAGACATATAGTGTGATGACCAGGAAGACTCAAATCTGCAATATCCCCTTATTGCTGTTGGGATCAAAGGTCAGCATAAATATTGTTTTCTTCTTCACTGATTTTTAAAAAGTAGCAGAACTCTTGATCTGATCTCAGTCCTGTCGTGCGGTGCATTTCTGACATCAGAATGATATTAGATAGTTTTTGAATGATAGGTTCCTTGTGGGAAACTTTCGCTTTGTCTGTATATTGGAGAACTACAAAGCCACCATGGAGCCAAGTGTTTTCCTCAGAATATTTACACAAATTATGAAGAAATGATTGCTTTTCATTCCTTTTGTTCAGTCGTTTTCCCCATAGCCCTCTGGTTTCCAGTGTAAAACCGATTAGTTAGTTAATTTAGCCGTTCTGAATGTCTGACCAGTCAGACGGGGACTACACCTGGGCTATTGGGAGCTGAGCTGAAACATATCTCAGCGGTAAAGTAATTTCCCCTGGATTTGTAATAAGGTCTCAGGTTTGACCTATGATGACTTACTGGCTTTAAAGTATGTTTATATGATATGATGGCATGCCATTAATTTACGAGGATAAACTCAATTGCTAGAACTAATCATTTGCTGAATTTAATGGACCAGGTTCCTAGCCCTTTCAGTGTACTTTGCACCACTCTGGAGACACAAAGAGTATATTTGCACTGAAAAAAAACTCAAACCAACCTATGGCGGCAAGTCTGAGATCCCCTCCCTGGGCTTCAGAGCCGGAGCTACAGCCTCAGCCAGAATGTCTACAGGGCTATTTCATTATCGTAGCCTGAGTCTGTAGACACGGGCCCTGAAACTTGCTGCTGTGGTGGGTTTTTTTTAAATTTTTTGCTGCGTAGATGTCCCCAAACAGGCCATAAAACCATCCTAAGCAGCCAGCTGAGGATTTTCACTGGCATGGGGAATCCCTGGGAGACCTAGAGCTTGCATACTCCCTTTATAGCCTCCAGAGTAAAAGTTGTGGCTGAGGAAAGAGGGCATGCCAGAGTGTCTCTGCTGATTCCCACTGCCAGAATGGACCCCGAGGCCTGTTGGAAGCTGGCACCATTTAGGACAGCTTTTGTAGAACTTGCCCCATGATCAGGAAGCTGCAGATTCATTTGTGTCACCTCCCTTCAACTGCATCTAGGACTTACTGATGCAGCTGAGACTCTGGGCCAGTGTGTTTACACTCAATATTCCCCTTCAGATAGAGAAGGCATGAAAAATAGAGAGTGTATTAGGCAGAAAAGCAAAAGAATAGGAAAGGAATAGCACAAAACCAGACGGTCACTTTGTCTGGAGTACTGTGGGGCTCATGCAGTGGCAGAGAAAAGCAGGGACCAACAATTCCAGTAACAGAGGATTCCCCCAATACCACTCAATAGTGGGAAATGCCCCATTGTGCTGGGAACCCTGCCAGCTATCTCTGCAGTTCAGAGCTGTGTGTTTCTAACAAGTACAAAGAGCTTCTTGTAATGTTTTGCCTCGTGGGTATGTATATGATTAATTCCATGCAAGCATTACTGGTGCACTAACGGGTTTGGAGGTCCTAAAACTGAAAAAGGAAACACATTTGGCTCCTACTTCATACACAATCACTTACACTTAAGCTATTGATAGCTGATTGGGATCTGTAGACTGTTGGGCCGGTGCCACTAGGTTTCTAAGCATATTCAATGGCTGGAAGAGACAGCCAGGCTGTAGGTTTTGGCAAGCTGTAGGTCTCATTAGTCAGGCTGACAGTATCTGACACTAGAGATTCCCATCCACTAGGATGAAGCTCACTTCCCTAGGCTTTGGCCGACGTCCCAACAATATTTACATGAAGGACAACAGAGGACCAGTGTTAGATAAAGGCTGGGAGTTTCCGGCAGGCAGGCAGTTGGATATTCTATTGAATACTCTTTTTGGATTATTTGGATAATAGTGCAGTTGAAAAATGTGAGGAATGGTGGTTATTTTATGCTAAGCATGCAAAGCTGTGCTTCATCTTGGGTAGAAGTAATTTGTTTCTATTGTGGTACCACCAAAAGGCCCCAGTCAGGTTCAGGGCCACTTTGGGCTAGGTGCTGTGTGTACACAGTCCCTGCTGCAAAGAGCTTACAGACGAAAAGCCAGTGGCTTAGGTGGGAAGATGCACATAGCTTGTTAATTCCAGGGTGATGGTCTGATTATAGGAACGCTTCCCTGCTGCCTTCAAGTTCAGTCCTTCCTCCTTCAGGGCTGGCTTCATTCTCAGCAGATCACAAGGATTGTACTGGGGTCAGAAATATGGAAATACTATCCTAAACTTCACTCACAATTTAAGCTCCACCCACTCATGGCATCTGAGATAATTGCTATTTACAGTAGGTTGCTTACATGCTTTCATCAAGAGTGCACAATATAGATATTCTAGTTATCAGCATTATTCTTCTGGGGTAATTCTCCATTAAGATGAAGAGGGGCAGTTCACATCTCTCGGAACTATTGATCCAGGGCATCTGTAGACTAAGACGCTGCGGCATCAGTGTATATCCAATTCACATGCTGAACGTTACATTTGCACTTATAAGGGCTACAGACGTAATTTGCATTTTATTAAAATGGAGCCTCAAGGGTCCCCACCACAGAAAGGTACTGTCTTGCCGAGCTGGGGACAGCCAGCCCAGTTCAGTCCCCTACAAGCTCCACGATCATCCAACCACCTAACTTCACTCCACATGGCAAACCCCAGAATCACTTCAAGTGTTCTTGTGTCACTCCAAAATAGCTATCCCCTTCCTTTCACATAAATGAGTCTTTCTTTGCTGAAGTCAAAGGCTGGCTGGAAGGACCCCGGGGCTGCAAAGTTACCATGCTGCATCTCTGACTGGTGCTAGAGGCTGTCTCATCTCCTGAAACTCAAGCTCCACCTCCAGAATGGAGGACACTAGGTGGGCCAGATGCCCTGGGGGTCCCCTTTTGTTTTGTCCAAGGATCTGGGGGGTAGGCACAGTAGCAAATGTGCCTGAGACTCCCTCCCTGCTTTTGAAGCAGTCTGTTCCTGCTTTTTCTATTTCTCTTTGAAAGCATAAAGTGTTTTTAAATTTGTGTTCATAATGTTTACAATGAGATTATAGAAACTTGGACCTTACATTTTTATAGCAGCTTCTATCCTAAAGGAACGTGAAGCATCTTACAAACTGTATAGATACAAGAACATTAACACCGCCACTTAAATGCTGTCACCTCTGAGGTAGGGCACGAAACCTATTTAACAGTGCACATTGTATACATAACTGAAATTCATTGAGTCAGTTAGGGCAGCAGAATGTAATGACCCAAAGTGGAATTTGGCCTGGATGCCAATACACTGTAAAAAGAGCCATGGATCTTTAGGGACCACATCTGGGCACGAGGACCTGGGTTTTGCCTCTCAACTGAAATTAAACAGCACTTTCATTCCAGTAACAGTAACAGCATCTTCTGAGTCAGCTGCACAAGAAAGAGGGATGAGGATGGATTGTTCTGTTTCACTTTGGCTATGATAAGAATAAGATAAAGCTAGGATGAAAGATCCTGAGGATCTTTCTCTTTATTCGCCAGATAGAATCAACTTGGAATCTCTTCTTATCTTTCCCAGCTATGATTTCTGTTTTGTTGGATTTTTACTAGAATAGTCAAGCACCAGATTTCTGATCGACACAATTTTGCATGGGCTACGGTGGTAATTTGATTCATTGCTGTAGTTTGTTTGGATGCAGGGTTTGTATTGAGTTATATGAAGACGGAATACTTGAATTTGTCTGCTTAAGATTTGACAATAGAATAGAAAAGTCACCTTTGGATTAATTTGCTTTATCTGCTAAAGTCCCATTAAACTGAAGACAGCTGGTGTCAAAGGCATAAAGGGAGACAAAGTTTTGCTCCCAATTGTGGGAAATGTGTTTAAACAGGCTAGAAATGTTTCCTGCTCTGCAGGGTATAATATACTCAAATGGTTACATTAACATGAAAATATATAACAAAGAGTGTATTTAGGACAATCCCTCTATATCCAGTGCTAATGAATTTGAATTTCAGTAATGAAGTCAAAGGGTTGTATTCTTCTCCTACTGAATGCAGGATAGTAACTTTCATTATCATTAATGGGAGCTGCACAGATGAATTATAGGATCATAATAGTTAGAGATGGAAAAGATCTATCAGATTATTGAGTTTATTTCTCTCTTAGGGCCAAATCCTCCTCATTGCACTCTTGCAAGCAGCCCTGTTGGCTTAGTTATCATGGAGGTGAGCCCCATATAAAATACCCCAAAACTTCTGCATGTAGGTAGCTTATTTTCAGGGATTAAATTTTCCTTGTGCAGGAGGCCAGCGCAAAGTCCTAAAAAAAAGGGGGAGGGGGGTAGGCTGGCTTACTTGGGGTTTAAATAGTGCACTGTGCTGGTGAATTTCACCTCATGACTAAGGCATGATTTGATCTACCAATCCCAAATAAGGGGGGAAGCAGACAACATTAATTCTATGCTACACTAAATCTTAGTCAATATTTTAAAGGGTTGGCTTGGTTGTACTGCAAAGTGTGTCCAAAATTCAGCATTCCTTTGGATGATCTACCCACAACATCCCAGTTTCCAGAAAGCTTCATAGATTGTCAAAGACCTGGATTTACTGCAGAGAAGTTGTTCCTTCCCCAGCACCAAATCTATTCTTATCCTGCTAATATACAGTTAAAAAGCTTTCTTAGATGTAACAGGGTGTGTCAGTCTTCATTCACTGTACAAGTACAGTTAACCAGAAGAGAAGGACATTATTAATGGTAACATAGACCAGGGGAAAACAAGGATATTGGGCCAGATCCCTAGGTGGTGTAAATTGGAGCTATGCCGATTGATATCAGCCAGGCTCATTATACCAAGTCTGTTGAACACTGCAAAAATTGTTTACAGAAGCTGCATGCAGATGTTGGTCCCTATGAAAAGTTGAATAATAAATTAGCCTAATTCAGATCCCTTGTTTCATTAAAATCATTCCTCGTGAGTGATTGCTTTGCCCAAACACTGTTGCCTTCTTGTATTGGAATGAGCAACATGGGGTTAAAAGCATACAATTTTTCAACTCATATAAACCCCAAACAGGGAAGTTTAAAAAAAAAATCCTCATTGCAGTAAAAAGCATTTGTCACTGTCCTCAGCTATTAGTATCCTCTAAACATTTTACAAAAGAAGCTGTGGCAGGATTACATTTCTGCCTGGGCTGGAGGTTTCATATTAGTAAAGGCAGAGGGCTCTGTAAAAGCCCATAGGTCAAAAATATAATACAGTATTTCTCGGCTCTTGTTTCCTGACATTAAGCCATTAGGGTAGATAAGGGAGAGGTGCAGAGTCTTAATTTATAAGCAAATGATGATCTGTGGCTGGGGACTGTTTGCATTTGTTGGAGCTTATTATTTTATCTTGAGCTTAATACAGTGGATCACTGTTCACTAACCAATAACAGCAAATCCCTCAGCCCCAACCCTTCTGCAAAAATAGATTGAGGTCCAGAGCCTCAGTTGACGTAGGTTAGTTTAGCTCCTTGAAGTCAGTAGAGCTGTATTGATTTACACTAGCGATCCTGAATCTGGGTTAAAGGAGGATGGGGTTGCATAATATATCGTTATGGGGCTGTGATATTGCTCTTTTAAAAATATTATGGGAGTCTGGGACTCTCTGTGCAGTAGGGACCATCATGGCTGTATCATCACTGCAGGGTTGGCATTGTACGGGACCCGTTCCCATAACTGTCCTGGGAATTATCCCCCAGCGTGGGCATTCCTACTAGAGGGGAAAAACTGCCATCACAGATAAGCAAATGCTGCATTTTTTGAAGCGGAGTTCGCTGTCTGGTTTTTCTGTTTGGTAATAAGAGGAACTCCTCAGTTAACTTCAAATGAGTTTCCTGCACCATAGCACTTATTTCTTTATTTTGAAGTAAAACGTTTGGGGTGAATTTTGTGCTTTGAAAGGGAGGGACAGATGGATCTCAATGAAGTTGGTACTGGTGCATGGGTATATTTTAGCACGTGCCCTACTTTTTGCGCACACAGCACTAGATCACCACATTACACTCTCCCCTAAACAATGGGTGGCACACAGGTGTACCATCCCAGGAGCTGTGCAGGAACCAAATTGGGAATCAGAGTCTCCATGCACTCACCTGTGCAGGATTGGAAGTAGCAGCTCGATGGCAGCTCCTCCCTCCCCACACCAGGACAATGTGGGTAGCCTGTGTGTTTGTATGACTGAGCCCATAGTTTGCACCTTGCAGAAGTTGGGCTTGTATTTTTGTACCTTTTTCATGTGTGACCTTAAAGTGGGAGGGAGAAGAGGACAGCAGAGTGTTTAAAAGGTCCAAGATAGCTCTTCACCCACCCTCCCCTCGGATTTCTGCAATTGCCTGATATAGACGATTGTATTTGGGGACAGGAGCTGGCCTTCTGCCGCTAAACAGCCTTTCTCCTGAAAAATCCAACCTGCTGCAGAATCAGGTGGTGTAGAGGGCATTGGAAATTTCCTGTACTTACACTGAGAGCCTGGGCACTGCCTTGTATTACCATTAAAGTACAGGCACTGTATATGTTTTAATGAAAATAAAGATGTCAGATGGAAAAAAAAATCCAGAAGTAATTATAAAGAAAAGTGCAAAAGACTGCAGTTGTCCATGAAAGATGGCTAACCGCAAGTAAACATCAACAGCAGTGTTTGATCCCTTCATGTTTACTATTTATTCATATTTATTATTCATAAATTCAAGCACAAATGTTAGGCCTGCACCCCAGTGACACATTTGCATTTTACTTTAAGTTTGATTCCCCCACCCCCTCCAGTTTTGCAAACAGGGATTTAATGATTTACCATCCCAGATAGTTTCTCTCGTGTGTGCTCTCTAGCTTTTCTCAACTCTCTGCTTCTTGTTTCAGGAAAAGATTTCTAACACGGAAAAGTGATATTTGAATAGATTCCCCTAAGGCAATCAATTTACTTTTAATTTGTCTGGAACTAAGCTTTTCTTTGTTGCAATGAGAAAGGATTGAAACTGCTGTAAAATGTATTAGCTTCCAGGAAGATTTTGAAATGAATTTTTTAATGATCGTGCTGTTTGCTGTACCCAGCAGCAGTGTCATCGTGATTACAGTATAACCATACGGTTGCCGAAAAAACACTGAAACATCAAGATAATGCCATACTTTCATATGAGGGTACTTATGGTAATGGGTAGTGAAAATTAGGTATACTAATAAATATTAACACTTGTGTGGCTCCCTTGCACAGACGTCCCTATAGACCATCTTCATGTGGCTCAAAAACACAATCAAGGGCGTGGAAAAAAGTCACCACTCTGTTTAATTCATATTTTAGACAGATATTTAGGGCTCAACTCACAAAGAAGCTGCATGTTTCCTGTGTGGCAAAATGTTTGGAGAGTTTCTGGAATTCCCATTCTCCAGATCTCTGTCTCTCACACATGCATGTGCAAACACACAGTATCCCTTCTCCCCTTTCAGTATGCAGCCATAATCATTCAAAATATCTGCTAGGTAGGATATTGGCATCTTCGCTTCCCCAGCCTCCTACTACCCCCAATGCCACTTGCTTCATTTTGCTCTCATCACTCTATAGCAGATTAGCAGGCTGCTCCAATTCTTGGCTGGATTCTGAACCATCAGGAATCATTTGCAACCTGTACTTCACCCAGGCATTCCCTTCCCTTCCCTCTGTAGGCACCTGCAACAATCCAAATGGCATGAAGTGCCTCAGTGAAGACCGGCATTTTGTCACATACTTTTTCTCCATCACACAAGCCAAAATACAAATGCTGCAGCCCCGTCAGTCTTGGAGTGTCCTTTTCACCTTTTCTTTCTTATTTTCCATTTTCATGTGGCTCCCCTGCTTCTTTCCCCTGCTCCCCATGTATAGCACAAAATGAGCTCTACTTATTTGCCTCTCCAAACCGCCTCTGACTTGGATTGAACTGATTTTCTGTTTGAAAATGGAAACTCCAGGGACTATTGTGATTGCCCAAATTGCATCTTAGATGGTATAACAGCACATGTCAGCCCTCCATTTATCAGAAATATTAAATCCCCTAGCACTTGCACCTCTGTACGTTTTAACTTTGCCTCTGGCCAGCACTAGAGATCCAATTGAAGATAATGCAGTTGCTTGGGGAGCTGAATGGGCCATCTTTTCAATCCATTTTCATGTTGTACAGGGCTAGAGTGAACTCAGGTGAATAGGCGAATAAAAGTACACGCAGTGCCCAAGCTTCAGTTAACACTTATTTAACTACCACAGGCACTGCAAATACAGATGATCTGGGGCTCAGCCCTCCTCCCACCTCACCAAAGAAAACTGTGCACATGCACCTGCTTCATTTAAAAGCCATTTTGGGGTTTGTTTCTTCACTGGTCCCTTGCTGTGTGACTCACATCTATGAAGCAACCCCTTCTGCCAGGCAGCAGGTGGCCTGTAAAGCCTCCAAGGTGCCGGGGGGTCTGCCATGCGTAGAGTCCTGTAAAGTAGTCACAGGGTTGGGCCTGAACCTCTGTCCCGCTACAGCTGCCTTGTACTGTTTGGTTGGCACAAAGCAGCCCTAGTGCCGGTTTGCCTGGCCAGTGGAGAATTCCTCCAATGCGAGTGATTCTTGTGTTGGTCTAGAGCCATCGTGGTATCACTTACACCACTCCCCTGCTAGCTCCAGTGATATGACAGGGAGAAAGGGCCATGGCTCTGGTTTCTTTATGCCCGACTAGCTCTAACTTACACCCAGGAACTGCCCTGGGGTCAAGAAAATATAAAGGTGGTGTTAAACCACCTTCCCCATCTCTGCTCCGTCCCCCCCACTTTTGAGCTGTACTGAGGACTCCCAGCCACATCCCAGGACTGGGGCCAGAACAAGCTTTTTCTCACCTCCCCCAACATTCCCCCCAAATGGAGTGAAAGTAAGGAGGGAAAGAGAAAAGACCGGAAGGGGTGAGTGGACAGGGCAGGGTGGACGTGGGACATGCTCCCTGGTTTGGTATTTGATTGCAGACTGTTTGAATCCTGTCATGCTGCGGAGATGCGGTATATCACTGTGTCATGAGTTCATGAGTCTGTAAAAATGCCTTAGCACGATAACAAGCCCTGATATTTTCCTAAATGCTTTGAGGCTTCAGCAGCTTCCCTTTCCCCCAGCCCCTGGTGTTGTAGAGTTCAGTGGAACTGCTCCCTGCGTCTCCAGTCAAGGAGGCTTCTGTATATATTGGACTGGTATATTACACATCAGGAAGTCTCCAGGGCATTGCTGCTTTGCAGCCGTGGCAGCCCTTCTGTCCCTACTGCTGTAGCCCTTGTCCATTCCTGCTCATCTCTCAACTTGGCTATTGTTACTGTCTCCTCTCCAGCCTCCTCACTTCCTCCCATTGACCCCTCCAGCCAATCAAAATATTGCCACTCTCCCCATTCCCTCACGTCTTCCTCTGCCTTGTTCACTTCCCCCCTCTCCATCCATGTGCTGCTTTCCAGAGCATCACAATCAATAAGATCCTCACCCTCAAAGCCTGACAGACACTTGTCCCCCTCTGCCGAGCACATCTTTACTCTTGGTTCTTCTCTGGCCTCTCTGCTCTTGTCACTGCTCCAGACCCTCCCTCTTCACTCTTTTCTTCATCTTCTTCCCCCATGCTTGGCTTTGGTTCATCATTTATTTGGAACATTTTGCCTCTCTTTCTCCTTCTTCAGATCACTCACTGCTTCCAGGAATGCTCCCTACCCTGTTCTCTCAGATCACCTTTTCACATCGGTCCTCCCATGTCTTGTCTTTCTCACCTTGTCTAAGAGCCTGAATGAAAGTCCACAGAAATCAATAAGGAATCAAGGGGATCAGCCCCTCAGGTGTAAGCTCAGGGCAAGGAGTACTCTATTTGTGTAACTGATGGTGATCTTTACCTCTCCGGGGACCAAAATCCCAGTCTGAATTTTGACCAACAGGGATTTTTTACCCTTTCTGTCATGACTTGTACATGAAGCTGGTAAAGGATTTCTACAATAGAGTTCGGTAAAAAATCACTGAGGTGCTAAACGAGCTGCAGTTGTGAGGTAGTCATGCTTCGTACATGCTGTGGGCCTAACCGGCACTGTTCTGACACAATTTCATTCCTGCAGTGCCAGTTTGTTGCTTTAGATCAATGCTGTTCCAATCTCTTCCCTGTGAATTATGGAGTTCCTCAGGGCTCCGTGCTGGTCTTCCTGTTTTCCAGTGTCTATACACTTTTTCTCTGGCTCCCATGACTCCCCGCCTCCCCTCGTTAACAATATGGGTTATATCATTTTTATGCAGATGAAACATAAATTTGTCTCTCTCTACCACCAGACCTTTCTGAAGCAATTTCATTTCTCGCCAGCCTGTCTCTGAAGATTGCATGGCTCAGGCCTTTAAAATCAATACAGACACGTGTGTGGTTGGGGTTCATTATTAGTTGCCTTTGTGTTAGTCCTCTGAGGCGGGAACAGAAATGGTTTGAAATTTGGAGCTTAACATGGGCTTTACTTTATTCTTTGAGAAGCATGTTTTTTCTAGAGGTGGTTGGTTGGCTTGGTTATTTATTTATGTTGCTATATTAGGGATTATGCTCAGCTGTGACTGGGTTTTTTTCCTGTTGTCTGACTTAAAAGCAGTAGCCCCCTCCCCTTCTGATGAGGCTTCAGAAATGCTGTAGTGTCTCCGATCACTGAGGCCATTATTTTAACAGTGTGAGAATCAGTATTAAGGTGAAATGCTAACAGCTTCATTGCAAACATCCATCTGGGCTGGAGGTGTGTATAGAACCGACCAAATGCTCCCCAGTATCATGTCCCAGAGGCACTTGCTCTTGTGTAAAACCTGGGATGGATTCTTCGGGGGCTGACTCTGCTTGGCTTGTTCCAAAGCCCTGATCAGGAAAGTGCAAGGGGATCTTTCCAGGAGATCATATACTGCGCTTGCACACCTTCCTGATAAGGTAGGGTAATGGCTCCAGAAGGCTCCACGTGCAGCACTTTCTGCCCATTCGGAAGTAATTCCTCACATTTGTGTGAGAGGTTGTAAGGCTGTGGGCCCCTGTGTGGAGATGCAGAGCTTTTTGTTGAGTCGTCCAGGCAGCCAGGCCAGGTGTATCTCATTAGTTCCAACTCAGCAAGATAAAAGGTAGAGGCAGTTGAGAGAAGCGAAGGGAAGTGTTCTGGCGGAAACTGTTAGGGGTTAAGGATTATGTTGAATTATTTTAAGTACACTCCTGTCCCATGATGTTTTGTTCTGCGTTAAATTTTGGAATATAATCCAGGAAGAAGGAGATTTAGGGAAAAACCTACCTTGTGCATGTGCTGCCCTTTTATTAGGGGGTTCAGAACCTGCTCATTCACACTTCTTGCATGAAAGACCATGCAGGATCATTGCCTTTTTTACAGTACTTGACTTGCTGAGCTGATGCTGCTCATTCAGTGATTCCCTAGCTACAGCTGTGGTGCTCTCCGGACCTGAATTTCAAACACACTCAGCTTCCAACATGTTGAGCTTTTGGAAAATCTGACCCCTAAATTGAGACTTTTAAAGCCCATGGTTGTGGTCCGAACTCCATGATGCCAGATCAGCTTTAGCTTGCTTATTCCTCTCAGTTTTTCCTGGGCCAATGCATTTGGGTTCAGGAAATACCAGCATCCAGTCACATGCACGTGGTACTATATGACTTCATGTGCCTGCTCCATGACTCGGGGTTTCCAATGTAGTGGAGCAGAGAGAAGATGGAGGCAGCGGAGCTGTAGCTTCTTTGTCTGCCCTGTTGCAGGAAGGAGAGCGATTGCCTCTTTATTGCTCCCAGGCACTCCTTTGTTCTCTCCTCCCTTTACCTCCTGTTGGTGCCTGCTTCATGAACCAGTGAGCCCCCCATCCACTCTGTCAGCTTGCTCCCACCTTGCTCATTCAGGGATCCAGACAATCTTCCTGCCCAGCTTCCAGGAAGTCCCCTGCTGCCAGCTGTCTCCCTGTTGTTTCTGCATTGTGTGCACTGCATGATGTGATCATTACCTGGGCTTTGCTGCTCACGTTAGGAATTTTTTTAGTACAGACAGTAACAATTGTATTGGCTCAGGCAGGCCTAGAGCTGTAAAGAATTTCCTGTCTTCTTATTTCCGATAGTTTAAAAAAAATGCTGCACTGTGCAGAGGCTTTGTGCCTGCCTGGTGCAGGAGCATGCAGAATGCCCCAGGGGAGCGAGAGGCTGTGTGCGCGTGAGTGGCAGTTGCAACACCTATTCTACAGGTGCTCCTCCTCTGGGGGTTCAGCCTGCTTCATAGTGGTTGCAGGCTGGTGCACAGAAGGGTTGGAGCTATGGTCACATACCGTAACAGCCTCTTTCTGGGATGTGGGATCAGTGCTTAGCATTGCTGGAGCGCTAGAAATTCTCTTATGCTTGCCTCCTCCATAGGTTCACTGGAAGAGGAAAGGAAATCCCTGTGCTTACCTCTAGCACACCTGCCCAGGAAATCCATAATGGAATAAAATATTAGTTCAGATTAAGTACTGGTCATCCATGCCATGCTGATCAGCATAGTATCTGAGAGTCCAATTCAGACCCCATCTGAAGAGAGCCAAAGCTGTTACTGTCTGCCATTTAGCGTCTTTTGCCCAGTGAATTGGCTTGTGTCAGTCCAGTTCCTGGTGGCCATCTGAACGTCTGAAACCTGCTCCGAGAGCTGGTGCCATGGCTGGCAATCTCTCTACTAAGTCCAGCAAATCATGTGGCACGGAGGTGAAGCCATCTTCTTGTTTTTTGAGACGGTCTCCAACACAAAGTTGAGGCATGTTGTGGGGGATATGAACAGCATGACAAAGCTAGCTGTGATGCTACATGTGCTGTATCAATTCTGTGAATAAACAGGGACCTCAGTCCTGCATCTTTCACAATCACTAATTCTCTTCTTTAAAGAAATCAAAAAATGTCCATAAATGTAACACTCCCCAGCTCTTCCCAACCTCCAGTGTTCATGGATTCCAATCAGCTCTGCCATGCAGTCTGGCTATGACTTTTTGAAAACAAATACCTAGCCACTTGTCCATAACAAGACAAAGGAGGGAACCATTCACCTTCCAGACAGAGCAGTAACTGAAAATAACAAAATCAAAGTATAAGAGCATTTAGACAGCTCCTAATGCAGGTTGTTCTGCATGTAAAGCTGAGTGCATCATTTTCTGAAAACACTGTAGAGAAGGCTACTGAAATCCAGACCTCCTACACAGCCAGTCAGCATTGCCTTTTGTACAATGGGGTAACTGCTGTGATGTAGAGAAATAGCTAACATTTTAGACATAGATTTTCAATGAATTGATTTTTCTCTTTTTTAGGTTTGCTTTTTACTAGCTGATTCTCTATAAGTGTTAAGCTGCTCATATTTTGGTGCATTGTGTTATGTGCTGAGAATTTTTATGAGCTACCCTTGTGCTAGAATGTGGTGGAAATACAAATGTAACTGAAAAGCTGAGGTTGTATGCACAGAAGTACAAAGCATCAAAATGAACTGTTTTCAAGTGGACAGGAAGCAAACTAAAACTGAGTCTGCATCTTTGTGGGGTTCAGTATATCAGACTGGCAAGGACTGACCCCATTATTGTATTATTATTAACATGAACCCTTCACAAAGCTGGTTTGTTACTTTACTTGTATATACGTTACAATAAAAATATGCTACATATTTTCAAATGAAAGGTGTGCGCTTTGCGAAGGTTTACTGGGTTGTCTTCATTTACAAGTTCTGATCAAATGAAGGAAACACAAGAGTTAAAAGCATATACTGATAAAAGCCAGGGACGTTATCTGTATGAAATGGTCTAGTGCTTAGGACAAGGCAGTGAGAGTTAAGACTCCTGGGTTCTATTCCCAGCTCTGCCACAGATTCACATTATCACTTTAGACAAGTCATTTAACCTCTGTGAGCCTCAGTTTGCCCATTTGTAAAAGGGAGATTATATTTTCCGAGTTCACATGAGAACAGTGTGATGTACTAGGGGAAAGATTGCACCCTTGCTTGGGTGCGGGAGTTCTGAAAATGGTGCAGAACCACTGAATTTTTTCGGCACGGGGAAGACTGGCCACAAAGTGGCTGTGTAGGGGAACGCCACACTCTGCATGTGCCATGGATATGGCCAGCAGGTTCACAAACTGTGCAGATCCACTGACCAAAACCTCAGCATAGTGGGATCTGGCCAGTGTTGCAGGTCAGAGGCTCTTGCTGCTTTTTGGTGTACATCCCCCTTTGACAATCCTACCTGATATGATTTTGAACAGAGATGGAAAATATGGCCTTTAGTATTTGTAAAGCGCTTTGAGATCCCTGGATAAATGGTGCTATAGAATTGCAAAATACTATCCCGTGTATCAACAATGGAAATGCTGCTAGTTGCAGCCTTAGGTTCTGGAGCAGACGGCAGGGAGAGAATCTTTATTATTCCCATATGAATGGAGATCAAGTGCTGGAAGTGACAAATTTAATCTTCAGTGGAAGGAGGTGGCGCTGGTTATTTACAAAGCCTCTGCAGTTGTGTAGGAGGCCAACAGGGAATTAAGCAAAATATAAAAAATCAACAAAAATAGAAATAAACCGCAATCCCAGATGTAGAATTTATGCTGAGATTTTTCACACTGAACAAAGTTTAAAGCAGAGTGCCTTTTAGCATTGGTTACTGAAAACAAAACTGCTGACTCTAAGCAGCTTGACACATGAGACAAACCCATTTTAATTTATTTCCTATCATAAGTTGTTTCCCTTTAGGTTTTAGTTCTGGCAGCAGTAGCAGCAGCAGGAAAAAAGCAAATGACACACAACCTGTTGGAAGTTGAACTTCAGCCTGTTAAAATCATCATAATAAAAAAGTACAATAAAATGCCCCTTTAAAATGTCACTTTAAAAATGTCTGTTCAAAAGAAACTAACATTTATGTAGGCATAATAGAAAAGGTCTGATCCTGCAAACCGTTACTTCATGAGTAATCCCCTGGAAGCCAGCATCAATGTCTTAGCACATCCTTTGGTGGTGATGAATACTTAGATTGTCCATTTGTGTGTGTGAGTATTAAACCATGCTCATCACGATGGTATGTGATGGGATGTTAGTGCTGGTTTCTATGCATCACATGTGTGAGTAAAGGTTTCAGGGTCAGCTTTCAGTAAGAAAGAATCCTCAATTTCATAAGCCACTGTATTTTCTTCACACAGATCAGAGTGAAGGATTTCATTGTAGGGAAGAGTGCCGGATCCTTGGTCACTCAGACAGATGCTGGATGCCCCGGAACTCTGTCCCCAGTCGTGCAAAATCCCCCGAGCATGGAAGGAACGTCATGGCACTCTCTATAGAAGCTACCACTGTGGATACGGAGCCTTACGAAGACTGTAGTACAAAAAGGACTTTTGCAACGTTTGGTAAAGATGGGAGCGAACCTCTCGCCGACGAGCGTATCGTCAACTTGAAAGGCAAAAGAACAGTGGATCTGCCCATCTGCAGCCCAAAGGTAAATGGCGCAGTCCGCGAGGCGGGGAACGGCTGCGAAGCTGTGAGCCCCATCACATCACCCCTCCATCTGAAGAGCCCGCTGTCCAGCAAACCTTCAGTATCGTACAACATAATGCACTGCCCGCTAAATCATGATCTGGAGCAATTTGTAAACAGTGGCCCTTCTCGGCCCACGGAAGCAGAGCCTAGAGGGGCAGACAGTGAAAATATAATGCATGAAATTAACCCACTTCTGCAAGAATGTAGAGAAAAAGACTCATCAGGAGTGAAGAGACTAAAAGACATAGTACTCTAAACCACACCTTATAAAAAGGAGAACCGACACTACTACAAGCGCATATTCTTTTTAATTGCTTACCAATGGTTCACAAATTGCTGTATTTAAGAGCTTTCCCTAAATGTATTGTTTATAAATGAAGCTATCATTAATGTGACAATCCCACTTGTTTCAACAGGCAGCAGGGGTGTTCAGTTGAAGCAAATTAGCTTGTTTTTTTTTTCTTTTTGTCACACAGTGGGGGTAAAGGTGAGACCAGTTGAGTTATAAGAAGTATTATGTATGGAGTATTTTCAATTTATATATTTTTATATCTCAAAACTCTCTATTAGAAATTGCCATTCTTTGTAATGAATTGAATTGAAAACTCCTTATCCAGCCATCTTTAATAATCACCCTGACATTTTTGTAATCTGTACAATTTAATGACCATTTCTTGTGTACAACTGTTAAAAGAACAATTCAATGAGTTTTAATATTCGCCCAACACAAGGCTGTTTGTAATTTAAAATGTTGCTATTTTGCTGCGGACACCCCTGCATTACGAATCCTTTTGCTATCACATGCTTATCTGTGCTATTATCGTATTTGATATTGCAAATTACTGTATGTCTAGTGATGGCAAAAGGCTTTCAAGTTTAAAAAAAACACACAAATATATTTAAAACTTGGGGAAACTGCTAATTTCAAAGTCAATGTAAGGAGTGTTTCTCCTGCCCTCCGCCCCCTGCACCCCACACATCCTCTACTTGTTTTCACAGTGCTATGATAGATCGTTGTGGAAAGTCATTCAGGGGATATTCTGCTGTCTAATTTGCAGTTGTCAGATGCAGTGTGCTAAACGTTTTGAGATCCATTTATATTTCATTTTAATTTCAAGGCACTGCATGGAAAAGCTTCTCTGTAAGTTATTAGCTCCCAGGTTTAGATATTTATTCCCTGTCTCTAATCATCTCAAAGCAAAGGAATTGTTTAACAGATCTAAATTAGCATCTTGGTTAGACACACATTTCCTGTTTCAAAATTTCCCAATCATGATTACACTAAGTACTTGTGAGTGTGTATGTATCTCATCACGGGATGGATTTTAGAGTGGTGTTATTTCTATTTATCTCTTCATCATAAATAGGTATAGAATAAGCAATGGAAGATATACGTGTAGGGGGACACAGGTGAAATGTCACACTACTACTAATCAAATTAATGTGCCTTCCATATGGAGAAGAAAAAAGCGAGTCATTATTTTTTCTCATAACTAAGTACATATTTTATATGATTACAAATGTGCACATACAAAATTAATTTTAAAAAGACAAAAGACCATTTGAGCTACTCGAACAGCCATTTTGTAGAAAGGAGGGGTCCATAAAGATTTTCACAGAATTATATATTCTCTGCTCTCCTGCACTACATAATTGTTCAGATGGGGTTTGGGTGGGGTAGGGTGGGGCATGGTATTATTAACCCTTTATTTCACAGACTTTTCTACCCAAAAGAGAATATTCCTTAGAGCTTAAAAGTTCATTATGAGGGAGGAAAAAATACAGATCTTGCTGACATTTGCTCTGCCAATGAACTGAAAATAATGGTTTCTAGAGAAACAGTCTTCCTACTACTAATGTATCTTGATAACATTCTCGTTACTTTGATTTATTTAAATTAAAAATGTCATCAGGAAAACAGCCTCCAATTGTTATCGTCCTAGAAATCAAATAAGCTCCAGTCATTTCTTTTCTTTAGAGAAGGTGGATAAAATGAATATGGTTGAGTTTTTAACTACTCCAATTGGTACATTACCAATATGTCTTATGGGTCCAGGAATTTGAAAATAATCTATCAAAAGGAACTTCTAATGAAATTACTAAAGCTTTATTGGTGTTGTTTGCTACCTCATGCAGATGGAATCCCCTGAGTTGGTGTGACTGCATCTCTCCATCTAAAACTGACTCATGTTTCTTTTTTTCCCTTCATTTTGAAGTTTGATTCATTTTTTAAATAGTATGTTCTTTTTATTCTAGTTTTTCATATCTGGGGTTCTGTACTGCTGTCATTAAAATATATATTTTTTGCAAGCCGATGTATTATAATTACATGAGCAATAGAAGAAACAGGTTGGTTTGGGGGTGGTTAAGTTACTGGGCTGCCTGTAATATTAAGATGGGTGTTTCTGTTCATTATGATGTTACCTGCATTTGTTAATTTTTGAGGGCTTTAAAATTCATGTACCTACTTATTGAGCCACAGAAGCTTCCTGGGTATCCTTGTTAGCTGTGGAAATTAATCCTCATTGACTGGCAGTAAATTGTTTATAGAACGATTTTGTGCCTGTGTGCGGGGCAGCAGTAACTCAGCATCAGTCTACAGTACTGCTCTCCCACCCCTCCAACACATACTCTCAGGCTTATCTGGATAGCAATCATGACGCTTTTGGCATCAGGGGCCTCTGCTTAGGGTGCTCAAGGACTCTGGTTGCTTTAGGCTAGCTGACAAAATGGATTGACGTTTATATGAACCGTTTGTTGTCTCCTGGAGAGTCCACAAAAAGGGCCCAGGTTTTTCAAAAACTCCTGAGTTTTATTGCTGGGATTTTGTCACAAAATCCATGAAGCTCATTAGTTCTGTACCAAGTTTGGTGAAACTCTCCATTTTCATCCAGGTGTGACCTTGAGATTTTGAATTTTCGTGCCTCCTAAACGTAAACAAACCCGGCTGGGGATGTATGTGTCGCAAATGGTGTAAACTGAACCCATCCGACTGCTTGGTCCAACCTCTCCTGACTTGAAACTCGTGGGTGTCGTGCTGCTTTAATAGCAGGTCATTTCCCTGAAATGAGTCATTCAAGTAACTTCACAAAAGGGAGCTGATGAGAAATAGCCCAAAAGGCTTTCCTGAGACGAGCCAAAGGCATGATCTCTCACTAGGATAGGAGAGGTCTCCATTCCCCACCCTCTCGCCTCCATGTCTACAACAGGTGGGAAATGTATTTAGTCAAGAATATCATTTTTGGATCCAGGTCATAGAGCTGCACTCCATATGTAAGCATGGCCCTACTTTACTGTAAGCTGACTCTGGGGCCTGAGATGTGTTGAGGCTGAGCTCTGGCTGAAGTCCTGCACTGACCAACATCATGACTCCTGCCTAAGATAATCTTGATCCAGCTCCATTAAAGTCTCCCATTGGCTTCCGTGGGGGGTTGGATTGAGGCTTAACTCCCCAAGCCAAATAATTTCCCCAGAAGGGCTTGTACATTATCTTCTACAGAACTGAGAGCAACAATCCATCAGGTGACACTGGAGCAGAGGGGATAGCCAATTAGCATGGATTCTCCTCCATCTAATACACTGTGTTGCAGATCTGTGAAAACTGGATCTTTCCCATTCCTCTCCCACAATCCTCCTCCTCCCCATACAAAGATATAAGAGAGCTAGGTCATGGTCCCCTGTCAACTTAACTGGTGAATATAAAATGGACAGAAGAGTCTAATGGTTGATTTCTACTGAATGTGAGCCTCTGACTATTGACCTGCCACTACCAGCCTAGCATTTGAGGATAATAGATGCTAACTGAAAAGAAAAATAAAACAATTCTCTAATTTACCCATCCTTGCCACTACAAATACTCAGCCCAGAAAATATGTACAATATTTCTATATTAAAAATGAGTTTTAGGAGATCAGTAAGCCCTACTGCTTCCAAGCAAACCATTTAAACAGAAGATTTTCCCATCCTGGTCTGTGCTGAAGCTTGGGATCTTGAGTGACTAGAAGGCACCTCCACGCCTTATTGTTTATCACATGGGAAGAAAAACCAGGAGAGGGACTGGAAAAGGTTCATCGCCCACAGAGTTCCCTCCCCTCTTCCATATATTTCCTATTCCCAGTTGCTTTCCCTCTCTCGTTTGAAATCAGTGCAGAGCTTCTGGCTGAGCTGTATTATAGTTTTTAAAGTAGTTAAATTAAATTAACCACATCAAAATGTGAATGACTCAGGATGGCTTTTTCGGACAAAGTGTAATGGAGTTCTCTTTTAGAATTATCAAATTTGGCATAGGCAAATTGTTTGAACATGATGGTTTCCCCCCAAATATTTCCTTCAGGTAAACTTGCTCTGCCTACCTATTTACACAGGGAAATAAGAATTGTGTAGTGTTGTATACCACGTTTAACAAGAGCCTGGTTTCCAGATTTGCCAATCATCCACAACGCAAAATGAAACCAATACTGTATTTGTGCGTCTAACACCTCCGGAAGTCAGACCCCTAAGATACAATTTATGAGTAAATTCATGACATGCTCTACTCAAAGTGTAATATTTACCTACTTGATAGAATAGCTTTAGAAAATACTTTCACAAGTGGAATTTTCTTTTCCTTACATTGAAGTCTTACAGCACTGGTTTTGTTTTTATGCTGAGATATAGAAAGGGGAATATGGGCGCTGGGGGAGGAGGGTGGTTACGGGAGGGTGGATTGATGGTTTAAAAAATAATCCATAAGCACTTAATGCATTGTCCTGATGAAGTTGTTGCGGTTAACCCTGTTTTGTTGTGAAGCTGGAGATGGCCTGTGGATCACACATTGTGCAGAAGTGAATTACTTTTTTTCAAATACGAAGCAAGTTGCTTTTGTGAAGAACACTGTCTGATTAATATGTTGAAATTACTCTTGGAGGGAAAAAAAACCTAATTATGGATAGAAATACATCTGTCTGTCATTGGGGAAATGGATGATCTTGTTGCTACAGCTGCTTTTGCCGCTACAGATAATCTTTTATCCAACTTACGAGGTGCATTTAACCTTAGCAGAAGAACCCAGCTAACTCTCTGTTGCACGCCTTGGTGAAATGGATTCTTTACTGGCATCAGTTAATGTTCAGCTGATATGAGCTGGGATATAATCTTAAGTGACAAGACCTGACCGAGTGCAAGCTACTTTTCAGCAACAAATACCTCCTTGCACTATTGAAATGCTAAGGTATTAGTTGCAGAAGGTCTTAAGTCTTACAGCTACAAGCTCCTGTAGTCTGATGACACCATAACTGTTTGCCCGCCAGAGCACGCGGGATTTCAGTAGGACTTAAGTACAGTACGTTTCATCATGGTGTCTCTGCTGATTATATGAAGAATAAATTGTTGTATATGCTGATATGTATGTTATGTACATTTTCACAGTGATGGAATCATTGTAAACAAAAAAAAACTGGAAAAAAAATCACCATTCTGTCTATTTTATGAAATTGATAAAGCAGCTTTATTAAATTATTACAATTCTGTTTCAAAATGGTGTACCTTCCATGTTTCTCTCATCTGATGAGAACTTTGTTTTCCACTTATGTGATTTTTTCCCCCCTCTGCTTCGAGCATCTAATGCATTTTAGTATTAAAGGCAATTATTGAATAAAATTGAAAATAAATGTTTGGTTAAATATGGCTAAAAGGGTTTACTTGTGATTGGCTTGGGTTGTTGGCCTGGCAGAAACCAAAGCAGACAGAGCTGTTCACATGGTCTGAACCCTCTAGAATTTCAACTGGTGCTAAAATGGATACTGTAATAGCCAAGGGCAAATGCCCAACTTTAAAATAACGACCATATTTTGAAATGTTTTAATCTCAGATCTATAATAGGTTCAGCTATTAGCTCATAGGTTCATCTCGGGTGAAATTCACCCTAGCGCATCAGGACCACATAAGCCCCTTTCTTCCATTTAAATTCCACTTACAACCCATGTTAAAGGCTTAAATGTGAACGGCAAAGAAAGGGAAAAAGAGTGTGTCCCCCATTCCCTTCTTCATTGTTTGTAAAGAAGGCCTTTAAAATGTTTCTTCCCCTGGCTTTCTGCCATAGGAATATCAGGGAAAGCATGTCTTACCTTTCAAGGTGTTTGCAGGAGGTCTCTTTGGAAGACTTAGGGAAGTGGTTTGGGAGCTTTCTCAGCCCTTAATTGATTATCCTTGTGCAGGTCTTTTGCACTGGGATGAATTTCACCCATAAGTGGGTGTTATATTGGTCTTTTTCCATTAACTGGATCCGTAATCAACTTCAGCTAAAACACATGATCTTGGCGTTTTGGTGAAAGAGATTAAACAAACCCAAATATCCTGCAGAAAAATAATTACCCAGTGTCTCTTATAAATAGGTGAGGAAGTGGAGTGGCTGATGGTGGAAATAATCATTTAAAAACAGATTCATATGTGCTGTCTTTAGCTTTAAAGCAATGATGAAGGTTACAGCAATCGGACTGTGGTACAATAGTGAAGGCTCCTAGAGGTTTATCCCTTAAAAACTGCCAGATTCTGAGATTTAACACTTGGACCGTGTAACAGTCTATGCTTGCCCTTTAACAGTAGTGGGAGCTAGAAGACCTGTTCCAAGAAGATGGAATGAACAAAGGCCCAGAGGATTGCCCAGAAGATAGG
The DNA here is from genome assembly GCF_026122565.2 of Emydura macquarii macquarii. Classification (NCBI taxonomy): domain Eukaryota; kingdom Metazoa; phylum Chordata; order Testudines; family Chelidae; genus Emydura; species Emydura macquarii. Next base: position 33,441,975 of record NW_027131390.1, on the reverse strand, counting down.
AAGTAGTGTCAGGGAACTAGTAATTACATGGGGAAAAAGCTCAGGACACTGTCCTTTTAAGGGCCTCAGGTCAGGAGCACTGTAGTGTAAGGTGGGATAGGGCTTTCCTCTCTTCCAACCAATCGAGAGCTGCTCTCTGAAGGGTAGTATATAGATAATCACCTCCCTTGGAACAGGAAAGATGCCCGTAGCAGAAGGAAACTAGAGGCAGAAAGCTGACCTTCAGTTAGAAACAGCTAGGAGTGGTGACCTTGTGAAAAACAGATGCTGGCAGGAGAAGAGCTCCACGGCGGAAGAGCCAGAGAGAAATGTGAACTCTTGGGTTGCAATGTGGGAAATTTATTTTTGAGACCTTAAGGATTACGTGGGATTGATTGCGGTCATGAAACCAGCCTCAAGTGGAGGGTGGTTCTACTCCTAAGAGAGACTATATAGAGCTCATGAGGGGCCCTGAAGAGGGAAAACAGAGGCAGAGTGCTGCAGAGGGAGCACAGCAAGTGGCAGCCCTGTTACAGGCCAGAGGAAGAAAATCCATCTACACTGCAACGTGTGATAGAAAAAAATCTGTGCGTGGCTGCAGATCCTGCATTCCTTGCACACTCAGAACGCCCGTGTACTTTCACGGAGAGCTGTGGGAGAGCAAGGAATGCAGGGTTGAGCCCTTGGGGGGTTTTTAGTTACAAAGATCATCTTGAGGCTGAATTCACTCCACTGTGCAGGTCGTGCACAAAATCATTTGCACCCCTTGGATCCCACACTAAGTACTTCTGTGGTGGTTAGGGTTTGGCATGGCGCTTTGCACTAGGGTCAGGTTCGGCATGACTGTACTGACCTTTTACCATAAGGATAGACTGTAGAAGATTAATTTTTAACACAACATTCTGCAGGTTATTCATTTCCATTAGAAATCTGCTAAGGAGAGTAATGCCGAAAGAAAAGCATCTCTGATTGAGCCTGTAACGTAGGGCTCTGAGGGCCAGATTTTCAAAGAGCTCAGCAAATTGGATGCTCGTTGGTGCCAAGATCTTGAAAATCTGGCCATAAGTGTCACAAGTCCCAACTGTGCCAGGCACTGTACAGCCAAATAACGAAGACAGCCTCTGCTCCAGTGTAGCTGTCAGGCAGGACATGGGGAGCGGATAAAAGAGACAAACAGGAGGGTGGGAAGAAGAGGAAACATATGGAAACTTCAATGGAAGTGATAGATTTGGCAAATCTGACCCATATTTAAGGGAGACATGCTCCTCTGAAAATCTTGCTCCAGCTGTAGGGGCTGAGCATATGGAAACCTGGCGCCATGAGTCAGTCAGAGCTGTGTTGATCTGTGCTAAACCTGAGCAGAGCTGGACTGATGGAGTGAAATTTGCCTTCATACAGAGGGCCCATGGAAAGGACCCATGAAGCCCTGAGCCCTTAGAATTAAATTCATCCCAGTGTAGGGACCCACGTACCACATAAGCCCTTAAATTACAGGCACATGTTATCTTTCATGTGTGGCTTAAGTGGTGTGGATGTTGTTGTGTGAATCCCTTGCAGTGTGCATTATCTGCCCGTGCTAGCTGGCTCTATACTAGACTTTTATCTATCTATTTATTTATTTAAAAAGAAATTTACCGCCATTAGACTTCCAGTGCTGCAGCTCCAATGGTGGTAGCCAGAGTGGGAGTGCTGGTGTAGACAAGGCACAGAGGTTGTCCTGCAGTGCGGTCTATGCCTGCTCAGAACGGTCTAAACGCAACGGTAAGAATGTAAGTGATGTTGATGCCCTGATTACACTAGCACTCCCAGAGTTGCTATCACCAGTGGAGCTGCACCAGTGATGGGGTGACTGTGGGGCATTTTCCAGGAAAGGCGAGTGCAGACCAGGGCCCAGAGGCTTGAAAGGCCCAGATCGTGATTCTCTCGCTCACAGATCGTCTCATGTAAAAAGGTGACAAAAACCTACGTATTAAAGTGAGCACTCTGCTCTCCAGACCGTGAGTACTCTGCATCGCTTCACCAACGGCTCCAGTGTGATTCACCAACCAGCGATGATGCCTCATCCCTCACTGGACCGGCCGAGGCGGAAATGATACAGAGGTGGCTCTCGCTTCTGTGGGGGAGGGGAGAGGAGAGGGGAGCGTCTCAGGATGATTCTAGAAGCTGCATTGATCAGGCCTATAGGAAGATCTCCCCAGTCCTCCCCAGGTAGTGGGTCTGGATGGTGGGCTCCAAGCCGGCAGATTTTTGGGGCTTTGGGAGAAATTAGGGGAGCCGGGCACAATGATCCTTAACGAGCAGTAATTCAAACGGGAGGGGACTGGCAGCAGGGGCCGTTCTTCACTCTAGAGCACATGCCACGCTTGGTCTGGAATTGCTCTGAGTTGAGACTCTAGGCAGGCTGCAAGCCCCTCTGTTTCCCCAGTCCTGTTTGCCCAGGGGTGGCTGTCAGGCCTGGGCAGTTCTGATGGCTCTTGGGGTTCTCAGTAGGCAGCCGGATTCCTGTAAATTTGATTTAAATAACTGCACAGGAACCTATAGAAGGGGACATGAGATAACTTCCTTGCTGCAGCCCTGGGAAGCCTGCTGTGGGGACTGTGGGGCAGCTGGGATTGGGGCAGCCTGTGTTCACTGATTAGTGTCACATGCCAGGGGGGGTGAGGGGAGGGGAACTCTGATGCATGGCAATGCAGGCTGCCTACTGTGGGAATTGGCTACCGCTTGGTGGCACATCTACCCAAGGCGCATGCCAGTGCACGTCACGTCCGAGGACAGAGCTGAGCTGAGCTGTGAGTGGCTTAAAAAATCTTGCTTTGGTTTTTTGGAGTGCCGTTCCTGATTACGGGTGTTTTCAATGGATTGCTTTCACAAATTCGTTCTAGAGTTTGGCTTCTCCGCAGAACTGGTGGGCACAACACGCTCTGCGGTATCACAGTGGAGACACGCATCCTGTGGGAGCAGGTTTTAGCTTAACTCCTTCAGTGCTACTGAACTTTCCAGAAAGAACAAAGCTGCTGAGCTGTGAATGTCCCAGGTACGTTTCTATGTAACACAAGTGCATTGGTGATTGGTGATTTGCTGGTGGCCCAGGTTTCATTTAGGTACCTAAAACCTGGCCCCATGTGGGTCTTGAGCTTATTCGCAAATTGTACCACCCTCGGAGCGAAATTCACCCTATGTAGGCCACTGGCATGAGCGTGAAGGTCTTGGGCTAATCCTTTACTTAGGGATGAATTTCACTCCATGGTCCCAGTCCAATTCCCACTGAGTTTCATGGAAAGACTTACATTGACTTCAGTGGGAATTGGGTAGGGGAATGATTTAATAAAACTGTTCTAACCCCAGTCAGTGCATTTTGCATGCTGGAAAGCTCCTCGTTACAGCCAGCTGAGAGCCGTCTTAAATGTCAGTGCTATGATATCTCCCCCTCCTGCTCTGCTAGCCAGCTGTCAGCATACTGCGTCTCCTCCGGCACACCCCAAAGAGCTTACAGCAGCTTAAAGCCACTGTGTGTTTAGACAATAATGTTTGTTTTGAAGTTTGCATAAATAACAGACCCAGAAAAGGGCTTAGGCGGATGGAGGCGAGAAAGCCTAATTTATAGCAGTCCACTGAGAAGGAAGAGATTCAGTTTTAAAAATGCCTGCTCAGAAATAATGCTGGCCCAGAATAACGCTCTACATTGTATTCCTCTCGAGGCCTCCTTGCACATAAACAGGGAGGGCCAGATCCTCAGCTGATGTAAAAGCACTGAAGTCAGAGAAGCTATGTCGATTTTCACCAGGCGGGGATCTAGCTTTTAATGGGGGTATGATCTATGCTAGGTGTATGGAAGGCAGCTGTTACTTCCTGGTCCACAAGCAGACATATTCGATATTTACTGTAAGATCTTTATATTTCTTTCCTATTTCCAATTACAGTCCCAAATACATCAAAATTATAAAGAGCATCTTGTTGCTGGTAACACTGCTAATGGATGGCACTTTTCACCTTGCCTTGCCCTGCCCATGCTGCTGCTAGAATAACAGAAATGGAAGGGACCTTGCACGGTCATCTAGTCCAGTCCCCTGCACTCATGGCAGGACTAAGTAATATCTGGACCATCCCTGACAGCTGTTTGTCTAACTTGCTTTTAAAAATCTCCAGTGATGAGATTTCACAACATCCCTAGGCAATTTATTCCAGTGATTAACCACCCTGAGAGTTAGGAAGTTTTTCCTAATGTCCAACCTAAACTGCCCTTGCTGCAATTTAAACCCATTGTTTCTTGTCCTATCCTCTGAGGTTAAGGAGAATAATTTTTCTTCTTCCTCCTTGTAACAACCTTTTATGTATTTGAAAACTGTTATCATGTCCCCTCCCAGTCTTCTCCAGGCTAAACAAACCCAGTTTTTTCAGTCTTCCCTCATAGGTCATGTTTTCTAGACCTTTAATCTTTTTTTTTTCTCCCCCTCTTCTCTGGACTTTCTCCAATCTGTTCACATCTTTCCTGAAATGTGGCACCCAGAACTGGACACAATACTGCAGTTGAGGCCTAATCAGTGCGCAGTAGAGCAAAAGCATTACTTCCTGTGTCTTGCTTACAACACTCCTGCTAATACATTCCAGAATGATGTTTGCTTTTTTTGTAATAATAGTCTCACACCATTGACTCATATTTAGCTGACCCCCAGATCCCTTTTCTGCAGTACTCTTTCCTAGGGAGTTGTTTCCCATTTTCTATGTGTGCAACTGATTGTTCCTTCCTAAGTGGAATACTTTGCATTTGTCCTTATTGCATTTCATCCTGTTTACTTCAAACCATTTCTCCAGTTTGGCCAAATCATTTTGAATTTTAATCCTATCCCCCAAAGCACTTTCAACCCATCCCAGCTTAGTATCATCTGCAAATTTTATAAGTGTACTCTGTATGCCATTATCTAAAGCATTGAGGAAGATATTGAACAGAACTGGACCCAGAACTGAACTCTGTGGGACCCCATTCAATATGTCCTTCCAACTAGACTCTGAACCACTGAGGGAACAGTGTTCCAATGGGCAGTTTTATGCACACACCTTATAGTAGCTCCATTTAGTTTGTATTTCCCTAGTTTGTTTATGAGAAGGTAATGTGAGACAGTATCAAAAGCCTTACTAAAGTCAAGATATGCCACATCTACTGCTTCCCCCCCCATCCACAAGGCTTGTTACCCCGTCAAAGAAATCTATCAGGTTGGTTTGACATGATTTATTCTTGACAAATCCATACTGTGTGTTACTTATCATCTTACTATCTTCTAGGATGTTTGCAAATTGATTGCTTAATTATTTGCCTCGTTATTTTTCCGGGTACTGAAGTTAAGATGACTGGTCTGTAATTCCCCAGAGTGACTAGAAGTTGCTGCGCTCTGAGGGCTGAATAGTGGCTTATGTGAAATGAGATGGTGGGATTCAGCTTGTTTCCCAGGAGGCAGCTGTGTTTATCAACAAACCACCATCACATCTGGCCCTTTTATTCACAGTCCAAGTGGAGGTCCGGGATAGAATGGGCTGTGGAGACTGACTCCCCTCTAGGCCACATTGGAGGCATGGTGGTTGGGCAATGCGAGGAAATCTTGCACTACCATTGACCTGTAGGCAGTTTACTCGTGCTGTGCCCACTTTGCTCAGCCTATGCTGGCGCCAAGAGATGCCATGGGCTCACCCAGGGAAATCCTCTGCCCCAGTGGACCCCCTTGGCTTGCACAGATTTCCAGCAAGCACACAGGGTCTATCTACACTGGACACTAAGCCTGGGCTTTGACTCAGCTTTGAGCTCAAGCCCTCCATCCATCCACACACACACCAGTCTGACATGGGTCAGCAAACACTTGGGACTGTTACTGGGGATGGATCAGCATCCAAGTCCTGCTGAGACTTGGGTCCAAGCCCTAACATTTACAGTGTAGACACAGGTCAAGCTGCAGACCCGAATCAGCAAGACTGTGTCATGCAGTATAGATGCATTAGCATGTCTGATACCCGGGTGCAGTGGTTGTAAGCCCAGGTTTACAATGCAGTGTGGATGCTCAAGTGTGGGCTAGGAAACAGCGAGTCTGCTAGCCCAGGTCTGACAGACCCAGGCTTGGTATGCAGTGTAGATATACCCACAGAAGCCTTCAGTGTGTGGGGTGTTTCATGGCAGACAAGGGACGGGGTAGAGGCACAAGGAGGCATAGCCAGGGTGTTTCCCCCTTCACTTACACATCTCCTATGGAAAGGGCCAAAAGTTAAGGCAGCGCTTTAGACTGCTCTAACCTCCGTTAGGGGCTGGCCTGGCACCTGCAAGCCCCAACATTAGGGGAAGGGGAAAGCTCCTCTTCTTGGTCCCTGCCCTGGGATAAATGCCCCTGGCCGTAACCGTTCTGTGCATGGAGAGAGGGTTTAAAGTCTCCAGGACCGACGCCAGCATTAACTTCTCTCGAAAGAGAGCAGGGATCCATTATCAAACAACGGAGCCAGTTCCTGACCTAGCCAAAGTTTAGCGCTGATTCACAGAGCTCTCATTTCTATTTCTTCTGAATATTATTTTTATGTTATATGTCTTCTATTTGAAGTTAAACTGGAATATCTAAATGCAGCCAAATTGGATTAGCAGGCAATGAATTATCATATACTTTGACTATTAAATCCACAAAGAGAAGAACAAACAAACTGGAGGGATCAAAGGCCTGAAAGCACAGTGTAAAAAAAGAAAGTTGTCTGATTGAAACACAACATCTCCATAAATGGAGAGAGAGTCACAGGAAGAGAAGGGGGATGGGCAGTGGGAATGACGAGGGACCCAATCCTGCTTTCATGGCAGTCCCTGAACATCTTTGGTTTTGCTGTTGGGATTTAGGTGTTTTGGGAGGACTAGGAATCCAGGATCGGGCCCCAAGCATGACTTTTTATCTGCCTTTGTCTGTAATGGTGCGGTAGATATGCTTGGTGCTTTTACAAATAAATAGACAGTCTTTGCACTCGGGGCATTTCCCCGCACTGAAATTGTCCTCCCCATAATCCCATCAATCGGTGAGGGTTTGCTGCCATCTCCTTCCCCTAGGAAACCTGCCCACAGGAAGCCAGGGCCACCTAGGTGGAGGGTCTGTATCTCTGTGTATGTCCCTTGGTTCCCTGATTGTCTGATTCCCTTGACTCAGTTGGTGTCCCAGTCTGTGTGGGGATGGGGTCACAGACAAGGGAAGGAAACTGTCCCCTTTTTCACAGGGGGTTCCCAAGCATTGGGTGGCCAATGTGCACATATTGTGGGTGAATGGAAGCAGGAAACTCAATTACAGGGGAGCAGCATGTCTTAACATGGGCCCCAACCAAAACTATAGGGCCAACCTTCTTTTCAGTCACGCACACATGCATAAATAGCCGCCTCAAACTCTTCTGGTACATTGCAAAGCAATAAACCATTATCAGGCTGATTGGGGAGCATCCGGCCAGCAACGAGATTGAATGATCATCACAGGAGATGCATTCTGAAATGGTCAGAGTGCACAGCGCTCATTATGCACTGGGGAGCTTAGTCAATAGCTAGAGGACTAGGGCCATGAGTTATTAATACACATCAGGGAGACTGTTGTTGGTTTATTGCATGTACGTACGTGTCTACGGTGAGAACTTGTGTTCATCCACTCCTTCAACTCCACAAACTTGAGTCTTTGTACAGTCAGTTCAGCCTTCTTGTCCAGGAATCTCCTCTGGAAGGCCACTCTCCGCAGATCAGGTATGAGGTGAGTAGTAGCAGAACAACTGTGTCAGTGTGCCTGTATTCTGACAGCGCTTCATCAGTGTGCCCACAGATCTACCCCTAAAGAGGTGCGAGAACCTCTGTCCCCACAGTCCATTACATCTGCCGAGTATGAGATACGGAGTCTTGGAGTCAAACTCTGCTTTCATTTTTACATGGTGTAAAATCAGGGTAAACCCATTGGTCCTGATTCCCCATTGCCGTGTTATGTTCATGGCAAACACACACACAGACATTAGAGATGTGAAGTATGCTTGCTGGAAGGTTGCAATGTAACATTTCTTTATTCCTCATCATTCAAAACCATAACACAGAAGAACCCCAAAACGGAGAGAGAGCGAGAGAGGGCTGCTCACTAAAACAGAGGCAGAAATCACCTCACCTTACTTTAGGCTGGCTGGCTGCAAATTGACTGGCAGTGCCTGTTTGCCAGCCAACCTCAGATCTCATACTTTCCTGTAGAGCCCACTAGGCTGCAAGTAAGAGCTGGAAATGCCCTGAAAATTAAAGTGACATCTTATAATTTTTGCACCATTTTCAATACACCCCTCCCTGTACCTTCTGCAGTTATTTACCAGTGTGAAATGGGTGGTAAACTCTACCATCACATACACTGCCAACTGGTGTAGTTAACCTGGATTTTCACTGCTTTGCAGCTTGTTCTATATACAGAGTTGCAGCAGTTTAACTAAGGGTGTGCTTTTCAGCAGATTTAGTTAAATCTGGTGCATCTTTGTGTGTAAAAATGCTCACACTGGTTTAACTTAGCTTATGTTGGAGTAGCTTGCCACCAGAGCAGCAAGCTAAGCCAATATAACCAGATTTAAACAAAGGGCTTTCTGCTGGCTTAATTACATTGGTTTTTAAAGCGATGCAGTTCAATTGGTGCAACTTCTGCATGTCGACAAACCCTGATAGAAAGCAGAATTTAAATCTAATTTTCTAGGAACTGGTAGACCCCTGATTCATTTTACCTGTGTCCCCAAGTAGTCATCAGAGAGACAAACACAGCCAGCTGCGCAACACCCCTTCTACTTCACTTTACATTACATGTGTTTCCCTATTTCATTTCAGCGCCACAGAGGTAAGTGACAAAAAATGGGTTGGAGGAGAGGGGTGACTGGAGTGGGAGAGGTATGTACGTGCTGTGCTTGCAGGCTGTGTGTCATGATGTGATTGGGTGTGCGTGGGAGGCTGGGGATGTTTTCCTGGAACACATTAAATAGTTAACGTTGTGAGGCTGCAACCTGTGTTTTTACAGCATCATTGTGGAAAATCCTCTTGTGGCGCTTTACATTAATACAGATGAAAAATAGACACATGGCAAACAATATTAACCCCATCACCTATCAAGCTTAAAAGCTTTTCCTGAGAAAAACGTTTCAAGATTGCTGATAAGTAATTGCAGAATGGGCTTTGATCTCTTAGGGACAGGGGAAGTTCATTGCACAACACAAAGTGTTGACTGCAAAAAAGCATGAGCTCCAGCATATTTTTTTCTGAATGCCCAGCACGACTTATAAACCCTCCCCCTGGATTCTGAGGGGTGAGCTAAGACATATGGCATGAGAAGGTCAAAGTCACACACTAGAGTAATTCCTCACAAAGGCTTAGAAGTCAAGAGAAGAATTTTAAACTCAACCTGGCACTTTGTGGGAAGCCAGTGCAGCCTCTGAAAGCACAGGAGAGACATGAGCCAAACAGCAGCTTTGGCAGGGCCATTCTACCTTGGCTGAAGGTAATGGATTGTCTTCCAAGGCACAGATAAAGAAGAGTTACTATAATAAAGCCACAGAGAAGCAAACACAGGCACTAAGGTTTCCAACTTCCAGGGCGGGAGGGATGGGAGTTGCCTGGCAACGTGTCAGATACGGCAGAGCTCTGCCTTCCTTAGCAGCAGCTTGTCAGTCACAAAACTGAGACCCGTTCAGAAATGAGAAATGAAGCCATCTCAGGCAGAGGTGTCCTTTGCTTCCTGCGCCCAGCCCCTCTAGACCATGTGACCACTCCATTGGACTTTCTTTCCGATATGCTTCAGACCACTGCCCCATCTGCAACGCAACGGCTACCCCTGTGCTTTCACTATGGACTCACCCTGCCTCCTACCAGTCAATGGCTCCATCACTGTCCCTCGCCCACTAGCCATACACAGCTGCCCTTGCTCTGTACTCTGACTGCACCTGGGGCCCTTTCCTCTCACTAGGACTGTACTCACATGCATCCTGGCCTTCCCTTATTGTAGGTGTCACCTGACCCTCTGCCTCCCTGCTGGCTGCATAGATGCCCCTTCTCCCTCACTGGTGTTGCAAACTTGCCCTTTCATCCTCTTACTATGGCCCACCTTCCAGCCGCATCCCTTCCCTCTTCGTTATTGCTGCCTACTGTCCTCTCCCACTTGGCCATGGTCACCCCTACCCATTCCCCTACAGTGAGTGATCAGTCCACTGAAAAAGGGTACAGCATTGGGCTAAATGCAAGTGCACACCCACATTCAGGTGCCCGCTTTAAATACATTGTTTCAAAGTTATCCATTATATAGTCCAGCGGTTCTCAACCTTTTTTTCCCAAGTACCACTCGGGCCAGGTACAGTCAGGTCAAGTACCACTTGACCCGACTGTACCTGACCTGAGTACCACTTGGGGAAAAAAAAGGGAGGGGACTTGCGACGGGGTTTCGCGGCGGCGGTGGGAGGGATTTGCAGTGGGGTTTTGTGGCGGCGGGGAGAGACGGGCGGCGGGGTTTTCGGCGGCGGGGTTTCACACGGGCGGGTGGGAGGGCCCTTCCGGCGGCGGCGGATTCAGCGGCGCGCGTACCACCCAGCCTTCCGCTAAGTACCACCGGTGGTACGCGTACCACTGGTTGAGAACCGCTGATATAGTCTATAAACGCTTTTCTACCTAACACTGAGATTAGTTTGCTAACTCCGGCGACGTCTTCACTGATGGCGGCAAATTCACTGCCATCAGATCGATTTCTCTGGATCGACCGAGCGGTCAGTGAAAATCCGCTCAGTTGATCCAGAAATCGGCGTATTAAGACCACCTTCTCAAGTGGCACAGTGCAGTGAAGACGGCATGGAGAACAGAAGCAGAGAAGTCGAGGGGAGTTACGCAAGTTTTTTGCATAGCTGGTCGACTGCCGCCGAATCTCGGAGGTAAGTGTAGACAAGCCCTCAGTTGTTTACCTGATTGGACTGCTGACCCAGTTGTTCACGTGATCAGGTTGCTGGCTCAACTTTTTGCTTGGCCGTTCTCTTTCTTGCCAGACAAGCAGGAATCTTTCCACATGTCCCAACACCTACAATATGCATTCTACATATTCCATCCTATATTATGACCTTTCCCACCCATCCCTGGCTTCCTGTCCTTTCCCCTTTTATTATGGCTGATCCAATCTGCAGCTGCCCCTTTCCCTCTTCACCGTGTTCACTCCCTGTTCCTCCCACTGTAGCTTCCCCTTTGCTCCTTGCAATTGGCCCCGTCCTTGTTTTGCTTGTGGGCCCACTTAGATCATTGCTGTATTGTTTGGTGTGTTTTGTAATCTCCTTTTACTGGTGTGTCGGTGACTGATTTTCTAAGCATATGTCCCCATCAAATTAGGCCCCTTCAGAAGTTGCAACATTAGACATGGGCGTGGATGATAGTGGCAGCAAATGAGCCCACAGGACAGCTAGTCTCACTGCAAGCATGCAATGTGGTGACCAGGTAAAGGGTTCAGATGTATGAAGAATCGGGGATACTAGAGCAGCTGTAATGAGATTGTGGCAAAGAGCTCTTCCTATGTAAAGTAAAATAGACGAACAGCAGCACCCAAACTGCCTTCACTTGGGCTGGGGACTGGTTCTGCCACCTAGTACTAAGGAATAATCCACCCTTCCAGCTCCTTTCCACTCTTTGCTCTACAGGTTACGTTCTGGGCAGCAGTTGTTACTCACCTAGCTTCATTCTGCTCCCTCTGTGTACACTAGGAAGAGACCAGACAGACAGAGAGGGGAGCTGTTTTACCTGGCAAGACATTTCTGCATAAAAGAAAAACCTTCTGAAAAGTTTAGTTAAACTCAGAGTGATCGAGGGCAAACCTCCCACTGCTTTCAATGGGGCCAAGATTTCACCACAGAGCTCTGATCTACAGTTCCTGGAGAGGACCAAAATGTGTTATATGGAGAACTTATTAAAGTGAGGATTTCTAAGTAGCAGATCGTTCTCTAGTTCTCTGCGACAGCACCCGGTGTTATCTGTCTCTCTGCACACATACAACACCTTTGCTACCTTTGCTTACCTCCAGTTGTCCACTAATACATGTTCTGGAGTTTCCTAGTCTGAATTTAGGAGTCTCCCTGTCCAAGCTTCCAATACCACCCAGTTCCACCTTTAAATTACCTCAACAAACATATGAGGTCATTCATCATCTATAGCCACTCTGATCTGCAAGCTGTACCATCTACAGACCAGCAATGTAGTATTTAATTGCTCATTGGCTAATCAGCTGTGGTAATTATGGTGACCAGATGTCCTGATTTTATAGGGACAGTCCTGATATTCAGGGCTTTTTCTTACATAGGTGCCTATAACGCCCCACTCCCATCCTAATTTTTCACACTTGCTATTTGGTCACCCTCGTGCTAATACAGTAATTCTATATTTGCTTGGCTTGAAATGCTCCTGCTAAGCAATTCCTCTCTTGCAACTCTGACTGAATCTTTTTGCCTTCTGTAACTTCCACTTTCCATCTGCATCAAGTTCAAGCAGTTGTCTTCACTTTCAAAGCTATCCACAGTTCCATTCCTGCCTGCATCTCATCTAAACTCTCCATGAGGAAGTGACATGACTGTGCTGGCTCCATCCGACGTCCAAGGCAGGGCCTTCCATTCTATACTTGGAGTGGATAGTATGTATCTATCTCATGTGCAAGTCTTGGAATGGCATTAGTGTGGGATAAGGACTGTCCAGTTGCCCCTTGGAGTCCTTAGCTGACCGTATAGAGTTCTGCTCTCCAGTGGTGTTAGCATGAATGAGTGTTGAGGGGGTCTTTAACATCTAAATCAGGAGTGTCAAACTCACTGATGGTGGCGGGCCACATTTTTCATAAACTGCACTTCAGCAGGACCATGCCCTAGGAGCAATACCCTCCGCCGAAAAATTCAGGGTATCTTCCCCTTTTCGGCGGCTGCTGCTGTCAAAACTCGCCGTGTTCAAAACTCGCTGGCAATGCCGGGCCACATTCCAATAATCCTTTTTTCCAGTGGGCCATGCCCTCCACCGAGAAATCTTACTGCTGCCTCCTTTTCAGAGGCTGGGTTTTGCGGAGGAAGGTATTGCCGCTTTAAGACTCTCTTAAAGTGGCAATGCCCTCCGCCAACAAATCTCTTAAAGTAGCAATGCCATACGCAGAGAAATATCTTAAAGTGGCACTTTCGGCGGCAGCATGACTTACTTAAACTGGCGATCCGGCCCGCGTGCCGTATGTTTGACACCCCTGATCTAAATGGACAGTGATTCTTCTGAATTAGCTCAGTATTTCACAGTCACAATGATAAGCCACAATTACCTTTGTCATGGAGTGATCACCGCCTCCTGTGTTTCACCTCACTTGTCCCACTGAGACATAAGATGTATTCTACTGTCCTGCCCTTAAAGGCTACTAGAACCAGATGACCCTGTGCATCCCCCAGAGCACTGTACTGGTAGTCTGATAGGACAGAATAGCAGTCTTTTGACAATGACTGTCAGTATGATTGAGGTCCTAAGTGCCCTTTTCATAGTCTCCATCCTTGTGAGTCTCCGTGGTATGAAAATAGCCTGCAACAGTAATGAGAAGAAGACTAGAGTCTCCCCCCTCATATGGTAGCTGAAATCTTTGTAGATGCTTGAGCTAATAACCCCTGATTTAAATCTGAGGGGGCTGAAATTGAGCATTTTCAGGGAGGGATCCTCAGCTCTGGAACTTGCTTCTCCCATTGGTCCAGCAGAGGCTGGGTCTGCCTCGCTGCAGGAAACATGGAAAAGTCTATCTCCATGCAAGAGGCTGAGGCAAGAGACCTGCAGCCCTTCTGTTAGTGATTGACCGCGTATATCTTTGGCTTGTAGTGAATTGTAGTGAATTCAGGCGATGAATAGGCACATTTCAATGTGCTGAAAACAATACATGGAGCGTGTAACCTCTCTGGGGCATGGACTATTATTTGTGCTGCACATTTTATCTGTTGCAGAATGCTGTGGCCATCTACGGTGCTGTACAAATAAGCTTCGTAACAGTGGGTGATGGCTCCTTGTGAGCATCCTCTGGGTAGAATGCAACCCACTCATTATCACTAACTTGCAAACACACTTTTCAGCTTTTTATAAGATTTTTTTTTCCAGTGGGCCTCATGACCTCTGAACTTCCCAGGCTCTGGGTCAGCTGCTTTGTAATGCATGGCACCTGACCAAGATGCCACTCTGTCATACAGGCGAACAGCTGAGTGGAATCTGATTATAAGAATACGTTTGCCCTCTGCATTGTAAATCTCACCTGGATGTTTGGGGCCAAAGAGTTTTGCTGACACTGTTTGCTGAAGGAAATAAATTGTCTGAAATGTATGTGCTCAGCTGGAGTTTCTCTAATTCATATTTTCTGGTGTTTATTACACCAACTTTTTCTCTGTGGGCACAGATTCTAAGGCTGGAAGGGAATTTGCTATTTCCCTTCAGCCCAAGTAATAATTATAACAATTTATTTAATACAGCTACTGACACCCCTGTGGGGTGACCCATTTGTGTGTGAGTCTCGCCCGTCTCTACCTGAAGATTCATGTGGGATTCATGATAATCCAGGCTTGTTTGCAACAGTAATTCCAGCATAAGATTTTGCCTCCTATTACTCTAGCAAAAAGAGCCCACCTTTTCAGAAAATAGCCAGTGGAGGTAAAAAAGGGGTCAGCATTCGTGTGATTCGGAATGCAGGGACCTTCCCCTTAGGGGTTGCGGAGGAGAAGCAGCAATGAAATTTGTGAGAGTTAGATGGGGAGCTCTAAGGGACTAGAGGGCTCAACCAGATATCTCAACTCACGCTCTGCAAACTCTGGTCCCTGCTGCTGTTACTGGGGCCCAAAGACTCTGTGAGGACTTTGAGGAAAATGCCAGGCCAGAGACCAAGAGAGGAGAGACCCTTGTGAGGTCAGAGAGATTGCTGCTCCTGCCTACCTCAGAAGGAGTTGGGTCCCTCCCCTCAGCCAAGAGGACAGAAACTGTGAGTAGATCTGGGTAACCTCCTGCCATGGCTTGGAGTAGGTGCCATATACCCATCCTTACAGAGACCCAGTGCTTCCTGAGGGAACTCCATCCCATCCAGGCTGGTGTACCCTCTCCCCTCTGCCATTATTGGGTCCATCACCCATGGCAACGGGACCCACCCTCTACAAGCCTGCCAGGATGTGTGCATGTCAGACTGATCATTTAGCAGTCCAGTAGTCATAGCTGACACAGAGCCGGAGATGGGGAGTTAACCCTTGTTTAAGTGGTGGAACCATTTCATGGCTGTGTTTAATAAGGAGAGGTTGGCTTTGTAACAGGAGCCACTGGAGTCAGTCAATACTGACCTTCTGTTACCCTCACTCATCGCATGTCACTGGCACCACTGATTAAAGACCAATGACCAATGGCTTTCCCGTCACACACCTACGGCAGATTTTGGGCTTTTATTCTATTAGCTTATTTGCCAGCCTTTTTACTGGTCTCTAGTTTCAGTTTAAAGAAGGCCGTTCAGGACAGGTTGCCCATCTTCTGGGGCTGTGCTGTCCACTTGTGTTGGCTCTTTAGCTCTTTGGCTCTTGTGATGCACCCGTTTGCGTAAATGGGTCTTGCTGGCTTCCCCAGGGGGACTGTGAAGAGTGTTTCCCTGGTGGCGACACTGCATAGTGCTGATGCATCCTTCTGCAGAGCCTCCCCCTCCAGGTCCCAATAAATCTACGTCTCTTGTTTAAAGCCTGAGAATGGCTGCCCAGAGACATGGAGGCAGAGTTCCCCTGAGGGAGGTGGGAAATCATAAGCTGTAGCTTGATTGAAGGATACCAGTAGCACTCAGCTTTTGAAATCTCCAAAGAGAGTTGAGATATTTCTTGATCTGCTCTTAAATAAGTCATTGCGACTGCTGCTAACTTACATTAACAACTGAAAGGCATCTTGATGTGCCGGGAGTGAGGCGCATACATCTCTGTGCATCAGAACAGGAATTATCTACCCCAAAGGTGTCTGTGGAGATGTCACGGCAGGCAGGAATTCTGCTTCTGCTCCTGGATGTAGCCTAAGGAAGAGACTTGGGGGCATTAAATATTTGATGCACAAAATTTATTTTAGCCTGATCCAGATTGGTGTTGCTCTGCTTCCAGAATGTAATTGGTTAGAAGAACAAACTCAAGCCATTTTCTGAGGCAGAGCCATTGTTGTGTTAGCACAGCGACATTATAACTATAGATCAATGTGACAGAAGGAGCCAACAAAGGTGTTTTAAGATTCAGGCCCATCTGCATTTACCAATTTTACATAAAGTCAGCACAAGCACAAATGCCTTTTAAAGTATAATGGGCATGCTGCTATACAGCTCCGTGAAATCAACAGTTTGGGGTTTATAACAAAGATGTGTCACGTATCCATTGTAGAGATAATGCCCGAGCCTTAATGTAAATCCAGGTAATGGATATCTGCTTCATATTCACAATGCAAAATGACTGTGCAGTTTGGGTCCTGATGGCATTCCCCCTCCCCTTCTCTGCCATCTACAGCCCTACTTGGCAGATGATCAACAAAAAGGGAATGATGAGGCCAGCCCCCTGGCTAGAGCAGCACTTTGTAGAATAGGGACCCAGACAAGCTGCTCTTTCTTCCAGAGCTGGCAAGACTCTTTTTCCTTTTTTTTTTTACTGCCCCATCCTCAGAAAAACCCAACTCTCTCACTAGTGCATTGCTCAGTATTTTTTTCACCACCATCATAACAAGAAGGGATAAAGTCAAACGTCGTACCGGGCAATTTGTTTGCAACGTGGCACACACTTGGAAGTGCTAGACAAGCCCACTAGCCCAAATGCATCTCAGCACAGAGGCTGGAAGAAGGCGGGGTGGGCTGTGGTATTATTAGGCCAGCCTGCATAGCCTGTGGCACTTCTGCTACATTTTGCTCTCAGATGATTCCTATGACTCTTTCCCCCGTATTACATAGATAGGCCGAATGGAGTGTGATTGCATCTAGAGACGAGCAGCCTGCTGTTTGGCCTGGTCTGCCATGTAGGTCAGGTCTATGAAAGGCTATCACCCCATCACATGCAAAGGGTCAGTAGTCAATGAGACCAGTGGCTCCTGTTACATTTGTCTCCGGATTTACCCTCCCCACCCCCCTCTTGGATTCTGGCACTTCTCAAACAGATCCCAATCAGTTCTCAGGCATCAGATCCAGTTCTTTGTCCTTGTGATCTACCTGGTCTATGGAGCTGATGTTCTCCTCTGCCTTTCCTTACTGCTGCTATACAAGTAGCCTCTGGCCAGGCATTTAGCCTGTCCCCTCAGTAAAATGGCAGGTTTTCCACCCTGCTCTAGACTTGCTCTTATTATACTGGACTTTGTCCTAGTCATTGATCTTTCCCCAGAACTGTTTGTTGGACCACGGTGTGCCCAGCTCTGGCAAGGTGCTTACACACAAATCAGAGACCAGAGTGTTCTGAAGCATGCCAGGTTCAGCTCTCACTGCATTTCCCATCACCCCGAATAGTCACCGATGTCCATACATGTGCTTCTAGCCAACTGACAGCCTGCCCTCAGGGAGGCTTCTTGTGAGACCTTTTGGCTAGGAACGGAGCTGATCACAGGAGAATGTTATACTGATGCTGCCCAAATAGCATGCAAATGAGCTCTGTGGCATGGGCCGTGCTATTTGCACAGGTAAGTGGCTACTGGCAAATTTTGCCCTCTGTTCAGAAAGTAGACTAACCAGCCACCTAAGCACTGTGTGGCTGTATCAGGAGGACATTGTGGGTCATTAGGTCACATTCATGCTGCACCAGTGAAAACTGGAGGGCCACATGGTGGTTAGACTTGCTCAAAGCATGTGTAATCCACATGATCTGAGCTCCTGCGAACTCTTGGGAGCATCTTCATCTGTGGATGTAAGGTGTTACAGGTGCGCTAGAGGTACAAAACTGTGGTTAGCATGCCCAATTTCTCTAGTGGAGACAAGGACTCTGTGCTGCAGTAGACACTGCTGCTTGGTCGTCACTGCACTTGATTGCCAACTGGAGGTGCAAGTTTTAACTGTATGACTGATTCCTCCTGGTATTAACATTGATGAGAAGTATGTCAGTAAATTTGAAGCGCTCAGTTTGAACCAAAGCCTTCACCATCACCTTTCCCAGTGAAGCCACTTCGGTTTCATCATTCAGCCAACATGAAATGACAGCCTCAAAATGGTTAGACTGGGTTTTTTTGTTTGTTGCACGTTTCAAAGCTATTGAAAAAGGCATATTTTGTTACTTTGGCTTAAAAACTGCAAACAGCTATGCTGGGATGTCCTCATTTTCCATTTCTTTTCTTATGATTTGAAGAAGGAATGAGTTTGTGCTTCATTCAAGATTGGAGCTGTAAGTTGCGTCCTTAAGGTATTCCATGTTAACAAACACGTTGACGGGTCAGACAGTGTTTTTAAATGCTACTTTTTGCTTTTGTTTTTTCCCTTGTAATCTATTACTGGCAGCAGCACCTTTAGTTTTTATTTCATCAAGGGTCTCTAAGCAAATCTTATCTCAAAATTTATTGCATCTTTGGGAGTAGTAATTTTCAACTCAGCTTTCACATTACTTCATATTTGTTACTACTCTTCCACCAGGGGAGAAGCTGGTTTGTTATTAGTTCCTTGCATGATACAAAACATTTAATTTTAACAGAAATCACCAAGAGAGAAATACATATTGCCTTTCATACTCAAAGTGTCAACATCTTGACCAGGCTGTAGTTAAAATAATTTTTACCATATGGTGGATTTTTATACCTTAACATTGCCTCTGCATTCCTGCTGCCTCTCTCTTCACTCAACAGATGTGGTGTGAGCAATAAAAAGCACTGCATGCATGTTCTTCTTCAATGGGATCACAAAAGGGCTCCTCAACAGATAAAGAAATAAGCCACTGATACAATGCCTGTGACTTCCTGCTGGATTTCTACTCAAGGCATTTTTTTGTAGCAGGACAGAAAACATACAGCAGGAGCCTGTATTGGAGAAATAATACATGTACATTCCAATGAGGGCACAATCGCAGAACATGTTGGGAGTGGGAACTAAAACCACAAAAATCTTTCATCAGGTGACCCCAAACAAAGTGAAACTGGTCTGGTTTTTCATTTCATTGGAAACCTGAAATTCAGATCAGATTTGCTGAGGTTCAGGAACTTTTGGGGGAAATCAGGGCTGAGTTTCTAGTGAACTTGGGGCTGATTTATCGGCTTTGGTAGCAATTTTGTTAAACTCAGGGAAAGTTCTGTGTGTCCGCTAAATTTCACTTCTCGTTTGGAGGTTTGTTTGAACCCTAACGGAAATTAAAGGGGCTGGAACCCACCATTCAACTCCAGCCAACAACAAAATATTTGCACAAGACCCCTATGATTCACACAGCTCTGATGGCATGACATTATATGGGATAATCCTGTTAAAGGCCAGAAAATTCAAAAGGCCCTTAAAATGGCCAACATTTCTTCTAGTTGATCAGCTCTGAGTGTTCCTTCTCGGATATCCTTTGCATGTTCCAAGTCCCTACATCATTTCTTTACATCGTCACCTGACCTTTTATGGTTCCCTACAGCAGTAATCTTACTGTGCAGAAAGCGCTGACATTTTGACCGTCTGCTCTGAGTTTCTAGGATAGGTGCCCAAAAATCATGTATAACTGACCATTTTTATTTAATATTCCATAAAGAAGGTGGTTGGAATCACTATACACAAGTTCAAGAATTAGCAACTACCCCTGAACAAAGACCTAACTTTTACCAAGAAGCCCTGGTCCTTAAAAAATTCCTGATCTGGTCTCTGCTTTTTGGACCCCTGCCTCTCCCGCTCTTTGGCTTCAGTCAACCTGCCTTCATCTTCCATTCCAGAATGTTGGGGTTTCTTTATCCATGACTTTTAATCCATCCCTTTTAGTCTTCTCAGGCTAGCAGAAAGCAAGGAGGTGAGTTACTTCCTCTGAGAAGCAGCATGTCCATCCTGCCTCCCTACCACACGGCCTCCATAGAGTAATCTTTCAAGTCAGTGCTCACACGCCCCTTGCTGGCTCCCCTGGTGCCACAGAAAGCAAGGGTGATTGGCACATTTTTGGGTAGCGCTCAGGGATTGGAGGGCCTTGGAATAACAGGGTAATGGACGAAAGAGTTAATGCAAAGGAAAGAGTTAATGCAAAGGGGTCAAAACTGGCAGGCATATTATTAATTGCATTAAGGTAACACTGATGGGCCCTAGCTAAGATCAGGGCCCCATTGTACCAGGCACTGAACACACAGGTACCAAGAGATAGTCTGTGCGCCAAAGAGAATACATTCTAAATAGTCAAGCAAGACAAATGGTGAAAGAAAGAAAGAATTATTATATCCATTTTACAGACTGAGAACCTGAAGCACAGAGCCATTAAGTCATGAAGAGAGTCTACGGAGAAGCCAGAGGTTAACTCCAGATCTCCTGACTCCCAGTCCAGTACATTAACAACAAGACCATCCTTTCTTTTAAAATTCATGAATATACTGGGTAGAAGTTCAGTCCAATGCCAACAGAGCGGGAGGGATGACATTCCAAATATAGTAGCTTCTCTTAGAACCTGGATCCATGTTCCAATTCTCTATTATTTGCACTGATCATTGAGAAACAGCAGTTAAGGAATTTTATGAATCAAGTATAATTGGATGAGCTCGTTTTTGCTGATGACATTGTCTTGCTTGGTTTTAACACATCACTTAATGGAAGAAAAGACCCAGCTTTTGGCAGACACAGCAAAACAAGTTGGCTTTTTTTACCAATAAGGGGAAGGCAAAATATATGGCTATAAATGTCCCACCAGCAACCATCAGAGTAGATAGAGAAACACTAGGATAAGTAAGTCATTTTACCTATCTAGGGAGTGAGATGTGCGGCAATGGTGACACCATGTTAAATGTCAAGCAATGAATAGGAAAAGCAGCAACTTTCGTAAACATGAAAAGATTCGGAAAAGGAGCGTGACTGGCACTGATTCAAAACTATGAATTTTTAACATTGGCATCATGTCTGTCCTTTGTGGAGCAGAATCATGGAAATCTACAACAGAAATTCTAAAAGATCAACTCACTCCAAAGTAAATGCCAGTGGAACATAGTGCTTTCCAGAGTCCATTAGAAAGAGTTTCTTGTAATGTCAGAAATTCTAAGTAGAGCAAACCAACCTAAAGCATCAAACATGGTAAAAGGGCGACGATGCATATATTTAGAACATACTTTAAGGATGCCACCATCATGGCTTCCATGTCAAGTGATAATATGAGTACCAACTGAAAAGAGAAAAAGAGGGTGACCTAGAGAAAGAATGCACGGAACAATAGAGAAAGAAGCCAAATCCATCAACCTGACACTCAGAAGCCTGAAAAGACTAGCATAAGACTGAAATAAATGGTGAAAACTGGTGGATGCTTTATGTACCTGTGGGTGTGGGAAGATAAAGAAATAAGAAAATAGGGTTTTATTGTATTTCCCACTGACTTTAATGGAGAGCTGTGCAGCTAAAAGTCCCACCATGTCTTTGAAAAGGTAGTGGCTAGAAGACTCCTCAGATAATTCAGCACCTGCTTCTCTAGGTAAAACAGGATGTTAATTCAATACAATGGAGAATTGCCAATACAAATTTTATTTTTATACTAGTGTTTTCATGTCATACTGGAATATGATTCAACTTTTAGATTTTTTTTAGCCATTGAGCACGGTAAGGACTTTATTATCCTGACAGAACTATTGAAGGAAAAAAAAAAAAAGCAGCACACATTGGAATTGGGTGGCTAATAGTCTCTAGTAAGGGGAAATTTTGCAATGTTTTTCATTTAAAACTGGACTGGACAAAGTTGAAGAGACTATATTGTCGGGAACAATCCTGCATTAGCAGAAGAATGCACTAGATGACCTTGTAAATCTTGTCACAGACTCCTTTAAGTCAGAGATAGAAAAGACTTCTTAGGTCACATTGAGTGCTTGTTCCAAATCAATGCAAGATTATTTCTTAATGATGGATTTCCTAGTGGTTTGTCCCATCCAAATCCAATGTCTCAACTGATGGAGTTCCCCCTTGCAGGAAGACTAGTTCACTTACTAATGCCCTGATCTCTCAAAGACTTAAGCATGTGCTTAACTTTACTCACTGTGACAAGTCCCACTGAAGATAATTCTTTGCAACTTCAGTGGGATTACTCAATGTGTAAAGTTAAGCACATGCCGGTTCAAGGCTTAACAGATCTCTGCATTACAAAGTTTTTCTTAACATTCAGCCTAAATCATTAATTGCTTAATTTCTTCCTATTACCGCGCCTACCAGGATCCCCTTAAACAATCTCTTTTCCTTCTCGAGGTTTATCCCCTCCAACTACTTGCAGACAGTTATCACCTTTTCTTCTGTCTAATTTCTGTGATTCAGACAAAGCAAACATCTCCACAGCAGAGGAACATGATTTCTCAGGCACACAAAGGATTGAAAACGACATCATTATTCCAGCGGCACGTCTTCCAGTGCCAAATCTAAATTTGATGCTAATGCTGGATAGAACAATTTTTGTTGTTGTTTTCTTGCTTTGGAGTGAAAGGACTGAACCACAAAGAGTCAAAATGAAATAACACTGAAATATCCAGTAAGTAATCTGGTGAGATGATGAACTTTGGTCTCCACTGCTCGGTGAATAGAGAAGAAGACACTTTCCTGATTCCATCTGCTAACAGCCTACCCGATTATGCACTCGCTCTCCACATTTAGAGCAGATGTTCATGCTGGAAACAGGCTTCTCCTCTAAAGTGGGAACCATCACATTGCATTAGAGGCTGGGTGCCCATCGTGTGCTCTGTTACACGCTGACAGAGCGTGAGACACAAAACATTTTAAATGAAGAGCTGTACAATTGCAAACATATAGTGATACATACAAATGTTAACTTGTTAAATGAGGAAGCAGCCATGTATATAATAGGTGGTGATGCTTTGCCGTAAGTGACACATCATTATTTGGTGTTCACTTCACATTTTTCATTTCTAGATCTTCAAACACTTTACAAAGGTGGGGAAGTTTTAATATTCTTATTGTACTAGATGGGGGAACTGAGACAGAGAGGTTAAGTGACTTAAGTGACTTAAGGTCACACAGTGAACTAGAGGCGTTGAGTCTTTGTCTGTAGATTGTGTGCAACCAGTTGTTGTGAGTATTTGAAATCTGAGCTATGGACTGAGCTGATTGGACTGAAATCTGAGCTGATTAGACACACAGGTCTCATGGTATGTTTCTATACCGTGGCTGAATAAGTGTATATCTTAGAATCAAATTTGTAGTGTGAACACTTATGATAGAGTGCAGGGATTGCAATTTTGCTGGACTCCTATGTAGGGCATCTTCTGCCAGCTCTTTTTCTTACCTTGGCTGGCTGGCTGGATCTGTCTAGCTTACCTATCTATTGGTTTTATATCTATCCACCTCTCTGGCGGATGCTAGGAAAGAATGTTGGTAGAAGTGCCTTGAGATCCTTTGATGAAAGGCACCTCAGAAGTGCAATGTATTATTATTAATTACCATTATATTCATTGGACAGAGAGACTGAGCAAAGCAAGAGCTCAGCTTTTATTGTCTCCCCTGAGATTTTTGGGGCTGGAGAATAGAACTTGGTCGCACTTTACTCAGGTCTCAGTGTGCCTATTTCCTCCCAGACAATGCCGCATTGTCTGAGCAGGAGGTGGATTCTCAGCGGAGACAAAAGAGAGATATGTTCCTTATTTAGCTTTTAAGCTTGAGTTCATCCAGGGAGGCAATTTGGTTCTCTTTGTGGTTTCCAGCATCATTTATCCCTTCTGTTTGTGCACTATAGAGGCTGAGGCTGGAATATTCTTTGAAAGAAGTTTCCCTTTCAGAATCTTTGATGTTCGATTTGTAAGAAATATGTTTGAAAAGTATTTTACAGATAACAAGCCCTAGTGCTGGCTCTATGCTGGGCTGGTGTGTGTGTGTGTGTATGCGTGTGTGTGTGTGGGAGGGGAACCTCACCAATGCGTGACAGTGATTAAAATCCAACAATGCCATGTGCTTTTTCCACAGAACAATTTGCAAGGTGGACAAAGAGGTAGCATGTAATAAAAGATCCTGGGTTGTGTTTGATTTTTGTAACCCTTCCCAGACTCTGGAAGTGGTTGGATTTGGGCAACCAGTTCAGCTCGTAATACAGGGCAGGCCCTAATAGTTGAATTCAGAATGTGAAAGATGTCTGGGTTTTGCATCTCAAAGCCACATTCTGAGGATGCTTGGATTTGGGGTTCTGGTCCGGATCCATTATCAAGGGAGACAAATCATAATACGGAGATCCCAGGACAAGTCTGCATTTCAACACCTTCCCACCCCCCAGTGTAAGTCCAACCAAGGAGAACTACACACTGTTGCCTCTGGAGTTCATCCCATATGCCAGCTGTAGAAGGTGACCAGGTAAGAGTGCATCCTTGATACTAGAGATGGACACTTTCTAGCCTGAGAATCAGTAAAGAATATGAGTTCTCTCTGAGAACTCTAGAGCTGGGCAGGAAACATTTTCCCATCATGACCATTTTTGAGATTTCAAATTTTTTTCCTGTCCTGAACTGAGACAAAAAGTTGACGTCTCAAACATTTTCATGAACTGAAAATCTGAACAAAATTCACATTGGGTCAATTGGAACATTTTGTTTTGATAATTTTGAAATGTTTTGTTTCAATTTTGATCTTTTTTTTTTTTTTTTAAACTCCCACCCTTTCTTTTTCAGTATAATAAACTAACATTTCAAATCAAAAAGTTGCTTCAAGGTGGGAAAGGAAACGTTTCAGTTGGGAACACTGAAACTTTTTTTACAAAATGTTTTTGAAATGGGAGAGTCATCGAATCCGACCCTTTCCCCTGGACAGTTTGGCCGTGATGAATTGGCGTTTTTAAACAAAACACCATTTCCTTGAAATATTCCCAATAAGCTCCCCTGGTGACTGCATTGATGTGACTTTTCCTTGTTCTCCTTAACCATGTCACTGCTACGCTCCCAAGTTCTGCTCAGACATTGACTCCTCAGTAGGGATACATTAATCACATAAAGCAGCAGTTGAGAAGTGCCCAGTACCAGGGTTAGCCAGTCCATATATCTGTGTGAGATAGTGCTGAAGTGGTTAAGTATGAAAGACGCTATATAAATAAAATCCAAATCTGTTATGTTTGCTGCTAATTGGCTTGCAAGTGTCGTTAGTTTGAATTTTGGAACTTTCACAGAAATGGGTGACCTTTTGACAGTGCTAATGTTTCCTGTGAAATCCCACAAGCTTCATACGGTCCCTCAGTTTTGCTGTGAAAACCTCGCAAGCGTAATTGCTCCACTCCACTCCCATGCCTTTCAACTCCGTAGGCTCAAATCGTTTCCCATGGCATATCTCAGGGAAGTTTCCTTGTCACTATGGATTAATTAGTGTGCAGCAAAAGTTCTGTGCTCAAAAATGTAAGCGGTAATTGAAAGTAGGACAATACGAAGGGAGCAAATGGACTAAAGCTTTTCGATGGTTCATTTCCTAATTTCTGCTCTATGTCAATTTTGGGCTCTGACATAGGGTTGGATCCACTGCCACTTCTGCTGCTCCTTCTCTGTCTCTTCTTATTGGGGGTACTTAATGTGCTGTGTAAATCCCACAAAGTCCCAGAAAGGGCTGACGGGAGCCGGAGAAGGCTACTAATCTCAGCTGCTACACCTGGGGAGGGTTTGGCCAGGTGGAAGGAGGAATTGAAATGAAAGCATGCAGGAAGGTCAGAGGATGTGGCTCAGGAGAGAAAAGTTATGGAAATTTTCTCCTGGGAGGTGAGGTTGGATAAGGACCCAGGAGGGAAGAAAACAGGTGTAGCTAGAGGAGCCAGGACTACCTCCTGCAGAGGCTTCTACAAGGAGAACAGCCATGCAGAGTCAATATCCTGAGAAAAGGACCGAGAGACAGTGGGAAGAGGAGGAGAAGCTGAAACCTCAGAACCAGCAGGGATGAGTGAGCACCAGCTTTATTTTTTGTTGAGACTCTATTTCCTTGGAGAGACTGGGATTGAAGAGAAGGGGCAAAAGAGCTATTGGGACTTGCTGCATTTGCATTAATTCTGGTGGAGAACATTATTTGGAACTTGAAAGATATTATTGCCCCAAACGGAGCAGGATTTCAGAGGAATGTGGCTGCAGTACCAGATGATGTGAGCAAGAGTCTATCAGAAAAAGCCATAAGGGGATGCTCCTGAATGGTAAAGCTGCAACAGGGTTCTGGTCATCCAAGGATGAGAACAGCAGCTGCTCACTGCCATTGAGTCCTCCTGTTGTTACTCTCCTTACTTTAGACATGTTCTTCGGTGATTGCAATGTCACTACCTCCATCACTTGGTTTGTGTGAAGCTTCCTGATCTGTCCCTGTTTTAATGTAGTGTGATTCCAGGCTGGAGCTGGTTAGACCATTTACCTCCTTCATCCAAAAGAAACGCTCTGATAGTGTTACTTTTGAATTCATTGATGGGCAATAGTAGCTACATACAAGCTGTTAAAAGACCACTAGGGTTGCGAAGTTAAATGCTCAGAAGTCAGGAAGGCCAGAATTCTCAAAGGGATTTAGGCACTTAGCTCCATTTGAAATCAGTGGGAGCTAGGCACCTAAATGCCTTTGAGGATCTGGGCTGAACTGGCAACATTAAACTTGCCTTGGGACCTTAACTCTTCCACTTTGTGTGCAATCATTACATGATCATCTTCATTACGTTTTCTCCCCCACAAGACCCCTCTTTCAAGGCCTGATCCAAAGCCCATAGAAGTCACCCTCACTGTAGGAAACGTGCCTTCATTCAAAGGAGAATTTAGGCACACATTTTTAAGAGTGAGGGTGATTCACCAATGAAACAAACTCCCAAGAGAAGTGGTGGATTCTCCATCTCTTGATGTCTTCAGATCAAGACTGGATGCTTTTCTGGAAAGATACACTTTAGCCAAATGTGAATTATTGGGCGCAATACAGCAGAAACTGGGTGAAATTCTGCAGCCTGTTTTATGCAGGAGGGCAGACTAGATGATTTAATAATCCCAACTGGCCTTAAAATCTATCCACTTACGAAAAATCAGTTGAAACACATCCACATTTGGATCAGGTCCTTGGTGCACTAAATAGATGGCACTCAGTGAACATAGCAAGTGCTCTTTGTCGCCATCATTCTTCGCCTCATTTGCTGCACGCCATCCAAACCCTGCTCTGAATAAGTAACTCTTTCTTTTGAGCTGTGCCAGCGGTGCCCACCTGAGCAGCCCACAAATCTTAATGCATTGTGTATTATTTTTCTAATATAATGATGAATAATTTCTTCCCCATTAGTCACCTAGGTCTAATTACAATTATAATGAGAGATGATGATTATCATTACTATTATTTATTTTGATTAATTAATGTCTGTTTGAACGCGAGCAGCTCTGTCTGTGAAACGCCTGAGGCTGATTCTTTCATTCACTGTCTCTCACCTTCCCCCAGAATTTCTGGCAAAGACAGAACTCCAACCCCTGTAATGCCTGGATACGCACAGCTGTACGCCACCACTTACTGATCCCATTTGCAGAGCAGCCCGAGTTGTTGGTCGTTTGACTTGGGATGGGTTTAGGGGCAGAGGCAGTGTTCAAGAGAGCGTGAGTTTACAGCTCTGTGTGAAGAGTTTCTTGCAGCTCTTTCTGTGTCTGTGATGGTTTTCCCACTCTCTGCCTGGTGGTGAATGCTAATGAAACTTTTCTTTGTGTCACTGCTGGCAGAGCTTCTTGGGTGATGCACCGCCTCCCCCCCCCATGTTAGTTTGTGATCTCAGATTAACTGGGTTACCTGATGAACTGCAGGGATTTACATGGTAACCTGATGATGCCTGGCATTGCAGTGCTTATAAGCACGAAACAACCAAACATCATCAGAGCTAGTGTCAATGACGTTGTTTTTAACTCCATCTTAGCAAACAGGGGCGGTCTTAGACCTATGCGATCTCAGTGGGCCTGACTCCTGCACTGACAGGGCATGGCAGAGACTGAATATCCCTAACAGCTCACACCTACTTCCCACATGGAGAGTTGTAATTTGACCCCATGTTCTCCCTTCTTGCTCCTAGGAGGGTGTGCACCAGAAGTCTCGGAGACTCATGGCTGCCAAGACAGACAGGAAGGCCATGTGTGTGCTTTGGTAGGCGATGGGGTGTGGGATTCACTCACAAGTGAGGAGGGAACTAGAGAGAGCTGTGTATGTTTTAATTTCCTTGGCTCTTCAGGCTTTTCCTACCTGCAAAGCTGGTACTGAGAGTAGCTCCTTGTTCTTTAAGCATTGATAAACCCGCACCAAAACCTGTGCTCGTGGTGAAGCTGGCTTCATTTTCATTCACATTCCTTTGGGCAAAAACTCTCAGGTTTGAAAGGGGTTTGAAAGTTCTAGCAAATGCAAACTGCCTAATTGAGACCCCAGTACATCATTGCAGAGGATAATTCACTAATAGTTTTGGAACAGAAAACAAGTATATGTTAATTATGAGTTATCTCGGAATAGGGAAAGAGCTGATGGTTTCAGATCAGTTCTCTCAACCTTCCCTCTGCTCTCTGTAGTCTTGTCAACAAGGGAATTTTTACTAATTCCCACCATTGCAGCTGTGCCACTGTTAGGAATGAGGGAAATTTTCTGCATGAGAGCCTATGTCCTTCTCATTCTTTAGCAGTAAGTTCCTGCTCTGTCTGTGAGCTCAGCTAATTCATGCTTCTTTGCCACTTGCTCTGGGCTTGAGTCACCACTGCGCTGCACCTTGTGTGGTCGTTTACATGCACCACTGCAAAGTGAGAGCAAAGTGCAAACAAATCAGAAGGATAGCACTTTGCACTAGTGTAAATGACCACATATTGCTCAGGGGCAACAGTGAATGAGGCCCTGTATGTCCAGCTAAAGGATCTTGGTGCTGTTATGATCTCACTGTCAGCGTGGACTCTGTGTGTTGGCCTCAGGCTATGTGCATGCATGTGGCCCATTTCATGGTCTCTGGGGGCTGGATGTTTTGCATGACTCTGTAGCCATCTGTCCTATTGGAATGCATCTGTGGAGCCCACAGAGGCATAGCAAAAAGCTTGCAAATGCCAAGAGCTATAGTAGAGAGAGATCCAGGGTTCAAATCCCAGATCTGCCTTACAGGAGAGCAGGATGTTCTGTATAAAAGCAGCTTAGGCTAGTGCATTGAGGACAGGCTGGAATCCAGGAACCTGATTTCTAGTCCGGGCTCTGCTGCTGATTTGCTGTTTTGCATCAGGTGAATAAATTAAGACTGCTGGTGCACTGTGGGGGCGGGGCCTCTGGGAGTCTCCAAATCCACCACCACTATGTGCCCTACATGTTTTAGTTACCATGGTGGCATCCACATTCCCAAAGAGAGCCTGGCCAGGGGAATGGCTATTGTCTCTTCTCGAATGTGCCTTCTGAAAGGAGGGTGCTGGTGCTGATGGTAGCTGCTCTCCTTTAAAAGTGCTTCCTGAGGCATTCTAGTTGTGTCTGTTCTATGCAGGCAAACTGCCTCAGCCTGCTTGGGCATCACATCCCCACTCCTTCCTACCCATCGAGTGCTCCCTAAGACATTCCACCTGTACCTGTGCATCGGGGTACCGGTGCAGGGTTACCACCTCTCTGCTGCTTCTTGCTTTCCTCTTCCCCAGCCAGCACACTGCTGGCTACAAAGACCAGAATTAGCCCCTCAGCTTCTCTGTAGTTTCCCCATCTGTAAAATAGCACTGACAATACCCCCCTCTGAGAGGAGCTGTGAGCATGAATAAGTCAACAGCTCTGCAATACCTGCATGTGCAAAGAGCTGTGTAACTGGAGTGTGCAAAGATGAGCAAGTGATCCTGCATCACACCAGCCAACAGAATGTAGCCACTGGCATCCGAATTCTGCCCTTTGGGCTTTTGATTTATACAAGCTTTTCTGGTGGTGCAGGTCACCATTTGAGGTGTTTAAGTGCTGATACTCCCATGATTTAGTTCAGAGGGGGTGAAAATGCAAGATTGCCTGTTATTGCCATAACACCACAAATAGGGGCCTGCCACTTGGGGATCCCGAATACTCTATCTAGCTTGAAAGCTTGTACCTTCCACTAACAGAATTTGGTCCAGCAAAAGATGCTACCTTACCTACCTTGTCGCTCTGTCCCCTATTTTTAAGCTAACACTGCTTCCCAGCCACTGCTGGATTTAGATTGCTTTGGAAAGACAGAGCATAGCCTTTGTGAAATCTATCTCTGCAGGCTAGAGGGGTTGTGTTGCCCCAGATTAGGTAGAGGAAATGTGCACAGCTGTTTAACATAATTAATTTAGCTCTGTGAGTTAGCCTGAGGGGGCTGATATTTCTGGATGCAGCAGGTGAGACGCAGTGAGTGAGCCTCTGACCTGGAGGCATTTGCGTAAACAGGATTGTGAGCAGGGGCTGAGTGCTCAGAATAGCTGGGGGCAACTTGGGCCTTTAAATGTATTCACAGTCTGTGGGTTTGACTGGATAGTGGCTTATTTTGGTGGGTTATGTTTATGTATGGGGGAGACTTGTGCTGAACAGAGGTAGGTAAAAGAGTATTAGACTTAACTTTTTTACAATATGCAAGTGGCTTTGACTCCATGTGTTCTTTGGACTAGTCCCTTACCTGCTCTCTGCCTTTGTTTGCCCATTGTAAAATGAGAATAATTCCTACCTACTCACAGAGGTGAGGAGGATTAATTACGTGATGTTCGTAGAGGGCTTTGAAGAAATAAAGAGCTACAGAGGTGCTAAGTCTTATTAATACAACTCAGTAGTAACAATATACAATGTGAGAAAATAGAGTGAGGCGGGGATGTTTTATAGTACATGGAATCTGACAGAGGGGGCGTTACAGGTTTGTGTGTCCCTCTGTAGAGAGAGATGTGTTAGCTGCTGGAGTGGGCACAAAAAGTACAGGTGGCTTAATGGCAAAGGAGCTGGCTGTAACTAGTGACTGCTCTAAGATCCCTGCTGCAAAAGTTTAGAGAATGAGCTCAGGGGAGATACCTGCCAGGCTAATGGACAGTATGTACCAGTGAGTGCTTTAGTGTTGAGGGGGACTCCTGTACATCAGCATGAACAAAATAACCCCCACAGCAAACTGTGTCTGTGTTATATGCTGAGAAGCTTGTCTCATTATGGGTCTGATCTTAATTTCTAATGGCCAAGCAACCAAATCACTGCAATGCTCTGTGCCTCAGTTTCTCTAACTAACATGGGGGTAGTACTTACTTCACCAGTGTTGTGAGGCTTAATATATGTAAAGAACTAGGAGATCCTTGGAAGAAGGTGTTGCAACAAATCTGTGGCCCCCTAAGACCTCCCTGTTGGTCACTCAGAACTTTATGACAGCAGCAGTAGATAGAGGCAATAGGCTAGATTCACAAAGGAATTTAGGCTGTGAGCATCCAGCCATTAGAGAGACACCTGAAGGAGTGGACTAAAGGAGTTCTGAGGGCTGCAGTGGGACTCAGGTCACATGAGGTGACTACGCAGGAGGGACAAGTGATCTGAAGGAACAGGAGTCACTTACGAGTCAGCAGACACAACAGCCAGAGAAAACCTACAGAGATCATCACGGAATGGAGAGACAGAGACCCACCCGGAGGCCAGCCGCACAGGGAGTGCGGAGACTCCCCGGAGTGATAGTTTGCTGGACTTGGAGACAGAGAGAGAGAGAGAGATCATTCCCAGCGTGGTCACTTGATGAGGAGACCAAACGATAAAGACTATGTAACCAGTTGAGTCTGTGGTAAAGGCGAGACTCCAGCTCAGCTATATGATAGCAACCTTTGGCTGAGGGGACAGGGGTAGGGGGGTTTGGGCATCAAATATTTGTTTTTAATGTTTGTTAATAAAATACAGAAGGTGTCTGCTAATCAATGGGACTGGAGTTATAAAGCCCATGTTCCCTGAGGGGACACCAGGGAACATGAGGAGTGAGTCTGGAAGCAACACAGCCACATGGACAGAGCAGTGCACAGGGTTTAATAAAGTTCCACTTGTTCAACTTAACCTGCATTCAGCTTCGCTCTTAGCGATTGAAACACTGTGGTTGTACAGCACCTAGCACACTGTGGCCCTGATCTTGGTTGGGGCCTCTAGGTGATACTGTTGTGACATGCTGTGCCCCATGTACACCCTTATAGTGTAATGGTGTAGCATTCATGTTCACCCTGATAGTGTAACTGTGTATTGTCTAATGCAAAGTATGGCATATAAGGTGTTTTTGGAATGCTCATGACATACTGAACATTATTGTTATGGTAGCATGTTTCCTGCAATGTAAAACTTATGTGCAGATATGAAACTCTGCTATGTCATATCCCCAAATGTGTGACTCAAATGGCTTGAATAGATGCAGACAAACACAAAGCTGTGTTTCTATGCCCAGCAGAGGCATGCATACAGGAACCGTGGACTGGTCTACGCACTTGTGAGCACTTTGTCTCAAGTGGAAGAAATCATGCCCATTGACGGACATGGCTGATCACCTGACCCCAGGGGATTGAGGAAACTTGTTAAAAGGGAGAGGAATCTTTGTCTCGGGGCTCTCCTTTGGAATCCATCTTCTAAGCAACATCCTGGACCCTGACAACTGCCCGGGGCCGGGGGTGGGGGTTGGCTGCAAGAGGCATCGCAGCCAGCTGTGGGTAAACTAACATCACAGGCTGAAAAGCTACTGGAATATTAAGCTTAGTTTAGGATGCAAGTTACCTTTTAGTTAATTGTAACCAACTCCTTGATTCATATTAATCAGACTTATAATAACTTAAAATCTTGCTTTAGTCAGACTTGGTTTTGTTTTATATAAAACAGTGAATATGGATTGAGTGTGTGTAGAGACTTCGCTTTGATGCAGCTGATGCATATCAATTTCTTTGATAAATTGCTGGACAAATGTAAATGAGCTTGCAGGGTGCAGTTCCCGGGGTTGGGGCTGGGTGTTTGCTGGGGGTCAATCCTATGAGTGGCTGGTCAGAAGCGCTCTTTCACTGGGCCAGGGACCAGTTACTCACAGGAGGCTGTGCGTGGACTGATCCAGGAGTGGGTGGTTCACACAGCAAAGCAGAGTGAGTGGGGGCCCATGAGTGAGGGATTGGGGGTGACACAGCTACACACCAATCCAGATTGCAGGAGGGGAATGTCACAAGTTGTACAGCACCTAACATACTGTGGCCCTGATCCTTGTTGGGGACTCTAGGTGCTACTGTGACACTAATCAGTTGTTAACATCAGAGCTTCCTGTTCAAAATATGGTCTCGCACTATACAAACTAAAGGAGAATCTCCAATAGGAGCCATCAGTATAGGGCCCACAGTTGACCAATTCTGATTCTGTTCCATAGAGGGCAGTGTTGGGACACTTGTCACCAGCCAGCCAGGTTATTAGGGGAATAACAAAAATAAGTTCCCACAGTGACCCAGAGCCTGATTCTTCAGAGCCTTGCACCTTGTTTAGCCATTTACATATCAGAAAGGGGTAGCTTTTACTTTGCACAGGTGCAAAGACTCCACAAGGTGAAAAACAGTGATGAATCAAGCCTCTAGTGCCGGCCCAGTTATATTCACCAAGAAATCTCACTTTCTCGAGCTGCTTTCTAGCACTGACAGATCCTACAAATTTGCTCTGAGTCCTGACAAGAAGACACACTGTCTCACCACCTTTTGTGCTTGTTGCTGTGTGTTGGCTGCATTTTTTTTCTTGTATGCTTGAGGGCTTCATAAAGCTTACATGATCATGAGGAGAATGATATGAACATAACCCAACAACACTTTCATCTTCCTGCCTTGTTTTTAACCTTGGTCTAGGATGCGTAGGCTGTCCTCCACATCTGTACATGACTGACCTGTGCATAGAGCGGGGAGCCAGATTTGCTGCCTTTGTTACCTGGAAGGTGCTATATAATTTATGGGAGAGTCTCAGGGTTACAAACATTTTCCATCATAGAGGGCAGGTCCCCTTTCAAAGCGTTCTTATAGCAAGGGATTCTCCTGCTTGCTTCAGGATTTTTTGAAAACTTGACATCAAAGTGTATCTCTCATTTGTTGCACTTTCTCCTCCCCACCTTTGCTATTGCACTTCACACTTTCTGATCTCAATTCTTCCCTCTTTGAAGACTCATCCTCTGAGATATGAAGCCAAAGTTTCACAGCTACCAAAATATTGGCATCAGGAAGACATGCAACAATGAGGGAAACAAAAGGGCCATTTATTAAAATGTTGGGGAGGAGGGCTCAGGCGTCCGTTGACAATTTTTGGTCAGGATGAGAATCTATAGAACAATGGATGACCCTGTGTCTAGCATGGAGAACTGGTTCTTGTCTCTGTGTATCCATACCTTTGGAGGGATCATCTCGGGGGAATGAACATCTGGATCTGAAAGCATGACGTGCTACTTCTTGAATTCTTTGACCAGATACACTTGGATGGTGGCAGTAGCAGGCAAACATCTGTATGATGTCCAGCAAATGCATGTGAGGGAGACAGAGCCACACTTGGCCAACACATTACATACACTTGGGATTAACCTAAATTCAGCCATTAGTGGCCAGCAACCCATGCGGCTGCATGAATGTAAACTCCAAGGATAGGCCTGGAAAGCAGTGAATTGCACTGGTAGCACTAACTCTGGTGTCAAGCAGCTCAACCAGTGCATATCGTGACTGTCTACATCCACAGCATTGCAGCTACATGGGCTATTGACTACTGATGGCTGACTCCCTAGCACAGATAAGGCCCAAGACATGTAGCCCTCTGTAAGGAAAAGGAGAACCAGTGATGATCTCAGGATAATTGTCATCAAATCCTGGCTTTTAATGGTGACCGCTGTGTGCCCTTGAGGAGATAGGGCAGTGCTGTTTCATGGTCTGGCGGGTACCTGGCAGTGGGAAGTACCTGAATTCTTTTTTACTTGGTCACCTTTTGGAGACCCAACCAGAGCGTCTCAAATCACCAGGTGTCTTAACTGAGATAAAGTAGCCGCTGTTGCTGCCCCTTGCCTGGGAAGGAGAAATGCATATCTTTTGAAGTGTGGTGTTTGTCTTGAAAAGTTACAGGGGGAAAGAGATTTCTCAATTAGACAAAATCAAAGCTCAGGCATGACTAGACTTTTGTTATCTACAAGACATGACTACTTGCAGGGACCTGCTGGTGTCATAAGTGCATAAGGGGGCACTCGCAGCCTGGCACACGCCTGTCCTTGCACACCAAGAAGCTCACCTGTGCTTATGTCAGTCTCTCTCTTTCCCCACTCACACTTCTCTGCAGTGAGTGTCTGCAGCAGAACTAGGCGCTGTTGGCAGCACTCGAGCTAGCTGACGAGTCTTTTGGCTTCATCCGCACAACTCACCGAAGCGTTTCTCTGTTGTTTTTACCCTCTGTGATGGTCAAACCTATGTGACAGCTTTAGGGCTCTTCTGTTCTTTCCTCCTTGTGCATTTTTGTGTGTCTGTCTGTGAGCTGCAGAGGCTGGGAGCAGGTGGGTCTGGGTGGGGAACTCCTTCTATTACCCACCCCCGCCTTAAGCACTAAACCACCTGTATTGTAATTAAAAAATCAGCAGAGGGACAAAGCAATAGTACAAGGAGAAGGGGGCATTTGATGAAATTGAAAGGTGCTGTATTCAAAATTGATCAAATGAAATAAGGGCAATACATGATCAGCCTGAGGATCTCACTGCCACAAGCTATCAATGGGGGCAGGAGCTCAGGAGAATTCTTGATGAGATGGACCTTTATTTGGGTAATGAATATCCAGAGTTAGAATTGCAAATATCAAAAATAAGCACGAGTTTAGGAATGGATATAAACCCTCCTGTTTCAGGGCTGGAGGCAACCTCTGACTATTGGGCATCATCAGGGCTCTGGAGGGAGCTTATCCCATCACCAGCTAATACAGGGGTCTTTCTGTGAAGTGGCTGGTATTGGCCACTGTCACACAGGATGCTGGTCTGATCCAGCCTGTCTGTTCTGAATAAGAGAGTTCCAGGCAGGGAGGAAAACTGGTGATCAGATGAGATTTGAAGCGAGAAGGTAAGATGCAGCACAGAAAGGTGTTTCCAGGCTAGAGAGGCAGAGGTAAGACGACAATGGTAAGACTGCTAGGATGGTGAGATTGAAGGCCAATACTTGATAAATGGATGGGGTGGGGAGGCGAGATTTGCCAGGAGCTAGTCACAAGCAACACCCTTAGTAGAGTTTAGCAAGCTGATACTACCACCTGAAATGGAAAGGTAGCCATGTATGGGCTAACAGGGTTCACTGAAGAATTAAAATACTAGCCTTACTTTCAGAACTGGTTGGGGAAGAAACTCAGAAGTTTAGATCCTTTCAGAAGGTTCTAGCGTTGGAAGTCTTTCAGAGCGAGCTATTTAATGGGCTTTCCTATGGAGGGGGAATTTTTTTTTCCCATACACAAAAAAAATTGTTCCAAAAATGGGAACGCTCTCCAGTTCTTCTGGAAGCTTTTTGTGAAATTCCAGACATCTTGGGTTTCACCAGTCCTGGCTCAGTCCCTGATTCCACAAAGTGCTTGACTTTAAGCACACGCTGAACTCCTGCTGACATCTGTGGGACTTGAGCACTTGCTTAACTTTAGGCCTCTCTCTAGCAAAGCACTGAGCCCGGCTGTACCTTTATACCAATGGGTGCTCCCGGCTGCCTCCCTGGGACTAGTCACATGCTCAAAGTTACAGGTGTGCTAGACCAGGGGCTTAATCTATCCTGTTCCAGATTATTTTTCCGATAGGCTTTGCAGAAAGAAAGAAAGAACAAAAAAAAAAAGAACTCTTGAGCAAATGGAATGGCATTTTATATCCAGACATATACATTTGGGGTAGAAATCTAGGTCAGAATGTAAATTTTCTCACTGCCTTCTTGAAGGTGCAGTCCCTGAAAAGATTTAACTGAAATTGGGGACTTCACAGATTTTGCAAGCACTTTATAATGAATACAGGGGGGAAAAGGGCTCATGAAATTGCCAGGGGGTACAATCCATCTGAGCTGACCGCAATATTTTATAATAATGTAAATTGTAGCAATAAATAATGGCTGGCACTCTTGGGGGCCAGGTTTTCTATGGATCTGATAGCATGTTGAATATCTGGCCGTAAGTGTCACAATGGCAGATACTGGGTGAAAATCTCTTTAGAAAATCAGTTATATTCTATCAAGGTTTCATTTGAAAATCTGGCTCTAATTTAGGTCCCTAAATAAAGCTGAGTTTCCTTGAAAGCCTGGCCCAATCATGGACGCTAGGTACTTGACCATCTGGCCCATAGAGTGCTTTGCATCCAGAGATCACAGTTCACTTACTATGAAGGCAGGCAAACACTGTCCTCCCTATTTTACGGGTGGGGCAGCAGTGGCCTAAGGAGGTTAGAGGACACTTTTTCATAAATGACCTCACATTTTAAGGGTGTGAGACTTGAGGGCATGAGAGGCTTATGGGGCTACAGATGCTCAGCAAATCTGAGAATCAGGCCCTAGGTTGTCTCCAATTGATTGCCCACAGTTAGGCTGCTTTTGAAAATTGAGCCATTGGTGTCTTATCCAAGGTCACGCAGAGTGAGTGAGAACTGTGGGAATGGAACCTAGCGGCCACATTCTTCCTCTGGGAAGTTACTCACCTGCTGGGGCAGGAGAATCAGCCTGGGGTTCAGATTCTAAGGCCAGAAGGGGACATTGGGATCACTTATTCTGACGTCCTGCATGACACAGGCCAGAGAATGTCCCTCTTCACCTGAGTTCCAGCCATGTGGTCAGTCCATTAGCTCACAGCTGCCTCAGTGGCGATGTGTGTGGTGGTGGCTGTGCAACACAATACTACACACACTTGCACAGCTTGGAAAATGGTGCATCATTCCATTTACTACAACAGGCCTGACAGCCTATTCTGGTATTCACAGAGGAACACCCAGTGAAATGAATGCAGCTTGCATCTATAATGCAACGTTCGTCTTATGGATGTTGTGGTGAAATATGTTTGTTACCAGTGAAGACATGGGTGACTCTCGAAGATGCTATGCTGGGGAGACAGTCCTGTGGTGTGCAGAGAACTGCTGGAACTGCAAGCTATCACTTTAATAGTGTTTCCCAGTCCTGCTTTTGGGCAGGGGGCTCTGTGGCAAAGTGTGGTAACAGTCAGTCTGGGAGGAACCAGTTTAAAACAAGTTGGGGTGGGTTGTACTGAGCAGCCTGTTTTTCTCTCTCTCTGTTTTTGCATTCTGATGTGCTATCATTCTGTGTTCTAAGTAGTGTACTGTTGCAACCTTCTAGCAAGAGTAATTATGTTTTCATCTAACTTACCTGTGTGTGTGCAGTGAACATAAGCTCCTGCTTGCTCAAAATGGGTACAGGCAAAGTGGGGTGATAATCAACAGATTATCCAGTAGAGAAGGAGGCCAGCAGCTGACAATTTCACGTTGGGATGTGTGTGAGAAAAGTGCAATATATTTGACAGTGTTGGGGGGTAGACGGGGGCACGGTGTAGTTCACTGTGTTGGGGTGTGCTGGGGGCAGATAGGGGCCCGGTGTAGTTCATTGTGTTGGGGTGTGCTGGGGGAGATAGGGGCCCGGTGTAGTTCATTGTGTTGGGGTGTGCAGAGGAGAGAGAAAGAGAGTATTTTTTCCCCTTAAAGCTTGTTAATGACTCCCAGATGACAGGGCTAGCCCTATATCAATTAGAGGCTCATTATTCACTATTGACTGTTCCCTCTCCGCTGTATTTTATGCTATTTTAAAAACCATCCTATAGAACCCATCAACTCAGCTGGACACAAGCCACTGGTGGACATAGTGAGAAAGTCAGTAATACACTGTCTGAGAGACAAGATGTGAGTTTACTCCTATGTTTTGACAGGAAAAGAAAAGCTTACAATTTTACACCCAGTCTATAGTCATTTGTACAGCAAAAAACTACATTTACACTGTAAAATATGTGTAGGAAACTACATTCACAGAGTGTATCTGAAATCAATTCAATTGAATTCAGTAGCAGAAGCCCTCTGCTTTCTTTTTCCCTTTCGGTTAGGGAATTAAATCCTTTAGTGCAGTCTATTTACCACACAGTCAGGGTTGGTTTGTTTCAGTGTTAACATTCTTTTTCTTTTTTGCCTTTAATCAGAAGCAATTATTCAGTTATATTCATGGATAACATTAAAACAAAAATAAGTGCATTATGAATATTAAGTTCATCCAAACAGAGCTCTGAGTTAGATTATTTATGTGCTGTGTGTGTGTATTGCCTGGCGTACAAAACAAGATTCCCCCTCTCCCCTTCTTTCTGTTTCATTTCTTATATGCATGGGGGAAGGTTGGAAGAAACAATCAGAGCCTGGAAGGAAGTGTCCAAAAGGGAAAGCTCTTTACCTGATAACAATGGAAGCCCCTGGGCAAAGTCTCTGAGTCCCTTAGCTAATGGCAACATGATTCATGCAGGAATAATGCCCACACAGGGAGGGAGAATCTTCAATGGCACATTCCTGGACTATAGCTGAAAGGGGGACAGGGCTGTAACTGAGCAATTTTGCAATGCTTTGTGATATTCACCTCTTAGGAGAAGAGCCTGGTTTTCAGAGCACTGTTCCCATTGACAT
The DNA here is from genome assembly GCF_026122565.2 of Emydura macquarii macquarii. Taxonomy (NCBI): domain Eukaryota; kingdom Metazoa; phylum Chordata; order Testudines; family Chelidae; genus Emydura; species Emydura macquarii. Next base: position 33,402,336 of record NW_027131390.1, on the reverse strand, counting down.
CAGCGGGAACTGTGGGTGTGCAAAACCTTGGAAAACCAGGCAGAGGGGCCAAGGTTTGTGGTGATTCTGGGTGCCCAACCCTGATACACCTCCACGGGCCTGATTTTCAGAAAACAATGAATTATGAAAATTAGGGCCCCTGTAGTGGTCTCCCATTGAGAGCCCAGGATCATTTGTCACTTTAGAACGCCTTGGTACACACTATGGGGGACGAAAGGCTTGAAAAGGTCATGTTCAACAAAACAAAGACTTGCAAAATGGCCATTAGCAACAGGAAAGCAAGAACAGCACTCTTTAACTGATAACGGTCTGCTGAGCTATGTCAGGATCCCTGGGCAGCACCCCGGGCTCATCTTCCAGCTAGGATTAAGCATAGGGAAGTCTGCTAGTGATTGTCATAATGCTTTATAGCATTTTGCACATACTGGCTGATTAGCCCTCACCACACCGCTGGGGGAGAGGTAAGGATCATCAGATGGGGAAACTGATGCAAGGAGCTTGTGATTTGCTTGAGTTCATTGAGGGAGCTGGCATCATTGCTGGGATTAGGATTTATGAGTTTCTGCCTCTCAATCCTACACTCAGGACGTGCGTAACTTTCTGGATAAATGGTGTGATATCCCCCTTTGTTAGCTAGTCCAAATAGAGAAGAACAGCCTACAGTTGCTACCAGCTAATGGAGTTACTCTTTAGTTTTAGTGGTAGAGTTCTGTGCTTTTTGGTGCTGAAGATTCCTAGTTAAGTCCTTAAACCATAAGGTTCATACTCCCTCCCTCCTCCCCAACCCCTGTGCACATTTACATAATCATAGATATGCAGGACTGGAAGGGACCTTGATAGGTCATCTAGTCCAGTCACCTGCATTGAAGCAGGACTATTCCTCTTATTAGAGTCGTACTCCATCTCCCATTGAGAGGCATCTATTGACTTCAGTGAGAGTTGGACCAGGGCCTAGGTTGGGAATTGATTCCTTCACCTGATGAGCCAGATATTGCTCATATTCTGTATTGTATCTGGATGGCTGGTTCTTTACATTTTTAAATGGTATTTTATATTGCTTATATTGTATGGTGCTTGGATATTTTGCAAGAGATATAATGAATCAATAGAGAATAATAATCTAAATCTAAAGAAACCTGGTTTGCAGAGCAATGCACCGTTTGCTTATATTGAAAGCGCGATGAGAAATCACCAGGGCAAGATGCAGCACTAGGGAAAATGACTCTGGGAGAAGGGCAGGGGAGGAAATCCAATTTCGGAAAAGGAAAATAGATTTAAAAGAAATACTGCATAAAATTATACACTTAATCCTTTTTCTTAACACCCAAACTCACACTAGAAGATGTGATGATAGCTGCTTCCTTTCTACTCATAGTAGTTTATTCTCTGGAGGCCTGGTTACTTGACTTTTTCTCTTGTGACTGTAATTTACAATCCTATTTTTTATTGGAACCTTAGTTGTGGCAACTGGGGGACTTGCTTATCTATTTTTGAGGCTTGCTAGTCTGCCTAGGTGACTAGTAGCCATTTGACTTATATTTCAGAGCTTGTCCACCTGGGACCCCTCCTTGCCTTAGCCTATTTCTTTTAATAGCCTTTCAAATGAACTGTTATTCCCAAGTCCTTTCCTGAACCACTTTCCACTGAACTCAAGATAGACGGTACCTCTCTGAATGTCTTGCTCCTGATGAATTTACCCAGAGTAAATAAACTCTATTAAAGGGTCTTGAACCAACATCCATACCTGCACATGCTTTATGCTGTAGCCCACTGTTCAGACAATATGAATTGTCTCAATGTATCACAATTACAAAGACACCTTGAGCTAAATAACTCTGTAGTGGTCCCCTGGGAAAATTCATTGGTTCAGAACCTTATAAATGAACTTTATTTACACTGTCTAGAGAAACTATACCTGTGCCCATTGACTTTTCAATGTATATTACACAGAACAAAGAAGCCATATAAATGTCTGGGAAATGATAAAAAATGTGCATGAGAGAGAGAAACCCACCAGCTAGTAATGATGGATTATTGAATAATACATTTATGCATATCCTATAGAGCCGGGATATTTAACTCTTCCTCTGCTGAGAGTAACTAGAATTGCACTGGAGCAAATTTGTATTGTGGGAGCAAAATCTCATCCCAGCTTCTATTGTGACTTTAGGTCAAATTTTCAAAAGAGCTTAAGTGATTTAGCTTCCTAAGTCCTGTTTTTCCAAAATGTCAATGGGACTTAGGCTCCTAAGTCATGTAGGAACTTTTGTAAATGTTGCCTTTTAAGTCCTTTGTGGTACCGTAGGCAAAACAGTAATATACTGTGGCGTTTCTGTGTGCCCCAGACCCTGCGGATTTTAATAGCACTGAAGCTTTATGGACAATAGTGGATCACATGAGCAGAAAACTACACAGACAGTGGTGTTCAGGCCTTTCCTTTTCTACTAAGCATTTGGCTAGATTGGCACATAGGGAACAATCATTAGTAAAAATATGTGAGGGGCAATAGATGAGTTAATCATGCTAACTGGGAAAATATATAAGGTGGGAGTGTCATACACTGTTATCTGACATTTTATCATGTATACTCAATAGCAAGTGCTAACTGCCAATTTGGTTGTTTTTTTTGTTACCACTTTTTACTACCGTTAATATGTATCCAAGCCATTGTTCTGGCTCTTTTGAAAAGTCCTAACATACTAATTTCAACACCATAATATTTGTGCAGCAACTGTGGACAAATCTGTAAATATCACAAGTTTTGATTGCCCATAAAGCAGTTAAAGGATTAAAGCATCAGAAGATGCCCATGGAAGCCTATGATATGATACAGAATGATGAGTTAAGCAACTGCAGCATGGCTGGAGCTACAGACATAGTTTTGCAAGTCGATCTCACTCCTTTCAGTGAGGGGAGTTGCTGGTCTTGGTTTTGGAAAATTCTCTGAACTATGCAGCAAGGAGCTAAATACTTGTCCCATCGATAGGTCTCTCTAAGAAATTTCAGCATAGAGGTACCTGGAATTTTGCCAGACTGCTTTGGCTCACCTCTTCTAATTGCCTGAGGAAAGACAGCTAGTCAGGTCTGGGATGCACTGAAACATACAATACCTTGCAGTGTCAGATTCTGTGCTCTACTGCCAGAATGCACCTTGGCCAATGTTTACATTGATATTTCCTCAATGCAGATAGAACTGAACCAAACGCTAGAAGCTTACCTTGGGAGATTCAGGACCAAGCTGCAAATTCTGTCCCTAGTCCTGGTTTTGGCTTCTTCTTTTAGGGCCAGCTGTATAAAACCAAGAAATTTACAGCTGTGCAAGTCCCCTATAAGAAGAAGGGCATTCCAAAACCCCAGTCAGCCAAGGGACACATGACTGGGAATTGGAACACCCTGAACTCCAGCATCCATTGGAGCACAGACCAGTTCACAGGCAGGGACCCTGGCTTTGATCAGCACAGGCTTAGCTGGTTCCTCTCATCTTTCAGTGAGGTGAGATGGGGAAGAGAGAGGCACTGATGTGGGCTGAGGACTTGGAGGCTGGGGCTGGCAAGCTGGGAGATAGCAGCAGGTTTTAAGAGGGGATCCTGGCAGAGGGTTGTGTGTGGCACATCTAGCAATGACAAATGATCCAACCTGCCTTTTCTTCTCTAGGGTCAATAGCTCCCATAAGGGCACTTGATGAAACTTCTGTGTATGACCCTCAGGTGCATAGCACCAGCTCTGCATAATTTCTAACAATGGTTACCAGACCAGTGGGGGCTCCCTGGTGTTGAAGCAAGAGGTCTGGTTTTATCAGTCATGTCACATTACATTACGTGATGCAAGGCAACATGGCATGACTGATGCAACTTAACGTTAAATGTCATAGAGCAACGGATTAGCTCTGGGCTACAATAATTTTATGTGCCCATTTAATCTGGTAAAAACCTGCATTTAGAGCAATCTACATCACATGCAACATTTGGTCAAATCGAGCAGCAAATGTGTACCAAACAAATGATATAATTCTGTGATCCTTCATTCTCAAACACATGTATGTGTACACATGTAAATGGACCACTGTCAGATTTAAAATCATGGACCTGACTTTCCTTTCACACCAGTTTAAACCATGAATAATTTCACGGAAATCTATTTAAAACGGGTGTAAACTAGAGTAAAATCTGTTATGCCCTTCCCCACTTTTAAGTCCCTCCTGCAAAAACCACTTCTGTTTCCCTGTCCTCTGACTAGGTAGTTGGCCTCAGTCTGTCCCCAATTTAACGAAGCTTTTAAACACCTGCTTAAGTGCATCCCAGTTCAGGTCAGCACTTAAACACCTGATTACCTTTAAGCATGGAGACAGATTCCTGAATCAAGGCTTCCGTGAATTCCAGCCTCCTCCAGGAAAGAGATCCTCTCCCTCCACGTATGTCTGGAACACTACGGGTACTGCCACAAACTAATAATAATAACAAAAAAAAAAAAAAAGAATCCCCCAACCTGTGTACAACAACACCTTAACTATTACAACTGAAGGTAATGCCTCGGTCACCTCGTACTCTGTTTCTGTCCTGTGTGCTGCATTCTGCTTGGACAATAATGATAGACCAATCAGTTTCACTTGGGTTTTGAATCTGTTTTGCTGTCTGTCTCATTCATTCACGGGAGGCTGCAGTTCCAGACACTGCTGGATAATGTTCCCATCCAAATAAAAATCTGTTTTCAGTTTATTTTTTACCAGAAAATCCCCCCAAAACAACAGCAGCAGCAGCCCAACGCCATGAAAAGATTGCTATGAATCTGAGGCATTTTCCAACAGCAGACCCAGAGAAATGCTGTCAGCATTAATTCATGCAGATTCCTCCTGCTCCGTGCTGTCAAAGCTAGGCACGTATGGGAGCCACTGGCAGCGTAGCTCCAGATGGAGTTGTCCTGCTGGAGGATAGTAGGGCTAAGAGAGAAGCACAGAATGACTGGTCCTCTGTGAATGCCTCAGACCTTCTCAAATGCCCTGAGATCTATCACATTCTGCAACACTTTTGTAAAGCACCATGTGAAGTCCCACCACTTTATAAATACTTATTGTTATTAGTAGGTTAGGCACTCCAGTGGGGACTGATTCTGATCTGATTCCAGCAGATTCTTACTCCACAAGCTTCAGTGGTATTTTTTCTGATGGGTAGCACTGTAGATGACTAGAGAATCAGGCCTAGGTGAGTGCTTAATATTAGAGCTGGCCAGAGCATGACCATTCCTGTTTCACAACAACTTTTAGAGGATTTGAAGTTTGCTTTGACCCACATTGGAACAAAGAAAAAACCTTTCAAATGTTTTGCAACATGGAACTGTGTTGGAATCATCTGTATTCAGACTGAAAAAGTTGGGGTTTGATTTGGGTCTTTTTCCCTCTCTCTCTCTCTCTCAGCGACTGGAGAGCCCACCTTGGAGCGCTTCGCCTCTCAAACTTCGTGGAAATTAATGTGTCTCCACAAAGTGTTTCAGCTTCGCCAAATCACATATTTCCACACACAATTTTTTTTTATTAAAAATGTTCCAACCAGTTCTCCTTAATATGGTGAGTGCTCCTGTTAAGACATGCTTCTCAGTTCGGATGATGTGGTTTTATATAGGTAATGTGTTCCAAAGCCCTTTAGAAACTAAGACTGGGTTCTACATCTTCCTGTATTTGGTGACATTGCTGAGTGCTACTAGGGTAGGATTTCCCCCTACCCCCAATTTCCAGAGCTAACCATACACTTTGCAGCCATTTATGAATTCTAGGCAGGATAGAATCAAGCCATTTCTGAAAAATTGTGCATCACGTAGTAATCTGATCTGAAGATGTAGATACCTCTGCATTGTGTGCTCAATAGACCTATCTTCAAGGCCTGGGAGGTGGTCAAAAGTAGGTATGTGTTGTCTGTAGCATCAGAAATCCACTGTATCTTGGCTCAGAAGCAGGGGATGAAAAATTCATAATTCAATTCAAGGTTTATTTCTGGATCTAGATCAGAAAAAAAATTTAAATGAGGACTCTAATGTGCATTTATATTAATGTAACGGCTTTGTGTTTATACAGCTCACACCAAGGTGAAGGACTTGCTTTTTCGTTTTCAGCCCAGAGTGAAATTTCCCAGTTCAGATGATAGGATTCTGAATATAATTGTTGCCCAATCCTCAACTCTTGCATTATAAATAAGGATGTGTTACACTCAGTATGAAATTAGAGATGGAAAGGACTATTGTTCACTCCCCTGCTAGTGTAGTAATTCAGTACAGGATGGGTTTCTTTTTAAGTACTCTGCTTAGTAAAACTATACCACTAATGAACAGACCAGTCTCAGATTAGAGGATTACAGCAGCACATGCACTCTGCTGTTCTCAAGAAAGAAAAAGGTTATGTCTTCACTGTCCTATGAAATTGTTCCTGAGCTAGGGGGATAGGGGTACTTGTGATTGAGGGGCCAGGCAGGGTTAGATCCCTTGGTTCATGTTGCAGGGGTTATGTTGACAGGAGGATTCACAGCAGCCTGAGGAGTTTACAGATGCTGACAAGTTGGGAATCTGCAAGTATGTGGCTGATGTGTGCAGAGGCAGCATGGGCTAGTGGAGAGGGTATTGGACTGAAATTCAGGGGACCTGGATTTGTTACCAGCTCTGACCTGTTGATTTGTCACACACTTCACCTCTGTGTCTCTATTTCCTCTTTCTCTATTATCCATTTAGACTGTAAGGTCTTCAGGACATGGGCTGTCTCTCACTATGTGTCTGTGGAATGCCCAGCACAATCGGACCCCAGTCTCATTCGGGGTCTCTCCGCTCAGCTGTAATGCTTTTAATAGGACCTGTGTGTAGTTTGGGCTTTAACAACAAGATTTTTTCAAATCCGTTGAGCTAGACTTCACTGGTCAAGCAACTAATTGAAAGCTGTAAAAGTGAATAGTTTTCTTTTTATGCTTTCTCTCTCACTCTCTCTGTCCTCCCAGCCAGGTTGGCTTCTTTCCATCCTCTTTCCACTTCTCTTTGTTGTTGCTAAAAAGATTAAACTTGTTTGACCAGGTTCTGAGTCAGCAGAGTGGTAGAAGGGAAGATGAATGAAGCTCTTTAACGTTGCTCATTCCTCACCTGGCTTTCCTCTTGGGGAGAAAACCTGCCAACATATTTTAACACTTTGTTTTTAAATGTTTTTTCTCTTTTCTAGGACAATGGTGCTTCCATCCATCCTGCCGCTCTTCACTCTCATCCTTTCTGCTGGTTTTCCAGATTAAAAAGGGCTCTCCCTTTCTTCTTCAGTAAGCAGGAACAGGACACATGAGCCTAAAGTACAAGGAAGCTTTCTGTTCTCTTTTGTCCCCCAAACGTTTCCCCGCAGCCCAACTCTTGTACCTTGATCCTTTTTGTCAACCTGAAGAGGCGGGTGCATTCAAAACTCATTTACACCTGGAGCAAAAGTCTGAAGTGCAGAAAGAAATCTAAAATACCATGTGAAGAGATGGCTGCTAGGTCTCAAGGGAGATGGTTTGCAAAATGGACAGGACTCCTTTTTGAATGGCAGAGGAAACCTAGATAATGAATATGGTGGGAAAGTTTATTAGCATTCATTTGTATTGTCATAGATCCTTGGTGCCCCCCAGGCATAGACCAGAACCCACTTGTGCTAGGTTAAGCCCCTCTCTGGTGATGTGTGGACAGGGGTGGTGACTCATGGTAGTCCTCTAAGGAACACGGGACTATATCTTGAGCACCTCGGGCAATGCCTTTTGGGCACTACCTCAATACTGCCTACTACTACCTAGTAGTAGTTGCTTCTTCTGCTCCTCCCCAATTTACCCAGCATTTCCCTGGAAGTATATGCAGGTTAAAAAACCAGTTCTTAAACTGACATCTCATGAGAGGCAAATTGTTTCCTATTCTTGACTTGGGGATGAGCAGAAGAAAATGGTGCATCTGTAATCCTGGATTCCACTTTCCAAATACCGTATGCTGGCACTGTGTATGTCATTCATGCAGGTGACTTTTACACTAAAAAAATCCCATTTAAACCTGACCTTTCACGTACTAGAACATAATAGACTGTGCAGCCAAACAGCATCTTCGTCGCTGGGGACAGCAGTGAACTGGAATAATGGTTTTGTAAGGGTACATTCGAACTTTGCAAATTCATTAGTCAGAAGTTGTGTTTCTAACTATTGGTCCATTAACGTACCTGTGACAAAGAGCCTTCCCACCTGGGTCCACTGCTGGAAACACAATGTGTATACAATGGTTTTGTGTTAGAAAGGAAGCTTTTCTCATGTATTAGCTCACCGTGATATCAGATTCTGGGAACAGGAAAATATCACAATGTATCATTAGAAGATAAATGCTTCCCCGGGGTGTGATTGTGATCTGGACAATATGCCTGAGCCGGGAGCTGTAGGCATCTGCTTATTCTTTGTGGGGCAGGTGAGTGGGAAGTGGGGGGGAGCCACACTTCTTCCTCCCAGCCAGAAACGTTGGCCCTTGGAGCTGAGTTGCCACAGTGGGCGTTATAATCTGCTGCTATTATAGACCAGCAGCGAATCACTCTCAGAACAAGGAGTGCTGGTCTTTACTCAGTGTTGGGCCTGCAGGTGCCATCTAGTCCTAGGAGTATTATTTATTGTTTGTATTTCAGCAGCATGTAGAGCTCCGGTCGTGGATCAAGGCCCCTTTGTGCTAGGTGCTGTGCAAACACAGAACAAAAAGACGGTCCCTGTAAGCCAGGGCGCTTACAATCTAATGATACCTACTTTTGATGTGCATGCTGGTTACACCAGTGGTACCCCTGCCATCTGGACAATGCTCAGCGTTAAACGGGGACTCTCTCCCATGTGTCTGCCACAATGTCCAGCAGCTGCCTGGCAATGAGAGACAAGTTTTTCTCACCTTTGCCCCATGTTACCCATCCCTTCACCCCACCCGTGATGGTTGGAACAGCCTGGTGCTTGGGCAGGAACCTCGGCTCACTCCTGTGAGTCTGTTGCCAGCCTTTAGGTCTCCCAATAATCAATTTTACATCAAAACTTCCAAGAGTGGCTCTTTGCACAAGAGCTCCCCGGGTCGGCTGACGGGGCTGCTAATCCCCCTCTTCCTGCTGACTTGGGAGGCTGTCGCGGCTGCTACTTTAAGCATTTATGTTAATACCTTATCAGGCAGTCACATCTCTTGGCTTATCATTTTCATCAAGTCTTGGTTTTATGGTTGAAAGGAATTACTTTCAAAAGACCATTACCAGCCTCCCTCTCTCTCATGGTCTTATGCCTGCTTGCTATTAAGCTTTTCTAGAGGCAGGGTTTTTTGTGTGTAAAGCTCATAAAAGCTGCTATTTATAAGTTCCTTATTCAAGTCCCGTTACATCAGCCACTGCCTTGGACTCTCCGATGGACTGAAATGATCCTGTTTAAATCTACTGGAAATGTCCCTGGGGAGGAGCAAAGACACTTCTTTCACATAGACCACATTCTCCGCAAGCGTCTGACCGCAATGGAGTCACACCAGCAGAGAAATTGCCCCCTCCCCCTAGATGTATGATCAGGTTGTGGTGACCCCCTGCATGGGGGCGTGAGGGTATGGGAAGGTTCAAGGAGTCTCATTCAGGAGCCGGGCACAGCTGTCCTACCCCCAGATGCAAGGCCTGGTTCTGGTCATGAGTGGCAATAGCTAGTGGGGAAAGCCGTGATGCAGGGCGCTGGTGGGGAAAGCACACCAAGCAGGCTAAGTGTAAGGAGCCAGGGCATCATTGGCCAGGCCTGGTGGTCGGAGTTGGGAGCCAGGAACTGGCGCGGGGGTTGGAGTTGGAGACAGAGTCAGGAGTCAAGCCTGAACCCGGGGTAGGGTGGAGGAGCAGGGACCTGGAGCAAGGCAGGAAGACAGGGCTCAGGAATTAGGCAAGTTAGGCTCCCACATGGCAGCCAGCCAGGGATCCACCTAGTTGCTCAGACAACTTCCTGAATCCTTCTGGTTTAAGTGATGTGTCTGAGCCAGTCAATGGGGCCAGCCGTCTCCCCCGTCAGGAACTTCATGGGCAGAGTGCCTGGTAAGCTAAAGCTCCGCCAGCTCCCTTCTCCAGTGGTTCTGGTGAGCTGCTGGGTGGTGGTCTGTGGTCTGAGCTCTGCCTGGAGACCTGTGGGCTTGGGTTCAAGACCTGCAATCCCTCACACTAAGCCCAACAGCTGTGTGTGCATGTGTCTCCCATGCTGGTGCTGGTCACCTGCCTGAGCTGTCACCCCTCTGCACACTTCTATCCCTGCCCTCAGCCCCTTGCTGGGGGCAGTTGTGCATTTCCTTCCTCCTGCTCCTGCTGTGCTCTCCTGTGAGCCCCCCGCATCCCCCCATTGCACACTTACAGCCCCACATCTGGCAGGCAGAGGCTAAATGTGCAGATTGAGGAAGAGGAAGATGTGCAGATTGAGGAAGACTCCATTAGGAGTCTTTTGTGTGGTTAAATGCTCGCTGGAGCTGCCGTCCTCGACTGTGGGACAGCGCTCCGGCCCAGCGTCAGCACCAAATTCACCACCACGACCTGACAGTCCCTGAGAGCTGAAATCACTGAGAGCTGGGTGGAACCTCGAGAGACCAACCCGCAGAGGTCGTAGTAGAAGCAGGTGGTGGCAGGGCAGCTAATGGCACGGCTGGCAAAGCGGCCGGCAGGGGAGCTGGTGGAGCACGAGCAGCCAGGTGGGCAGCTGACAGAATGGCAGGCAGTGTGGCCTGCAGAGCGACTGGTGGAGTGGCAAATGATGCAGCAGTGATGGCCGGCAGGGCAAGGAAGGTGCCGACCAGCACGATGGGAGGTGAACTCAGGCAGATGCTCCTCTGAGCTCTAGATCATCACTGACCAAGGACAACGACTGTGAGTAGGGGTGTGGGGAAGCAAGAAGGGAGAGGCAAAGGACACTGCCTAACGTACTGTGTGGTGGAGGTTTTGCTCAGGGCTTTTTGTGTTGCTGAGTCCTGCTTGTGATGTTTTCCTAAACTAGTGCTGAGTTACTTCCTTCCTTTATTAAAAGGTCTTCTTTCTACACTCAGACTGGGCTTGTGAGAGGGGAAGTATTGTCTTTTGGAGGAGCCTGGGGGGTGGTGTGTAATTTCCCAGGTCACTGGGTGGAGGCTCGAGCCGGTTCTGTTGTACTGTTGTAAAGGTATTGAACTAGGCCCTGATTGCTGCCAGCTCCACCTGGCAGAAGGGTTACACCGTCATTTTGAGAATTACTGCCATGCTCTTGGTTGCACCTATAAGCAAAAAGAAAGTCAGCCGAGGGGCTATGAGCTGACAGTGGCTAGCCCTGCACAGGAGGGCAGCTACATCCTGCCTTGGTTGTCGTATGTAATTCGCTCTGTTCTTCGGGGTCTTGGCTTTCATTAAACAAGCGTGTCCAGCCTTCTGGCTGTACAGCAGCTCTGGATGCTGGTAACAGCACTGTGCTCTGGAATGGGGGCATCTCTGGATTTTCTGAAACAGATACACTCCTGCTGTGCTGGTAGTGGTATTTTTCACTGATGGGTTAAAAATGGATCTCAGCACCTTGTCCTGCCACCTGAGAGCCACTTGCCAATAACACAGAAGCTCTTCTAATGCCTCTCTCTCTCACTCACTACTGCAGTCACTTTCCATTGCCTGTGCAAAACAGCATTGTAGCAGTGGGAGAGAAGGGCAATACTAGCGACTATGGACCTGGGCAGATGCACAACTTGCAGATGAAGACCAGAAAAGAGTAATAGGGCCACAGCTCAGATTTGTAAAGGTATTTAGGCATTGCTGTGATGAGCTTTGTAATGCTTAAGTCTCATTTTCAAATGTGATTTAGGCACTTAGGAGCCTAAATCCCACTGACTGTTAATGAGATTTTGGCTCCTAAGTGCTTAACTCTCATTTGAAAATGAGATTTAGGCTCCTAAATCAGTTCAGTGTTGCAGTGCTGAGTGCAGCAATGCCTAAATACCTGTAGAAATCTGGGCCTAAGAACCCGATCCCAGGCACACTGAAATCCACAGGAATCGTTCCATGGATTGGTCTTTATTTTGCATCAGTGAAGAGTACCAGGTGCTATCACAGAGGTGTGTAAACAATGATTGTGTAGCCGGGAGGGCTGGTCCCCCTCTGAAGAGGACCCAGAGAGGGAGCCAGACCCACCCTGGCTGACAGAGGCCTGCCCCAAGGAAGCACCTGACCGGAAGCAAGGGGGCGGGTCTGGGCCTTTAAAGGCCCCAGTGGCCCCACCTGACCGGAAGCAGGGGGGGGTGGAGCTAGGCCTTTAAGAACCAGGCCGGTGAGCTCAGTTAGCGGGAGGTGGCTGAAGGGGAAGGATGTGCCTCCTTCAAAGCTCCTAGCCAAGGCCGGGCCGGGGAGCCAGGCTGAGAGGGAGTGGCTGGCCTTAAACCCAGCCCGGGGATCGGCTGAGGCCTTCCCCAGGTACCCTACAGCCTGGGAGTCGGAGGGACCATCGGAGACCCCCACGGTCTGGGAGCCAGAAGAGGGCCCGTCAGGGCTCCCCGAGGACTACGTACCTGAAGAGCACCCCCTGGAAACACCCGGGGCCTGGGAGCCGGAGGCAGATCTGCCCGAGCCGTGCCGAGCCTGGGACCCCGAGGACCTACCGGCCCTGCCTGAGGCCTGGGGACCGCAGGACCTGGAGGAGCTACCCTTCGAAGATGAGCCCATGGAGCTCCCGGAGCTGCCACCCGTGGATGAGGAGGGCCTAGCCGGTCTACTGAACCCCAGCGACCCAGAGGAGGCAGGTACCGGGGGTTTCGGGGAGGAAGAAGCCCAGGGATAGCCGCACGATAGTGGCTGAGTCAGGGGCAGCCTGGGCGGCGTGTTGCGGCTGGAGCCCCGCCGACCCAGCGGCAAATGCTGTTGCCGCTATCAGGGCCCTGGGCTGGGACGCAGTGGAGACGGGCGGGCCTGTGTCCCCCTCCCCCCTTCCCTATCCTCCGTGAGGAAGCCTTCCCCGCCGTGCTGTTCCAGAGAGCGGCTTACTCACTCACCAGCCCTGCCCGAGGGCCTGGCCTTTAGACTGCTTGCCTCGCCAGCCCTGCCCGAGGGCCTGGCCTTTAGACTGAGTACCTTAAGAAAGGCGCAAGGCGGCTCCCAGTGAGAGGTAGCCGGGAGGGCTGGTCCCACTCTGAGGAGGACCCAGAGAGGGAGCCAGACGCTGCTCCCCGATTCCAGGGGCACGTCCACAGATTGTGTAGAGGAAGCCTCTTGCCCCTTCACCAGAGTGAGAGGGGACTTGTATGAAAACAAAATGGTTTTTTAAAATGAGAGATGGCAACGTATTTTTAGGCACCATATACTTAAGCTGTGGAACATGCTGCTATTAGATATTATTGTAGCAAATAACTTAGTCAGATCCAGTACAGGATTAGACACATGTGTGAATAAGAACATCATCACAGTTCCTCAAGCAAGGATCAGATTGAAAGGATTATCAATCCATCCACTTCAGGGTACAAGATCTTTATTATCTGGGGCTGCATAGCACTTTCCCTCTCCGGATGCAGGGTAAAGTGTTGTGGAATTGGCTGCATTCTTTTTCCTTTTCCTTTTCCTTTTCTTTTTTTTTTTTTTTGGTAACTTCCCATGAATCATTTGTTTTGGTAAGCGCTGGAGGCAGGGTGGCAGGCTAAATGGGCCATTGGTCTCCTTGGATGTGACAATTCCTCTCCCTACATTTCTGTCACTCAGGTAGAACTCATCTCTTGATTTAGACATCTCTAACTACTAGTGAAAGGTATCAAACAGTACACAACAACTGGCCAAGTGCACTTTGGGATGAATGCATAATGCAAGAGAACCATCATCACATCTCTTTAAATCCCATTTTCACCTGCTTAGGTGATACAGGCTAGAGTCTTGCTGGTGATGCTTATTGTTGCACAATGCTCATCTGTTTTGCAAAATCCATTTGTCACTTTTTGAAAATAAACCCTCCTACCCTGCTTTGTTCAGTCTTGACTGTGTAACATGGGGCCGATCTCAGCAAAGTAACTCGGGGATGATTTTTAATATGCCTGGGCTAAATAGAAAGAAAGGTCAAACCCTGAGAGGTGCTGAGCATTGAGGTCAATGTTAGATCAAAGGCAACCAGCATGCTCGCAATTTATTATTATGAACTATAAGGAGCATGGTAGCATTTAGGGACCTCAGTTGCCCCATTGTGCAAGGCAGAGACCAAAACACAATCCCTTCTTCTGACAGGGTGCTGGGTGGAAGCAGGCTGTGCCAGCCCCCTGCCACTGGTGTACTAATTTGAGGAGCAGTGGACACTGTCCAGGGTTCTCTGCTCAGTGTCCTCTTCAGATTTCCTCTGTTTAACCCTTTGACCTTCATGCCAGTTCCTGTTTTTTCATTCATTGTTCCCCGTAATTAGTTGAGTCTGGGTCCTGTAGCAACTCCCCTTAGACTGGGGGAGGGCCTTTCAGATGTAGCTTTGGTACTCAAATAGTACTGGAATCCTAATTGAGGAGAAGTAGAGCAGCTGAGTAAGCCTGCAGGGAATGGGCCAATGAGGAGCAGCTGCCGGGCTCGTTAGCAAGGTGCTATAATGGCTCACAGGCTGGAATGTGGTGGCAAACAGCCTGAAAGGGAGAAGCCACAGCAGGAGGGTGAGTTCCTCTTGGTCAGTGGCTGAAACTGTGAAGCTCCCGAGGCTGTTAGGCTGGACTGTGCATCAATAGATGGTGGTAGGTAACAACCTGTAAATAAAGCGCACCGGTGGGAGCACGAAGCCGAAGTCTGTGAGTGGTTTTTGGGAGCAGAGGACCTGAGCAGCGGGAGGGCCCTGCGTGAACTTGCTACACTTCTCCAAAGGTTTTACAATCTAAGTTGAAGATGAGCAACAGCAGGTGGATGTTAACAAGCAGATAAGGAGCATAAGCTGACAATGAGACAACTGTGAATCCGGGGCTGCAATCTGGCTGCACTCTTTGAAAGTGGATGTCTGGGCTCAGGAATTAATGGTTTTAACTTTAAATATGCAAGGGGCAAACGATTTGGAGAGGATAGTCAAAGGAAATTCACATGCATCTTTTCTATGGTCACTTTCAGAGCCTTGCCAATCTTTGGGCCACACTCTCAGCTGGTGCAAATAATAGCAATGCCAGTGCAGTCACTGGAGCCATGCTGATTTATGCCAGCTGAGGGTATTGGCTGGGATTTCCAAATGGCCTCATTGGCTGACAGTCAATGGGAGTTGTGCTCTGGAATTGTGTGTGTGTGTGGTTTTTTTTTTTTTTTTTTTTTTTAAATCTCACTCCTGGCCCATGGTGTGTGTTTGGGAAAGTGTCCCTAATGGATTGCCTCTCCCCCGGGAAGTTTTACAGCTCTGGGACCCTTTGCTGCTGCTGGCAAGCAGGCTGGGTTGGAGCTGAGGAGCAATAGGGACCCTGGCTGCTTTCTTAGGCTAGTCAAAGCCATTTTGTCTTGGAGAGGTTTTGGCCAGACCTCAGTTGTTGTAAATCAGCATAACACCATTCACTTCAGCTCATTCCTGCCAGCTGAGAATCTGGTCTCTTGGGTATTTATAGTCGAACTCGCTCTGTCTCATTTTTATTTCCTCTCACTCGCATGCTGTAACCACGTTCTGCAGTGAAGTCACATGGACCCCGTGTGCAGCCCCCAACTCCCTGAGATAAGGCCTTTATTTAGCACCCCCACTCCACATCACACAAGGGAGAGTGACAAGACTGAAGAAGTATGGATTCGAATGAACAGCCACCCTCCTGCGGTCTCTGGAGATTTAAGAAGTGTGGTGACTGTTTGTGGTTACTGCAACAGACTGTGTGATGGAGTTCAAGTAACTTGGCAGCTGGAAGTCACTTGTGGCTGGAATTGAGGGTGGAGAGCGAGGCCATGAATGAAGGGTACTGCTGGTTGTAGCTGTAAATAAGGGCCCACTCAACAGGCTTGCTTGATCCCTTTTTTGTTGGTTACTTTGTGCTTCTTGCTCTTGCTGTTTCAGCCAATTAAAATAGCTGTAGTTAATTAAAAAGACACAATGGATTTCAAGAGGCATGCAGCAAGTTGCCCCTCTTGTCCTTTCAGCCGACACTGCCTTAACCAACTTGCTCAGTGCTCCGTCTTTGGTGCTTTTATTTTTAACTAACTCCTCTGGGTTTCTCTATCTCACATGTTTTAAACAGAGCTGCTCCGATTGCCTCCCCCAGAGTAATAAAATGCAGCCAGTGGCCACCCTTTCCCTGTAATTGCAGCGTGAGGGCAAAGCTGAGCAACGGCAGGTTTTTGTAGCTGGTGAATTCCAACAAGCAATTTCTCTTTCTCAGGGCAGACGTGAGAGCCAGCAAATGTTAGGGTTGTGGGCATTTTTACGATTAAAAATGTATGTAAATGTAGATGCAAATGAAGTGCATCCCTTGGGCGCCTGCCAAGTTACTAATGTGGTACTCAGTGGCCAAAGTTTGGTGACCTCTGGCTTAGAAGAAGAAAAGAGTCTGCTGTTGCTTCCCTTAAGCCTCTCTCACAAAGAGCCTGTTTTTCTGAATGGCATTTAAGGCTGGTGTACCCTGTAACGTGGTCTAAAGGCAGAGCTGCAATCTGTGGCTCTCATTTAAAGCATGGGGATGCTGGAGGTAGGTGGACTCTTGTTTCAATTTCATAAGCACCAGGGTGGGTGGAGTGCAGTTGGGAGAATAGTCCCTGAGCCTCATCTGTCATGTTGTGGCTAATAGTCAGCCCATAGGTACGTGTTCAGTACAGTAGGAATTGGCCTGTATTGCCCAGTCCCAATGCTGATCTGATGGTAAAAAGATACTGACCTCATCATGAAAATGAGCAAGAAACAACACTTGGATAAAACAAGTAACAAATGGAAGGAGGGGTGGGGAAATCTGTGCTGCAGATTGGAAAGGAAAACTCTATGCTTTGCATTTCTTCAGATTAAAAATGCTAATGGCCACTATCTTCTGATTATTTAATGTGATTCAGAATTAGAAGTGTTTGTATTCATTCCCAGAGCTGATGTGCAGACCTGATCCTAAACTGATTTAGACAGCATTGTACATCAAGAAAAACGAGAAGGGAAAAAGTCTAATGTATAGCAATTTTTTTTTTTTACATCCTGCTTCTTGCAAGCCTGTACAGAATTTTAAGCTATAGATAAATTCTATCTCACAAGTTTACATCACAATAGAATATCAGGCTGTGCTGTAAAGCACTGTAAGAGAAGGAAATGCCAAAATGATGACATACTTAGCCTTAACTCTGTCCCCTTGCACTGTGCATGATGATAAAGTCTTTAATAACATGAACACATGCCATATCTCAAATACTACTATATTATTATTATTAGTTATTGTTTGTATTATCATAGCAGTTAGGAGTCCCATTCATAGTCCCATTGTGCTAGACATTGTACACACCCAGGACAAAAAGACAGCCCCTTCAGTGTTATCTACAGTCAAAGATGCACTGTAGTGGTGTATGATACTCCTCAGTAATATGTATAAGGTACTGGGTCTGCAGCGACTGTTCCATTGACATTACGCAAGTAGATATGGTTACCAGTTGGGAGTGGGTAATTACTCTCTTTTTCATCATACAAAGAGCTAACAGATGTATTCCCAGCTCTGTTTTATTTCTTTACCCTTAATTTAAGTCCACTTCCTGTTTTTAAAGAGATTCTCCAAAGTGTCAGTGAAGGCAGGCAACATTCACCTTCTTTTGTGTTACCATTAAGGTGTATTGCTTGTTAAAACACAGAAAGCCAGCTGGAAGTGGGTTGGCACTTATATGTGTGCTTGGAGCTGGCAAGGAAATGGAATGGAATCTTTTCCCTTCTGGGTTAAGCAGGCTTGAATCCTGCTAGCAGAGCATAGAAAGAGGAGATTGGACAAAGACTATAAACAAGAACAAGAGCCCTGAGGCTGGCCAAGTAAAAAGTACAACTCCATTGATGTCAGTGGTGCTTAAGGGGCATACACTACAGTGAATTAGACCCCTACTGTGTTTGATGGAGTAAAACCCCAAATGATCCCATATATACCTCATATATTTGACTGGTACATAAATTTGACTGGTATGTGGATGTTTGTGCACTATTCAGTTTCTGTGGTTTGGAGCTGTTCAGGGTTTTGGAATGTTAGCAGTAGCATTGGGGTAAATAGATTAGTGGGAACAATAAATAGATGGCAGTTAAAGGAGCGTGATAAATGCAATTTAACACATGGTTCTGTAGTGTGTCAAATGAATATTACCACTTTGTGTGTATAATATGTGTGGCTTGATCTCCCCCAGCCTTGAGAGGTGAACTGGGTCAGTGCATGGATAGGAGAAACAAAGAGGTACTGGTGTCTTAGTAAAGGCACTCTTCTGTCTGAGTTTGTGCTGAACCAATTCCCAGGATGTTAGAGTGTGCTGGGCTGCTGTAGGTGCTGTGTTAATGAGGTATGAAACTGGGGTTCTGGCCACTTGTGGTCATTAAAGCTAAAATAAGAGGTGCTTACTCTGATGTCCTGGCAGAATCAGATGATTTACATTCACCGTGCAGTTTGTTGGCTTGGCAGTCTTTCTTGCATCCTTTTCAAAATTGTTGCATGTAAGCTGTTGGGCAACAACCATGTTACACTTCAGAGCCAGCTATGTTCCTGTGGTGAGTTAACTGATGCTGATTTAGGATCTAATCCAAAGCTCACTGAAATCAGTGCAAATTTTTCCATGGTCGTAAACATGCTCAGGCTCGTATATTGGCCTCCTAAGATTGTTGTGAGGCTTAGTTAGTAGAGCTGGCAGAATAGTGCAAAAAGGTTTCCCATGACTATTAGACCTGGTCTACACTAGAGACTTCTGTCGACCAAAGTCAGCTTTTTGCGCCAGAACAGTGCTAGTGCACACCTCAGTCACCCCCTGCCTACCCAACCCCCCTGATTGTGTGACAAAATAAAACCATCTTGATAAGAGGCAAACTTTTAGTGACAAGGCATCAGTGTAAACACCGCACTTGATTATGTCACTGTAAATGGCCTCCAGGAAGTGTCCCACAATGCCCATCGTGACTGCTCTGGCCATCAGTTTGAACTCTGCTGCTCTGCAGCCATCCATCCCTCCACCTTTAAAGTCCTGGGAATTTTTGAAATTTCACTTCCTGCTTGGTCAGTATGGAGAGTTCACATCTCATCTGACCAGGGTGGCTCCATGCTCCAAATGCTCTCCCACTTGGAGCACACTGGAGCTTCTGGGTCTGATTGGCATTTGGGGAGAGGAGGCTGTGCAGTCCCAGCTCTGCTCCAACCAAAGGAACTTTGATACATACGATCAAATTTCTCGTCTGATGGCAGAGAAGAGCTATGAACAGGACATACAGCAATGCTGTGTGAAAATCAAGGAGATGCGGTAGAAAAAGGCTAGGAAATCAAACCAGTGATGTGATGCAGAGCCAAAGGGCTGCCACTTCTATGAGGAGCTGGAAGCCATCCTCAGTGGCGACACCACCTCCACCACCAAGAGACCTGTGGATACCTCCGTGAGTCTAGAGCCAGTAGTCACCAGACACAACCTCGATGTAGAAGCAGTGGATACTGGAGGATGATGTGTAGCAATGGACCATATCGTTTTGGTGAGATGAGGAGCTAGGACCTCTTCTCAACCCTGGAGGGTTTGAGCCAGTCCCAGCTCTCCAGCTCTGGCGTGAAGAATGCAAGAGAGGGGAGCTCGGGCAAGTGATTTTTTTGAGCGGTTGCTGCTCAGTTACATGAGGTACAGCCGTGCTTTGCGTTGTGCATTTCTATCCCTTCTACGAGCTCTATATTGTAACAAGAGTATCTGTGTTTATATGTGCTTCCCATTCCCCTGTTCAGCTAGGTAGTGTGGCGGAAAAGTGTGTTAGTGTCCACCAAGATTTCATGGGAATTCACGAGAGAGATCTCTAGGAAACTTTCCTGGAGGTACTCACCAATCCTCTGCTGGAGATTCTTTGGCAGAGCTGCTTTGCAGTTTCCTACAACAGGGGGAAGAAACAATCAGCAATCACTTCTGCAGGGACTAAAGCCGCACATGGGCAAGCAGCATAGGGACCCATTTGGAGATGCTTGCATTGAGGAGATGCGCCCTAGCATCCCTGCTTACTCTCAGGAGTGAGATACCCGCTTCTATGGCCTCTGCCTGTGGAAAATGGTGGCATAATTTGAAATTTTGTCCCTGTCTACCTGAATCAATACCCCCAAACAATCACCCAGAACCTTTTCTCCAACTCACCATGCCCTGGTTAATCGTCAAGCTGTGTGCTTGCCAGAGGACAATGAGAAAAAGGTGTATTTTACAGTAATGCATCAGTGCTGGTATTGCGCTCACAATCATGCTTCATTGTTTATTGTGCTTCTACAGATGTGCCCTTGAGGGGAAACCCCTCTACACCTGCGAGCGCCTGCGGCTGATAAGAAAATGACGATGGTGAAGCAAAGAGGAGATGTTCCAAGTACTCCTTTGAAGCGGACAAAAAAGGCCATGGAGACACTGTGTATGAAAATAAAAAATTGATAGGCAGGAGAAGAGGGAAAACCAGGAGCAAGTAATAGCAGGTCATGAGTGCATGAGTGCACAGAGAGGCAAACAGAGCTGCTAAAATCACTCATAATGCTGCAAACTGAATTCATACTTGTTGGGCCCCTGCCTTGCAGCCAATACAGAACTGCTTTCCATGCCCTCCCCAAACTCCACCCACACATTCCTACCAACCTCCCAGGCCATCTCGGTGCCCCGTTCATTCCACCTGTTCAGATAGCTTGACTTACACGCAGCTATTGTTTTGGAAGCATCATACCTCACACTGCTCTTCACTGCTTTTTCCTCTCCAGACTAGCTTTTCATGTGTGTTGTGAATAACTGTTATTTAATGAAGATGTATTCTGTTAAGGTTAAGCAATCTTTATTTGCCTCTTGTACAAGGTGATTGCACCTCACATTGATACATAGCACAAGCTGAATAGCAGCCATAGCATGGCACAATGCTATTTATAAAGATACCTTATTGATGCTCATTTTCAAAATGGTTCCTCATGGCCTCCCTCATTTGAATGGCCCCCTATTGTGCCCTTCTAAGAGCCCTGACATCTGGTTGTTCATATTTAGCCACAAGGCAATCTGTCTCTGAGCTCACCTAGCAGGAAACTTTTCACTCTTAGCTTCACAAATATTATGGAGTACATAGCAGGTGCCTATAACCATGGGAATATTTTCCTCATTGAGGTCTAACCTGCCACAAAAGCACCACCAGCAAGCTTTTAATCTGCCAAATGCATCTTCAACAGTCATTCAACACCTGTTCAACCTGTTATTGAAACACTCCTTGCTGCTATCCTGGTTGCCCATATAAGGCTTCATGAGCCATGGCAGTAAGGGGTTGAATGGGTCTCTCAGGATCACTATGGGTATTTCAACATTCCCCATTGGAATCTTTTGGTCTGGAAAGAAAGTCCCTGCTTGCAGTTTTCTGTACAGGCCAGTGTTCCTGAACCTATGGGTGTCATAAAGTTTCCCTGACCAACCCACATTGATATTTGTGAAACGCCCATGGTGATCCACAAGTGCCTGCAGTCCCATGGAGAAGTACTCCTTTCTATTGATGTACATCATTGCAAGATGGTCCGAGGCCAAAATTGGGATATGCGTGCCATTTATCGCCCTGCCACAGTTAGGGAATCCCATCGCTGCGAAGCCATCCGCTACTTCATGCACATTTCTAAGACTTGCAGTCCTTTGCAGCAGAATGCCATTAATGGCCCTGCACACTTGCGATAACACAGCTCCAAAGGTGGACTTCCTGTCTCCAAACTGATCCATGACTGACTGGTAGCAGTCTGGAGTTGCCAGGTTCCACACAGTGATCACCACTTGCTTCTTTGCTGAGTAGGTGGCTCTTATTCTGGTGTCCTTGCACCGCAGGCAGGGGTGAACGCCTCACAGAGTTCCATGAAGGTTGCTTTGGGCATTCAAAAGTTCTGCAGTCACAGCTCATCATCCCAGACCTGCATAACGATGCGATACTACCACTCAGTGCTTGTTTCATGTGCCCAAAAGCGGCGGTGCATCATGTGCATCTGCTCTGTGAATGCAAACAGTACTCCAGTGTTGTTTGTTTGCATGGCACACAGCAGGTCAGGTGCCTTGGATTCCAATTCCAATTGGGAGCTCATGATATGCTGATATAATGATATACAGCTGCAATGTGTTCAGAACACTGACAACAACAGTAGAGAGCGGTAAGGGATCTATCCTTTCAGACAGGGAGTATGGGCACTCAGGAAATTGGGGCAATTGAAAAATGCCACAAAATGCGGTCGGAATGATGGGATGGAAACCACTGCATCATGGGATGTTGAGCCCACACCCATAATGCACTGCAATCCTCTCCACCTTCCCACAATACCTAGTGGCACAAAGTGGTGAGTTGCACAGTGGGATATCTGCATGTGCAGATATAGGCATGTGCAATAGTTGCTTGAATCAAGATGTAGAGTTGGGTATTGGAAATTAGGAGTCTGGGCTTCTATTTCTGGCTTTACAGTATGACCTTGTGTAAGTCACTTAAATCCCCGCCTCTGTTTGTCCAGTAAGTTGAACTAAATGTTTGTTTGAAAAGAAGACAAATGTCCTGGTCTTTGTTAAAAGGGCAAAGAATGAGGATGATTATTATAAAATGTGTTCATTTATTTCAGCATATATACTATAGCATGCGTGTTCTTAAGCGCTGAGCACATGAGCAAATCTGTTGAAAAACACATGTGTACAGCATCTGTTGTGTTTTGATGTTGACTCCTCAGCTCACAAAAACTGAGGACTTGTCTCACTCAACCCACTCCCTTAGAAGAAATCTGGTTAAACTGGCTTTGTGTGGGCCCTGAAAGTCAGTAAACTTTAGCTCTGGAAATCCTAAAATGATCTCATACCTGGCTATTCTGATTCATATCATAGTAGTGTCTAGAGGCTCCACTGAGCTAGGTGTTGTGTGTACACAGAGTGACAGACTGCCTCTGCTCCAAAGTGCTTACAATCTAAATGGACAAGAGAAAAGGTGAGAGGAAAACTGAGGCACAGAGTTCTGAAGTGACTTTTCCAAGGTCATGCAGCAGATGAGTGGGAGACCTGGAAATAGAATTCAGGTCTCCTGTCTCTTAGTCTGGTGCCCTGCCCACTAGACCATGGACCAGGTAAACTTGCTTTAAAAGCCCTTCATGAGTGAAATTCAGGACTTGTACGGAGCCCCACTGATTTCAGTAACGCTCCATGCAGGCTCAGGGATCCATCCACATGGAGCTCATTGCAGCACTGGGGTCTAAAATATTACCCCTGCCCCCATTAGAGTGTGCAGGGCTGTGCAGAAAATACTGAATCTTTTTTGCTCAATTTGATGCAAATTCCCATTTTTTCCTCTGGGCCATTCCATCCTTCTCCCCAAATTCTCTCTTCTGTGAAGTTTTCACAGAATGGTAGCTTTTGCTGAACTCTGCAAATGGTGATGTGCACATTGCCCTCCATCTAAATGATATTTCAGACTGTGAAATTCCAAACATTGAGGCTTTCACTTGAAAATGGACCCAATTGCACCCCACAACGCCCTGCGTTCAAGAAAACGATTGATCAGAATGTTTCCCAGGGTTATAGTGACTCGTGACTAATTTTGCTAAATCAAACGTTTGGAATTTCACTTTGACTGTTCTGCACAGGCCTGATTAACAGCTGCTTCAGCATTGGACACAAAGCCCCAGGCAGGTAGCTAACTTGTGCTCCCCTGCTGCAAAGGGACTGTTTATGGGTCCAATAGCGCTCTACCAACGTGGATCTATTTGCGGGATTGGGACCTTGACATCCTCATAGAATCATAGAATATTAGAGTTGGAAGGGACCTCAGGAGGTCATCTAGTCCAACCCCCTGCTCAAAGCAGGACTAACCTCAGCTATATCATCCCAACCAGGGCTTTGTCAAGCCTCAGCTTAAAAACCTCTAAGGATGGAGATTCCACCACCTTCCTAGGTAGCCTATTCCAGTGCTTCACCACCCTCCTAGTAAAAAACTTTTTCCTAATGTCCAACCTAGACCTCCCGCCCTGCAACTTGAGACCGTTGCTCCTTGTTCTGTCATCTGCCACCACCGAGAACAGTCTAGCCCCATCCTCCCTGGAACCCCCTTTCAGGTAGTTAAAGGCCACTATCAAATCCCCCTCACTCTTCTCTTTTGCAGACTAAACAAGCCCAGTTCCCTCAGCCTCTCCTCATAAGTCCTGTGCTCCAGCCCCCTAATCATTTTTGTTGCCCTCCGCTGCACTCTCTCCAATTTGTCCACATCCTTTTTGTAGTGGGGGGCCCAAAACTGGACACAATATTCTAAATGTGGCCTCACCAATGCCGAATAGAGGGGAATAATCACTTCCTGTGACCTGCTGGCAATGCCCCTCCTAATGCAGCCCAATATGCCATTAGCCTTCTTGACAACCAGGGCACACTGCTGACTCATATCCAGCTTTTTATCCACCATTACCCCCAGGTCCCTTTCTGCAGAGCTGCTGCCCAGTTCGTCGGTCCCCAGTCTATAGCTGTGCATGGGATTCTTCCTTCCTAAGTGGAGGACTCTGCACTTATCTTTGTTGAACTTCATTAGATTTCTTTTGGCCCAATCCTCCAGTTTGTTTAGGTCACTCTGTATCCTATCCCTACCTTGCAGGGTATCTACCACTCCCCCCAGCTTAGTGTCATCCGCAAACTTGCTGAGGGTGCAATCTACCCCATCCTCCAGATCATTAATAAAGATGTTGAACAAAACCGGCCCCAGGACCGACCCCTGGGGAACTCCGCTTGTGACCGGTTGCCAGCTAGACATGGAGCCATTGATCACTACTCATTGAGCCCTATGCCCTAGCCAGTTCTCTATCCATTTTAGAGTCCATTCATCCAACCCATACTTCTTTAACTTGCCGATAAGAATACCGTGAGAGACCGTATCAAAAGCTTTGCTAAAGTCAAGGTATATCACATCCACCTCCTTCCCTACATCCAGAGCCAGTCACCTCATCATAGAAAGCAATCAGGTTGGTCAGGCATGACTTTCCCTTGGTGAATCCGTGTTGACTGTTCCTGATCACCTTCCTCTCTTCCAAGTGCCTTAAAATGGATTCCTTAAGGACCTGCTCCATGATTTTTCCAAGGATTGAGGTGAGGCTGACCGGTCTGTAGTTCCCTGGATCCTCTTTCCTCCCTTTTTTGAAGATGGGCACTCTCTTTGCTTTTTTCCAGTCCTCAGGGACCTCCCCTGTTGCCACGAGCTTTCAAAGATAATAGCCAATGGCTCTGAAATCACCTCAGCCAACTCCCTCAGCACCCTCGGGTGCATTGCATCCGGCCCCATGGACTTGTGAATGTCCAATCCTTCTAAATAGTCTTGAACCCGTTCCTTCAGCACTGCGGGATGTTCTCCTCCTTCCCATTCTGTGCCACCCAGTACGGCAGTCTGGGAGCTGATCTTGTCTGTGAAGACAGAGGCAAAAAAGGCATTGAGTACCTCAGCTTTCTCCACATCCTCCGTCACTAGGTCACCTCCCTCATTCTCTAAGGGGCCCACACTTTCCCCGAACCTTCCTCTTGTTGGCAACATGCCTGTAGAAACCCTTCTTGTTCCCCTTCACTTCCCTTGCTAGCTGCAACTCCAATTGCGCTTTGGCCTTCCTGATTTCATTCCTGCACGTTCGAGCAATTTTTTTATACTCCTCCCTAGTCATCTGACCAAGCTTCCACTTCTTGTAAGCTTCTTTTTTGCTTTTAAGTTCGCCAAGGACATCTTTGTTAAGCCAAGCTGGACGCCTACCACATTTGCTATTCTTTCTGCACATCGGGATGGTTTGCTCTTGTGCCCTCAATAAGGTCTCTTTAAAATACAGCCAGCTCTCTTGGGTTCCTTTCCCCCTCATATTAGCCTCCCAGGGAATCCTGCCCATCAGTTCCCTGAGGGAGTCAAAGTCCGCTTTTCTGAAGTCCATGGTCCGTATCCTGCTGTTCGTTCTCCTTTCTTCCTTTCGTCAGGATCCTGAACTCGACCATCTCATGGTCACTGCTGCCTAGGTTGCCACCCACTTCTACTTCCCCTACCAAATCTTCCCTGTTTGTGAGCAGGAGATCAAGAGAAGCTCGGCCCCTAGTTGGTTGCTCCAGCACTTGCACCAGGAAATTGTCAGCGACACTCTCCAAAAGCTTCCTGGATTGTTTGTGCTCTGCTGTATTGTTCTTCCAGCAGATATCAGGGTGATTGAAGTCTCCCATGAGAATCAGGTCCTGTGAACTGGAAACTTTCCCTAGTTGAGTAAAGAAAGCCTCATCTACCTCATCCTCCTGGTCTGGTGGTCTGTAACAGACACCCACCATGACATCACGCTTATTGTTCTTGCTTCTAAGCTTAACCCAGAGACTCTCAACTGGCTTATCTCCAGTTTCATACTGGAGCTCAGAGCAGTCATAGTGCTCTCTTACATACAGTGCAACTCCTCCCCCCTTTCACCCCTGCCTGTCCTTCCTGAACAGTTTATACCCATCCATGACAGTGCTCCAATCGTGAGAGTTATTCCACCAAGTCTCAGTTATTCCAATCATGTCGTAGTTTCTTGACTGTGCCAGGACTTCCAGTTCTTCCTGCTTGTTTCCCAGGCTTCTTGCATTTGTGTACAGGCACTTGAGATAAGTAGCCGACTGGCCTATTTTCGCAGTATGAATCGGGAGGCCTCCCCTGCTGCACCCTCCTCCTGCTTCCTTGTGGTGTCCCTCTTCCCCACTAACCTTCGGGCTTAGGTCCCCGTCCCCCGTCGAAACTAGTTTAAAGCCCTCCTCACTAGGTTAGCCAGCCTGTCTGCGAAGATACTCTTCCCTGTCTTCGTTAGATGAATCCCGTCTCTTCCTAGTAATCCTTCTTCCTGGAACAACATTCCATGATCGAAGAATCCAAAGCCCTCTCTTCGACACCACCTGCATAACCATGCATTTACTTCCGCAATGCGACGGTCCCTACCTGGGCCTTTTCCCTGAACAGGGAGGATGGATGAGAACACCACTTGCGCTTCAAACTCCTTTATCTCTTTTCCCAGAGCCACATAGTCCGCAGTGATCCGCTCAAGATCATTCTTGGCAGTGTCTTTGGTGCCCACGTGGAGAAGCAGGAAGGGGTAGTCTTCTCAATCTTCTCAATCTTTTCCTGTGAGGCTCCAATCCTGCAATTGGCACAGATGGACGTCTGCACCCATGGGGAGCCCCATTGAAGAGAGTGAGGTTTCAGGTCTCCAGGTTTGTTTTCCCCATCCTTCCCCCTTCTTTTTTTCCAGCTCTTTAGGACTTGTATGCTTTTGACTGCAGACCAAACAAACACCATGAAAGTAAGAGCACAAATGGCTGGTCTTGCTGCTCATAGTTTCTAGTGAAAAGGGTGCTGATGTTTCACGACAAGGAAGAATTATAACAGGCTCTTTGGAGATACTAAAACGTGTAACCTTTTTATAGAGCAATTTTATGGAGTCTTATCAGAGGCGGGTGAACTGGTTTCCATTTGTCTTACAAGCTCCACTCTGAAAGTTTCTTATAGGCTGAAACGTGATATTTGGGGCTGTTTGGGAATTAGTCTGATCAAATGAATCAAAGATCATTTGAGTTTTGGTCCAAACAGGTTTTCAGTCACAATTTTGGGTATAGAAAAATAATATGTAAAACGTTTCTTAATGCAACCAAACCAAAGAGAGGAAGGGTTGTCTGAGAGGAAAGATGTTCTAGGGGGCTAGGGCCCTAGAGGAGGATTCAGGAGATTCCATAGGTTTTAAGATCTGAGGGGCCCTATTGATCATCCAGTCTGATTCCTGACATGCCAGAGACCTTCATGTAATGATTCTTGCATCACCTCTAATAGTTTGTGATCTGAGATCTTGGTGCAGCTTTTGGCTCCATCACAGGCTCCCTGTATATCTTTGTGGTGTAGCTTTGTGTATCCATTATTTCTGTCTTTGAAAAGGGCTCATAAATAATCCTTCCTTTCTTCCACCCTTCGTCTGCCTTATCTAATAGATTGCAAACTCTTTGGGGCAGGGACTGCCTCTCAGTATGTGTCTGCACTGCACCTAGCACAGTGGGATCCTAATCTTAACTGGACCTCTAGGAATTACTGTAATACAAATAATAATATTGTCAAGCAGAGCCACCTACTGTTATTCTGCATAGTATCTGACTGTTCTTCTAGACCCATTTGTTTCAGTGGGACTTCAGGCGAAGTAAGGCGCTACTCAACCTGAGTAAAGGTCTTAGAATCTGGCTCCCCCAAAACCAGGAGAGTTTTGGCGGGAGCCCCACTTTCCAATTGTAACAGGAGCTTATTGCTATTTAAGTAAATCATAATCAAATAAAAAGGATCTTTGGGCTACTCCAGGGAGGTTCTATCTTTGGAGGGGCATGCAGTGATTTAGCTATTAAGGTTAATGCTTGTCTTCCTGCTGTCTATTGAAACTCTGGGCTAGGCAGTGCAAATAGCTTAGCCGGTAGTTTTAAAGGTCATTGTGTAAGGGAAAAAAAAAAAAAGATCATACACTGCTCATGGAAATGTCCTTAGTAATCACTGCCTGCTTAAGGGAGGAGGGGGTGAGGGACTCCTGGAACATTTATCTCTTACTGCTGATAGTTTTGTGACAAGCCTAGAATTTGTGGCAGCTCTAACTGTGTGAGGTTATATCCTTCTTTTATCTATGGCTCTTTGTATGATTTATTTCCCGGGTTGTGGTGGTGTTGCCTGGCACTTGAGCTGTAGTTACTGCTCCCCTTTCATTGTGGACCCTCTTGTCCTCCCGAGACCCCATCTGTATCCCCCATCATCTTGCACTAAATGATAACATGGCATTGTTCCAGTTAATGAGCAGGTGATACAGCTTCCTGCAAAATTGTCATCCAGGCTGCTTCATTGCTTAGCTAGCAGGCAATTTTGTAAAATTTGCATCCCTCAATTTTCTGCTTTGCTTCCACTGGATACCTATGCCAAAATGTTCAGAAGCATCCAGTCAATTTGGGTGTCCCTCGAGACACTGTAGGCTTGATTTTCAGAGGTGCCAAGCACCCGCAACTCCAATCAGAGTCAGTGGCAGCTGCAGACCCTCAACGCTTTCTGAAAATCAAGCCTAGGGTGTCCCATGTTGACCACCCAAATAATAAGACACCTGAAATTAGTGGACAATCCTGGAAAATTGATCCAAATGCATCACTTTTGTGGTACACCTGACCAGCTTCAGATTGGTGGAACACAATCCCATGATGGGCCCTTCACCCAGTCCCGATCTAGATGGCAGGTTAGGAGCTGTATTATTGGATCAGCTGCAACTTCACCAATTTATATATTTTCACTGTCACCTTCTCCAGACTCCTTATGCTTACTGTTCCATTTTACCCAGTACACACAGCGGCAGGCGTGAGCACTGTTTGTTGGGTTTCACTGAATTTTCACCTGCTCTTGAGCTTCTTAGCCAGAAATGAAACGTGAGCCTTTTACATGAAATGGATCTGCTCGTGTTTCGGACCAGGTTAATTCTTGAGTTCTCTCTGTAATGTCCCTGAATGCCATCTTCCCCTTTTGCCTTTCCTCAGCAGAGAGGAGGGGGTGCAGTTATGGCTTTCAGAAATGCAGCTCTGAGGCAGGCATTTAGCAGTGGCTCTTCCAGCTTGCTCTTTCAGAAGAGTGAACTATATCTTAGGCTCACTACCGTAGCCCTTAGAGAGAGGAAGAATGATCGGGGGATGGAAGAGAGAGAAGACCCTATTCACTTTCACTGTTTCCAAAAATGAAGCTTATTCAAGTATGTGCTTGTGCCAGGTTTACATAAGAAATCGGCAACAAATGGCTGAAGCCTAGTAATCTGCAGTGCACTCTGTAGCCTTAATGTTCCTAGCACATTACAGCTCATGCACAGAGTTGAGTGATGAAATGAAAGCAGCTTTTCAAGTCTCCATTCTTCACCTTTTTAGTATAAAATTCCTTTTGTGTGTGAACTTTGTTGGTGTTTTCTTTGTGCCCAGAGTAATTTCCATGTTGACAGTCTTTTGTGCCTGTTCACAATGCTATGTAGGTCTTTGCTCTTCCCTGACACTGTCCTCTTATCTAGAATCAAGTGGTCTTCAGCATGTTCATTGTACTGAACAGCTGCATGGAAGAAAGGCTCCAGATAAGGAACAGAAATAGCATTGAAGGCTTGTGCCAGGGAAAAGTTGTAAAGGCTCAGAAGTTTTATTTGAATAAGCACCCACAAATTTGGACACACTGGAAGCTCTGTACTAATTGATTCATAAATCTCATGAGGACATACTCTGTCCTGTGAGATTTCTATACCATTCTGTTTGTAGAGAGTGAAAATATGAGAGGACGCACCATTGCTCGTGGTGCATTAGCACTTCTCAGCCTAGCCAGAGCTAGAATGAGGAGCAGCACCTGAAAACGTGCTTGTAGAAAGTTGTCCTTTTTTGGCAGAGAGAGCTAAATGGGTTCTAATGGGTCTTGTTTTCCTATGGTAGAGATCCAGCAAAATGAATGGGGAAATTAATTTTCTGAACTTGTTTGAAGTACCAGGCAAGTTCATGTGTTGAGTGAAGGTTTGAGCTGATGATTATTTTATTCAAACCAGCATGACCATCTCAGCTGAAGCCCAGAAAAACACCTACCATGGCTTGATGAACTATGTTGGCTAAAGTCCTGATCCTGAAAAGACTTATGCATGTGCTTATCTTTAGACGCAATGAGTAGCCCAGGACTGTTCCCAGTGCATAAAGTTAAAAATGCATGTGAGTCTTTGCAGGATCAGGACCTATGATAGTTTATTTTTAATGGTTTTTCTTTTTAATCTGAAAACTTCCCGCTCAGTGTAACATGGGAACAATTTGGATGTTTTTGCAGTGAGGCTACCATTTGATATCTATGGGCCTTATCTAATACCCTGTTGAAGTCAAGTGTAGTCTTTCCATCTTTGGATCAGGCCCGGTAAGTAAATTAATTCAATGTTTTAAGATTCCATAAATATTCACAACTGTCCAAAAGGAGATGATGTGTGGAGTATGGCTAGAATACAGTATATTGAGAATAAGTCAAAACAGGTGCTATTCTGGTAATGAATCAACATCATTCTGAATCCTTTTGTCACTAATGTGAAGCCCATTTATGCTGTTGGTTTCTGAGGTCCTGATTCAGCATAGCACTTAAACATGTGCTTAATTTTGAACATGAGTGGTCCCATAGAAGTCAACAGAATTACTCACTTGTAGAGCTGGGCAAATTTTTCTTTTTTGACAAATAATTTATTCACCAAAAAATGCAGTTTGGGTCGATCAAATACAATTTGTGAATTTGGGTCTAATTCAGTGAAGAGTTTTGGCTGACCAAAAAAATGGAAAAAAAATTTTTTTGAAAAAAATTGCACCCTTTTTGTTTTGTCATTTTTGACAAAAAAAGGTGTTTTGTTTAAAGTTTCTGTGTGTGTGTGTGTGTGTGTGTGTGTGTGTGTGTATAAATTATTTAAAAGGGGGTGGGATGGGGCGAGGAGATGCCTGAAACTCAAGCAAACAAATATAAAATTTCTCGTTTTGGTGAGGGGGGAAAAGAATCCATTTCCATTTTGGACTGACTCAAAACTGGATTTTTTGGTATGGTCACCAAACTGAAAAATCAACTATTTGCTCAGCATTACATACGTGATCAAAGTTAAGCACGTGCTTGGGTGCTTTGCTGAATCAATACCTTAATGAGTTTTAATTTAATACTTTATATCATATAAATTATATGCATTGAGTATATTCTATATAACACCATCTGCATTAGAAATTTCTTCTGCTGAGTTGCACATTTTCATGCTTGCAGCCACCTGTTTTAAGCTCCTAATTAAGGGGGATTGTGAGTAGGTTTAGGAAAGGCAGAGTACAGCATTGGTTTTTTTCTGTTCATCTCTAATAGCTGTATCTAGGAGTGGGTTAGGGAGAATGAAGACCCAGTTTGTATTTAGGATTTGGTTTTTTATTGTTCTTTGTTTTAATAAAGGAAACAGTTCTTTCTCCCCTCCTAAGTGTTTTATCAGAAAAGGTCACTTTACATTTTTTTGGTGGCTCGTCCTGTTTAGGCTGAGTGCAGTGAGTTGCATCTGTCTGTCATGTCACGTTAGTGTTTACTGTGGACCAGACAAGCAGAGCTGGCATATCATGAAAATTGTGGTGGTGTTGTTGTATGTGAAAATGGAAAAGTTGCAGCCTTCCAGAAGACAGGTTGGAGAAACATGGGCCTCAAATGGGATCAGAAAAATTCACTTGTATAAGTGGGGATAGGTCAGCTTTCAAAGGCCAGCTTCAGCTCCCACTGATGTCAATAGAACGCCTCTCGCTGACTTTCGGCTGTTTGGGGTACTGCACTAAAACATTTGATTTGGGACGTGTCAGATCCTACTACCTCATCTGAAGATTTAATGTTACCAGAAGCAGAGCTTTTTCTATTTAGCTACCCTAGCTTAACTCTTTAGTTGAGTCCCTTCAATGCTTGGTGTCTCAGTTAGCCCCAATTGAAAAATAGCAATAATTAAGCCTCTTTTGTAAAGGGCAGTGTGATCTATAGATGAGATTAGAATACATGAGATCTAGGCCTTATTGTTATTACTCCCACCCACAAGTATTTTGAAGAAATTAAAATCCATGTGTATCTTCAGATCTCCAGACAAGGGGCAAAAGAAATGGTAAATTTTCCCCTGATTAAAAGTAAAACTTTATGATGTGCTTCCACTATGACTTTAGAGATTCTTTGTGCTTGAAGCAACCAGCCATTGATGCACCAGCCTGAATTCAAACTGTGCATTGCATCCCCTTGGGGAAATTTCAGAAGGCCCTATGTGAACAAGATATTGTCTTTTAAGGAAACGTTGGAATTTGTTTTACCAACGGGGAAGAGTTGTGACTAATGTAATATACTTGTAACCCCCTTCTATTTCTGGGTTACTGGGGAGCCAGCAACACTCACCTGTGTGCAAGGGCGCCTAAGGTTGTTAACAACAAAGGAGATCCTGAGTATCTCAGCGGTGATGTAGGATAGGTGGGAATCCTCTATCCACCCCTCTGCTGCAGTCCCTTTACTTCTAGAGGAATTTAAAATGGGCTGTGCCTCCACCTGGCTGGCCCCTGCACACGCTCAATAGTGGGCCTTGGGAGCTTCCAGGACTAAACCTAGTCTAATAATTATAATAATCTGAGACATAGGTCTAACTTAACAATTGCAATTATGCAAACTAAACATCCAGTATACTTACATTAGAGCTAACACATCTTTACTTAACAAATTAAAGAAATATGGCATAACAGACTGAAATTAAACATCACTATTCTTTTAAATCCACAGGGGCAGTTAAATAAATCAAATCAAATAGAATACAGTAATAAATGAAACTTGTTTAACTGGCATTTACACTGCCACTATTTACCCCACCTCCGGAGTGTGCACTCCCCTAGAGTTCAGAGCCCTAACCCCTTACTTGCGTGGGTGCACTTGAAGATCTGAAGAAGGAGACAGCACGCTGTTGGTTCAGTGTACCAGTTCAGCCCAGTTATCAAGCTGCAGATTTGGAGCTGGCCCAACCAAATGTCTGCAGTCCTGGCCCTGCTTGAAGGGACTCTCTCTCTCTGCCTCTTCTCAGGCCCAGTCAAAGTCTCTCTGCAGTGCCCCTTCCTTTACACGCCCTGCCCCAAACAACAGGGGGCGGGGGAACACTCACACCACCTTCACTGCAGGCCCACCTCAGTCAGCTCTGGGCTCAGTCCCTGCCCTGGCCTGGGCAATGCCACCAACCTCCAATGCTCCCTGCTAGATCAAACTCCAGCAGACTCGCAGCAGCAGCTTTGGAACCCCGGCAGCAGAAGCTTTTGGACCCCGGCAGCAGTCAGCAGCAGTCAGGCAGCAGCTTCCAGCCTCGGCTGCACTCTACCCTGGCACCAAAATGGAATCCCCCACATGCTTTTCTCTGACTCCCTGGAAAGGGAAGAGTCTCTCTCCTTTTT
The DNA here is from genome assembly GCF_026122565.2 of Emydura macquarii macquarii. Lineage (NCBI taxonomy): Eukaryota > Metazoa > Chordata > Testudines > Chelidae > Emydura > Emydura macquarii. The sequence continues at coordinate 33,368,303 of NW_027131390.1, read as the reverse complement.
CCCCAAGGCATCGTGGGAGTTGCAGTCTCCCAGGATCTTCCCAACTGTAAACTCCCAATTAAGTTGCAATGCCCCTGAAGTAAAGGGTGCCTACATACTGTCTGTGTGTCAGTAGTTTTCTCCCTTCTTGAGTGCTACATCACTTTCGAATAGGTGTCTATTTCAGAGTGGGAACCTATATATCTTGAGGAATAATCTAGTCCCCAATTCAGGACAGCATTCCCATTCCTGAGTGCAGTTAAGCATATTTTTTACCTTTTTAAGCATGTGCCTGGTGCAGTCCTTTGTATGGGCTTAAAGTTTAAGTGCTTTCCTGAATCGACATCACAGTGTTGTAAAAGATGGGGCAAAGGCTATCAGACTCTATTGTCATGGATTCCTTTTGTGCTACTCTGGTAACATTGTCCATGAGGTAAATTGCAGTAAATGATACAGTCCCCAAATAATGGAGATGGCCTGTGACCTGATTATCTCATTGCTCTCTGTTTGTGATTCATCCAAGAGCGACAGCAGATCAGCCTGAGGTGCTACCATAATAAAAGCAATTAATAATAATCAATCCAGCACCTATAAATGTCTTTAATCAAGCAATAGAGAGCAAACAAGTGCTGCTCCTTACAATTTTGCTTTCCCAAGAATAGAGTTGGTTGAATATAAAATTATCTGAGAATATTCACTCGAATAAAATAAAATGAATTAATCTGGCCTTCCTTCATGCCTCTTTTTGCATCTCATGAATATTGTAAAGGAGTTTATTGGCAGGAAACAGTGTGTTTAAGGGAAATATTATGGAAGGTGAATTTGAATGTTGAATTACAAATGTTCCACCGGAAACTCGATTCTAAGGGCTATACTCAGCCAACCAGAGAAGAGAAACCTATCATGATCTGTGGGCCCAATCAAAACTAGTCACTGCAGCTTAAATCACAAACTTTAAATGGCAAATGTCAATAACTAACTTCTTGTGAGTAATATATAGACTGAGAATTTTAATTCTGAATAATAGATACATTTTAATAAAACCCAGAAGCTGCTTGTGAACAATTCATAAAGAGAGAAAAATCTCATTGAATAAATTGATTTGATCCGAATTATTCAATCATTTCTATCCAAAAGTGGACCAATAAACAATTCAAGTTGCACAAAATAAATGACACAGCAAGAAGCTTTTGAGAAAATCATTTCCTAGAAACTATTTCTCAAGGTGCCATCCCCAGAATAGCCAGATCATTAGTATGGAAGAGTGGCAGCAGGACATTGTAGCATGGAAGAAATTTGTCCCTGTGAATCATGTATAAAATGTTTCACTGGAGGCTCCAACTCTGTGGGTCTTATTGTGGGGAAGCACATTTTAAAAGTAGCAGCTGAAACCATGGTACATGTTACAAGAACCTAAATGACCCACTTGCTCCTTGATTATGGCTGAAATAGCTTCTGTAAGTGAAGCTGAGACAAGGAAATATGAGTGAGTCAGTCCAGTCAGGGTTTATTTACTGATAGTTCTGGGTCATTTATTGACTTATCTGTTTCTTCTCTGTCTTCACCAACCATCACTTCCTGGAGTACCCAGCTTAGCAAAGCACATGCTTAGCTTTAAAGCACCTGAGAATTGCCCTTGACTTCAATGGGGTGACTCGCTTGATTACAGTTAAACAAGTGCTTCAGAGCTTTGCTAAATTTGGGGCATGGGAATATAATGTCATCTGGAGAAATATTTCTCTGGTCAGCAGATACAGGTGGTGCTACAGTGAATCCCTGTGTACTTACAGCCTAGTATCTCTGGTGCCTTTTCCCTTGAGAAGTTATCCACATTACACATTTGGCTCTGAATTGAGATTTGTCCATTTACTCTGAAGCATGCGGGAGGAGAGGGAATTTATTTCACCACTGTGGCTTAGTATGTAAATGTAACGGTCCCCTTGAGGGAGGTGAACCAGGTATTATCTATCCCTTTAATCTTTTATATTAGCAATAATTTAAATCTAGGAAACAGAACCACAGTAGAAAGGCTGGGTGCTACTTATACCACACCTTTCCATTTCAAAGTATAATGATAAAACATATCTCGAGTTTCCACTGAATAACATAAAAATAAAGGGCCAGGACCTCCGCTAGTGTAAATCTGTGTAACTGATTTACATCAGTAAAGGATTGGGACCAATCCTGAAAAACTCCCATTGACTTCAATAGGATCTGTACTTCGCATAGGACTGGAAGATGGGACCCGCAGTTATAGAAAATGTTATTGAATCACAGATGGCTTGAGAAGAACACCAAGGTCCAAATTTGCTGCTGGTGTCAACTGACCCAGCTGCATTGACTTAGTACCCACAACTCCCCATGAAGTCAATGGGAGTTTTAGGCACTTAGTCCTTCACACTGCTGGCTCTAATACTTGTAACAGATGCTGAACATAATGGACTAATGGTCCTGCTGGTAATCCTTTGTCCCTAATAGTTATGTTTGCTAATTACTATGATTAATTATTCATACAGTGCCATATGTATGCATAGTGCTTAATAGGCAACTAGAAGGATGAGGTCCCTGTCCCCAGAGGTTTACAACATAAAGGAGATGATAACAGAACAGAAATTGGCCACAAATGTTACGGGGGAGACAAGAGGAACCATTGCAATAAGGACAAGTAAGGAGAATCAAATCTCATGTTTCAGAGCACAAGGATGGATGCCACTGCCTCCCCGCAGGAACAGTGTTGTCAATTAGTTAGATCAGTAGTTCTCTGATCTCTTTGATCGGGAGACCACTTTATAACAGTGATCTCCTCATGGACTCACTGCCCCTCCCAACTCACTGCCTGGGTCTCCAAACGTCTTGTTCTGCAGGCCCCTGGAATAATGGCTTGACAGGACTTGGTCTGTGGATGCCAGGATGAGAACCATTTGATTAGATGCTGTAGAGCTGGGAGAGGGTTCAACTTTTAAAGCATTAGTTATTACCCACTGTCGAGCAGGATACTGGCTTTGAGGCACTAGTGGGCTTGCTAGTAAGGGTATAGGTTTTGAAAGTGGAGCAAATAATAATTGGCAAAAGTTAACCTCAGCCATGTCTGTTACCTAGAGAAAGCCCAGGCCCCCTCTCAGTCTGTGTTTTGTTTAGCACATTCATGTTTTATCCCATTAGCACTAGCCGCAGTGGCTATGCAGCTCAGCCCAGGAGCTGCTGCGGAAGAGCCTCAGGAGGTGACATTCTTAAAAGTGGAATCCAGGGACAGGCCCTGCCCCTTGATGCATAAATTGGGAGCCATTGTTAATGCTGCTCCTGCCATTTTGGGCCTCTGCCCCTTTGAATTCCCCTACTAGTTCTGCATCTATCTATGATGCACATTTCTGCAGGTGCAGCCCCATCTTATTTGTGCTTTTTCATTTCTGTCCTTTCTGGGATTTTCTAAATTTGTCTCCCATTTTCCCCTCCTCTCCTTTTTACAGTTTTTCTAGTGGGTAGAAAGGATGGGTGAAATCTCCCATGTTGACCTAGTCCATGCCTCCCAGAAAGAGAGACTCGTGCTGTTGACCTCAGAGGCTGCTTGCAAGAAGATGGTACACAGAAATTGTTCCTTAAGCAGAAGCGAGCCAGTTTCTACCTCCCTGATCTCCTCTCATTACTAAGTGGTGGTGGCAGCGGCAGCATTGTGCTCAGTGGTGCATTGCCACATGATCAACCAACTGCCCAGCACCTTTGGAATGAAAATTGATTGCCCAGGAAAAAGGAGAACCAGATCGGACGGCTGGTGAGACTTGTCAGAACACTTTGACATTAAATTAGTGGTGTTTTCCCCTCTCCCCAGAATGGTTCCCTTTTAAACAAGATATTAAAAATAGGAATATTAATTTGCCAGATGGTGTAATTGGTCTGTGGGCAGAAGTCTGTACAGTATTGCACAGCCACAGACCTTCGTCTCTACCCTTGCACGCTGAGCTATGCTCTGGCGGCTGTCCAGTCAGTATTTTCCTAAGGCTGCTGCACACTGTTTTAGTTATTGGCACTGGAAAAATCATGTGGGTCTGAAGGGACCTCTTATGGGTCATCTAATCTATCTAGGAAGTCCAGAGAAGAGCAACAAAAATGATTAAAGGTCTAGAAAACATGACCTATGAGGAAGATTGAAAAAAATTGGATTTGTTTAGTCTGGAGAAGAGAAGACTGAGGGGGGACATGATAACAGTTTTCAAGTACATAAAAGGTTGTTACAAGGAGAAAGGAGAAATTTTTTCCTCTTGAATCTCTGAAGATAGGACAAGAAGCCATGGCCTTAAATTGCAGCAAAGGTGGGCTAGGACATTAGGACATTAGGAAAAAATTCCTAACTATCAGGATAGTTAAACACTGGAATAAAATGCCTAGGGAGGTTGTGGAATCTCCATCATCGGAGATTTTTAAGAGCAGGTAAGACAAGCACCTGTCAGGGATGATCTAGATAATACTTAGTCCTGCCTTGAGCATAGGATACTAGACTAGAAGACCTCTCGAGCTCCCTTCCAGTCCTCTGATCTATGATTCTATCCTCCAGCTGCCTAGTAGGTTTGATATTTGTTAGTCCTAAAACATCCCCAAAGGATGGGTGGCTAATTTGTCCTTTAAGTACAGTGGGGCCAGATTCTAATCACAGTTGAGCGATTTCAGTGACTTTCAGGAGTTGGGAAGGTAGTGTGGTCCAGTGGATAGGGCACTGGACTAGTAGCCAGGACAGCTAGTCCTGACTCTACCACCAACTCATTGTGGTGATCTTGGGCAAGTTGCCTTACATCTGTGTGCCTATTTCCAGCTCTGTACAAGAAGGGCAATGACACTTCCCTTTCTTTGAGAGGTGCTTAATAAGAGCGAAGTATCACTGTTTACTTATGAAGTGCAATTGGCGTCAGTTCTGGTATTTCCGGCAATGGCGACTTTACATTCTTCCTGGGCACCTTATTATTCAAATTTATTTCTAGCATCAAGAAGCCCCAGCTGAAACTGGGGCTCCATTCTCTTCCCTAGAGTCATTGCCAGAACTGATCTGAAACTGATAGAAAATTGCCTAATAAAACTTAACCTGAATTTTCCCTGCTGCAACTTTGGCCCATTGCTGCTATTTCAACAAGGGCAGAGTGGGTATAATTAATCACCATCACATTTCTAACATTCCTTTACACATATGTATCATTCCATGTGCATGTGTCCCCCACATGGCCATATTCTCCTCTTGAATATAATTCCACTGACTTCAACAGAGTTTCTTCCGATTTACACCGGTATCAATGAGAGGAGGATCAGGTCCTACATTCCCAGTTCTCTTATCCTTTATGCACAGGTTTATTTTCCAAACCTTTTAGCATATTTGTTGTTCTTTTGAACTTACTCTAATTAAGCTGTCTTTGTTTAAAGGTGACACCCGAATCTCAACACACACCTCCAAACAGAGTCCTAACTACTGCCATGAAGAGTGGAATAATTTCCTAGCTTGGTGGCAACAGCATCGTAATATTGGTTTCTGTTCAGCTCATCCCCCAGACTATTCTTCGTGGTATTACTACCTGGCTGGAATACCCTCATTCTGAATCTGCTTTTGATTGTTCTTTCCTACATGGAAATTGCTTTACATTAGTCTTATTGAATCCCATTATATTGAATTCAGACCATTTCTCTAATTTATCAAACACATATTGTATTTTATTCCTATCCTGCAAATCATATGCCATCCTCCCCTCAGTATCATGTGTAGATTGCACATTCTGTTCTCCAAGTTGTTCATGAAATTGTTGAATAGTATTGACCCCACAATGGACGCTGTGGGATCCCACTTGACTCCTCCTTCCAACTGAATGTTGAATCATTAATACTTAATATTTTTAACCAGTTATACATCTTTAGTCATGAATTCCATATTTCTCATTCTTTGTACAGAGCCAAATTATAATTTTAATACTAATCCAGCAGGCCAGGTCTATACAGAGATTTCTATCTGGTACTTATCTGGTACCCATCACCATAGTGTCTGAGCACCTGTATGCAGATTGGCTACTGGTAACGGTGAGGGTTGCATGAAGACTGAAGGTTGAATGTTGTTGCTATGTAGTAAAGAAACTTCCAGACCCTGAATCTGCCAAGAGAACCATGCTGGCCCAGGGGACTTCCCACACAATCCTCAGTGTGGGGATGGCATCTGAATTAGTAAAGCTATTCTTGAATTCCGCATCAGTCAGGTTCCAATTCAAGATTCTCACATAAGCTGTTAGGGATAGTCTAGACAATGCTTGGTCCTGCCTTGAGGGGACTGGACTAGAAGACCTGTCATGATTCCTTCCAGTCCTACAATTCTATGATTCTATAGTAGCTTACTCTGTAAAGTGGTTCCGTGTTCTTCTGTGGGACTCAGCACAGAGTGATGTTCTGATACCACCCAGTATGTGCAAGTGTGGCAGTATTTGTCCCTAAATAAGGATAAACACAGGGAGAATGCAGAAGTGAGGAGGGGGGAATCTTCCTTTGTGAGATCTTTGCCCTTCAAATCCTTTCAGAAAGGATGCATGGTGCAGCATATGTAAATAATTGAATCCTCTGTAATGTAGCAAGCTACCACCTCTCTAGTCTCTACTGGGGCAATGCTTTTTTCTGCTGTAGGTGCAAAACCTAAATCTACAAGGTTCCTCTCTGAACACCCGTCTTACCTGAATATCCCCATTGAAATCAATGAGACTACTCAAGTGAGTAGATGCTATTCAACTTGAGTAAAGGTGGCAGAATCAGGCCCGTAGAGAATAACATAATATGGCAGTATCTGTTGCTTGTATGTCCAAAATGCTTTCCTCATTCTTGCTACAAGGTGCAGAGTTACATTGATTGTATTACTGGATTATCAAATAATTAAAGCCATTAACAATTCACTCTTGAGCAATCAACATAACAATGTTTAGTTGCCTTGCAGTAACAATTAAGAGATGAAGCAATTTGCAATAATTACGTTTTGTATCTGGAAAAAGTAGTCCTCATTAAGAGAAGTTCAAAAGACTTTTTCCTATGGTTAAGATGAATTTAGTAAGCCTATTTCTCTCTCTCTCCCCCAGTAGTATTTTGCATTCTTTTATTTCTGAAAAGGAATTAAATATCAATGGGATTTTACCATAAGTTGTCTCGAGCTGCTCGTGGAAGCCTTATGATCATAATTTTGGTGATGGGGATTCATTTAAATGGGAAAATCTATTAAAAATTGGTAATTAGCTGCTATGATGTTTTACTACCCAATAGGATTTCAGATGACATGCCAGAAGGCTCAATGGATAGTCAGAATGGATGGGTCCTTCTAAACACAATCATGTTACAGAAACGATCATCAGATGGACTGGTCAAGCCAGGTTCTGTGCTCTGAATGGGAACACCAAAATGTTCTGAAGAGGAGGCCCATTTTTTCCCCTAGCAACCATAGCCTGTTATTTCCAGTAGTACCTCTCTCTCCCTTAGCATAGCTGTTTTGAAGCCCCGTAGTTTTGATGGCTCTAGGCCAGTGTTTCTTAACCTGGGGTTTTAGAGGGGTCGCAAGTGCAGAGCTGGTATTGGGGGTGGCAAGAAAGGCAATTGCCTGGAGCCATTAAGTTACATGCCTCAGCCCCGTGGGGGTGGGACTCAGGCTTCAGGGGTACAGTAGTTTGGAAAGGTTAAGAACCACTGCTCTAGGCTATGTTCAGTCTGAATGGCTCCATTGGATGAAACTCTCAGTGGCCTTCCCCATTGCTAGTTCCTTTGTTTGGCCCTTCATATAGAACTTTGTATCCATTGAAGACTCAGCTTGTCATTTTACATAGCACTCAATAGGGTGTAATCTAGCAGCACCAGCAGATGCGCCTGAGGGAACCAGAGTCTTGGGTATCAACAGGGAAAGCATCAACGTTGTCAGCGAGGACAGATGGCGCTGAATTTGCCTCACGTAATGAAAGTGATTGTTTTGGGGCCTTGTGAGCTGAAGGAGCCAAATTACACATACTGTGTGAAGTGCGGTGAGACCTGTGTTAACGGCTCCTGTGTTGCTCCACTCTCATTGTTTCATTTCAAGTCTCGTGATATTTGGTATTTTTCTTAAAGCTTCAGCTCCTGAGTGCCGATGATCATGTGAGAATCTCAGCTACGCGGTTTATCAACCAATTAAGTTTTTAGCCCGCATGGTTATATAAAAAAGCCTGTAAATGCAAAAGAAGGGCACCCTAAAGGCCCCAAAACCGGAAGGCAAAGAAGAACCCAGCATTTGTTATTTGCTTTAAATCTTTTGATTGTTTAGCCAATCTCATGACTTCCGGCCCTGATTCATGATTTTTGAGTGCTTGGGACTGGTGATAGTGAAGTCCTCTACCAGCCACGATCACCCTGTACTAGTGACCACTGAAATCTTAATGCCCCTGGAACAGCCTCCCCCTATTATCATTATTCATTAATTTGTATTAGTGAAGAGCCAGGGAACCCTAGTCATGGACCAGGAGTCCATTGTACTAATCTCACTGTATTATATGAGCACCTGCTTTAAAGAAAACAGCAGCCTCTTTGCTATTAACAGGCTGCCCTGTATTCAGCTGGTATGATGACTCTCATGTCCTTGAGCAGTGAATCCAAACTCCAGCTATATGGGCAGCTAATATTCTTTTTTGCTCAGTGCTGCATGGCCGTGAGTAAGCAGGGACATAAAGGGAATGGGAATTAACTTTAAGGGAAGTCTGGTGTACACCTGGGGACATACACAGGTCTCTGGGTGTTAATTTCATAACTAGCCCAATGGGTGTTTTTGGAATAGTGTGAACATCACTGAACTGCACTCAGGATCTTTCTTCCTGTTAGTTACTTGTAGGATCCCAATGGCATACACAGAATTCAGGTATATTCCACCACTGAAATATAGCTCCCTTTGTGGTGGGATGTTGGAACTGTCCTGTTCTGACAACGAGTGAGTTGAGAACTACAAAATATTTTTCCCAACTGGAAACTATAGGAGGAGGCTTCTGGATACGTATGTACTTACCCGAGTTGGGATTTGGTCAGTATAATGAGGCTCACATCCCAGTCCTTGCAGGAAATGTCCTTGGTCAGGATCTTTAACAATGAATAGCAGCTTGGACCTTAGTTTTCTGTGTCATCCAAATGATGGTCAGTCCAGTGGTCTCTCAGCTATGTTGGGTCATGTGCACACCAGGAGAAATGTCACCTGCTCGATCACATCTCTTCTTGTAGCCTCCTTCTCTGGAAGTCTCTGATTCAAGTGGCCACACGCAACCATGCTTAATTTATGCCCAAGCTGCTATGGCAGAAGGCAAATTATTCATCTTAGGGAAAAATACACAATTTTTTTTCCGCCCACTCACCTGTGACTGTTCGTAACAGAAAAAAGTATCAAGTGGAGCTAAGTAGATTGTGCCATGCTTTGAGGTCTACACAATATTCCGAAATAAATGCAGAATTTGGGCTATACAATTCTCAGCACCATGTGCAATATTTAGAGAGAACATGGTGAGGAGGAGGAGACTGGATTGCCACTGGTAATATAGCACGAGTATGTCCTCTTCAGTTGCATCCATATGGAATCCCATCTGGTGGCAGAAATTCAGGCTGTGCATTAGTGCTTCTATAGAACAGTTGTCTGCTGTGATGCACGTTGCCATTTGAGATACAAAAAAATTAGAAATTATGTCCGACGCTGCAAAGTTGTCATAAATTATATGAATTGGTAGGAGCTGATGTCCTCTAGCAAACTACCACTGTCGTCCGATGTGAAATGGAACTCATATTGCTCATATTGTCAGTGACTAGAACCCTCAGACGTTTTTATACCTTCAGTCGTAATTTTCCTGCTCTGAAATACGGAGGTCTGACTGCAAAGTTGAACAGAAAAACAATGGAACTTAAAGGAGAAATCTAACACACAATAACGTGAAACAAAACTGCAGCGTTTCTATTTTTTCACAAAATTCTCTGTCCCCACAAGAGTTAGTCTAGAATTTCGCTAAACTTGTCAGTTATGAGTTTTTTAAAGCCTGTGAACATGTCATATAAGACTTGCATTGACACAGTAATTATTACTTTTATTCCAGTGGCTCTTAACTGCCCTGACAGCAAAGAGAAAAGCGCAGCAGGCCTCAAGCGTTAAGACTGCACAGGCTTCATCTTCTGGTGCTGCAGCTTACCTCTTCATTATCGGTAGCAAGGATGATCACTCAAGAATTGGCGTTTTTAGCCACTTGTAATGCTGTAGTACATGGTAACGGGACTGTTTTTGGGGCGCATGCTATCATCTGCCAAGATGGATGGTTGGTATTGCATTCCTCTTAGAGTCCTGTGCACTCCACACACGCATAGTCAGAGACGATCCCTACCTCCAACGGCTTGCAATCCAAATAGAGTTCTTATCTCCATTTTACAGATGGAAAACTGACACTTGGAAAGATTAAGTGACTTACTCAAAGTTACACAGGGAATCTGTAGCAGAGCAAGGAGTTGAACCTAGATCTCCTGAGGCCTAATCTACTGTCTTAGCCACAGTTAAGGGCTTCAAAGCGCTTTCCAAATCATGAGCCTGATTCACCACTGTTGCTCCACTGATGTGACAGTGTTGAGGGCAGTAGAGTTACTAATTTAGACCCCATCATTTGATGTTACCACTCAAGAAAGAGATTTTGGAGTCATCATGGATAGTTTTCTGAAAACATCTGCTTAGTGTGCAGTGGCAATCAAAAAAATCTAACCGAATGTTAGGAATCATTAGCAAAGGGGTAGATAATCAGACAGAAAATATCATAATGCTATTATGTAAATCCAGGGCACACCCACATCTTGAATACTGTGTGCAGGTCTGGTCACCCCATCTCAAAAAAAGATATATTATAATTAGAAAATATACAGAGAAGGTGAACAAAAATGATTAGGGTATAGAACAGCTTGCATGTGAGGAGAGATTAAAAAGACTGGGGCTGTTCAGCTCAGAAAAAAGATGACTGGGGGGGAGGGGGTTATGATGGAGGTCTATTAAATCATGACTGGTGTGGAGAAAGTGAATAAGTGTTATTTCACCTCTTCATGTAACACAAGAGCTAGGGGTCACCTGATGAAATTAACAGGCAGCCAGTTTAAAGCAAACATAAGGAAGTATTTCTTCACACAGTGCACAGTCAACCTGTGGAACACAATGCCAGGGGATATTGTGAAGACCAAAAGTATAATTGGGTTAAAAAAAGGATTAGATAAATTCATGGAGGATAGGTCCATCAATGGCGATTAATCATGATGGTCAGGAACGCAACCCCATGCTCTGGGAGGCCTAAGTCTCTGACTGCCAGAAGTTGGGACTAGATGACAAGCGACAGATTGCTTGATAATTGCCCTGTTTTCTTTCATTCCCTCTGAAGCATCTGGCACCAACCACTGTCATAAGACAGGACACTGGGCTAGATGGACCATTGGTCTGGTTTAGTATGGCCGTTCTTATCGTTGTTCACAGTCAAAAGAAGACAAAAACACTATGTAATTACTCAGTTTTACTACTACTTTTAGTTATACCACTTAGATCATCCTGAGTCAGTGTTTTTCAAACCGGCCTATAGGCCACTGATAGTCTGCATGCATCTGTAAGCTGGGCCACAGAGCTTCTTCCATCATAATCATAAAGCATCTTGCAGCTGATATGCCCCCAGCTTCATCACCATTTTATCCCAGTATTAGACTCTTGGACTGCACAGTAGAATGTAGGGTACCATCTTGGTTAAGTAGTAAGATGGACTGGATGATCCAGCAGGACTTTTCTAAATCTGTTTCTTCTCCGAGATGTGTGAGCCATTCTGGGATCTGAGTGTGTTGCACTCAGCTCTCCCGCCACCTTTAGCATCTATCACAAAATGAAAGGAAAGGCAAGCACCATGCAGGGATTAAATGGAACAAGCAGTGGCCCAGTAAAGAGTGAAGGAGTCCCCTTGACATGGCCAGATTTAGGGGCGGACGACCCAGGTGACTGCCTTGTGTGTCTGACTTGGGGGATGCCGCACTCGGGGTGCTGTTTTTGTTGTTAGTGACCAAAAGGAAAATAGAATGTTTGAAGTGAAATGTTTCAGGTGTTCCGTATATGGATTCATTTCTCACTTACCACATAGAATGTTCTGCACCTCTGTAGAATCTTGTGGAACCTTCCAGACTTTCTGACAACTATATTTTCCGCGAGCTTCCTAGAATGTTGTCAGCCATGCCTTCGTGGGTATATAAAAATCGCCAGTCAGTCAGTGAGATTTAAGAACCAAGTGAAGTGAAGCCCAGCTGTGATATTGTGAACCTTGTTTTACTGTGTAATTGTGAAAGTGTACTTGTGTTTTAAGACTTGAAGAGTGTAAGTAGTGACTAATAAAGGCTATATTTAATGAGATGCCAGAGATATCTATTGAAAAATGTCTTTGTATCTCTCTGATGCTGCGCTTCAGTTCGCGAGTGCAAAAATGAAAAAAGCTACCTTTTGAACTAAAGGACAGGGGTTAACAATTTCAGGTTGTTACCTACTGTAACACTATTTAATGCTGTTCCACCCAATGTTGGTGCATAGTTCAATTTCTTGATGTTAGTACATTTCAGTTATTCTTAAAATTAAGACGTTTCTATGCAAGTCGTGCATCGAAGTCGTGACATGGACTACAAATGCAATAAAAAATAAGGTATTCCAAAGTTTAACAAATAGAGGGGGTGGGGTGCTGAAGATGCTCCTTGCATGGGATGCCATTGGGTCTAGGGCTGGATCTGCCCCTTGATAATGAGTTGTAAGGGAAAAAGCAAATAGCTTATAAAAGGAACAAATTACTTGGGCTCTACTTGCTGCCCATCCATAGATGGCAGGGAACAAAATACTTCAGATTCATGAAGCATGTTGACAGCCTTCATCTGGTGCCTTGTACTAACTGTTGTGCCTGTCCTTGAATGTAAAACAAAATGAATTTTTCTATGTTTAAACAAAAGAACCATGATGAGGATTAACTCCTGTAGCATCTCAGAACCAGCCCTAGTGAGACACCCAGCCCAAATAACTTGGAGTAAATGCTCATTGGACCTCTTGTGGCTTATTGAGTGGACGATGTCTAGCTGAAGGTCAGTTGGGGGAAAGAGAGATGAATCGTCTTCTGACACCTTGGCCCTTTTTATTCTTGAGCTAATTTCTGATTACAATGGTGGCTGCTCAGCAGTGCATATTCAGTTCAGCACACAGGGAATTAATTAGCTGTGTACCTCTCAGAGGGAGTTGTTCTGATAATGCCCTGGGCACTACAGTGATAATCTGCCTCTTAATAACATCACGTTTGCAGCCATGACCTTTTGCTGTGGTAACAGCAGTAGGTCTGATGGGCCTAGAGTTTTGCCTCCAATGCTTTGTTTTATTTCACTTTGCTAAGGCGGTAAGAAGACCTACTGGACCTTAATTGTGTCCTGGGGCAGATGTGGACCTAATCCCCATGGCTGCATCACATGCCTAACTGTGTGATGCTGACACTGCTGCCATATGCGAGGGATGCTGCATATTTTTTTTTGCATTTTTTTTGTTCGACTTGATCTTCTATGTTCACCTTGGGCTGCATTGCAAGCTAGGCTGGGATGCTAGTTACATAGTTGAGTGAGACCAGAAACTGGCCACAGGCGCTTCCTGGCGGTCATCTCTCATCGAGATAAGGTTTTAAACGTCTTACAAATTTAAAATTTCCCTTATTAAAACTTTGAAAAACTTTAACCCCTCCCAATAGTGTCTCTGAAAGTATGACATGTGCTCACGTGTGTATGGATGATGCATTTCTCCCTCGCTACTGATCCCATTTAAAAACCAACTCGATAGACGCTACTGAAAAGAATCTATAAATGCACATGTACATATGCTTCAGGAAATCTCACATGAAAAGACGGGACTGGCTTTATACGTGCTGGCCTCCTTCACTCCAGCAAACGAGTTGCCAGTACGATACCTCGCAAACCTGGGAGAAAGATATTGAATCTGATTGCATAGTTTACAATGGTGGGTACTTTAGGAGAACCTGCCCTTAACAGCAGGGCTTTAGGGACTGCAGCTGGAAAGGAGAAATAACTACCCCATATTCTAATCTTGGAAAATAGTCTCTGTTGTATTAATGCCTCTAGCCAGAGCTGCATATAACACTTCTGGGAGCTTTAACCCTATACACAAATAATTTAGCAGAAGCCCTGTTGAACCTTCATGTTCCAACCTCAACTGCCCCTCTTAGCCAGCCAGCTGTAGTGACTGGTCTCTTCCCATCAGTGTGGGGCTGCAGCAGGTCACAGAACCTTCATTCCTATAGCCCTGGGGCAAAGGACTCATTATGGCAAATGCACTTGGCTGAATTATGCCCTTGCTTAAATTCATGACTCTTTTTGATTTTAAGCTCTCACCTTCTAATGCAGAATTTGGCCTTATGGAGCTAATCTTGTCCCTTCCTCCCTGGCTGCAGAGTGCTTTCTGACAGTGGAAACAGTGTGGTTCCCTGCACAAGGCAAGGGAAATGGAAATTCAGGGCAATTGCACCTCTATTTCCCCCTCATGGTCCAGCAAGGACACCCACTCAAGGCTTCCAGCTCCTCAGACATCACTTCTCTCATGCTGAGATCTGCATCTTGCTTGCTCCTGAACAAGGTTTTTGCAGTTCCCTGCCTACACTGTGATATCCCAGCAAGACAAATTGCATAAACTGGTCAACATCTCTTCAAAGGCTACCAACAGGGTAACTGCCCATGGTTTTAAGTTACCACATGGCTCTTTCTAAGTAAGCACATTTATTCTTATGGTGAAAGGACTGCAGAGAAAACACACTGAAAGCAATATCGATATGCATGCTAAGAAGCTTACCAGAGATCATCCTTCCCCCGCATTTCTACAAGGGGTTGGTGTCAGTTCTTCCAAACCTGGAGGCCCTTTGGGCAGAAGGTCTCGTCTATTTACTGGATCAGAAAGAAGACACTGAGCCAGTTTAACTCAGGATATGTATCCAAAATTCCTTTCTTTGTCTATTGGCCTCTGGAGAATCCTGTTTGAATTAGTATAGGCAAGTCTGACCAGCAGGTGGTGCCTGTTGGAGGTGGTACAACCTGAGTGAATTGGCCTAATCACATCCCCCCGCCTCTCTACACACACAGTTTTCAGTTCCTGTGGGGTTGTGGTTACCCTTCCCCATGAAATTACATGCAATCCTTGGCCCATAATAATACATAAACTTTATATAGTACAGTCTGACAAAGCTATTACTGAAAATGGCCAGATCTCTCACGTCCACATCTTTTGTGTGGACTAGAGCCTGGTTTTATATAGGCTTCCTGTGCAGTGGTGCACAGGATAGGAGGAGAAGCAGTGGTGGGGCTAGAGGATCTGAAATGGCATGGATTCTACAGGTCATGGTAGCGATAAATAAGAGGGATGCATCTGCCCACTCACTCAAGCTGGGAGTGGTAGGATGATTTGGCACTGTGAGAGCAGGTATTTTCAGGGTAATTGATTTGGATGATCATCTGCACCATAAAAGTGTAAAAGTTTAATAAGGGTCTATAAAATGTGGCATAGAACCAGCCAGGTGTGCCCCATGAGAGTATTACATTTTAGAGCCTGATTAAAAATCTTGCTTATAGCATCTCACTGGGTCACATAAAGTGCCCATTCCAGGGACTGTGAGAACACTTTGCCCAGCTCAGCTCTACACCCAAGTATGGAAGGGGAGCAAAACTGGGTCCACCCTCTGATCTGGAGTGATTCAGATGATGCTGTTAACAGGCATGAACACCAAGTCTCAGATCTCAGTTTATTAAGGTGGATAGGAAGTGAATGTTAAAGCATTCTAACCACCCATACAGCCCCAGGCAAGCTACAGTTATGTGAATTATTTTAGACTCTTTCAGCCCTAGTTAATAAGTTCCCAAGAAGAACATAATTGGAGCAGTCTTTGCTGTTACTAGTAGAAGAGTTTAATGTTCAAAGGACTTGTGCCACAACAGGCATCAGACATTAAAGGTTACAAGCAGAATTAACAAAACAAGCAGCATGAGGGAACTGTCAATCAGTGGCTAAATCAAATGAGTTCCAGTTCCAGTCTGGTTCTGGTGGAGTTCTTGGCTGCCTCTGCATGGTGTATGTTCACTCCTGCTGTAAGACTGAGCAGTTCTGCAAAGCTGACATGGATTTGAAATTTAAATCTGACGTAGTAACTTATGCATTTTAAAGGGCCTCTGAATCAATGAAAATGATTCAAGGCAAAATCCAGATGGCCACATAGCTACAGGATATAATACCAGCTGAAGGCTGATATCTTTTTGAACAAGAATACCTCTTAACACAGACTTAGTTTTCAAAGCATCTTAAATGCTGCAAAATACCCATCCTCGGGAAAGTCCATAATATGAATCTTTTTTTCCCTAGCAATCGTCAATCCTGTCATTGGGATTCTGATCTAATTCTTTATGGATATTGTTCTGCTTCGTGCTTCTCAGTGCTCAGAAAATGTATCATGTGAATGGGAGGTCTGAGCCACTGAACGCGGAGCTGGCTGAAAAACGTGGCTGAGAATGTTCTGTTGGCCTCGCTATGTCTTCTGTTGTTTGCAGTTGACCAGAAAGCTAGCAACTCCAGCTGGATCAAAGGAAAGATATTGTAAGTTCAGGTGTCCTAGGATGTTTAGAAATAGTGTTTGGGCAAAATCTGAACCTTAACAACCCTTTGCCCTTGTGTTTATAGATCTCAGAGCACTGTGCAAACATTAATGGGCTAGGATAAATAACCCCAGTTAAGTGAGTAAATAAGGATTATTATCACTAGTCACATATGGGGAAGCTGAGAGAGATGGAGGTTAAGGCCAAAGTTTTCAAAAGTGTGATCATTAGAGATCTCTCATGAGAGACACGCAAAGTCAGATACACTTGTTGAAATTGTGGATGTATGTGACTTGCCTCAGCTACTGGGCTAGGTGA
This sequence comes from Emydura macquarii macquarii, assembly GCF_026122565.2. Classification (NCBI taxonomy): domain Eukaryota; kingdom Metazoa; phylum Chordata; order Testudines; family Chelidae; genus Emydura; species Emydura macquarii. The sequence goes on along the minus strand of NW_027131390.1, from coordinate 33,351,350 downwards.
ACCACTTGTGTGGTCTGTGCTTTGAGATAGTTAGAACCTTTGTGTGTGTGTGTCTAGTGAGCCCTCTTTCATTCCATTTTATTTATGGTGGAAAGACTACAGCCCCCTGAACTGGAAACCTTCTGTTATCAAGAACACCCCAGGCTAGCAGCATGAATGTCTGGGTTCAACCAGTGGTCATTATTTCAACACCTGGAAAGGAAGGATGGTTTACTGGGTGGGGCTCTAGAATGGGATTCAGGAGACCTTGCTTCAATTTCTGTCTCTGCCACAGATTTCTTGTGAGACCTTGAACAAGTTACTTAATTTACCTGGTGCCTCAATTCCCCATCTGTAAAATGGAGATGATACTTCCCTACCTCACAGGGATAATATGGGGCCAAAATCTATGAATGATATTTGTGCTCAGCTGCTAAGGTGCTGAGAGCCATCTAAATAGGCTGGTTGGCAAGGCACTGGCTTGGTACTCAGGTGATGTGGGTTCAAACCTGGCTCTGATGCAGTTCCTGTGTGACTTTGGGCTGTCACTTAATCTCTCTGTACTTCCCTTCCCCATTGGTAAATGATTGTGAGGTACTTAGATATGACATTGATGAGGGCCACTCGTGTCCTTAGATAGGAGCAATAATTCCTCAAAATCAGCTTGGGGCCCAGTCTGTAGGTACTGCAGTGTCAAAATCCATTATTTTTAAAAATTTGCATTGGAAAGCTTGGGAACTGCTAGTGGAATCATGTATTGATGTAGCTTTATTTTCTTCATGTGGCTCTCAGCATGCAGCCACCCACACAAATCTATTTTAGATCATTGTACTGCTGTGTTTGAACCCTGAGTAACAGGGAGTATTTTTCAGCAGTTGAATTCATATGTTTAGTGTTGTGTTGTTTTTTGGGTTTTTTTTTTTTTTTTTTTTGTATACAAATTAAATTCACTGTTGGTACAAATAGAGATTTCTAATAAGCCAGGAGGTGCGAAGAAAATGTTCAAATGAGAACTGGCACTGTGCAAAGCTTGTGGAATGAGCTCCAAAAGTCAGGAGAATCTGGCCTGGTTTTAAGTTTTGGTACACTCTGAAAGCTTGTTCCAGATTCTTTGCAAAATTCTAATGTACCTGGGCTCAAAGCTCAAGGGAGCCCAGGCTGATTTATCCATGAAACAGAACAAGACCACATTCAATTAATTTGAAAGGTGGCAAATTCATTCACTGATTAAGAAAAATAACTTTTCACACACAGGGTGCCATGGGGTGTCACTGAAACCAAGAACTTAGCATACTTCAAAGGGAGATTGAACGTTTATGTGGATAATAAGACTATCCAGAGTTAAAATTGTTAATGGTAACAAATAAAACCTTGTGCTGTAGGCCTTATACCAATCTTAACTATTAGAAATGAGGATGAGGCCTTCACTAGGGGCAGATAATGCCACAGCTGCCTGCTGTGGGGTTTCCTGCCCCTTCCTTGGAAGCAGCTGAGGTCGGATACTGGACTAGATGGATCGTGGGTCTCATCCAGCGTGACGGTTCCTGTGTTTTGATCTGCACCTGGGCAAGATGTGGCAGTGTTTTGCTTTGCGTATTTTGAGAGACAGAAGCAGCAGAGGAGCAAAAGGGGACTTGCTTGTGGGAAAGAATAAGGCGAACGGTGGGGAGATGGAGTGGGGAGGGAAACAGAGGAAAAGAAGAAGCCAGTGGGGCTGCATGTGGGCACAGGGATCTGTCTGCATAGCTGAGCAATGTCGACAAGGAGGTAAAGAGGGCAGCAAGTGGTGTGCAAAGGGCACTAGATGTGAGACAGAAAAACAGGGGCAGACAGAGAGAGGGAGTGTTGTGAGGTGGGCACCAAGGGGGTTAAAAAGGAGGAAGAGCTGGAAAGAGAAATCTTGGGAGGGGAGAGATGACTTCCAAATGCCCAAGGGTGAGTGGACTGGCCATCCGCTTTCTGAGCACTCTGGAGTGGGGTAGGAGGCTTCCCTTTCGCAAGGGCAACAATTGGCTAAAGCAGCCTGCGTGGGGTGGGGAGAGCCATGGAGCCTGGAGGAGACTCCCATGGTGAACTCTAGGTTGCTTGTCTGAGCTAATCATGAGCAACTGAGCTCTTGAAGTTCTTCACTGTAGCTTTTTACATGTATCAAGAGGGGAGGTTGGTGGGTTTTTGTGCTTGTGCTAAGATGTCCCTTTGCCAGTGCTGGTGCTGAGTCTGGTTCATACTTGCCCTTTTGTCGCTGCAGAGTTGCTATTTTGATGAAACTTCACCCCAGTACGTCCTATGGGGCAGAGCGTGTAGCACTGAGGAGTTTAGAGTCCCAGTGAGAGAGGACGTCTTCCAAAACAGCTGGAAAGATGAGTCGGTTTGGGTCACTCCCTCAGTAACTTGATACAACCATTTGCACAACTCCACGGGGTGGCTGGTCTCTAATGGGGTCTCTGGCTTGTATGGAGAGTTCTTCCTTTAAAATAAGGGTATCTACGTACAGAACAACATTATCACTGAGCATCTCCACCTCTTTCCAACCTCTCCATTTTGTTTTCTCACTTCTCTTCCCTCTCACTCTGCTCCCTAGAGTTGCTGGGACCAAACAAGGGACTAGGGTATCACAATGGGCTCATTTAATTCTTAAACCTGTGCTTCTAAGCCTTTTCTGCAGCCAGAGGTTGGAAGTGCTGCATTTGCCCAGCTCTTGTGGCAGTGTAAAATATACCCAGTGGGGAATCTAATGGGAATGCTGAAATGGTTTATCTTGGTAAGGTTGAGATCATAAAACGCTGAGCTCATCCTCATTTAAAAAAGATAGAGGCAGTCTTGTGATGCGACTCCTTGTGACCTTGCGGAGACTGGATCATGAGTGCGTGAATGAAACTCCTAAATGCAACAATTTCCTTCCATCCGAATATAAAGGAATTGGTGCTCCAGGCTTCCAGTTTGGCTTAAAGTGCCAGAATCAGGGGATAAAGTGAGAGCACTCATTCCAGTTCAGGCACTGAGCCTGACTATCTTGGAGCCAGTGGGCACTGAACACACTCTTGCTGTGTGTAGAAAATTGAGATCTGCAGCGAGTGGGTTCTATTGTGAAAGCTGAGGGCAGCATGAGGAATGCCAGCATACACTGGGAAGAGAAACACTTTCCAGCTGCCTCTACTGGAGAGGCAGAGGAGGGATCCACCAAGGGAAACAGGACTCCGGTCCCAGTCCACGCATTCGGCTCAGGCAACCTTCTTACTGCCTCACTTTGATTTATACTTTATCTGCTGTGTTTGGGCTGGTGGAAAATTACAATCCACGGCTCCTTCCATTTACTGCCTTTCCTTCCTCTCTGAAACGTCATGAACTCCAGGGCAGAGAAATATTGCATGGCTATTGTTTATCAATTGATTCAAAACACAGACGGGTAGTGCAGACTAGCAGCCGGTTAGATAACCTGTGCTCAACTCCAGCAGGGGCAACATCTGCTTGAACATAATAATGTTGTTAGTATTTATGTGTAGCCCTTTGTGTGCGACACTCTAGGTGGACCCCGGGACAAAGTCTTTGAAGGCATGGCTATATAAATGGGGAAATGTTGCATCGTTTTCAGATGTGGGCACCAAATCAGGACATGCAGATTTTCATCTGACAGCCAAATCAACACACACAAATGTCTGTTTTAGGCTCCAAGCTGAATGCCCAAATATAAGTGCCTGAGTTTGTGTAGCGGGATCTCAGTGTATTTTCAAAGCATTGTGTAGCACAGGGTTTTTAAGGCTCAGAAATGGTTAATTTCTTGTATATTTATCATCCTGTATTGTTATGCAGCTAATCCATCATAACCAGATAGGTGCTTAGTACAGTAGCTCAATTAGCATTCAAATACTGGAAAACCTGTAATATTTTCAATTTTTGTCTATTGGAGACATCTTGTCATTCACTATACTTTCATCCTCTCTTTTTGAGGAAAAGCATCTCTATCTGTCTCAGCAGCATTTTTTTAAGAACAAAAACAAGTTTGCAGGTATCAATTTTGATTCTTTTTATCTGATTTACTGTGAAGTCACCTCATTTGATTTGGGCAATAATGATGTTGAATGAAGAAATGGATATTTCCAAAATAGTGGCAATGAAAATATTTCTTAGTGAGGGAATCTAGTTTATTTATCTAGCCACTTGAAAGTAAAATATCCAGAGGGGAAGATATTATGTTAGCGGGTAAAGCTTATAGACAGCAAGGCACAATGGCGTTCCCTAATCTCTTGGATAACATTCACAGACATCATAGAAAACAAGGTACGCTGAATCGTATATAGACAACAGCGTTAAACCTTTTTAGTCATTTTGGCCTCAGAGTTGTTTAGTCACCACACACCCATTGAAATCAGTGGGAGTTATAGGCCAATATACCTTTAAGATCTCCAGACCTGGGATGGGTGGATGTGGCTCATGAGCCATATTTGTCATTTCTTGTTAGCACGGCATCATGTGTTGGCCTGGGGCTTTTTGCAGCTCAAAGCAGACAAGCAGTAGCAAGGGAAGTGCGCTGGTTCTGTTCAAGAGCACGTCTGCTTTTCTGCACTAGGCATCTCTCACAAACAGTGGATCCACTGGGAAATGTTGCTGAGGATATGTGCCTCTGGATGCCCCATATTTGTTTGAGCTAATATTTTACTTCATGGGACAGCAAACAATTTCAGTGTCACTTATTCAGAGCAGTGATAACTCTTGCAGGGTCTTCATTCCCCACCAGCTTCTTTGGTGGAGCAACCCACACTGTTACTTTGTTTTGCTGCCTTGGGTCCTGTCTTTGACCTTATTTTATAATGTTTTCTCTCTCCACTCGCACCTCTTTGGTATGATTGGAACCATATTTAGGCCCCAATTCATCGAATTGTATTTGTATTATTGTAGCGCCTAGGAGCCCCAGTCATGGAGCAGGCCCCCATTGTGCTAGGCACTGTACAAACACAGAAAAAAAGACAGTCCCTGCCCCCAAAATCAAAAAAATCAAGCACATCTTTAAGCCCCATCCATGGTACTTAAGCACATATTTTGGATCTTTGCTGAATTCAGCCCTTAATTAAGAGCAACAGGCAGAGCAGCAGCAGAGGTATCTTGTCTCTTAAGTTTCAATGGCTACAGTAGAAGACCCTGAAGAATGAATGTTTAATGTGACCCAGAGAAGCTAGGGTAAACTTTCTCCTTTGTGATCTTTTTACCCTTTCTGTTCATGACCCTCTGACTTGACTCATAAAAAACTTTCCATTTCAAAATAATTCTGTCATATTTTTTTTCCAGGCTTCAGTGGGCACTGAGCACTTCTGAAAATCTGGCCACTTCTTTTAGGTGCTTGAATGAGACCTGAGCTCTTAAAAATCAAGCCCTTGGTGGTCTTAATGCAAACTCACCTCCACATCAAGCAGTAATTAGCACTCTTGCTGGCAGCCTCCAAGAATTCAGTGAGTCTAGACATTGAACTCCTCTAGGCAAAGCTTTATTTTCTCATCCTTAGTGCTATTCTTGCAGAAGTAGATTGACTTTTTATTTGATAGAAACATCAGTACCTGAGGTTTTACTGTTTAGGGTTGCAGCATGGGTCATAAGATGTGAAACATCTGTTTGCATTTGCAGTAAAACAGCTAACAGATTTCTTAACATGGCTCACACAAAAACAAACAAACAAGGGAACAACCTTTAGTTCAAGTGAAAGCATTATGACTATTCTCTGGTGCAGCAAATACCTACAATGGTTTGTAACCACATCCATCAGACAGGGATTGTCACAGTGGAAGTAAAGTAATGCAATTCATGGGAAATGATAGAGGATAAGGTACAGACAGAGAGGTAGTTACATTTATGATGAGGACAGGACACAGATAGGGGTGAAGATATATTTCAGATTTAACCCAATAAACCAAATCCATAGAACAAAGTAAAGTAAGAATATTTATGTATTATTATTCCCTCTCCCAATCATGGACCCCCATTGTGCTAGGTGCTGTACAAACACAGGCCAGAACGTGGCCCTGCCCCAAAGAGCTTATTACTTTAATATAAGACAAGAGATAACAGATGGATACAAACAAGGGAGTACAAGGAAACAATGGCCAGAATCATTGACGATGGGCTCAGCACACCAGTGGCCTAACCATTGTCAAATTTTTTGTTGGGAAAGGCAAATTCTGAGGAGGGATTTGAAGGTGGATAATGAGGTAGCTTTGCAGATGATGTGGGGAGCACCTCCCATGTGTGAGGGGCAGCGTGAGAAATGCATGAAGGAGCTTGTTTGAAAATATAACAAGTGGGCCATGGAGCTTGGCATCGTGGGCCAATCAGAGATAGGATTGACCTCTCGATGGTGAATATTGCATCTTCCAGCCACAGATCTTCTTCGGGAGATTTCCAAACATGAAGCATCACAACCCTGCGTGAGTATTGTGATCATCCTTCTTTTACAAATGGGGAAACTGAGGTTCAGAGATAAAGTGACTCACCCAAGGCTACACATTAGGTCAATGGCAGAGTTAGAATTTGAATCCAGGAGTGCTGACTTGAGCTTTCCTGCTCTAACCAGCAGACCACACAGCAAAACTGTGATGAAAGAGTTTACTTTGCAGTTCAAATGGCACAAATGAATGTGGCAATAAAAATAAAACTTCAGATGACAATGTGAAAATATGTTGTCATCAATGTTGGTCCATTTAGGAATGGCACTAGTGTCATTGTATTGTAGACTATAGCCATAGAATGAGCTCAGATCCTTCTGCTTGGATTGACGGGCCCTAATTCTTGAGCTATATGGGAGAATCTCTGGTAGTTGTTAGCAATGTCTAGTCTATGGCTCACAGTTGAGCAGTTCTGATTCCATTCTATCGTGGCCTGTGACACATCCACTCTAGCAGGTACGTAGAGGATGTGGTGCTGGGAATTTTCATTTGTTGCAGGGTCAGAAAATAAAGATAAATGAAAGGTTCAACTAAAAAGAGAGAAGAGCTTAAGGTTTTGCAGAATACTTCTGTTATGCACAGTCTTACAATGCAGCAGTAGCAGCCCCTACAGTCAGTCCATCCTGATTGTGGGATGAAATGAAGAGATGCTAGGAGAAGAAGAGGAATGTGCTGTCTGAACTTTGCCAAGGGAAGTGCACTGCAAGTGATGTTTCATTGTAAGAAATATCACCTGTATCTGCCTGTTGGATAAATGCCAAGAAACCAGCAGAATCTATCAAGGGAACTTTCCACTGTGATATATCAGAGATACATCCTGGATTATTTGCTGTCTTTGTGAGAAAGTAGTGAGCTGTGGAAGGCTGGGTATCCATCTTGGCTGGCACATTTGGAGCTGAGCACCATCTCTGTGAGAAGCTCATCCCATCTGTACCATAAGGGATGTCAAAGCTTGGTTGGTGCTGCTGAAGTGAAATTTGAAAATGTTCAGAAAAAACAAACAACTATGCTGTGAGAGCTGCAGAGTTTGAAGAGCAATGGACAAAATTTACAAAGATATTTAGGTACCTAAAGATGCAATAGACACTTGTGGGATTTTCCAAAGTGCCCATCTCCATCTCTGGGCACCTAAATTGCTTTTTAATTCTGGCCCATCTCATCTCTTTTGGTTCTAATCTCTTTGGGACAGGAACTGCCTCTCCCAATGGTTTTGTACAGACCCTAGCACATGGCAACCTCATCTTCGTTGGGGTCTCTGTGAGATAGTGGAACATTCAAATAACAGTAACATCATCATCTTCTCTACTACAGTATTAGGGACTAGATAGCATGTTAGTAGAAAGACCAGTGGATTTGTGAATGTGGAGGAAAGGGAAACAAAGGAAGCATTTTGCATGGTTCTCTTAATTTGGACAAATGTGAGGTAAAAGAAAGTATAAAATGAGTAACATGAGTGTTCTCCATTTAACTGCAGGTTGGTGAAAGTGATTCTCAGTGGTTTTGCCCAGTTCTGCTCCAGGGAACCTTCCTTTCCAGTTCTACACAAAGACATTTCCTTTCACAGTGGACTGCATGATCTGGTCCTCCCGCACATCCCTGGTCCTCAGGGAGAAGCATTTAGGAGACTTAGGCATGTCTGGACAGCACTATGTCATACGACATAGCTACCGCCTCTCTTGTGGAAGTGGCTGTATTATGCCAACGGGAGAGCTCTCTCCCATTAGTGCGGAGCTGTGCTGATGTGGCACTTCTGGTGTAGACTAGCCCTGATGCTGTTACAGCTCTTTAGGTCATTCTCCTAATGACCGGAGCCGGTGTAGGAATCAGCACTGTTCATCGTGTCAACTCCCATGCGTTTACTGTAGTCAAAGTAACAGGTATGTGGTGTTTACTGCAGGAGCTAAAATGTTTTACATGGAAGTTTTAGAGTGGTCTAGGAAAGAGAGTAAACTTCAATGATCTTTATTTTGTCTTTCTGAAAACCTAATATGTTTCCTATGGCTTCTGACCATAATTCATCATTCTGATTTCCCCAGGCCAATTTCCATTTTTCATTTAAATAATCTAGCAACAAAGAGGATGAGACCTTCTGCAAGAAGGCATGTGACCAAGTAATCATTCTGCCTTCTTATCCCTTGGGGGAGGGATTATTAGAGATAAGACGACCTTCCTGGCTACCCACCATTACCATTGTAACAAGGATGGATGATGGGACCCACCTGACGTACAGCCAAAGGCAGACTGAGTTGAGTGGGTGGTACCTGAATCTGAAAACAACAATGATTTGATTGAAATGAATGCTTGAAAAGAGAGTGAGAGAGATTGGAACCCCTTGCGGGAAAGTATCCCTTTTCAAATATTCAGCACGCAGGCTCATGGTGAGTGAAGTTCGCTACCCTCCTTGGGTGCCCTCAGGGCACCTTGATGGCCTTGTTAAATTCTCTTAATGGGAAATATATTCCTGTTGTCCAGGGCAGTGAGAGCCAGAAGACCTGGGTTCTATTACCAGCTCCGCCACGCACTTGCTGTATGACCTTGCGCAAGTCACTTCACCGCTGTGTGACTCAGTTTCCCCACGTGTCTAATAGGTATCATGATTCTCATCTGCCTTTTGTACAGGGCACTGAGATCCTTGGATGATGAGTATAAAGTATTATCTACCATATAAAACGACAGGATAAAGCAAGGCAAATAATATTTTACATTGCTAGATCCCTTTTTACCCCAAAGGACCTGAAAGGATTTTACAAACTACTGGAGTACATTACTCAAAACTCACATTCATTTGTAGGTGTGAGAAAGGACTACAAGATTTAGCTTTATATATACACAATGTCTTCAGGTGCCATGGAAATGCAGCCATCTCTGGGGTGGAACAGAGCAGGGTTTAGCAGAATTGAACTGCAGAGGAAATTGAGGGAGACTGAATGTGGTTACTCCACCTGGAATTTGGCCAGTAGTTAATAGGACCAGGACCATAACCATTAAGCAATGCATTAAGCTTGATGTCAGGTCTCATCAGTAAGGTGGAAACCTTATGGCTTTTGAAGAGGGTTTGAACTTGCCCCAGTTTCAACTTTCTTACAGACTGGCTCTAATGTAATGAGAAGTGCAAAGAGTACCAAGGGATTTGACGTGACCACAAGTGGCATAGACCAAGGCTTTAGTCCTGGCTTTTTTATACAGTTAATGTGTGTAGGTTTTTAAATATATGTTTTGTATTTCAGATGAGCTGCTGTAAGAGTTTGCAAAGAGAAAAATGAGCAAGGCAGTATGTGTTCCTTATGTAGCATCTTCTCTTTAATCCGGGCCTTATCAAAAAAGAAAAGAAACATAATAGGTGCCCAAGAATGTACATGATAAGATTCGGCATAGTAAGGGCAATGAGATGACATGAGCCAAGCATGTTCACGTACCCAAACATCTGAAAGAAGATGAACGATTCCACTTTCTCATACAGTATGTTCGTGCCATTAGGATAGAGAATTGCTAAGTATTCGGCTGATGAGGTAGTTGAATCTGGAGTCCTCCAACTTCATTTTCTGGTTTATCCTCAGGAACAGTTCTACAAAGTGCATGATTTATCATTACTTTTATGGTGATCTACCTTGATTTAGTGATGAAATTCTGATGATGGATCATACTTAATTATGATCATTAAAAGACATCAAAAATGTAATTGGCTGTTCATCATTTATCTTATAAAGAAAAGAAAAAAAAATCCCTGGTATTTAAAAACCCAAATGATAGGTGTTGATAAAATTAGAATATGTTTTATTCATGCTATGACACAGTGATCTTTTATTATTGGATTTCCTTCTCCCCCTCTTCTAGGAGTTTTACTTTGGAGTCATTAAAGAAGGATGTGGAGGGGGGCCATTAACAAAACATATAGTCATAGGTCCCAGTTCTGCAATGAGCGCCGTGTGGACAGAGACCATTGTGCCTATGTGTAACCCCAATGAAGTGAATGGGGTGTAGGGATTGCTGGCACAGAGCAACCTGCAAGTCAGGACCATGTGAAAACCTTGTTAGTGGCTGGTGAGGCCAGCTTGCCTCAGTTTTGACCCTGTTCAAAGACCAGCATGGTAGATTGTGAAGGGGAGTGTGAAAACCGCCCAGTAGGATTTGGAATAAAAGGAGAATTTCATCAGAGAGCTAAGAAATAAGCATGGTAGTGTCAGGGGCAGGTTCTTTGGTGTCTTTAAAAGGAGTCCAGCTATTATCGACCAGTTAGATTTAAGTTCATTGCAGAATAGTCAAAGTTTAATCATAAAATCAAATGATACTGACTAAAAGGAGAATCCTCGGGATTGGGAGAAAATGGCCGGTCTCCAGGTAGCTCACAGGTGTTGGAGATGAAACATTTCTCCCTAGGGAGAGAGACTGTGGTCCTCATTACCATTGTTGTTTGCATTACGGAAGCTCCTAGCAGCTCCAGCTGAGGCAGAGGGAACCCTTTTTCTAGGAGACTTTAGAATGTAAATAGACAGAACAGACAGTCTGGTTAGCCCCCATTAATGGATGGCAATTTAAAAGGCCACCCAAGGTCTGGAGGTCGATGGTGAAGGGTAACTGTAATGGCAGGCCCACAGTCAGTATACTGAAAATATTATCAGGGGAGGGTAAATCACGTCTCTCTTTGCCCCTAACTCATAAGTGTATGCACATTTCCAGGAGAACAAGCCCTATAATCTCTATAGACAGCTACTCTGATGAATTCATTTAGCTAAGATAAATCATATAAATCTAACATGATGGAAATACACTTGCTCATTTTTCATCCTTGTTTGGGGTGAGGCTGTGGCTCACTTTATGTGTTGGGGCAGGAAAGAAAGGGATATTGAGCCGGTTCTCTGCTTCCCAGGTCTTGGTGTAGGGTAAGAACAACCACCACCTTCCCTCCCACATACATGAGTTAGAGGGGTGCGAGCAGGGGTGGGGTCTTGGCTCCACCCCACTGACCTACCGGCAAGCACAGGTGAGCCTGCATGGAGGACGACATTACTTGCACCAGGTGTAGGACTGACACAGATTATTTCCCCCCTGGAGCAAGGGATGACTCCAACTCTCAGTTTGGTCTCTGGTCTTCCCCTGTGCCATAGTTAGAGATAAAATGGAGCCCTTAGATAGCATGATTTTGACCCCTTTGTTTAAAGTATTTTCTCTTCCCTCCAAAAAGGCAAATACTTTAAAGAGACTCCCCCAGTTGCTGTGGGTCTTGTGTGCACTTAACACGCTCCTTATTTTAAGAAGAAAGTGTTTTTGCAGAGACAATTGAAAGAAATTAAGAATGGCACATCATGATCATTTATATCATGTGTATCTCAGAAAGTTCATCAATTCATATTACATTAGGGAATATGTAAATAAATGTGCACTCATTTGGCATAGTCCTCAGAGCAATTATTCTTCAGTTGATTTAATATACTTGATAAAAATAAAGGTTAAGGAGGATGTTAATTTAGGACTTCTTTTTTCCCCACTAGTTTTTATAAAGTGTTAAAATGCAGATTAATTCCAGGCTTTATAATACTGCATCCACTTCACTATCATATAAAAACCAACTAACATAAATCAGAGGATGGGCCCAATCCTGCAATCATCAAACTCAAAGTAGTTTTGCCATTGACTTCCACAGGAGCAATCCCGATGTCAAAGCCTAGATATAATATGAATTTAATGCAAGGCACGTTAGAGCTCTGCTAAGAACATGCTCACTGGAGCGTAATAAATCATGAGAGAGATAGTGTTGTGAGAATTACTGGGGATGGGGGACCATGGGCAAAGAGTTGGTGGCAGAATTAAGGCGACTGTGAGCTAATGAGAAAAATCAGTGTCTGGAGTTACTATTGGATCCAAGAAAAATCTCAGCCCAGAAGGGTTAGAATCTCGGTTACTCAAGTCCATTGTGGGACTGGAGACAGGGTTAAAAGGATGGTATTAAGAAGTTAATCAAAGTGATTAAAACTACAGTGGTTCTTCCTTGTGTTCAAGAGAAAAAAGTGGTGCAGGTTCCAAGGGATTCCTTAAAAAACAATGACAGACAAATACAAAGATACTTGAGCATATGGTGCATATTAAATGCCGGAGAAAGCAGGATTCTTTGTGAGTGACTATGGTCTCATTTTCAAAACTGGTTTCTAAAGTCCAACTTCTCAAAGGTATTTAGAACCTTTGAGGTTCTGAACCTAAAAGTGCAGATGGACATTAGATGCACACAGTTTTACGAATCAGGCTGAAGCCCCTTGGGGACTGTATCTATTCATGACAAAAAAGATCTGAGGCTAACTATTTATCTTAGCTCTTCCATGTGGGAGTGCATGGTTTTTCCACTGTTTTCCTTTTAAATTAATTTTATTTGGGTTTTATATTAAGAAGCTGCAAGCTCTGTGTGGTGTCCTAACATTCATAATTCCTTCTCCAAACTTCTGCAAAAGTAGCATCTATTTCTGTTGGAGGAGCTCAGTTGGTGTGTGGAACAGTTTCCTGTAGGAAGTAGTAGAAACCCTATACTTGTGTTATTGGATGAAGCACTGGAAAACAGACTGTACAGAGATGGACAGTATGGCTGGACAAGAGGTTTTCCATCCCTAATCTCTATGATTTTAAGATTTTTTTGGTCATTTGTTGGTCTCTTTCCTGGGCCTTGGTTGGTATTGTACTGTCTTTCGTTTTGTATACCAAAAACATTATGAAATATCTAGAGTTGAACAAATAAATTGCAATGAATTTTTTGATAAACGTTACCACAAGCAATGCATGATTTACTCAAGTTTGTTAGATTATTACTTAATGAATAATTTGGGTGAGTAAGTCATGGCCAGTAGACTGCATGGGAGCAGTTAATTGCAAAATATTTGAAATTTGATGTGAACTGTGTTGGCTAGTTTGACTGGACAAGTAGGTCACATGGTATATTTCTGTTTTCTGATTGGATGAGTGCATCATTTAGAATGAATTTTCTGGTGTGAAAATTAATGATTAGGCATTCAAAATGTGCTTTCTGAATGAAATCCTGTGAAGAGGGCCAGCACAGGACCTAGCCACCACATAAGTGCTACTTACACCCCGAAATGCATTGGCTTTGAGCTACTTTTTGCCCTGGAGGGAATTTCACTCCCCATTAATATTCACTTTCCAGGATCATTCCTGCTAGTAATCTCATGTGCTAGAACATGCATAGGGTAGGAACTCAGCTGAAATGAATTTCTCTGAAAATTCAATGAATTACCTACAGAACATGCTTTTCCTGTTCTCCCAATTCTTGTGACATGAAGGTCAAATGGATCAACAATAGGAACAGCTCTCATTCTGCCCTCTTTGTTTCAGAGTTTTATAAAACTTAAACACATGTTGGGTGTTATTCCTGAAATGTGAGTGTGAATTAATTAACTTTTACTTCATTTAGCCCTTATAGTTTTGTGCTCATTGAAATGGGAGGCTGAGTTTCATTTGGTCCATCTTAATTTGGGCAGAAACTATGCAAGCTTCCCTGCACTGCTTTGTTTGTCAGTGTGCGTCTGTTCTGACTTGCAAGCAGCACTCCTGCTATCAGTCTCAGGGGCCATTTCTAATTCCTCAATGTAGATGCACGTCATTCTAGGGAGACAGAAAATGGATCAAAAGCTGTGGAAGTTGACAGAGAGACCTAGTTACATATGTTTTTCTTTTGAAAGATGTGAGCACATTTCATTAAACAGAGATGGCATGAGTTAAAGCAGATTTTGATAGTCATTCTTCAAGCACCCACATAATTTCTCCAGAGTCCAAACACAGGCAAATGAGAGGATCTCACAGATTAGTTCCAATTTTAGATCATATTTTATATTATCTATGTGTATAGGATTAATAAATGATTAATAGATTTTATAAACGTGTTACAGACATAAGGTGTGTGTGTTGTGTGTGATGGTTTAAGCACATCAGTTGGTGTTATAGATGGCTATAAGCCATGGCAGTTGACTTCTTGGACTCTGACAGTCTACCATAATTCAGTAACTATTTATTAAAGCATCTAGTAATCATTAATTAACCATTTACAAATAGAACTTTAATATTCTGTTCAATACAGGAATTTATAATCCCCTTGTCACTGCAGTATTAAGCAACATGACTAACATCAGCCATGTGTGTGACCAGTTTTTATTATGACACTGGGGATCTTCTAGACTCCTCCCTGAGAAACCGAAACTGTGAGCTGTTGAGTGACTTCTGAGAGGTGCTGAGCACCGTCTTTTCCCATTGGCTCAGTGGAAGTCAAAAGTGCTCAGCACTATCAAGCTCATACCATTTGGAAACATTTCCCCTTGCAAATGTTTGCCCAGGCATCCTTGCAGCTGGGGAAGGCTAAATGCTGCTCCCTCCAGAGCCAGGTAATGTCATTCTTGAGTTGACCAGAGGGAGGCGGTACAGCGCAACACATTTTCTACTTTAGGTAGTTATTTTGAGGGGTCTCTGCAAAATTTACAAGTGCCTCCCCTGCATGTTGGCTCCTTTGATGAATCTGTGAAAACACGGTTAACAAGTAACAGCAGAATGTCCCCATCCCCCCCAAGAGAAAATCAACCATTCAAGAAGATGAATCTTAGATAATATTATAGCCCTCCCTCTTCTAGACATACTATCTTCCTTCCTCACCAGAAGCCTGAGCAAATAGACAGGCATCACGACATACCCTGAAGATCAACAGCTATGTGCAATTTCTGGTCAAGGTGGGAAGTGAGCACTAAAGGGCTCTCGTGGAGAAGGCTGTGCTAGCAGCTCCCTTAGAAATCAAAGGAGCTCCAGATGAAGCGCACCTGTGGATCACAACCAGGGGCAATCTTGCACAGGTCCAGACATACTCTTTCCCTTTTTCTCATGGGAGTATTTGCGTCACCTTAGCAGTGCTGATCTCCCAGGACCTTGAGAGCAAGCTAATGCCTTGAATTCCTCTACATGGCAACATACTGTGGTCTGTCTAGACCCCTGAGCCTATTTATTTCATGCTCATATAGGATATTTGTTCCCCTCTGGCACCATTATACTGACTGCAATCACTTTAAACCCTTCCAGTCAATCCTAGTTATCAGCCTCTGTAGAGAGGACAGGAGGAGGGAGAAGATAATGAATTTGCCTTGAGAGCTCATCTAGAAAGCCAGTCCCACACAGCAGACTGACTGTGTCATGTATTACTTTTTAATAAGGTAAATATATTAACATTAGAGCAGCCTTCTCAATCTTCAATACCTAACCATTACATTATTATCAGGAGGAAATGTAATTAGATATCATAAATATGAAAAATACTGGCACATTAGTGTAGAGAACACCAATAAGTTGCTTTCCTTGTCATATAATTGAAAAACATTAAGGGTACACTCTGCAGTTTGCTCGTACCATGAGCAAGGATCAAGCTTAATACAACAGGACAGCTCCTAAGCTCAGAGCAGGTTACCTGAGATAACTTAAAGAGGCACTGTCAAGGTTTTTTTAGATCTAAAAGTTAACATACCTGTGAAGTTGATTAATGTTGCAAACACCATTGTGTTCTCAGCTGAGCCGTTTTCTAATCAACACTGTGTACTCTGTTGGGTATTTAATGGAGTCAGCAACAACAAAAGTGGCACTGCCCGGTCAGTCTGTCCAAACACAGCTGCTGTGAACTTACATTCCTGCAAGACTCTCACTTGGTAAAGGTTTCAAGTCTTTTGTTCTTCATTTTACCCCACTGCAGGAAAACCTAGCAGTGAAGAAATATCAGACATTTAAAGCAAGGCACAGCATGCAAATGATAAAGCAGCCACAACTGCATGAGGTGTTTAAACATCTAGAAAGGAGAGGAATTCAGCATTACTTTACTGGGAATGAAAACGGACACTTCCTGGCAATGAGATCTATTAGTGATTGGGGTAGTCTCCCAGGGAAATGGTGAGATCACTTTTGTTTGGGATCTCTAAAATCTGGAGGATATCCTGCCCTGGCTGGAGGACAGACAAGATGGTCTGACAGGTCTTTCCCAGTAGTTCAGATAAATGTCCTTTCAGACCAGACACTTTCTCTTTGTTGGGTGTCCTGAATTTGGAAGCCTTTTCTTGAGATGCTACCTGGAATCAACAGTCTGTTAGAACAGTCTGTTAGAAAGAGGATGGTGATCAATTATTCTCCATGGGCACTGAAGGTAGGACAAGAAGTAATGGGCTTAATTGGCAGCAAGGGAGATTTAGGTTAGATACTAGGAAAACCTTTCTAACTTCAAGGGGAGTTAAACTCTGTAACAGGCTTCATTGGAGGTTTTTAAGAACAGATTGGACAAACATCTGTCAGGGCTGGTCTAGGTTGACTTGGTCCTGCCTCAGTGCAAGGGGCTGCACTTGATGGCTTCTCGAGGTCCCTTCGTGCCCTCCATTTCTATGAGTCTATATTTTCTGGCTGTGGAATGAGGTTTCCGTTAAATGACTCGTGTGGTGGATTTGGGACTGTTTGGTGAATGATAGCTATCATGGCTGAAAAGGAAACTGTGATAACATGCATGTAGCCAGACCTCTCCAGTCTTCAGCTAGCATTCAGACCTCAGAAGGCAAGCACAGTTCACAATCCTCCAGCCAGAGTGGGTGAATCCCAGAGAGCAGAATATCGCCCTTAGACACAGGCCTCTTTCCTCTCACCTTAACACTGTGCAAACTCTGCTGTGTGTGGAAGAATCACAGATCACACACGTAACCTTTCCTTAAAGGCTATTAAATGCTGGAATTCATCAGTGTGTGAGGAGCAATAATAGAAAAGTCTCATCAGCTCCTCCGTGCAGCTTCCAGCCCTTCTTGTTCAGCCAGCAAAGCAGTCCTCAGCATGGCTCCATCTCCAAATGAATTGTACCAGACAGAAGTGCCCACTAATCCACTTTTATCTGGGCCAGGCAGGGCTCGGGAGTGCACAACTTTGCAGAGCCTGGACACTTCACTGCTTCTAGAACAGATTGGTTTATGCAGATTCTGTCCTGGCCCATGTGCATGCAGGCCAGGGTTCATTAACCTTTTTGTTGCTGATTGCATTAGTGGGTTGCTGACAATAGCTTACTGAGCCCTTGGAGTGGAGTTCACACTTTTTTGGGAACCTCTCATTTTCTGGGATTGTTTGTGGTTTAGATTGTTATGCCTAATGTTCCACCTTTTTCTGTTTCTTCTTTTGTCCAACTCTCAACATCCTTCTTCTCTAATTCGCTGGACTTTTGTGTCTCATTCTGCTTCTCTACCTGATTTATTCTCTGTCTTTTCCCCCACTTTGTTCAGAGATTCTTTCTTTCTTTCTTTTCTTTCTTGGCTGGCCTCTCTTAGCTGGATATTTATTTGCTTATTTTTTTTTTCCAGCCAGCAGGCTTTTCTTGCATCATCTCTCTCAGACATCAGAGGCTTTGCTCTGCTGTCAACCCCCCACTCCCCGTCTCTCTCTCTGTCTGTCTTTCTTTTTCCTCTCTCTCTGCTAGCTGTGCTGTTGCTCTGGTCACACTACCATGGTAACTTCAAAAGACACAGCCGTTTGATAGACTGGACCAAGGCAAAGCTTGCAGTAGTTTGTGTATGTGTGAGGGGGGAAAGTCTTTATCTTTCCCTTTTCATTTTTATGTGCAAATATTTTATTAGCCGTGTTGGAAAGAGGGACAAGCAGTGAGAGAAAACATCTCAAAGATATAATACCAAATGGAGCGCACATAAGGGCAGCAGGTGCTAACAACGGTCCTGAACCTGCCAGGTGCTGAGTGCCACTAATTCTGATTGGCCTCAGGGGGATGCTCAAGCACTTTCAGGATTGAGTCCCCGATATTTGAAGCAAAGGGGGGAAAAAACAAGGCAGTGACTTCTGAAGAATCTAAAGCATAGGCAGGAATAACACTGCTCCCAAGGGGAAGCATATGGGGCATTAGGAACATTTTCCTCAGATTACACATTTACACTTGAAAGTTAAGAGTAAAAGATAACAAACACAACCGCGTCAACCCAAATAAGCCGCAGGGGCTGGAGGATAGTGGCAGATGCTGGAGCGAGAACCAGCAGCAAATCATGGCGGGGGGAGGAGAAGATCCACCCAGAGCAGGATGGAGCCATCTCCCACCCTGTGCCGGAGACAGAAGAAGTTGCAGGGCTTGCTGGACTTTCACAAAGCCAGAGCCTGCTCATGCAGGATGGGCTCCCCCTTGCCTGGCAGGTGGGAAGTGAGTTGGCTCTGCTTATATGGAGTTTCTAGAGCAGTGGTTCCCAACCAGTGGCTCCCAGGCCAAAAGTAGCCTGCAGGGTCTTTCAGAGTGGCCTGCAGCTCCCTTCCCGCTGGCTGCAGAAGGGAGACGCTGCCTAAGTACCCAGGCAGAGCGCGTTGCCACTGCAAGCTCTTTGCTGCAGTCAAGGGGAAGGGAGATCAGGGCTCCCCTCCCCTTGGCTGTAGCAAGGAGCACGGCAAAGCACTCTGCCTGGGTTTCTAGACTCTGGGTCCCTGCTGGAGACAGAGGGAGGGGAGCACTGATCTCCTGTCCCCCTGGATGCAGAAGGGAGCCACTGCCTAGGAATCCAGGTGGAGCACTCAGTTCCCCTGTGCAGCCAGGGGGACAGGAGAACCTCTTCACTGAACTCCTTCCCTCTGGCTGCAGTGAGGGGTGAGGGGGACTGCTGGCAGAGACTGGTGGCCCCTTCAGGCTTCTAAAAATTATATTTGTGGCCCTCGAGCCAAGAAGGCTGGGAACCACTGTTCTAGAGGGCTGTTGTGGGCCTGATCGCGAGAGCTCCTGGGCACACTCAATTCCCATTGACTTCAGTGAGACTGGAGAGCCCGTTGCACCTTTCAGGAGGTACTCAGCACCTTGCAGGACTGGCCCTTATATCCCAAACTGTCTGCGGCTACTACAGCAGCCAGGGAGGAGCTGGCTGTTTATTCCCCTCCACCCTTTTTTTTTTTTTAAAAGATGGCTATTAGTATTGTTTATGGTGTGCATGATAGTAGCAGCTAGAGGCCCTGTCATGTGAGGTGCTGTACGTACATAGCAAGAGACTGCCTTAGAGAGCTTACAGTCTAAATGGATGTGGGTGGGAGAGAAAGAAAGGCATAGTCGGGGGGCATGACTAACACAAGGCCTCCCAGTGGCAGAGTCAAAAATAGTGCTAAGATCTCCTGGCTCACAGTACGGTGCCCTAGCCACTAGATCATCCCCCACACCACTGCGCAACTGGTGAGGGAGGGATGTAGAGCTTCCCTTCCGCTTGCATAGCCTGTGCAGGGCTGCCCAGAATCGTAGACCCTGTGGTGTGGGGGGTCCAGTGGCTGCTGCTGGTTTTCTCCCACTGGGTAACAGCCTGTTAAAGGGGGGCAGGAAGCAGGGTGGAGAGCTGCATGGGGTGGAGTAGTCTGCACCCCATAAAGACACATAGCAGATTTCATGCCCCCGCATCACCTGGGCACTCTGGGAGAGACAGTCTAGCCTTATGTAATGTAATTATTTTGACAGTGCATCCAGCTATTTGGATGTTTCCTCTGAAGTCCCCTTTTGAAAAGGATAATGATTTTTTACCTCCTGTGGGC
This sequence comes from Emydura macquarii macquarii, assembly GCF_026122565.2. NCBI lineage: Eukaryota > Metazoa > Chordata > Testudines > Chelidae > Emydura > Emydura macquarii. The sequence continues at coordinate 33,331,395 of NW_027131390.1, read as the reverse complement.
CCTGTGGAAACAGGTAGGCCAATTAGAAGCACACGGAGGACTAGGCAATGTACAGCTGCCTGGGAGGGGTGAGGGGAATCTGGGAATGTCCGACTGCATCTCCCCCCAGGTAATTACATCAAAAACAACCTTTTGCACAAATGCTTCTAATTCTCTGCATTGAGGAGATTTCTGTAGTCTCCTGGAGCTAACCTGCCTTGTGATAATTGTTCCAGTCGATGAGTGAATCAATCAGTCAGTGATTTCCAGTGGCTGGAGTGCAGGGAAGGAGAGCATTGGCTGGAGACTGGCTGATAGGGGATGTCATTCCCCCTCTGGTCCTGCTGCAGATGCTAAAAATGAATACAGCCCCAGGTTGTACTAATTGTCCCATGGATCCCCAGGGGCCACTCAAGGGCAGGGTGGGGGGCAGGTTCCAATGGATCTGCACCACCAGGAAGTGGGGGCAGTCTGTTGGGGGCCAGGGACAAGGGAAGAGACACAGGACCTGTGTGCAGATGCCGATGACCTTCTGTAGATTCCCTGGAGTCTGCACAGCTCTTTAGGGATCAGGCCGGTTTGGAGGCAGTTTTTCTATGGCTAGGGGAAGGGAGAGAGGAAGGAAAGAGCAAAACCCGCTCTGCAAGGTGATGATGCTGAGGAATCTCTGTTAGGGTTTCCTCACATACTTCCATGACTGCGGGGTGGGGTGGGGGGTGGGGGGGGGCAATCTGGGCCAGGGAAGCTAAGACCTGATATTTCCAGTGTGCAAACCGGGCAGAAAAGAATTTAGGCAAAAAGCAGAGGCCTCCCCTAAGAATCATAGAAGAGCAGTAACAGGTGCCAGCAGCAGTTCCTCCACCCCCCTTTGTAGTTCACCTTTAATGACTGCACAAGGAAGAAGGGTGGTTACTAACGAAGCAGGATGCAATTGGAAGCACCTCGCTAATGCAGTGCTAACTCCCATCTATTAGCTTGTGGGTTTTTCTAGCGTCATGGCAAAGATATATGAATGTAGATTCTTTAATTTTTTTTTTTTTTTTGGCATTTAATAATTAAGTTATTCCTGAAACCTGAGGAGAGAGCATTTCATTACAGACATCTAACTTGAATGGCAGGAAGCAGGGCTGGCAGGGAAGGCGGACTCTGAGGAGACAGGCTGTGTGTGTGGCTGCTGTGTGCTGCATCTCCTGGTGGTTCTCGTTCATTGTTTCACTCTGTCACAAGCAAGGGGCTACTGCTTTAAAAAGAGGGGACAGACCTCTTTGGTGGCAGATAGAAACACAGACAAACCTCCAAAGAGTGGCACTGTTTGGTGGCCTGGACATACTTGGCAGGTCGTGCTGTTTTTGGCACTTTACTGAACTCTGATGATGGGGTGGAGACATGAATGGGACTCTGCATGTTGGGCTGTGCAAAAATGTGTTTGGTGTGGGGTGGCCGAGCAGCAGCAAGATGACAGGGAGGGAGGGAATCTGTTGTTCCTGCCTTTGTCTTTTCAGTATAAAACTTCACCACCCGCAAAATGCTGAATTGTACTGCAATCCTCTCCCTCCCACTGCCCCCCGGGTCAAACTTTGCAAAATTATTTATGTTTATTACGCGCTTCATTTGGTGCATGCTGTACACTTACACACATAAGTGATACCCCTGATGCCATATAGCGGTCCTTCCTGGAGTGACCAGTATCAGGACTGCCTAACTTCCCCAGGGCAGATTTTAACTTTTGAGATCTAGTGTACTGATTTTGTTTTCTTGTTGCCCTCATTTTCTTTTCTCCTCAAGGTAAAAGTCTCTATTGACTCTAATTAGGGTCATCAATAGCCTGGCAGTCTTGGCTTTCTGTTTCCAAATGCCAGGTGATGAGAAATTCAGCCAGGTTTCATGCAAGGGGACATGGTGCTGCTATTCCCCCTTGGATGTGATGAGGTAGCAGAATTTAAAAGATGAGTCTGGTGATGAATTCTCAGCTTTGTTTGGCCTCCAATGCTGGAGGCTTGCATGCACACGCTCCTTTGCAAATAGTTCCCAGGAGAAGCAGCTCCCCACAGCAAATGGAAAGGTTGGAGGCAGTTTATTCAATTTTACTCTTGGAGACCTAGCAAGTGTGTATGTGGAATAAAGTGTGTGTTTGTGTGAGAGAGAGAGAAAAATGAGGGAGAGACAGACCCACATTTTAGGCAGTTTGCAAGATTGACTACGTTCCATGATCCTGGTCAGTCTCCAAAGGTTGACTGTTCTCTTAGGCCAGATCCTGAGGACCAGACATACGATTTTCAATGCAGGTCTGTTGCGGGCACTCCCCGAGCTTTAGGCTACCCCTCTGGTTCCAGAGCCTTGACAGGGATGCTCTAAGCTGTGCCAGCAGTCAAGGACTGCCAGAGCACACAGGTGCTGGGACCTCACCCCCTTCTCCTTGGTCATACCTCCATTTTCTTGGCCTCCAGCACTTTGGGCTGCAAGGGGACTCTTAGCTGGCCATATATGTTGGGTTTTTTGTTGCTGGAGCAGCACAAAGCAGGTTTAACAGATCAGAAATTCTGCTATTCTGTTCTCTTTACTAAAGTCCTATCAACCATATTGATATGGTGCTAATCAAAGTGGAATGTAAGCATAATATTTACCTGCTTTATATCTGTACGCAGCCTGTCATTGTAAACACACACCACACCTTAAATATCCCACACCCCAAATACTTTCCCACCTCTCTCCTTATTTAATTTAAGCAAAGAACATTATAAAGCAAGCTAAGCTTTTTCAAAACTTCCTTTCTTTTTGTCCTTGAAGAAAGTCTCCACGCTTCCTTTCTCTGGTCCCTTAGAATGAAATTCGTAGCAGGAGACACCTTGTCAGCTTTTCTTCTTGGGCTAGAACGCAATGTTTCAACTGAAATTCCTTTTTTAGTCTTATCTACTTCATCTACAATAAGATGGGTGAAAAATCTATTTTCTTTCTTCTTTTAAAACAACTTTTTTTTAAGTGCCCTTATGGCTCCTTTTAGAAATTATATAACAAATTGTGGAAATCTGGAACTGAGATGGAGTTTGTCTGATTTCTTTAAAACGCCTCCTTCTGCCACTAAAACAAAGCAAGAAATCACAAGATTCAGCAAGCTTTTCAAGGAAAAATCAAAGTTACCATTTGGCTTTTGAACAAGGAGCAAATTAGTGAGTATTTGTTAAAACTCAAGACAGCAATTGTCTAAGAAAAATATTTTCAAAGTGGGAGAAGTTTTTCTTCTTTTAAAAAAACAAACCCTACCCCAACAATCCACAAACCTCCCCTTGTTTGAACTTCAAAAGCATGCCGGCTTGCACAGAAAGAGAGAGATAGAGGGAGAGAGAGAGATCTTGAATTTAAAAGGAAGCAACTACCTTAGTCAAAATAGATTTACTTGGGAGGGAATTATTTTCCACTCACTTTTTTTAGTTTATGTAACACATTTTTTTCATGATTTTCAAGATCCATCCACCCTCGGTAAGACTTTGTGACACTGAAACAAACACAGAATATTAAGGACTCATGCGCTCGCTCTCTAATGTGTTACGTAATTTATGGACAGCCCTTCTAATCATGTGACTTGTGTGCTTTTGACTGGGCTAATGAAACCTCCAGCCCTACTGGAGGTAGTTTGGAATGACCATTCATTCATGAATATATAGATTATAATAAGACCTAACTCCTACATAGTGACTTTCATCAGTAGCTCTCAAAGCATTTTACACAGGAAGCAAGGGTTATTATCCCCATTTTAGAAATGGGGAAACTGAGGCACAGGGGTCAGTAATCTCACCTCCAGTGTCAGCAAGGAGGCCAGTGGCTGAACTAGGAATAGAATTCAGGTCTCCTGAGACCCAGGCCAATGCTCTATCAACTAGGCAACACTGGCTGCCCCTTACAGGACCCAGTCCTATAGAGACTTGTGCAGTATGGACCTGATTATCCCTTGCCTTCATTCTGTGCAGTCATTGACACAATGTGTAAAGAGCATTTAAAATGCTGCCAAATCAGAATGAAAGCATTTTGCACTCACAGTGCATGGCGTAAATGACTGCAACAGAAAATTAGCATCAGACTACTTAAAGTTAGCCAGGTGGATAAATCTTTGCAGGATCAGGGTCTTCCAGTGTCTAGCCAGTGTCCTGTCTCTGACTGGGACTTCTAGGTGCTACTGCATTAAAGATAAATAATAATAATAATTAATAAAGAATTAATATAAAGGAATTATTGTGTATTCACAGATACGACACCAAGTGTTATGGAACTGTTTTGCATTTGTTCAAATGATTAACCACCTGATAATCTCAGGGGGTGAAAGAAGTCTTTACAGGATGTTCTAACAATTTATTTGAGGAAGTTCTAGACAGCTTTGTTCATAGTTATTAATATTAACCACTAATTGTGCTTGTATACTTCAACATTAGCTGAATCGCCAGGGATGTTTACAGATTTTACATTGAAATCCTTGACTCTGTCTGAACTTTAATCACCCAAGAGTTGCCATAGTGGAACACAGAGACCGTTCATCTAATATCCTGTCCAGACAGTGGCCCATGCCAGATGCTTCAAAGGAGATGTTTCAATATCACAATACATCTCTTTGGTCGGGAAACTTCCTCCTGATGCCAGATGGTAATCATCAACTATGTGTCTTGCAGCATGAGGGTTGATGGAAATAACAGTGTTTAGTACTTCTCTGGTGCTTTCCATCAGAGGAGCCCAAACAGCAGTGAATATAATGAGTTAGGTATGGTATTGTTTCTCTCTGCTGAGAAGTAGCAGATGTCTGGGGCCTTGCAAGTTGATTTCCTCATGCAGGAGAAATAAGCAATGTGGAACCTGGGTATATTATAAGTATAATTTGTTTTATTTGTACCTATATACCAGGTCTGGAACAGAGATGCTCACAAACAGGACCCAGGCAATCCCTTCTTTCAGGAATCTCAACCCAACACCAGTGCCTACTCCACAGGGAATAACTCTGCCTCAAGAATTGACTCCAATCAGAGACCAAGGCAGAGAGTAGACTCCTGCAGCTCACACAACTCCCTTGACCCAAATCTTTGATAACCCACAAGCTAACAACAGTGGCATATCTTCCCAAGACTGAACATTTGCTCAAACACTAAGAAAAATAACGAGTGGCTATGCGTGATAGTGCCACCTGGTGACACCTGCCATAACACCAGTCACATTCCCATTTTACAGATGAGGAAACTCAGGCACAGAGACCTTAGAGGGTCAGCTGGGTCTAGCCCATATGCAGGTGCACGTGTGGGGGAAGAATGCAGAAGACTTCCCTGCTCATCCCCTCTGAGTTTCCCTGAGCAGGGGCAGGGAGCATGCAAGGATTGCTCAAGTCTTGTACTCTGCTGTGGGCAGCAGAGGGGAATTTGTGCAAGAGGAAGAACATGCTGTGCCCTCTTTAAAGGCAGTGCTTTGGTCATGCACCACTGATTTTCAGGAGGCTTTGTGCTTGGATAAAATACAGTACATCCTGGAACTGCCACTGGCGCAGAATGACATCACCGCTAGCCTGGGCTGTGGCTTAATCAGTGTTATTTATTATTTACATTGGTATAACCATAGCATCTATGGGCCCCAGTGTGCAGGGTGCTGTACAAACACAGAACAAATGACAGTTCCTGACACAAATGAATCCGGAGTGACTTTCCTATGCCATATGTGGAGTTGGGAAGGAATTTTCCTCCAGGTCAGATTGGCAATGACCTTGGGGTTTTTTGGGGTTTTTTTTTTTTTACCTTTGTGCAGGTCACTTGCCAGGATTATCTGGGAATATCTCACTTATTCATTTTGCTTCCATCGCAGGGGCCTCAGGCACTGGTGCACCTCGGTCCCTCCTGTTCTCTGCCTGTGGTAATTAATAGTTTTGTCTCCCATGGGCTGTAATACTTTGGTCTCCTGTTGGTTGTTGGGTTTAGTGTGTGGGTGCTGGGTGGTGTTGGTGACCTGTAATAGACAGGAGGTCAGACTGGACAGGAGGTGCACAAGGGGGGCAAGTAGGGGCACCCCCTCAATAATCATCAGTGGTAGAGAATTCCTCCAGTGTTGGGGCTGTGGTGGTGGTGGGGAGAAAGCAAGCTCTTCCTGGTGCTGAGGTGGGTGGGGGGAGGGAAGAGTGAGCTCCAGGCTTGGGGTCAGGGGAGAGCAAACTCCTGCCGAGGCAGGAGGGCACAGAATGTGCCCCTCCAAAAAGGATCAAAGTTACATTTCTGTGCACATCCCTGAGACTGGATGATCTTATGATCCCTTCTGGCCTTAAACTCCATGCCTTTCTGACCTAGGGAGTTACTGTCAGAGGCAGGGCTCCTGACTGCCACTCCTGTGCTCTAACCACTGAACCTGCTGTCTCTATGAATGTGACTTTCTAAGTTTTTCCTAACTCGTGGAACAGCAGCTGCTATTCTTGTAACTGTCTAATCCAGTTTTGAAAGTTAGTAAGCTTTTTTGCCTCAATAACCTTACAGCAGAGAGTCCTACAGGCTAATTATATGTTTCATTTTAAATCTTTTAATTTTTGACAGTTCAAATAGATAACTATGTTTTTATCCCACGTCTTTGATTCAGATGGATGATTTGCTGCGTTAATTGATACGTGGAGGAGGGAGTCTAGAAATGAGCTATATTTATCCGTCAAATCTAATCCTTTCCATGTTGTGTTTTTTTTCTTCTGTGACTCCTCTGTCTGTTTCAGAATTACTCTGAAGAGTCAGGTCATTGACCTTTGTCCACGAATTCTTTGCCTGATTAATTACCTTATAATGACTATAGTTCTTATCCTATTTGATTTGCAACTTTCAGCTTGGCTTCATGTAAGGCTACATCCAGAAATATCTCCTTGCCTTAACATTGAGCTGAGCATGAAAGGGAAAAGGCCATTATTCTAGTTCAACCCAGATTCTGTTTACAACGCTTTGTGTTGTGCCCGTGCTAAGCACTAGGATTCTGCACCAAACAAGGGTCCTTGAACTGCCCATTTGTGCGTTACCTATCCAGAGTGCTCTTCCATAGTAAAGAAGGAGCATAGGAGTTGCCAGACAGAATCAGACAAGGGCTCAGTTTAATCCAATATTTTGTCTCCCTCACTGGCCCGTACCAGCTGCTCTGGAGGAAGGGACAAGAAACCCCATAGTGAATAACCTGCCCATAGGAGAATTTTCTTCTCATCAGTAATTCCCTGGGGCCTTTCCTCTCCTGGGCCAGCTGGAAAAGCTGACTAAGATCCAAGCCCCTGTAAGACCCACATCAAAGGAAACCACAATGACCTATTGTTCTCTTTGGGTTGGCATGTTACCATCACCCAGGTCCTACCCTGCCCATTTTGTAAACCCACCGTTTTCTGCCCCAGATCCCTGAGCGCCTCCATTTTTTGTTTCTACACACTGTTTAAAAAATAGCCAGGCATAATTTTTCATGCAAACTAACAGTAGCATCTGCCACAATAAAATGTTTTCACTACCACAAAAATGTCAGGTGAAGTGCCAGAAATCTCACATTCAAGGAGGAACTGCCCCGAAACTGAAAATATGCTGATTTTAAATTAAATGCTAAACATTGGCAAAGCTTGAATCCCAGTAGTTAACAGCACTGGAGAAAAATGGCAACCAGCTTTTTGGCACGTAAATTCATGATGCCTTGCTTGGGTGATGGGAGAGGACGGGACAGATCTCTGTTTAATTGATTACTGATTTTTGCCTATGAATTGATATATGCAGGCTTTTTGGCACTCCTCATTGTGGTGCCACAAACATTAATGAATGTATCCTCATAATGCTCCTGTGACATAGGGAAATATTAACATCATCTCTATTTTTCCCGATGAGCCTGATCCAAAACCCATTTGGCTTCATGTGGGTGAAATTCTTTGGCCGGTGGTATGCAGGAGGTCAGATTAGATGATCATAATGTTCCCTTTTGGTCTTAAAATCTACCCATGAGTACATGAAACACCATCAAAATCAGTAATGCATCAAGAAATGAAAATCTATTTTCATCAAGAACTGCAAAATGCACAGTTGTTTTGGGTTCTGACACGTCCGATCAGACCCAGTCTGTGGGTTTGTTTAGAAAATGTTGACCATTTCTGTGTAGATACTTTTTTCCTGACATTTTTAACAGACACATTATCAAAGAGATTGTTGAAATTTTTTGATAATGTTCTCAATTTTATTTTATTATTTTTTAAATTGAAAAAAAACCCACTTTTTTTTAAGGAAAACAAAACTTTTCAACCGTGTTTTTTCTTTTTTTTTTTTTTTTGGTGAAAAATACTAGTTTTGAAAAAAGGCCATTTTCCAACTAAAATCTTTTCATTTAAATAAGGTTGGCCAGCTCTTGTCAAGTATGGTCCAGATCCTCAAAAGTATTTAGGTGTCTAACTCCCCTTGAAATCAGTGGGAGTTAGGAAATCTGGGTTCAATTACTACTTCTGCTATGAGACTTGTCAAGTCATTTAGAGATGGACACAAAGCCCATTGAAGTCAATGGAAAGACTTTTAGGTCCCGATCCCCTTAGGTATTTAGGTGCCTACGTCTCAGTCCAGTGCTTTCATTCTGGTCTTAACAAACTTGAGGACCAATTCCATTTCTGACTCTGAGTCTACAACATGAAGGCTGCAGCACCTCTTGGAAAAGGACTGCGTCTGATCTGAACTAAGTGCCAAACTCAACCTTTCTCCCTTGACAGAAATGCTGGTTCATATAGATTTTGCTGAGCTCCTCTTTGGATAGAGGTCATTTTCTACCCTAAATATTCAGGTATTAAATGATATCATCAACTAATTAATACTGAACATGTTGAGTGGATCACAGCTCTCATACCCTTGTGACCTGTTTCCAATTGGAGATTGAGGGCCAGGAGGTAAATAAAACAAGCTCTTCAATTAGGGGGTGGTTTTGTTTCACAGCACCTCATTGGTGGGGATTTTGGTATGCAAAACGAAATTCAGGAGTGGTATGACTCCAGGTCCCTATACTGAACTCTCAAATGTTAGGGCCTATGTTGTTTGTAGTGTGGTAGCTGTGTTGGTCCCAAGATATGAGCGAGATGAGGTGGGTCAGGTAATATATTTTATTGAACCAACATCTGTTGGTGAAAGAGACAAGCTTTCAAACTATGCAGAGTTCCTCAGATCTGGAAAAGCTAATTACAAGATGGGACAGATACAGATTGTCAGCATAAGGGGTAAACACATACTGTAGGAGACCATTGAAGATGAAGTGGTCAGAATTTGGGGGAGGCATTGCTTCAGATAAATTATTCTTGATCTGATATCTCTCTGCTTCTTGTAGAATTATATTAAACTAAAGACCATGGCTAGACTTCCTCCAGGTTTGTTTGTGTGAGTGGCTGTATGGCACTGTTTGCAGTGGCTTAAAGAATAGGCTGTCTGAACTGGGTAGATTGGGAGTGGGTGAGCAGGGCTCTGTCAGATTTCAATCTAAACGCTATTATTCATAACAGAGTGTCTGGCTTACCTAGTGTGTATTTTATTATTTGGATTCCAATACATTTCCAATAGAATCTGCATTAAATGCCAATTTTAAGGCAAATCCCTGTGGCATGACATAGAAAACAAATGACCAAGGACTTTGGCAGTTTAATTTTGTCTTCCACTTGGTTGGTACCAGAATATGCCACAAGACCCTGGGACTTGGGTATTCAACTCAAATACCCAAATTCGCAAAATCTGGTTAATGAATTTGAGGTTTCAAGGTAAAAGCATTTCAGTAATGTGCAATTTATAAAGAGACAGTTATTATTCCCCCCACCCCCAGGCTGCTTCAGAAGGAATATGAATCACCAGATCAAGAACCCTTATATTGTAAATTAGCTGAAACATAACGGCAATGTTTGGAAATTGTACTCAGTTAACAGAGCTACTTCTCAATCTCGGAGCTTTACATAACCCCGTCTTACCGCACCGTTATTTCCTTTATAGATAGACTCGTAAATTACTCCTGGTACACAGAATGCGTGGGAGGTTGCCTGTTTGCACAGCATGGGACCAAGACCTGAGCATTCAAATATCAGCAGACAGCTGGAACGCAATCTGTGAAAAGGCACTCAGAGCCTCCAGGTCTATTAAATACAAACTTAGAACATCTATTGAAAATTTTATTTCTTGCATTACACCAGTAATGCCATAAAGAATTGGAGCAAACTCACTGGGATTATATCTATAAATGTAGCAATTTAGCATCTGAGAACTCTTTCATTTGTATATCTTTGTATAGATGTGCAAATGCATATATATGCACTGATATATAAGGTTAATTTGCTATAGTATTTGTTATAGCATTTTGTGCTGGACTTTACTTATACTAGGGAGCCAGAGGACATTCAGTTTTTGCTTTGGGTTCAGCAATCAGCCCCCAAATTCTCAAGATGCACAGAACCTGAACTGTCCTTTTTTGTCTCTCTAAAGCCCATTGCTCTGCATTATGTGAACGAGGATGTTCCATTTGAGTGCATGAATATGGCGGGTGTCACAGTGTTTGAGCATGCAAATTGCATAGTAAGGTGTGCAACTGGCAGACTTGCCTGTGCAAATGTAGTAAATGTTTGAACAAATGAGAGCAGGACTAGAAATTACATAAGCACAAATAAAAGGCCTTTGATTTAACTCCCAAGTTATGCCTCTAATGTAATATATACTGCTTCCTCCTCTTTTCTTTATCTTTCTGAGCTGAAGTTCAAAGCACTTGAATTCCTTACAAAATAAAATTACTGTTCTGATTTTAAACAATAATCCACAGTTTGGTATCCTGACCCCTCATTGACTGTGATCTCACTTATGCTGGTTTTACAGTGGTATAACTTAATTGACTTTCATGGTGTTTCTCCTGGTTTAAGCAGTGTAAGTAAGAGCAGAATTAAGCCTTTAACAGAAAAATGAACTCCTGCTCAGCTATTCTGTTTTGGGCAAGGCCCCTCTGTTGGTAGTTCCAGATCTCCTGTTTATGCATACTTCAGTTTTCTGTTACCCAGAGCTAATAAACCTGCAATCACAAAATTCAGTCAAACACTTAATGAGACCCCTATGACAAAGGCCACTCTCTCATACCATCTCTGGATTTACCTATTTTTTAATAGTGGCCAGGTAGATCCTTCCAATTTAGACTAAATTTTAGTTATTCGGTTTAGTCGTCTGTCTGATTTGATGACAGTGATACAATCCCTTTGAAATGGTAATTATCTGATAATGTTTCAAAAGATCGCTGACTATTTAACGGTTACAGTTGTCCACCATGCAAGAGTGACAATGCCTGGATGCACATTTTCATGGGAGGGCAAAATGACATTGTAAGAGGAATAGGACACATTGAGACTTTGTCTTTACATTGGTAACAATGGCCTGTGTTGAGAAAATCGGAGTGAAATGAAGTCATCTGTGCTGCGTACTGTCCATGTGTCTTTTTTTAGTGCTCATAAAAGTCAGGGGCTGCTGAAACTAGTTTGAGGCTCAGGGTTGACAGGGCTATTCAGTTTCCCTCACTGTTTTGACAATATATGTACATCCTGAGTAGTGACCTCTACTCCCTCCTGCGTGCCCAGCCTTCCCTGAGCAGAGGCTGCTGGTTGAGACCCACCAAACTTACTGTCAAGTGTGACTTGTATTGATTTTATACTTTGAAAACAGAGTCAGTGAGCCCAATTCAAATCTCATTTACACCAGTGTAAATCAGGAGTAACACCACTAAAGTAAATAGAGTTGCCACAGTGTGAGATCAGAATCAGGCACGGTGGCTCTATTCTGGCCATACAGAGACAGGAATGAGCTATCATACTGTGCAGCAGATAAGGCAGAGAAAATGGTAGCTCTCCAGAGACCTGAGAAAGTTGAAAAATAAACAAAGTTAAGAAGTGAACCAACATATCTGTATCTATCCCAGAAGAAGACAGATTCCACAATGTTCTAGTGTCCTCGAGGGACAGAGCTGGTCAGGAGGGAAGGGGATAGATGAAAAACAAATAGCTCGCTATGCACATCTCCATACTGCAGCATTGGAGGAAACAAGGAGCAAATAAAATACTTTGCAAACACCCAGATGCTCTGGCATTTTGACCAGCAATTGTATAGTTATAGTACCAAAGGAAGTCACAATATATATGTATGCAGTGCCTAGAACATTGGGACCCTGATCGATGATTTGGGCCCCTGGTACTATCATAGTTCAAATGATGATGATGATCATGATACAGTGTTGTCTAATGGTAAAAAAGGAGGATTCCCTGGTTCTGTTCCCAGCTATGCCACTTGTTCACGGTGTGACATTGTATAAAGTACGACAAAGCTTTCTGCCTCACTTTACCCCTCTATAAAGTGAGTATAACCCCATTTCTAGCTAGAGGTACTGGGCGGCTTAATTATTCATGAGTGTAAAGTGGATTGGGATCCTTAGATAAAAGGTAGGATTTAAGCACAGAATAGTAGTACTAAAAAGACAAAAGTTATGCTAAATATAGTCAGTTTAAAAAGCCAGGAATTGGAAGCAATAATGTATAAAAATATCAATTGTTAAAAGTAGAGCAAGCATTACTGCTGGTTGTGCTTGTCTTTAAATTCTTGCTAAACTAATATTCAAAGTTTTCATGAATTCACTAGTCGTGGGGTTCTGTAATTCTCTTCTTGTTCTATTGTTTGTTTCCAGGATTTTTAGCCCTGAGAGAAAAAATGATTAATGTAGCTGTTGTATAACAATCTATACAGAAAAAACCTACACTTTGTCTTTCGGTTCTGCAATAATAAATTAACTAGTACAATTGTTGTTCTTTTGCATCATATAGTGACTGCATTGTGACATCTCACTTATGTTAAACTAGAAATGGACATCTCCTGCTCCTGCCCAGCCCAGAGTTACCGGTTGAAGGTTTGTGACTAGATTAAGGGATACACTGGCCCACATCCAACACTGAAGTGCAGCTGATTTGTGCTATACCACCATTGCAAAAAATAAACTTGAAGCTGCCTCCTACTGTCTACCTCCTGCTGCCAGCACAGGAAGGGGAGAAAGAGGTGTGTACAAGCCATCCTTACATCAGTGATCCCTGGCTGATATCTCAGCCCCTTGAGGCTGTAGGCAGCTAGCATATGCAGGAGCAGAATTCAAGGTGCTCTAACGTGCTAGGGAGCCAATCCAAAGCATAGCTTTCCCATGGCTGGGGGAATCCAAATCCCACTTTTTCACCCCATTCCTGAGCTGTGCCGTATGTTCCTCACATGTAGCTGAGAATCTGAAAATTTATATGGTCCATAGAGATGATGTAATTTAGGGATAATCCAAACCCACCTGCCCCATTCTGCCAAGCATTTAAGCACATGCTTCCTTTTAAGCATGTGCTTAAATTAATCTCTAATTAGCAAATCACAGAAACCTGTGCTTTAAGTTAAGCACATGCTTAAATGCTTTGCTGAATCAGGGCTGGTGTTTATTAGTATCTCTTAAATAGAACTGGTCACATAATTCTTTGTGAATAATGTATCCAACGAATGAAGTTCATTTGTTATTCTGCAAATTATCCACAGGCAAGTGGTGACTTACTGATTTTTTTATTCACAATCAATCACATACTTTATATGAACCAGTTTTAGCCTGTGTCTTGTTTGTGAACGTATCTCTATGAGTATTCTCTATGATTAGTCACCTGAGTTCAATGGTATGGTTTTTCTTTCCTGCTTGGCTGATCTAAGTCCCTTTTTTCATTCAGAGGTTATCTGTGGACATTCATAATGATTTGATTAACCTAGTGTGTGAATAATAAAAAGAGCTTTTCAAAATGACCCTGGGAGCATGTCCGAGGGAAATAGCCTTGTGAACATTTAGACGTGCTACTATTCACAATGTTGCTGCTTCCCACAAACGTTCTTATGAATTGACACTTGCTGAAATGTTCACAGCCAACTGAACCCCAGTAAAGCAAGACAGCATGTTTTATATCACAGAATATTCGTGATTTTTTTTTTTGGCCTGTGCCCACCCAGCTCTGCTTCCAGATCACCTCTGTAGTTTCACTCTGACATGGTGCAGGATGCTATCTCTCCATGCCGTTAGCACAAAGCCAAACAGCACTGAGCAGACCACTGGCTTCTGAGAGTGATGATATTCCAAGGGGCTGCCCGGGGGTCAGCTACAATACTCAAGATTCTGGTTCTCTGAACAGAACTGCTGAACTTCGCAGTTTACAGACTAGGTCAAAACTCTTCAGCCCATCTCCATGAGAACATTATTAGTACTATGAAATGCACACCATGTTACACAATCACTCTCGATACTCCCTGATGAGACCATGTACTGAACCTAATGGCTCCTACTGAAGCCAAATATAATATTCAACTGTTAAGACAGCAGCACACGCTTGGCTCCTACTAGTCATGATCCTGCAGATCAGCAGGATGATTTCCTAAAGGGCTGGGTTTGAGGCAATGGTAGTGTAGGCATGAAAATAAATGTTTTCCTTTTCCCTCTCCTTTTACAAACCACAGGCTGAGAAGAAAGGGAAAGCAAACGCTGAAAAGACAATGACGGTAACGTTGTCATTTTCAGACACCACTAATCTTCTCCAGTTGATTGATCCTGAAGGTTTAAATTGAAACTGGTGGCAGAGTAAGAATCCACATGAACCAAAAGGAAGTTTGCAGTGAAATCAGAGCATTCCAGATCTCAGTAGTTAACTTGGCCTGTCAGCTGAACTCCTATCTCAGGGTGCTAGGTGTATAGCATCTCTTTATTCGTGTCCTTCCTTTGCTGAAGCCCATCAGTATCTGTCCAAATGCTGTCTCTCACCATTACATTTACAAACAAAATCCAGCCCTAGCCTTTCATCCCTCCAGTGGAGTTGGGGTCTGATTGTTATGGTCTGTTTAAATTGTAAGCTCTGTATTTGTGGCATGTAGAATGCTGGGCACACTGTCAATGTATAATAATAATCACCAATGCTCAGAAATGACCAGTATGGAGAAACAAGCTGGCCAGGTCACCAAGTTTCAGATGACCGTCTTTTCCCATCACTGCAGCATGTCAAAGCCCTCTTGAATTCGATAGTGCATTTGGAGATAGTGGCATTCTTGGCTCCTGCTCACAAAGATTCCAAAGGCCAACAGACCTAGAAAGACTTGCAGGCTACTCAGCACCCCATCAGGGTGCAGTTATGTCTGGGTCTAACCTAGCTACCGAGGTTCCTCTTCCAGGCCCGTCGCTGTGTGCATTAGATTTATGGAAGTGAACCCCAGAAGATCTCCATCACTGTCCTCTGTAGGACAGTGGTTTTGGTGGATGGGTTATGAAGGCAGGCTACAGTAGGCAGAAAAAGTAAGTTTGACATTATTTTATGATGGTACTAAAATTCATGGTCATTCTGATCCTTTTCCAGGAGTGAGTTCCACGGTGGTGGGGCAGGTGCCGAGAAATCTCGCTATCCTGCATACACGAGCGTTACTTTAGAAACTGACAGTTCCATTGTTCCAGTGGATTGTAGCTGTTGTGGAAGGTCATGAAGCATGAGAGGAAACAACTTACTCTGCAATGTGAATCAGTGACATATGGGCTTTTAGCTGTGGACCAGAATTGAATTTGACCTGGTGTTCAGTGGGGAAAGCAATGAAAGGAGCGGAGCCCTGGGGTGATGTTTCCCAGACTTGTACTAAGAGTACCCTGTGTTGCTAGGTAAGTGGGCTACTCTGTTCTGAACCAGTTGGAGGTTTGTAAGGTTAGTGGTTTTATTCTTAGGTACAGTGTGTTGTATTCACAGAGAGAAAATACTCATTCAGTGAATCTTCTGCATTTTAAGAGACCATAGTTTGTGTTAGATTGAATCCCAGAGAATGCCCCAACTGCATTCTTCAAATTGCCTTGATTGCAGTCTGTCTCTATCCCAAGCTGTAATGTCACAGCACTTATGTGTGGGAAGTTTGCTACATAGTTTGCCAGCTCTTATGAAATGGCTGAGTTGTCACTCCAGGGAACAAACCATGGCTGGGCCAACATGAATGTGTAAGAGGAACCGGGCAAAGGGAGAGCTTCTTCCCTTATGCACCTGCATTAAAGGCTGCCAGAAATTGCCTGGCTATGCTGGGGAGCACATTATGGGGGTTACCTAAGCTTGCCTGCAGCATTATCTGCCCCCAAAGCAGGGCATCTGTGTGATCTGGTGGTCCTTCACACCCATTTGCTGAGGGTGGGATAGGCATTGCACTTTTCCAAGATGTGCTCCTCTCAGAGACATTTCAGTGTACAAAGGCCTCACACCTTCAGAGATCAATGCTTCTCCTCTCCCTCCTCCATGTAACTTAGCCCAGTAAAATCCTCACGTAAACCCAGAATATTTAATGGGTTAGCCAGGGAAAATGTCATTTTAAGTGACACATCTATGATAAATTGCTCGTGCCACTGGTCGTTGGATTTGGCTTCAAAATTTCCATGTATTCTGGATGGGGCAGTTTTATCCCAGGTGCAATTCCAACCAGAGAAGTCAAGGGCCTTCCACAGAGGATGAATTTTGCCTGCTATTTACGTGTGCTTTTGAGCTGTGATTGGTGTGACAGTGTGATCTGTACAGCTGTCTCTCTGTATTTATTCTTTTGCATATAAGGTTGATTTATACTATCCAAAAATGCTCGCAGCTTTCCATGTGAATGAGTTTAAATAACTGATTAATGATGATGATGATGACGACTATAATGTAATAGGGTATGGAAAGTTTATGGGCTTGGATGAGCAACTGCACTTAAAACTGTTTTGCACCACCTCCCCAACTATAAGTCTTTTCTGAGATTCTTATAATTGGACAATGCCCTCTGGGCCAAATCTGATTTGACATGCCTGACATTAGGTTAATAGCACAACTGCCTTGAGTGTGCGCTGTCTGCTGTTACTGTACGCAGCGTCTGCATAACATGGAACCCCAGATAGAAGAGGAATGCTCTGCAGCAAACCAGCAGAATCTTTATCCTAACAAATAGTAAAATCCCTTTCTAGAACCCAGCAGACAATTATAGCTTCCAGGCATGGAACACGATTTGTTTTGAATACTCCGCTGTGCTGCATGGAACCTGCTGGTTTTATTTGCGTGGATTTTGTGATAAATGATGGTTTTGCTTCTCTGGGGCTTGCAGCCCTTCAACTTTTCTTGGAATGATGGGCTCATGCTAGCCTGACAGTTATGAAAGAAGCCCTCCCAGTCCATCACAATACTCTCTACCCCCAATGGACCCTTGCCTTCTCCCTGTTGTGTTGCTGCCTTCTGTAGGTTCATATACTGTGCCCATCACCGCAGAGTCCGAGTGCCTTCTGGAGGACCCAGTGCTGTGCAAACCCCCTTTTTTCCTGGTATCTTTGTGTCATCTCTCTCCAGGAGGCTCTTTTGGGGCAGCTGGCTGACCTACTTCCCTGTGAATGTGCTGAGTGCCTACCTGGTCTCAACAGAGCCTGCCAACCCTGAGTTCATGTCCAAATGCTAACTGCCCATCCTTGGGTTTGTCTGTGTCTGCAACTCCTAAACAGTAACACAATACAAACCTCAGCCTAAGCTTCCTCCCCAAGCATAGCTACCCTTAGGACTTCCTCTGTTTTAACTTTCTCTCCCCCACCTCCTTTAAAGCCCATAGAGTTCATAAGACACACTTACCACAGCAGCTCAGCCCAACTTCACCAGCTTCATCCATGGTTCAAACACCTGCTAACAGGGGGCTCAACAAGAGACCCTTCCCACCTGTTACAGTCCCCTCCATCTTAAACTTTGGAGATTCACCAAGGGAAACCATACTGCCCACTCCCAAATCTCACAGGTGTCTTCTGGGGGACAGGTAGCCTCCATAGTCAATAGCAATGGGAATGCAAACACATCTTGCCTTCCTGACCCTGCACTCAGCCTGTTTCTCATTATGGAGCTGAGAAATATCCTGGAATGTACAGCAGGAAAAGGGAATCCCGCTTCTTGTTTTCCTTTTCCAATATGGCGGATGGCAAAAAAACCCTGTTGTCCTCCCCTTTGTTAGATTGCCCTTTTCTGTACAGGGGATCTCTGAATTGCAGAGCAATTGGAGAGCAGTTGTGACCAATTTAGTCTTCTTTGTCTCATTTAACTTGCCCACCTTTTTCTACCATGGTTGCTTGGTTAGATATCCTGTGTTTATATGCTTGAGCTTCCTCCTTTGTTTATTCCAATGGCAGAAAGGGTGTGTAAGCCTCGGACTTGTCTTGCATTATTTTCCAGAAGGTTTAGTGGTTGCGCACTGAAGTGCTGGCTTTAATGGGATTGCACTTGGGTAACTGAGAACAGAATGTGGCTCGCTAAATAACAGAGATGTGTCCAATTCTCTCAAACATTATTCAGATCTGGATAGCTGTATTGTGTATCTTTGTTATTTAGTTGTCAGTATTAGCTTGTCACAGGCAATACTTTTCTGTAAGCTGGAACAGCTTCAAAAAATAAGGGATACAGTAGGGACTAACAGTACAATGCATTATTTTCTTCAAGTTCAGTTGCTCAAGTAGAGCTGTTTAAAACTTGTGCTTGTCACTTGGCTTGTCTTCATTTTAGTCACATACCTGTACAACATCTGATTAAAAAGGAAACACTTCTCTTTCTCTCTCAGAATTCTGATGCATCTTATTGGCTTACAGAGGTTAATGCGGGCCACGTTGTGCTGTAGCAATGTCACACGTCTTCACCCAACAGAATGTGAAGAGACACATAATGGAAGTGGCTGAATACCTGCTGTTGCTTTTGAGCTACTTCAAAAAAATAGTTTCACTTTCTATGCCTAGAGAAAAGCTGATCTCCTACAGTTCCCATTCACAGCTTATCCTTGAACAATGAGAAGACAATTGGCCTGCAGTAGATGTTCAGTTTATGCTGGGACATTTGTTTAGCAATGCATACAAAAAAAGGAGAAAATAAACCAGCTTTATGAAATAATGGTGCAGTTCTCAGATAAACTTAGTCATTTTTACTGTTAACTTAACCAGTAATAGGCTCTAGGAAGGTCTCAACATTTCTGAATGGGAGCCAGAGCAGGCGGCCCCTTGTAAGTCTAGTGGACAAGACTTTTAACGCATATGGATCCTACAATTCTGTATCTGATTTGGCCGGACATAATATAATTGGTAGCAATCAGTCTTCATCAGCTTGGAGTGCTACAAGATATAATGCAGGTGGGTGCAGTTAGCACAAAGAGCACTCACTGTTCTCTGTCTCTTAGTAACTCGATGCCAGTATCAAGTATCAAAATATTAAACCATCCTAGGATGGGTCTAAAGCAATCCCACAGCTTTCAGTGCAACAGTAATCAAGTGCATCGCAATAGCAGAGTCTCTGACAGTAAAATATGGCTCCTTCAATGGATGACAAGCAGACAAGCAAGTCAGAGCAGTGTGCAGCGTGTGTCATATAAATTAGTGGCATTGCATTTGATAGGCCCGGGGAATGCAGAAGAAGTTCTACTGTGACATTCTGGCCCCCTTTCTACTGCAGCACTGCAAAGGAGATGTAAAGTGGCCCCTAACTGGGCAGGTGTGGATTACTCTGGCATGTAGGAATCCTCATGTAGTGTAAACCAAGCTGGCCAACTTTATGCCATCCCCCTTGCAGGGGTCATGCTGGGAGATGGCAGGCGTTAGCCCCTTAATGACCACTGCAGCTGGCAGAATTCAGAGCAGCCCTGAAACTGCTTTTGTCATGTCAGAGGGTCTCACACTAAATTAATGCAGAGTGGCTCAAAACATGAGCCCAGATGTGTGGACTTGACTAATGCAGAGTTTTTTCCACTGTGGTCTTGAGCTGCCATGAGAGCTGAGATAAGTGGCCTGTAGATTGGGGGAGCACAAAGGTGTCTAAAAGGCACCTTTAATCCCCTTCTCCTCAGCTACACTGAGCAGAGCTTTGATGCAGAGGAGCAGCAGGGTAACTCCATTTGGGGTGACAAGTCGTGTGCATATTATTCTCTTAAAGGAATAACAGACTTCATATAATTTGCACTGGCCAGGACAGGGCCAGGCAGTACAGGACATACATTTCCGAGGGAAAATCTGAGACTGAGGGTGTGTTGGGGGTCACCTTGCAGTATAACCAAGGCGGGTAAGAGCTGGGGTGTAGCTGGCAGGCTGCAGTGACACACAGTTACACATGGCTTGCACGCTGGAAGGCTGTTTGTGAGCGGTCCAAGTGGGATCTACCTCTGCAAGGCTTTGTCAGGCACCCAGGATTGCATGGTAGGGGTGACACAGCTGCTCATTAGTTTGGATTGTATCCTTGTGTTGGCCGGCAATAAGGGATGACTCAGAGGCACAGTGCGTAGCGATAGCAACTTTATTCAAAGCAAGGTGTCTACTCGTTCCACTTCCCCGTGCCGGGGAGTGAGCCTAGAGTCTAGGCAAGGTGTGTACATATATACCCATTTATGCTTGAGCTTCCTCTTGTGTTTATTCCAATGGCAGAAAGGGTGTGTAAGCCATGGATCTGTCTTGCATTATTTGGAAGCTTACTCCAATTACTGGATTGTTGTGTGGGCTGGGGAATCTTTTGGAAGCGAGTCCACCCTTCCCCACATGTCCCCACACATGGAATAGAGAAATTATTATTAGGCCCCACCCATAAGTGGCCCCTTGTGTTCAGCATAAGATTATAATTGCCCTTCACATACCCCCAATGGTTCTCTACCCTGTCTTTTCATTCCCAATATTCCCACCCCTCCCACATCGGGGGGTGGCTCTCTTCAGTTGAGAGAGCCTTGAACCCATTTCACCCCTGACAACCCCGCGACCATGCAACTGAGTACAGGCCAATACCACAACTCCATACCCAGACCTATGGCTGGCAATACAATTTATTTCTTATCACGAAAGTCACTAGCACATAGCCACAGTACTTGGCTATCCTTCCAGGTCTCCTCCCCGGGAGGAAGAGAGATGTCACAGGGTAGTTCATATGTCTGTGGTCTGGTCTTTTTATAACATCGAACCAAGTTAAGACAGCTGATGTGGAAGGAGGTTCCTGGGCAGTGAACCGAATAGTCGCAGGATGTTGGGTAGTTTTGCCGGGTAATACTGATGTAACACAGCAAACATGGACAGGCAGAGTATCTGTCTCAAATGGGTCGGTACTGTGAAGTGTTAAAAGAGATACAGGAACTGAGCCATTATTAAATGTGTCCTGCCTAATGGCAGTTCAGGAGGTGCAGGAAGCCCAGTCGCAAGCGGTATAGTTCAGGTTAGACCCATGGCAGGATTCTGCATGTATACCGAATACGATTACCAAACACAGTTATTACTGTTCGTAATTCATCCTTCATGGTCCAATTCGTTCACTCCACTTGGCCACTTGCTTGTGGGTGATATGGAACATGCAGCTGTTGCTCAATCCCTACGAGTTCACAGAGGGACTTAAACAAAGAGCTATTAAAGGCAGGCCCTCGATCTGTGTCTATGGTGTGAGGGTGGCCGTGGTTTCTCTAGCCATTTCCTTTTTTTTGAGGGAAAGCCTCCACCCATCTGCTAAATGCATCCACTGCTACCAACATGAATCTGTATCCCTGTTTTGTTGTTGGCAAGGGTCCCACATAGTCAATTTGCAACCATTCCCAAGGCCCTTTGAAGGGTTGTCCCATCAATAACCCCTTGTGATTAACGGACCAAAGGGATGGACCAAAATCCACTGAATATATCTAACACCGAGAACCACTGTTACTGGCGTCTAAGTTTGGCTGGCATCTCGGGGAGGCTGGCTACAACAGGTGCTAGTAGTGGTATCTCTCTATTTAGTTGCCAGTAATCAATGGTGAGACACCAGGTGCCATTTGGTTTCCGTACTGGCCATACTGGTGCATTAGCCACAAATGAGGAGGCTTGTATTAACTTCCTGTCACACAGCACAGTGACTACATCTCCTACATCCCACTGGGCCACTTGTGGAATGGGGTATTGTTTAACAGCCAGAGGATCTTTTCCCACTATAGTGATTTCAGTTAAGTTTCCTGGTGTCAAGACTATCCTGGGCCCAGCCCTGTATATGTTCCCACCCCTTTGGGAGGTGACCCAGTTATATAGCTTTAACTGCACAACATGCCTGGGCCATTGGAACAGTGGGCGGTATCAGATGCTGGCTTCCCATACCAATTTCCAAGAAAATAAGGTTGGCCAGGTCCACACATATTCCCCGCAGTCCCAGCGCACCCAGGGTATTAAACCGAATGACTGGGCTGACCACCCATTTATTTACAAACCACTTTCCCTCTCTGAGTGAGAGCCACCCTACAATGACAACCACCATTATTGACACCCCCCCATCGCTCCTACAAAGGACAGTTTTGGGCTCGGCTGGTTAGGGAAACCCTCAGCCAGGTTTTAAGCTAGATCCGGTATCTACAAGGAAATCCCTAGTGGAGAGATGATTGAGGTGCCCCCAGATCACTGGGCACCCAAATGGGTCCACAGTCAGGGGCCATGACTGAGGACCCTCCCTGTGGCCTCCCTATACACCTATGGTGTGGGCACCTATGGCAGTTGTTTCCACCCCTTTTGAAGTTTGGCAAGCAAAATAAGTGGTCCGTCTGGCGAAATTGTTTTTTCCACAGCCCTCACAAATCCAGTTCCCCGTCTCGACTTGGGGAAGGGCTTGGGTTCCAATCCCCCCGCACTTTGTGGTTGATGCCTGGATGCACCAATTAATTGTGCCATTTTGATCACTAGTTCCCGGATCTCTTGTGTAGCCTCCCTAGCCTCCATGCGATCACCTGGTGCTAAACTCCCCTTGGCCCCCTATGTCCTCTGTGCCTGTTGTCTGATCCAGACTGATACTTTCTCTAGCAGCTGGGGCAGCCCATCTGCTCAGAACGGGCCCGCCTGTGGTTCCAACCACTCCCGGACATCCTCAGGCAAAATCATAAGCCAAGCTTTCATCAATTGGGTTCCCCTATTCACCCCAGAGGCATTTCCCATGCGTCTGGTAGGGGGTCCTCCCATACCCTTGCCTACACCTGTATTCATCCAATACCAGCTGTGGATTGTTCTCCTGATATTGGGTCCCAACCTACTGATTCCTGAGCTAATGGAGTACACCCCAAACAGAACCCGGACTGTGTCAATTACAGTGTTCTGATAGGTTTTACCCCTGGTCCCCATGGAAGGGGCCATAGGCCCCAAAATAGTATCCCAAATTTTCCCCTGGTCCTATGGGTCATATCTTCTCATCCTAGTTTCTGTCTTTTGCAGCCATGAAAGGAACCAGTTCCATTCCCCTGGGGGTGGCTCCAGTTCCCTCAAGAGCATCTCTCTCTCCGTTGGGGTGAGAGCCGTGATTATCACTTTCTGACAAACCTCCGTCTCCTGTAATGGGTTCCCATCTGGACCCATGGGAAGAGTCACACCCGAATGGCGGAGGACATCCTCAGGTGTCATAACCCTCAGTGTCCGAATGATGGTTCTAGTCTCAAGTGCAGTGACTGGGACCACTTCATGCTTTCCTTCAAGGGAATAAGGTGTGGGGGGGGGCCCGCGAAAGCGACGGACAATTGTATTCAGGTGTTTTGTCTGTTCTACAACCACTATGCAGGACATGATCCACCTGTGCTCACAAGGATCGATTTTCCTCCTCTAATTGCTGTAATCCCCCATCTCCTGCTCTGTCATGACAGATTGGAAACACCAATTTATGCTGGTCCACCAAATCCTCCAGTTCCCTAACCCGGGCCATCAGCCCTTGGTTCTGGTCCCAAAGGGATACAATCCCCAGGCTTAAGGGCCTGGAGTGTAACTGCTTTCTTTTTATCTACACTGACTTTACTGGCTACTGTGGCCCCCACCCATCCCTGCAAATCCTCCCAGTCAGATCCACCCCCAGCTTCAGGCTTTGCAAATGGGCTGTCCCACTTAACCACTGGTTTATCTATGAACTCTACCCAACCCTGCTCGGTAAAGGCACCATTCCACTTACGCAAATCCATGGCGAGTGGTGTTGATCAGGCACTGGTCTTCCTCTGTATCCTGTTCGTGATGCCAAGAATGTTGGCCGGTGCTAAGGGCTGCAGGAACAGGATGACTCAGAGCTGGAGTGCGTAGTGACAGTGACTTTATTCGAACTAGGGTGCCCACTCATTCCACCGCCCAGTGCCGGGGAGTGAGCCCTGAGTCTAGGCCAGGTGTGTACATATACCCATTTACATGCATCTTGGCCCTCCCTGAGGAAGGTAGTGTGCCCCTGTATTTTTACCTTATAAGGTCTTGTCCTATGCATACTCTTAGACCACCTCTGATATAATTTATCTTTTTATGCTGACACTGTGGGCTTGGGTTCCTTTCCACTGCCCACTGCATGTTCGTGGTTAGGGCACTTCCCTTGTCCTCTAGCAGGACCGTTGCCTGTGGCTGGATATTGATACATCCACTACCCCTATCACTGGTCTACACGTGGTAGGTCACAAAAGCCCCGCTTTAAGGGTGTGAGAGGGGGCAGAAGCTGCTTTTGTTATGATTTGCATTTTGCTTTTGAGTTTGGTTAAAAAACTCCAGGTAGAAGCTCGGGCCACGACTCTGACAGAAGAGTGGAATGGAAGAGGGGCCCTGGAAGGGCGGATGATGGCTTCTCAATCACCAGTGTTGTGTGGGACACAGTCAGTGTGGGACATTGATACCTTGTAAGGGGAAAGACTTTAAAATGAACTGGCTGGAGGGCTGGGTCGAGAAGAAAGTCCACCACAGGGCCAGAATGGCTGTCAGCAGGGGGTGCCAAACAAGAAAAGAGCTGCTATGCCACAGCCAGCCACGAGAGGAGGCACCGGTGGTGAGTCCACTGTTCTACAGTAGTTTAAATAGGATTTGTCATTGCTCAGTTTCACTGTGATTGACCAAGCCGAGTGTGTTATCTCAAGGAATCCAGGTAGAAAACTGTGGAGAGCCACTGTAACTTTCCATTTGCCACTGTTTCAGATGGAAGCAATGGTGTCTAGTGAGTTGGGGCAGGTGCAATTCAATTAACTGAGAAGACAGTGTCAGTACCACTACAATGCATACAATTCAGTGCCATCTTCTGGCCCCCATTTCTCACCTCACAAAATAACACAGGGCACGTTTCATTCACAGATTGGCTAGAAGATCAGATGGTTGTCATATAAGGCCTCTCCTCTATATAACCCTTGTCTTTATTTCTCTCCAGATGACTGAGGAGTACTGGAAACAGGAAACTGAAAACAGCTGGTATAGCTATAGTGCCTTCCACATCCAGAGAAGGAACATGGGGAGCTGGCTTTCATACAGAAGACACAACATTCCTCCCTTTCGAGTGAAATGAGTCACAACAGCCGTGCACAGACATGCTAAACAACTACTTTCGAGTTTAGAACAGGATGTGAAGAGTAACTTTTGCATTTGGAATGACGGGGGAAATTTTAGGTAAGCAGAATGCAATTAGTCAGGTTGGAATTTGGCCAGAACCCTGGTGATATTCCTGTCTTTTTCCATATTACAAGGAAATCAGTGGTTTGTGTCTGTGTATCTCTCTCTGCCTCTCTAATCTACTGCTGTTTGGTGAGTAACAAGTACCTAGAAAAAACGAGAGTCCTGTAGCACTTTAAAGACTAACACATTTAATTTCTGTAGGCGTAAGCTTTCGTGGGCTGCAACCCACTTCGTCAGATGCAAGAAATAGAAATCAGATGGGGGTATATATATACATCCAAGGGAAAGAAACAACAATGGGGAGGTTAGGTGTTAGCAAAGTCCATTTCAGTTAGAGTAGATGAGGCCTATTCACAACCATTGATTAGAAGGTGAGAATGAGTGAACGGTGACAATTACTTCTTGTAATGAGATAACCATTCCAAGTCCCTATTCAGACCCAGTTTGATTGTGTCAAGTTTGCATATGAGATCCAGGTCTGCAGTTTCTCGCTGAAGTTTGTTTTTGAAGTTTTTTTGTAGATGTATGGCAACTTTCAAGTCAGCTACAGAGTGTCCTGGGAGATTAAAGTGCTCTCCTACTGGCTTATGGATGTTATCATTTTTTATGTCTGATTTGTGTCCATTTATTCTTTTGTGTAGTGACAGTCTGGTTTGGCCAATGTACATTTCAGAGCGGCATTGCTGGCACACGATGGCATATATTACATTAGTAGATGTGCAGGTGAATGAGCTCCTTATGGTGTGGCTGATGTGGTTAGGACCTGTGATGGTGTCACTAGAGTTGATGTGCAGGCAGAGCTGGCAACGGGGTTTGTTGCAGGGATAGGTTCCTGGGTTAATGTTCTTGTTGTAGGGTGTATGGTTGCTGGTGAGTATTTGCTTCAGGTTGTGGGGCTGTCTGTAAGCAAGGATAGGTCTGCCTCCCATGGCTTGAGCGAGTGAGGGATCATCTGCTAGGCTAGGTTGTAGATCCTTAATGATGTGCTGGAGAGATTTTAGCTGGATGCTGTAGGTGATGGCCAGTGGTGTTCTGTTGTTTTCTTTGTTGGGTCTGTCCTGTAGTAGGTGACTTCTGGGTACCCGTCTGGCTCTGTCAATTTTATGGAGATCCTGTAGGTGTTTGTTTCTGTCTGAGGGATCGGGGCAAATCTGGTTGTATCTTAGGGCTTGGCTGTAGGCAATGGATTGTGTAATGTGTCCAGGGTGGAAGCTGGAGGCATGAAGATATGTATTGCGGTCAGTTGGTTTTTGGTATAGGGTGGTACTATTGTGACCATCCTTTATTTGTATTGTAGTGTCCAGGAAGTGGATTTCTTGTGTGGACTGGTCCAGGCTGAGGTTGATGGTGGGGTGGAAATTATTGAAATCCCGGTGGAATTCTTCGAGGGATGCTTTCCCGTGGGTCCAGATGATGAAAATGTCATCAATGTAGCAGTGTTCTAGGTCAGCCATAAAATGTTGGCATACTGTGGGCCCATGCGGGTGCCCATAGCTGTGCCACTGACTTGAAGGTATAGATTGCCTCCAAATCTGAAGTAGTTGTGGTCAGGACAAAGTCACAAAGTTCAGTGACCAGGTGTTCCATATCATCATCAGGGAAAATGTTCCTGATGGCTTGTAGTCCATCTTTGTGTGGAATGTTGGTGTAGAGAGCTTCTACATCTATAGTGGCTAGGATGGTGTTTTCTGGGAGATCACCGATGGATTTTGGTTTTCTCAGGAAGTCAGTGGTATCACGAAGATAGCTAGGAGTGCTGGTGGCATAGGAGGAGACAGTCCACCTAGCTTGACAGTCCTGCTGTGAAAATGCCAATGCCTGAGATGATGGAGCATCTAGGGTTCCCAGGTTTGTGGATCTTGGGTAGCAGATAGAATAACCCTGGTTGGGTCTCAAGGGGTGTGTCTGTGTAGATTTGTTCCTGTGTTTCTTCTTAAGTAGATGTTGTAGTTTCTTTTGGTATTCCTCAGTGGGATTGGATGGTAGTGGCTTGTAGAATGTGGTGTTGGAGAGTTGTCTGGCAGTACCATAAAGTTGCACAACAGTTTAAAGAGTGAGATGCTGCTACCATTTTAACAAAGGGTTCAGCCAAACATTTCCCTCCTCCATTATGGCTATGTTGAAAGCCCATATGCTGGGAGAGTGTTTGCAGGAGGAAATGGGAGGAATGAGGAATGCACCTATTTGTAATGTCTTTCTGGATACCATATCCCAGGTAGCAGTTCACACCACTTCATACACTCATCACAACACATCTCTGTTGGAGAAGAAACTAGTTGGCGAAGAAACCAGTGATATGGAGTCTGGGTGCTTTCTTGATATAACTTATTTTATCTACACTACATACACCAGTCTTTGAACAGAAGTGCTAACAAACAGGACATAGGAATCTCCGGCCAACACCAGAAGCATCTCTGCCCAAAGAACTGACTAGTTAAAGAGATTAAGGCAGAGAGCAAAGTTTTTTGCTGCTTGCAACAGCACTTTTGAAAAGAACCAGATCTCACAGCTAAAAACAATACAGCATTTTTCAAAGATTGTACAGTGCTTGCATGCCAGGAAAAAGAATTTCTAAGACTATGTGTAACAGCACCACCTGGTGACTTCTGTTTTAACACTATATAATCTAAAGGAGGATAGGGTGGGGTGATGACTTTATGGGGGCACGGAGGGTATCTTTCCCTGCAAGGAATTTCTGAAAATACCTGCCATTTGGTGCTAACCAGTCCATTTCAAAACAAATTGCTCCTCAGGAGAATGTGTGAGAACCCCTGGAATAAATCATCCATGGCAGGGATGATTTAGCAGTATCCAGAGAGGGAATGAACTCCAGCAGAAAAACATGGAAATCACCCTGACCCTCCCTTGTTCAATGTGGCGGTGGAACTGTAACAAGCTCTGCAGCTCAAGCAGTGAGGTTTAAATGATAACCTCATCTGTTCCCTGGCTCAAAAAGTTCTGTAAGAGTCACTTTGTGGACTGAAATATTGTGCTTGGGCTCTGCACAAGGGTAGATGTTTTGGAAACAGTTGAGTAAAAACCCTGCAGCCATTTTTGAGAGTGATGAAGAAAACAAAATAGCCTATTTAGAAAAATCACCCCAGTTCCCCCGCTTTCCCTCCCATACAAATAACTCAAAACAGCTGCTCTATGAAAATTAGCATGTTAATAAATCCTCATCACGGGTACAGTCATCACCAAGTTTGAAAACAACTGGCTGTGTTTTGATATTAACAGA
This sequence comes from Emydura macquarii macquarii, assembly GCF_026122565.2. Classification (NCBI taxonomy): domain Eukaryota; kingdom Metazoa; phylum Chordata; order Testudines; family Chelidae; genus Emydura; species Emydura macquarii. Next base: position 33,302,768 of record NW_027131390.1, on the reverse strand, counting down.
GTTTGCATGTAAGAAGAAATGCAGCATGCATTATTTCATAAGGGTGAAATTAACCCTGGGCAGAGGTTCAGTATAAGACCTATGCACCACTGAAGCCCACTGTTTTGCAATTTTAATATTTGTTACCAAACAGGGGCTTAAGTGGTGTGTAGCTCTTGTGTTGGCACTTGGCACAGGGTGAATTTCACTCTAAGCGAACGCTAATCTGTTAACAGGTGTTTGAGATCTTAAGCCACCTGTAGCCCGTCTGCATTTCCTGACTCTCTTGCAATTTTACCTGTGCAGTCTCTTAATGTTGCATCTAAATAGCCACCAAAAAACAAGAATGTAAATCAGATCAGTCGTGAGGCGCAATGTTCTATGAGACAAATACATTTGATAGCATGACTCTAGATTCTGAACATCAGCTCAACCACTTTTTATTATTATTATTAATTTCAAGCTCCAGCTGCCGCCTGGAAGCATTTTGTTTTGGCATTCCGAAAGTTGTGGCTTAGAACAAACAAAAGGGAAAGAAAAATGAAAGCAAAGGCTCTGCGAAGCCATTAGTAACATAGAGTACAGCAATGATGGCTAACAGTGTCTGGTAATCCATCAAGGTATTGCGTCTGTCAGCTATAAAAATGTCATCCCTAAAAGTTTATTATTAGAGCTCTGTAACACCTAAGAGTGGTTTACTGCACAGGGTAGTGACTCTTTGTGATAGTGGTGCAGAGCTGCTGCAGCGGCAGTAAAAACAAAATACAAGCCCTGTTGTGACTCAAAAGGACAGCATGGCTGGAGGGTGGAGAAGACAGTATGAACTGGGAATAATGTTTCTTCCAGCCAAGACTGCAACAAAACTGGGCGTGTTCTTACACTGGACTGAGGAATCCAAGCCTGTAGTCATGGCTTGTTGTAAGCACTATTTTGCTTAGTGGATGGAGGACCCATGTGGAGGTTATCAGAACAATTAGCATAGTTGCCTATGCCATGGTTTACACAATCTTCACATTCCTCCTAAATGATAAATAACGAAGCTCAGACATATATAGACTCTGATTCTTTCAATCTATATTTTTTAGCTGAAGTGCTCATGGCCAGATTTTCATGCCACAGCCCTCACTGAGAACAATGGGAGTTGCTGGATGTGGGGGGCAGTTTTGAAAATCTGGTCCTTTGTGTTTTCATTAAACTTGTATAACTGTTTTGTTCAAGGGAACCTGCTGCATTGGCCATACCTGCTCTGCTTTTACCTTGGGACTGAAAGTGATTATGGCCCAAGCGCATCATGTGTTGTTCCAACACCAAAATCCCAGTCTTCTGAGCCAATCTCAGCTAAATAATAGAACAAAACATCATTATAACTAGGGAAATATTTGGTGCCTGAACAAAGGCAATTCTCAAAACAAAATACCCAGATCACTATTTGTGGCCATGGTGAATATTATCCTATCAGCATTCAGGCCCATGGCACACAAAGGTCACATCCTTTCCCACTCTAGTAAAGAGAATAAATGTGCTACAGAACAGGTGGGCTATAGATTTGCCTTTACCGCCTCCCCTAAACTAATGGCAGATGATGCAGTCTGAACATGCTGTGGTGTGGCATATACAGGATCTGAGAATTACTGACATGCCAGTCTTACAGGTTTTTGTTATCTAACATAAAGCCTGACACTTTATTGGTAGGGGAGGAGTGAAAAAGGCTTGCCCGCGGATGCATGCAGAGAAGAACAGTTGTCTACATCCACCTGGCTTGGTTAATTAAATGCACCCTGTAGAGCACACACACTTTGACATTCATGAAGTGGAAAGGCTGGCAGACTCCAGATGCTAATACAAAAACTGGGGAGCATTCTGGAGGGAGGGGGATGGCTTACAGGGTGTGGAGTGCATCTACAGCAGGTTTAGGCTGCCGGGGGTTCTGAGTGGGTTTCTAGAGAGCTGCATGTGACTCTGCAAAGTTGAACTTGGAGCATCTCTACGGCAAACTCAGCAAATTCTCCTCTGCCAGTGCAAAGGTTAGTCTTGCCAATCCCCAAAATCATGAGTTGGGCTTAAAAATCATGTGATTTTTAAAAATAATAGATGCTGGGTTTATTTTATTTGCTTCTGGGCACGGCAGCATCTGGGGTTCACATTTTGAAGTTTTTCTTTGCATCCATGAGGGTTAGAAACTGACTTTTAAAAAAAATTAAAACAGAGCTGAGAGTCTCAGGTAATACTCCTACTCCAGGAGCTGGGGCTTTAAGAAAACCACCAACTAGCTTGAGCCTTGTGATCAAATGGCAAAAGTTGGCCACAATGAAAGATTCAGCCCTGCTGGGCCAGACGGCAGCCAGCCTAGGCTGTGATTCAGCAAAGCACTTAAGCAGATGGTTAACATTAAGCGTGTACCATGGTCCTGTTGAAGTCAATGTGCTTAAATGCTTTGCTGAATTAGGGCCCTAAATTTTCTTTGTAAGACATCCTATCAGAAAGCCGCTGCCCTTCCTCACTCCCAGCAGGAGACTTGGTGGAAGGGAACGGGGAGGACTCACTACCCCTTTCTCCCCATTAGTCTGGGGGTGGAGATGTGGTTGCCTGCTCCTTCTGAGGAAAGGAGGGTCAGGGGAAACATAGCCCAGCCCAGCCCAGCCCAGCCCGGTGTGCTGCTCAGAGTGGAAGATGAGCCACCCTTTCCTCTCCAGATGAGTTAGGCACTGCCTGAGTGTCCCCGGAGGAGGAGAGAGGCAGTAGCATATTTACCCTCCCTGAATAATCTGTTGCTGGGCTACGTCTCCTGTCACTGAACACCAGAATGTCTCTATGGCCTGATTGTCCTGTTTGGTTCTGAGCAGCCAGCAAATTTAGGGTGCAGCTAGACTGAGTTGGGCATGAACCATATCTTCTATTTCATGGGCAATTCTACATTTTTTTAAAATTCTGAAATGGAGCAAAACCAAAATATTTTGAAATTTCCTGTGAAGCAAAATTTCCAAAACTTTTTTGTCTAGGGTCAAATGAAACAGTTTGTTTTGATAAAATCGACACACTTTGATTTTGTTTCAGGGTTGACATTTTGTGAAAGTTTAGAATATAAAACAAAAGAAATGTTGGAATGAAAAGTCAATTTTGAAATGCTCCATTCCAAAATATTGAAATCTATCCTTTTGATCTTGTTGAAATGCTTTTTTTTCCAAAACAAAACTTTGTCAAAATTTCCAGATGTCTGCATATCATTTTGCTTTCAACTAACTGGCATTTTCTGATGGAAAAATGTTCCATCAGAAAATTTCCAACCAGCTGTGGAAGTAGCATTTGCACTCAAACCAGGGGGAGGGAGGGATTAACACATATCTGTACATGTTTATATCAAACTACATACCCCATTTTGTCTTGTGAGTGCCATTTGGATTGTAAACTGCTCTGCGCCTTAAGCACTGTTACCTGTTAACCTTCATTTTGGACTGGGATTCAAGGAGTACTTAGTAGAAGGCTAATAACGGAGCGCAATCAATGGTCTTCAATTCAGATTGAAACACCTCAGAACAATGTACTGGCTGCAATCCAGAGGAACCAGTTCCCACAGATGGGCTGTAACTAAGTAAGAAATTATCTGACAAAGGACTTGAAGTTACTCTGGGAGTCACCTGACTCAGGGGATTGACATTTTATAAAAAAGGACTCTGTCCAGCAATGGGGGAAGAGAGTAAAACCAGAAGATGAGGCTTGGCATGAGAAGGTCAGAAGAATCCTGGAACCCCTTGAAGGACACTGACTAAGGCCCAAGTGATTATTAGACAAGGTAAGGAAACTGAGGCAAAAAATTGCATGCAGGTTTTCCTGAGATCTATGTATCTTTTGTGTGTGTTGGTGAGTAATGGGTGATTGGTTTAGAAGTTCATTTGCAAAGTCTCTGTGTTACTTGCTTTAACTGTCATGAAGCCCCAAAGGAGCACTCAGTAATCCAGAGAATTCACAGCTTCTGTAATGCTGTAGGGCATGTACAAGAGCTTCGGAGTGCTAGCACTAGTTTCAGGGCCGAGGCGCTTGGACTGTGGTGTTCCATATCTCAGGAGGGGATGTAAAACAGAGGTTTTGCACCCTGAGAGCATGCCTAGAGACCAGAGCCAGTGCCTGGAATCTGCCCACACCCAGTAACCTGAAGAGCATGTGGCATCTAGTGGTTGGATCCAAATACAGTCACCAGGCAGCTCATTCAGGACTGTAACGGGGGTGGGGGGTTATGCAAGACTCATCATGTGTACCAACAGTACTGTCTGTGAGATTCAACACTTTCCTTTGTCCAATGCACTGGCATCTTTAATATCGAGCTAGGCTGAGACTGCTGGGATTCTGGTGTGCAGTTTTTGCTGCCTCTCAGATTATGTGTGTGGGTGCTTTATACCATCACTTATTGTTACCAATAGTACTGTTTTACTCACCCCTGTGCAGAGCACCACCACTGGATATTTAAGTCCTGTCTTGATGGCTTAAGGTCTTGTGCTGGCCCTCTGCCCAGGGGTGACTTTCACCTCTAGTGAGCAGGGTGGTTAGGTGAAGTTGGTAGGTGGGGCATTTCAGAGTTGAGGAACTTCTGACCGCCCTCCCGTGCTGACCCCAGAAGGTTGTACTAAGGGAAAAGAGTTATTAATCCTTAGTGAGGGTTATATGCTTGTGCTTACTTCGAGTTTGAACTCCAAAGCATTCTAAAGTTGTTGCCTGTAAAAAGGCACATAACCATTATTTTCAGTGGCTGAGAAACAGTCCTTATTTTTCATCCTGGGAAACTGAGATTTCCTTCAAACATTCCCCCGATACTTCATTCTTGAACACGGCCATTGCAGGCAAACACAGGCCCTTTGCTTTGAAAAGCTTTGTAGCCAGTGAAAATAGAGGCTTGCAATGATAATGCGGCCACAGCCCTAGCATTGTATATCTGCATCAACCTGTCGGAGTTCTGAGCCTCGCGTTGTTTAAGAAGCATTTGTCACATCCATTTTATAATCCTAGGAAGGGGATGCATTGTTAGACCCATATTAAACTGCTGGTTGCAGGTATTTGGCCTTGTGCCTCTCAACACATCCAAGGCACGTTATGGCAAAATAACGTGCACCCCTGCTGCACCTTTTGGCATAAATAATCATCTCCATGCTGAAATCAGTACTGTCCCTTCTTTATCCCTGATTCTGAGTGATTGTCAGAGTCTAGTTCTGTCCCTATCTGAGTGCCCAGAATCTGTCAGAGAGCCAGTGAGGAGCAGCCTACCCCTTTTTTCTATTTCTTTCTTTCATTCATTCTTTCTTTCTTTCTTTCTTTTTTTGATTGAAAAGAGAATCCACTTGGAAGGCCGAGCAGCTTCCTCATACCTGGTGAAGCTCAAAATTACCTCGTTCTGAACTCCTAGACCCTAGCAGTAGGTAGACTTTCTGGGATAATGACAAATGCATTCAGCAAAACAGAGCAGGGCTTGACATTTCAAAATTGTTTTGGTAGCCTGTGAATCAGCTTTCTAGCTGGGCTGCATGGGCTGGGATGTTCCCACGGTACCCGAGCTGAGCTTCCAGGACTCCCGCCCTCTCCTACTGCCAGATCTTGCCATTCACTGACTAGGAGCAAAACTGAGTCCTGTGTGTTTGTTGCAGGAGCTGGGCTCTTTGTGCATTTTTAAAATAATGGCCTTCTTGTTGCACCTGCTCCTCTTTTCTGCTTGTACAAAGACTGGAACATGAACAGAAATTGTTGGACGTACATAAAATATCCTTCCAAATGGGGCCCCCCCCACACTGCCCTGGCAACACTCCTGTTGCAAGCTCTGTGCCACCTGCACAGCAGCCTCAGGTGCGAGGGTGGGTCAGAGGAGAAAGGAGGTAGAAGGCATGGGCAGTGTTGCCAATTCTCAGGATTTCATTGCAAGTTTTGCAATATTTGGTGTTTCGTTAAAGCTGTAGCTCCTGGAGTCCTGTGATTGTGAGAATCTCCGCTTTCTTTTATTTAAAAAAAGGAAGTTTCTAGCCCTTGTGGTTGCTGAGAAGTCTGGAGAGCATGCCCTGAGTGGACCTAAGGCCTCAGAGACCCGGAGGCAACTAAAGAGAACTCACAATTAAAAAAAGAAATCTGATTTTTAAGCCAATCTCGTGATTTTTGAGCCCTGGGGTTGACCATTCTTATCCTGGCTATTCAGAGGGCCTGAAAAGTCTCATAGGGGTTAGTGCATCAGGGTGCAACTTAGGGCAGCCCATAAATAAGTGAGGCACAACCTGGCTCCCCTCTATTCCTGCACTGTCACCTGAGCCTGCAGGGATGAATCTGACTCACAAGAGGTAAATCAGAAGGTTGGAAGGAAATACAATGGGAATGAAAGAGAAGCATTTCTGGGGTCTTATTGGGCCTGTTGCACAGAGCAGTACCATAACCCCATTTTGCTGTGTCCTTGGCTCAGTCCAGTGCAGCCTCATTGCCGGACTTCTCCTGCCATTCCTCCCTCCTTTCAGTGTGGGTGTTTGTAGTTCAGGCAGGTGGGGTGAAGCAGTGAAATGGAATCAGCAGCAGCCAAGGCATTGCCTCAACAGCAAAGCTTCAAAACTTTCAAAGAGCACGATGCTTTCCCCTCAGCGTCATGTTAATAGGAGCTGACTCTGTGCTCAACGCAGTGAGTTGTAAATGATGTATGAAATGAAATCTCCTTGTTCTTCTAAAGCACAGAAGAAAGGCCCTGTGGGCACCAGTGTAACATTCCACTCAGAAGATGCCTGTGAAACCCAGAATTCCCCCAAACAGTTCTTAAGTTGTTACTTTCCAATGTGCGTGTTCTTCCTTTCCACTGAGAGAGGGAATTTGAATCCACTTCTTCTCAGAAGGCCCTGACTTTTTAAATACATTTATAAAGCTTTCAAAAGACTCATGCATCCCTCCAACTGTTCTAGATGCTGTAATCACATTAGCCCCACAGACAAAGACTAAAAAGGACAACGAAAGGAATTACTTAAAAGTTTGGTGGGATAGGAGTGGGTGTTAATCACAAAAATGCAGCTCAAGCTTTCCTTTTGGTTTTATTTGAAGCCATTTCAAATCCAGAATGTGTCTGCAGTCTCCAAAGGAAACACATCCCACTTTATTGGAAAATAGAGCTGGAGAAAAACTGGAAGGTTTGTAGCTCCAAAGCAGCAAACGTATCATGTTTTGTTTCCAAATGCTGGGGTGGATGATGGATTAGTTGAGGGCAGAAGAAAGGTGATAGGGAGGAAGAGTGGCAAAAGGGGGTGGATGGAGTTGGGATAAAGAGAGGTCAAGAGAAAATCTGTGTGTGTGATCAGTGTGTGCTAACTAGTAACTGGGGAGGCAGGGATTTTCAAAAAGTACTCAACATTACTCTAACTCTGTTCCTCTTGATGTCATGGGAGGTTGACTTTTGATTTAAATGGGAACAGAATTAGGCCAATGTTGAGTGGTTTTAAAAATCACGCCTTAGATGTCCTGTGTAGGTTGGTTCCCAAGTGAAGTAATAGTCACCTGGCTTATCCCTTCTAGATGGAGCAATGTTTCATAAGTAGTAGCCTAGCTAAGTCATATTTTGATTTGATGATGGAATGTGTGAATAGTGTGAGCATCTGGAGCACTATTCCAGAGGCAGATTCTGTTCAGATTGATGAGGTCATCTTTTTCTACCCTTTCTACTTAGTCATAATTACTTGTGCGCCTCTCAATGGCAGGTAAACCAAACTGATTGCAGGCCAAGAAAGCTTTGAGGATCTAAGGAGAGATCACATGACATGTCAGAAGATGACTTCTGACCGAACACGAATCCTTTCTAGACTTACCTAAAGTTCACCCGTGCTGTTCCAGATGGGTAACCTAAATGCCATCTAATCTGCTGGGTAGGGAATGCATAGATGCCAAATTAAATGCCCATTATCACCACAAGTTTCCAGCTTGACTTAGACCATCTTTAAAAATGCTGAGTGTTTCATGCTGAACAGAAAAGTTTTGCGAAGCAGGCAAAGAAAAGGTTATTTTTAATTAATCTTTTGGCTGTTACTTCTGTTTTCATCTTTCATCTCCGGTTACCTAGCAGATCCCATGCATCACCCGGTAGGAAGTTTCATGGCAGGGTACAGCCTGTTTTGAACTACCTGTGATAGATTATACAAACAATGAAACTATGTTTTCTTTGTACTTCACATATTTTACCTATTAGAATTCAAACTTGAAATCTTCCCCCCCAAGCTATTATTGAACTCTACAATTTATTCTCTCTCTCTCTCCTGTCCAAGATCCACATCCTTTGTATTGGCTGCTTTGCACCCAAAGCCCCATGGTTACATGGTACTTTGACACTTGTATCTCAAGATTCTTTCTTATGGAGTGTTGCCAGTATCAGCAATTGATTTAGTGCCATAGACCAGCTTAATCATTCAAGGTCACTCTCTCTGTCGTCTCTTGTCCAGGGAACAGCAGTCAGAGGGAGTAAAACTTAAATCTGTCTTGCAGTTTTAATCATAAACTTTATAGAATCACAGATTAATTTTGTCTTTTGTGTGGTTTTTTCCCACTGTACTTAGCAGTTATTGCAACACACTATCGCTTATTGGTGGTACTTTGTTTTCCAAACAATAGCAACATATGTATGGTACGGTGCAGTATTTTTCATAGCTATTCAATAGGCGTAGGTTGTGGATCTAAGCAGTTTTTAGCTTACCTTTGAACTCCTAAAAAAGTGTGAACCTGTGCCAAAGAGAAATAAACACCTTAAAGGATACAATCCAGCATGAGGTCAAGAATCTGAGAGTTTGTGAAGTGCTTTTGTATGTAATTCACACCAGGTACATCTTTTCAGTTTAAACACCCCTCCTCCCCCCCAACATTGTATTGTGAGTAATTTCTCATTAAAACACTTTGGACAGGATTCTCAGTTACATTAAGGTCTCTTTGTCACCACTCTGAAACATAAGGAGCCTTTAAGTGGGTGCGAGGCTTCTCAAACTGCCCTCCCTGAAGGGCTACTGCTTTTATAATTTGTTCAGAAAAATAAAGCCAAACAATCTGTTTTCATCTGGAAACTCTTGGGATGATTACAATATCTGTGCTTTCCAGCACCTTGCCATGAGCGAAGAGCACCATATAAGTCAATTAATAATAATGTCTCTCCTTGAGATAAAATAGTTCATTTATACAAACCGAATGAGACATGCAGAACATGGAGCTGAATGTTGACCTTGATGGTGTGGTATGAATAGGACTGTGGATTCTCTTTCTTTGCATGCACTGGCTTTGTTGTAGTAGTAAAGCATGTACTGTTTGAAGCTCTGCCTGTGTGGATGTTTTATGCCGGCCTCCTTTGTAATGAAAGCTTCTCCCTTTTCTTCATTTTTAATTTCAAAGCCTCTAGGGGTTAGATTCCTCCAGGCTACAGCTCTACGTGCAGAAGAGATGTAACTGTTGACCCTCCCTCACCAATGCAGTCACTAAGCCTGGCCAGCTCTTGAAATCCTTGCACAGCCATTGTTCTAGGTCTGAGGTCGTGTTTGCTACTCTCCGTCCCTTTCTAAAACTTTTCACATAGGAAACAAAACTGTTCTTTGCCTGGGAAGAAAGCCCTTCCTGAGCCAAGGCTATTTCTGATCATTTGGAGGCAATTTGTTTACTGCTGCTCCCAGTACAATGCAGCTTCTTTCTCCATAAGTGTTCCCATCACGTTCCCTTGCTATATGCTACAAATGTCTCTAACTCATTCGCTTCAGTGCTGGAGATGTTTTTGACGTGATCTCTAAGGCTAAAGTCTACATTGGTGTGCATACTTGACCGTGTACATGCTCATGCACGGTCTCCATATGTGCCAAGTGACCACAGTATGCTGTGCTGGACATAGGCACAATGCTATGTACATGCGAATACCTATGTCCCCACTGCTTCTGCTGTTATGTGGCATTAGTGTTCCCATTTCAGGGGTGGTATCCCAGGGCTCTGTGTAGACTTTGCTGTGTGTTATTGGTACAGTCTCCTGCCTTCACACATTTCCCAGTGATAATTCCTTGATCATGTCACCCCTCACTGTTATTCTTTGCACACTTGGCTCAAGAAACCATCCTCCTGACACCAGTGATCAGGGAAAAAGGGAATTCAGTTACAAGCTCAGAAGTTGTGGACTGGTCGTGGAATGTGTATTTGGTAGGCTCATATCTCGTTGGCACTGCCTATGCACACTTCTGGTTGCCAATGTGGCAAGCACTGTTCGCATAATCATTGCCCGCTGTACACTTCATAATATTTGTGAGGTTAAAGGGAAGTGCTTTTCTCCTGCCTGGGCTCAAGACAAGTCTGGTTTAGATACTCTGCACAGGCAGCTGGCTCCACCTGTGTGCACACTGGTCCTGATTCCCAGAGGGCGAGGAAACTCGGGGCAGTCATACATGTACACACTTTAGCACAGCAAGGAAGCAGAGAATGACATCTGTAGACTACTGTCAACTGCAAGAGCTCAAAAATCATGAGATTGGCCAAAAAAATCATGACATTTTAAAAAGGTATGTTGTGATTTTTAGGTCGTTCTCTTGAATTTTGAACTCTCCTTGGCCCTCCTGAGGGTGTGCGTATTAGTGTTGCCCACTCCCCCACAGGTGCTGGATAAAGTGATTTTTGGCCACTGCTGCAGGAACTCTCACCCCCATATGTGCCACTCTCCTGCCCAGCAATTAATCCTGTCTCCCAGCCCATCAGTTCTGTCTCCACCCAACCCCCTTCAATTCAGCTCCCCTCAGTTCAGTCCCCATGATCAGCACCCCATCAGTTCAGCCCCCTCCACCCCATCGACCCCCATTGTCCTCACTTCACCATCCCAGCACTCACCCCAGCTGCTCAGAGCCCACCATAAATAGTGCCTCATCAGCCCACACCCTCCTCACTTCAGCTCCCAGCCTCACCTCTGCTCCTTAGGGTTCTTCACCCTCTTCAGGCCTGGGGGCGCTGCAGGATTGACAGTGGGAGCCTGGCTGGTGTCCGGGGTTGAAATAAAAAATCCTGAGCTTTGAGAGTTCTATCATGCAATCATAGGGGAGGCTTAATTTTACTTAAAATTTGTTATAACAGGACATGGTTATCCTTTGTTATTTGAAACATCTGTACACAACATTCTACAATCTTTCTGCTAAGTCATTACTGTTGTATACGTAGTTTACATGTATTGTCATTGTAATCAGTGATAGTAAGAAGATAATTACAGTTTTACCATGTGTGCTTTAGACTTCTTTAGGCCAAGCAGATAACGTCAAAAATAGGTTTTATAATAAGAGGGAAGAGGTCGTCTTATCTGCATAAATTCATAAAAATAGCTGACAGAAAAAGTTTTCAAATCGGTGCATGCTACAAATAATGACATTTTTATGTATTACGTAGTACAAACAAGCTCATACTGTCGTATGACTACTTTAATGAAGGCAAAAAAGTATGGAAAAAAACATAAAATATATCACTTAGGGTTAAATATTTCCCAAACTTTCCAAAACAATACTATTTTTGAGTACATAATATTTGTACTTGTACTATTTGTGGTCTGGGAAGTGAGCAGGCATGAGGAAGGGTCACGATGCCCCTGCTGGGCAGATCAGGACCCTGCAGGCCAACTACCCTGGGCGCAGAGGGGCGGGACCAGGACAGGAAGGGGAAGTATAAAAGGCAGGCCTAGCAGCTCAGTCAGGGAGAAGCTGTTGCTGGAGAAGGATATGCCTTCCCTGAGACTGTGGTCTGGGCCTGATCCAGGCCCTGTGGCTATGCAGAACAAACACTTCACTGACTGGAGCCTCCAAGGCCTCGCCAGGCCCCAGTGACTGGGTAGGGCTGCTGGGCCCTAGTGACTGGGAAGGGCCGCCAGACCTTAGTAGCTGGGAAGAGCTACCAGAGGCTAGTGACTGGGAGAAACCCTGAGGCTGGCTCTGACCTAGAAGAGCTGCCCATTGCTGTGGACCCACTGGAGCTGCCTGAGCCTGGTGTGCTGGAGGACCCACTTGAAACCTGTGACCTGGCGGAACTGCCATCTGCTGATGACACCGAGGAGTTCCCGGGCCTGCTGACGGTGAGGGACTAGTAGAACTCCCACTAGCTGTCTACTCCAGCGACTTGGAGGAAGACCCCTGGCTGCAGGTACCTGGGTGCAGTTGTCAATTGGCTTTCATGAGTAGCCCCCACATACCGCCCACTGAAAGTAATAATCTCTAGATGAGACAAAGGCATGAACCAACATAGTAGAGTCTGCATCTGAGATGAAAGGTTACAATCTCCTTACCAGGAGACCACAGGGGAAAACAATTTCCCTTGACAGATAGCACTGTCTGGGAACCAAGGAGTAACCATCTACGGGAACATGATACTGAGTACCCTGTTTACAAAAAGTAGGCAGGCACCCACACTCACGAGCAGATCTCACTTTTATCAATTCCTCTGGTTATTTTCGCCACTCCCACTATCATCACTTGTTCTTCCCAGACTGAATCTCAGCCAACTAGTTCTAAGCCAGCCCCCAAATTTGGCTGGAGATGGGGAAAGACCAGAGCAGCTAGACACTGGGATGTGGCAATGAAAAGTGAGAGCTACTGTAGGGTTGGTTGATGGTGCTACAGCATAAACCATCTCACTATTTTCCCTAGCAGTTCTGGGGCTGGAGGGCTGGGTGCTTCTGAGCTGTCGCTGCTTGGAAGAATTAGAGAATTCCTTGCAATGGGTTTTACAACTAATTCTTGGTTAAGAAGGGCTGGGATTTGTATCTGATTGGCTGCTGCAGTGCTAGCAAATCATTGTCAACATCTGGTTGGCTCAATTTCAAGCCATGGAAATCCCAGAGGATATTGGTCAGTTGTACATCTGGGTACCACCTGGTTCTGTCCAGTCAATCCTCCTTCAGTGTGTGCTTGATGCTGGTAGTGGAGATACTTCGTGAAGCGGTGTCATCGGAATGGCCACTCTGCATTCCTTGGGCGCAGCTCACTGTTGGCTGGCAGCTTATGCCTTCACTTCCATTAGTGCAAAATGAATGCAAAATCCTACCATTCTGTTGGCATAGAATTTATGCCTGTTGCACAAGATGCAGGCCAGTGATGAGTTGGACCTGATGTCTAGCTGAGATTGAGGCCTGGTTGATGGCTAGTTGACTGAGATTCCATATGGACACAACAGAGGTGATGCTATTTGGATGCTATTTGCTGCATGTTGGTAGGAAAGGTGACAAAATAGTGTCCAGCAGAAGCCCACGTAAGACTTAGGCCATGTTGCCACTAGAGAGCGTACAGTGGCACAGCTATACCGATGTAGCTGCACCTCTGTAAGAGTGCTTGTGTTGCCACTTTATACCGATGGGAAAGTGTTCTCCTGTTGACATAATTAAACCATCCCCAATGAGCAACAGTAAGTATGTCAGCGGGAGAAGCTCTCCTGCTGACATGGCGCTGTCCACATCTGTGTGTCTATCGGTGTATCTTATGTCCCTCACAGGGGTGGGTCTTTTCACACTGACAAAAGTGGTAGTGTAGACCGCTTCAGTGTAATGTTTTATCTTGGCATGGGATTTCTTTTTGTTGTATCACACTGTTGAATATTTCAGCCAAGGTGGCATTGTTCACCTGCATAAAACGCTTGCAACAGTGTGAAGTTTTTTTCTTTCCTGATTTAGGGGTCAGGGACTGTGAATCTTCCAACCAGTAGTACTGCACCTAAAATGATGAATTAGTCAGTAAAATAAGCAGACTCTTATCTAGTTGTACACGTCTACCTCTGCCAAACAAAATTGAATTATGCTTCAAAGGATAAAAACTAATGAGGGTCAATTAATTTGGCTCTAAACTTGGCCCAAAACTCAAAATCAATTCAAAACTTTGTTGACATTTGCAAGTGTTTAGTAATGTCGTCTTCTTTTATGCGTGCATACAGTACATACATGAATGTGTATGTAAAAACATTGGTAGAAATGTCGTTTCATCCAGGGTTTTAAAAAAATAAAAAGTTGTTTTCTAATGCAAACAAGACTGCAGAAGGACTATCAAGTAGAAGTGCTAGACTAATGCTGAGAAATGTTTTCTACTCCGCTGCCAGATACTGGTTTGTAGGAGTAGTTCCAGCACAATGAGTGGATGCATTTTGCTATCTGTGATGAGTTCAAGGGAACAAGAATAGTACCCTTGGTACAGCCAGTCCTGTAGTCAAGCATTTAAACCATACTGAATTGCTGGCTATTTCACGTTACCGAAACTCCATAAATAAAACCATCATTTACAATACAGTTCAGTAAGTAGCATAAGTAAATACCCATGCCGGTAGGTGACAGTGCTTATTTACAGTGGCTGTCATTAACTATCAACAGTTACTACAGTGTTGTTTTTCTGTGTCAGTTGTTTCGCTCTCCTTGTCGGTATTTATATCACTCCCACCATAGTAGGGTCTGCAATGCCAATGTTGTTGTAGTTCCTTTTCTAAGTACAAGGGGAAATGTGATATGGCAGTTACCACTCTATGGTAACTGTTGACAAATGGTGACATTTATATGGTGACCACTGTACCTACCCTCAAGTGTGATGGAATATTGATAATGTCACTAGTATCCATGTTAGTAATGCTATATGATACTTTATTTAACTCAGAATGGATCAGCCACACAATGCACTGAAATATACATATTTGCAACAGCTCGCCTGATGGTCTCTTGAGAATTATAAAGATTTCTTGTGTAGTGTTTGGCCAATACTAAATACTGTGACGTGTCAGCAAAGCAGTTCTTGAAATTGCTCAAATAGTAAATAACGGACTCTTATACTATCCAAAGAGCTACAGGGAGGGGAACAGTTAGAAATATTTTTGAAAATACCAGCAAGGTTTTACCCAAACTGAGAGCTATCATTTTAAGTGCTCCTAAGTCACTTTGGTGATTCTGAAAATGTTCCATTTAGCTTTTGAAATGTGTGCTCTGGGTTTCCTGTTGCAGTGTCCTGCCTACCTCCTCGGCAGTCCTCCTCCTCTATCTCTATAATCCCTGAACCTCCTTCACATTGCTCTTAGCTACAACCATTGTGGCAGCAGCATGCACATCAGTTTCATTAGCTGGAAGTAGTGATGATGACAGTCTATGAATCCTCTCCAGGAATCAGAATTAGCAGCAGCATCCTCTTTGTGGATGTCCCCTCCCCTCATCGCCCTGGCTCCGACACCTTGCTTCCTAATCATTGCTGGATCTTCAAAAAAATTCTCTCTGCTCAATCAAGCCTAATGGTGATTAGCACCTCTGTAATCCCAAAAGTTTGCAGGTTGGGAGGTGGCTACTGCTCAGAAATGGATGTGGCCTTTTCCCATGTGCCAGGCACCCAGAATGTCTGATAATGAAACAGACAGACAATTCTGTGAGATACAGCTATTATCAATAATAATTATCAATTATCAATAATATTAATAATGTCATTTGCAGACAATAAAGGCTGAGAGAATTCCATTAGCCAAGGGATCTGTAGGCAACTGTTAGGAATGCACTATCAGAAGCCACTATGGAAAAACTGAAGTGTGATCTTTCTTGTGGAACTCTTCTCCTTGCAAAAGTGAAAGATATCCTAGTGTGAGGCTTAAAAAAAATCAATTAAAGTAGTTACTACTTAGGTATAACAGAAAATTCCAGAAAAGGAAGTTTAGCATACCCCCATGCAAGACCCCAAAACCCCTTTAGCGCTTTTCGTCCTCAGAGAAAACACACACACCCTGACAACCCCTGGTCATTTGCTGGCAAGTCCCATGAGAGGTGCAACCAGCCAGGTGTAAACCAGAACAGCCCTGAGACTGCTTTATTTTGTGCTGAGGCATGACTCAGAGCCTGATGGCTTCAGGATCAGGACCTTTGCACTCCCTCCAAAAGCTGTGCTGGATGGCTAGTGTCCAGAATTTGGCTTTTTGGGGCCAACTTCAGGTAAAGGTTTATAGGTTGAAAATGTCCTAAAACCACTTATTTCATTTGCAGAAGAAATTCATACTCATATGGGGGCAATTTTGAGTCAAATATTACACACAGGTCTGCTCCTTAAAAACTATCAGGTCCACTAACTGCTCGTCATGCAAGAAAATCCAAAGGGAACTCTGTTTTTCTGCCCATTGATCTCAGTCTGTGAATCATGTATTCTTAATGCACCCCTCACTGTAGTATCTAGGTGGCAAATACTCACAAGGAGGACTGCCAGAGGAGGACGTTCATGAATTAAACTTGTTATCCGAAGAGAATGATCTCTTTACTTTACATAAGTTTACTGTTACTGCTTGCTAGTTTTATTTTTATTACGCATCTTTGTTTTACCACTCTTCTTGTTTTGTGCTCATTTTTTTAATCACATTGTTCTGTTGCTGCTTGAGAATTATTCTCAATGTATTTGCACTTTTTCTGTACAGAGTTGCACTTTTTTGTGGTTCAGTTATTTTAATTTTGCGTTTTATTTTAAGTACATTGTTTTATTACATCACTTGTTAATTGTTCAATTATCACGCTGTTCCTGCTTTATTTTGCAGCACACAGCAGCCTTCAAACATTAGAGCAATGTGCCACAAATGGGGGGGAGGGGGGGAACAAACCTACAGACACAAAGATGCATTGTGGACAATTCTGTGCTATTTAATTATATGTTGTGTGGTAAATAGAAAAAAATTAGCTTGTTTCACACTATTGAAAGGGTGTTCAAAATTTGCCACAAGATCTTTCCATCACGTGAGCCCTATTTAACACCACAAATAGCAGGCCAAATTCATAGGTGGTGTAAGCTACACATTGGTAGGTCAATGGAAGCTGCTGTAAGGGTAGAAATGTGAGATTGTAGAAGAAAACCAACCAGGAGTAGGTAAAAATGAACAGGCTAAAAGGAGCCTTCCTCAGTCTATACCTTCTAATATGCTCTGCTGGAGGTTTTTCCTACCCTTCCAGCCTTTAAGTGCAACTTACACTCTCACCAGCTTACGGGTATGTTTATTTGGTTACATTTATGTCCACCCCAAACTTAAGCCCAAGGGCTCAGGCCCACACCTTGTGCCCTGGATGGCCTTGTGATGAGAATGAAATTATATTTGTACCACAGTGACACCACCATTAACAAGCTATTTAAATAGTGGATATTCCTTACCCTTGCAACTCCCAGCTCTTATATTCATGGAGACCAAAGGACCCATCCCCTCTCCCCCACCTTGCATGCACATAACCTGTTTTCTTGTTAAAAATCCTTCCCACCAAAGCTTCCTTGGGCTGCATGAGTGGTAAATTATGTCTAAGGAGGGAGGAATAGAATGTTTCAGAGGCCCAGGTCAGACATGCAGCCAAAAGTTTACATGCTTATTCAGACCTTCCCTGATTCTCTTGGACTGGAGATTTCACCAGAGCTTAGGCTTTCCTGTGGTATTTCAGTAACTCTGCTTCTGGACCAAAGCCAGGAACTGCAGAGGGATGAGATAACTGCATTGCTTTCTTCAAATCTGTTTATAAAAAAAAAAAAAAGCTTTAAAATGTGGGCGCTGTTTTGGGTCAATTCTTCGGCTACCTTAAGCAAAGTGGAGTGTACATTTCCAGGTGCATCCCCATTTTGAAGATGCTGGGCCAAATTATGCTCTCGTTTATACCACTTGAAATCTGGAGCAAC
This sequence comes from Emydura macquarii macquarii, assembly GCF_026122565.2. NCBI lineage: Eukaryota > Metazoa > Chordata > Testudines > Chelidae > Emydura > Emydura macquarii. The sequence continues at coordinate 33,285,171 of NW_027131390.1, read as the reverse complement.
TCCATCAATTTTAGTGGGATTAGTCAAGATTTATATCAATCTGTTTTGGAGCCTAATCCAAACAGGAATCTGTCCATCGACGTCAGTGGGCTTTGGATCAGTCCTTTAGTGCAGAATATGCCTCACTGAGTCCAACTGTGAAGTGAAAGGGAACATTAAAAAAAATGAACAAGTAACATCACGCTATTTGGTATTGTTGTGCAGATTTGTTAAAGGAGTGGGAACCATATTAATTTAATTACAGGCTTTGAAACATACATATATACTGGGAAGCATAGGTAGTAAATCAGCACCACTCTGGATGGGGGCTTTACAGATAAATTAACGGTATCTTCAGATCAGAAGCTCAATGATGTTCCTGATTTGAAGCATAAGTGTTAACAAAAATAATATGGCTGCAGATGAATTCAGTGGTGGGGAGCAGATTCCTGAAAAGGGAAAGGAAAGATGGTATGCTCCTAGCGGAAGTGGGATGGATGGTGAACCTACTCAGATTGCATCTCCAGAGAGAGAGAGCTATAGAAGACAGGATAACGAAGATCTATTGCAAAATATATGGGATAAAACTCTGGTCAGTTACATTGGTGTAAACCCATAGTAGTTCCATTGACTTCAGTGGAATTTCTCCAGTTACATCAATGTTAGGAAGAACAGAAGTTTGCCTGTGGAGACCATTTCTGGACTATATTAATAGGACTGACACTATTATAGGGAATACTTTTGGAATGACTACTATTTAGTGAAGTCTTAAGCTTTGGTATAGTTTGTGTTCTGTTCTGTGCTTTGGGAATAATTTTTGTCTACCTAATAACAAGACAATGGAACATGCTTGGAGGGTTAGAAGTTACATGTATGAAATCGTAGTTGAATGCTCTGGTCCATATTTCACCCTAATATAAGCCCAGACCATTCCTTTCTAAATCAGTGCAATTGCATGGGCATTTCAGGACTGAATTTGGCTTTTTTGTTGCTAAACTCATAGGGCCTCATTTTTAAAAAGGTCTCAACTAGGCCTCCCACAAATAATTGCAAGTGCCAGTTTTCTGGCTCCATTAATTGTGGTTCAAATGATGTCTAACTGCCTGATTTGAAGCCACACCCAGTAAACATCTGCAGTCCTCTAGCTGCATGCTCAACATTTTCTCCCCTAATAAATAATTTGCAGGTGCAAGATGAGAAGCCAGTTTTTAAAACAAGGATCAGATACTGGTGTGACTCCACTGACATCAGAAAAGTTGCTTCTGATTTATACTAGGTTAAGTGGCACAGAATCAGGGACATGGTCCTTTTTACATCTATAGAGACATATGCATAAATAAAAGCCATAATGTTATACTTTCATTTGTCACATAAGGCACCCTCAGAGTTGGTTTAAGATACTCAGCTCTGCAATTTGCTGCTCATATAATGCACTACAGGTATTCCTTGGTGTTGCTAATTACATCAAGGTTTCATTTGCAAACCCATTCTGTAGATTAATTTAGAAGGGTTGTGTAAGCTGGCTGCTGTATCATTTTTTTTAACAAGAAACGAACAGTTTGTGACCCATTTATAGAATGAACCTGAAAGAAGACTGGAAATGCTGAGATTCACCATATAACCCTCAGTATCTCACTTGTTTTACAGTAATTTGATGCTAGCTGAACACAGTAGTCAAACTCTTTTACTTCTGCTTCCAGGGTAGAACAGCAGGGATGACAAACCATATGCTTTAGTTTGGGAATAGCACGTCAGTGAGAGAGACCAGAGTTGCACTCTAGGAGAGTGTGGGCTGAGAAGGCTCTGAGCAATTCTGGTTAGTGGGGTTCTTTGGTATATAATAAAGCAACAGACACGGTCTAAGAAATGGCACTAAAGCCTGTATTTATCATTCCAACTCTAGTCTAGAAAGTTTTAAAAACCATCAACCAATGCACAAAAGGGTGGCAAAATAAGGGCCTGATTCAAAGCCCATTGATGTCACCAGGAGTTTCTCCCCACCACCAGTAAACTGTGGATCAGCCATAAGAGCCTGACAACACCACTGGGGCAAGACGGAAATAAACTAGTAGTGGGTTAAAGAGAGTGAGGGACTTTTTTAAATGAAAAATTTACACCTTTCACCCTGCTTCAGTAGTGACCAAAAATGGCTGTTGGGCTACTATCTATTAAAGGAGGTGATTGCCTCCATCCATTATTTGGGGGGAGAAGAGTTCTTCTCACATATGACACTGTCACAATGTTATAGAATCACAGAAATGTAGGGCTGGAAGGGACCTTGAAAAGTCATCTAAGCAGCCCCGTTCACTGATGCAGGACCAAGTATACCTAGATCATCCCTGACGGAGGTTGTCTAACCTGTTCTCCAAAGACAGAGCTTCCATAGCCTCCCCTGGAGGCCTAGTCCAGAATTTAACTATCCTTATAGTTAGAAAGGGTTTCGTAATATCTAATCTAAATCTCTCTTGCTGCAGATTAAGCTGATTTCTTATCCTGCCTTCAGTAGACATGGAGAACAATTGATCAAAGTCCTCTTTATAACAGACCTTAACATATCAGGTTCCTCCTCAGTTGTCTTTTCTCAAGTCTAAACATGCCCAGTTTTATAACCTTTCCTCATAGGTCAGGTTTTCTATATTTTATATCATTTTTGTTGCTTACCGCTTAACTCTCTAATTTGTCCACATCTTTCTTAAAGTGTGGCACCCCAAACTGGAGGTCTCAACACTGTCAAGTAGAGCACAACAATTACCTCCCATGTCTTACATATAGTATTCCTGTTAATACACCCCAGAATGATACTAGCCTTTTTCTGCAACTGCATCACATTATTGACTCAGATTAAATTTGTGATCCATGATAATCCCTAGGCCCTCTTTAGCAGTATTACTGCCTGCCCAGTTATTCCTCATCTTGTAGTTGAGCATTTGATTTTTTCCTTCCTAAGTGTAGTGTTTAGCACTGATCTTTATTGAATTTCATCTTGTTGATTTCAGACCAGTTCTGCAATTTGTCGAGATTGTTTTGAAATCTAATGATGTCCTCAAAAGTGCTAGCACCCCTCCCTGCTTGGTGTCAGCCTCAGATTTTATATTCTTCACTCCATTATCCAAGTCATTAATGAAAATACTGAATAGTACTGGACCTAGGACCGACCCTGCAGGACACATCCTCCTAGTTTGACAGTGAACCATGGATAAATGTTTTGGAGTACATTCTTTCAACCAGTTTTGCAACCATCCTAGTAATTTCAGCTAGACCACATTTCCCTAGTTTGCATATGAGGATGTCATGTGGGGCTATGTCTAAAGCCTTACAAAAATCAGGATATATCATGGCTTCAGCTTCCCCATTATTCACTAGACCAGTAGCCCTGTCAAAGAAATGTGATCCCCTTGTAAATTATTTAGGAGACAGGACAAGGAAAAAATGGGCATGAAGGACAAACCACCTTCTCCCCCCTTGGGATAATCCTCCTAGGTTAGCGTGGAGGCCTTTTACCTGGAGTGGTGGGAAGCTGGAACATTGTCAGACCTTGCCGTTCCTGCTCGATGGATAAATGACTATAGTCTCGGGCCATGAATTCATTCCATAGCACCGACACACACACACACATTTTTTTAAAAAGAAATCAACATTAATGGAAGCACTTCTATACATTTTTAATCCTGATTGCATCTGCTATTGCTGACCCCGAATGAAACATGCCATAAGTGTCACCCCCAAGCAGCCATGCTTTGTGCTGATGGTGCAGAGCATACTGGGGCAATTAAAACAACTCCACTTATCCACAGCCCATGCACAAGGCTATATTATTTTTGTAACATTCAGTGCTCTCACAGGAAGCATGCAAATGACTATTTACTATGGACATCATACGATCATCTTGAAAAACATGAAATTCAAGCTCTGAGGTCCTGGGGTTTCACCTGAGTCAAGGACTGAGTAAAACGTAGGGCCAGATGTCTGCAGCTGCGCTATTGATGAATGAGCGGTGGGGAGGGCATCCTGCTGTTCTCCTTGACGTTTGTTTTAGTGAAACATGGCATGACACGGCAGCCGGAGCCCACTGCAAGCGGCAGTCGGCCACAATCTGTTCTGCTCCCTGCAGTCCAAAGCTTGGCCTCCAAAATGAAGGATGACTATTAGCCTCTGCAGCTACACCCCACAACCTGACTCAACTGCTCCATGTAGGCAAAAATATTCCTCCTCACTTGCCTTCTGTCCCTGTGGTTTCCCTGGCCAGCCAATGCAGTAGCTCAGTGATGACTGAGGCCGGTTTTAGAGTGTAACATATTCATTTCACTAACAACTAAGTACACACAGGAGTAACGCTGCTGTAACCTAGCCTAGCTGCATTCTCCACCCCAGTCACTGCAACTCACTCCCCTCTCTATGGTGGGTCAACAGGAAGTGGGGCATTGCCTAGTGTCCTGAAGGAGGCGTGGCTTCTTGCCGAAGCGTAACCCTTTATAGCACACTCCTTAGGAGGCAGGGCCATGGACTTGCACTCCTCGTCACTGACTAGGCATGCATGGGGAACTCCTTAAGAGGTGTATTAGCTGGTGCCCTGACTCCCTCCTCCTGGCGAACTCCAGGAGAAATTCTGTCTTCCTGAGGAATAACTCCTTCCTGAGCTCTTTCTAGGGGTGCAGATGTGTAACATGGCAAATTCTGAGGAAAATGGCATTGTACTGGTGAATTAAGGGCAAATTTGGCCAGCAGGATCTTTGTAACAGATGCTGATAGGTTAGAAGGAAAAAGTTGAGCTTGACTTTCAGATCTCGGGCTGAATATGTATGGCTTACAGCTAGAAAAACAGACTTTTTTCTACAACCAAGTTAATAATATTTGAAGTTATTGAGACAATAAATAGGGGTCCCCACAAGGTAATTTTTAGGGAATCACTTTTCAGTGCAGAGTCATACTACAATGTGTGGAAAATCGTTGAAGACTCTCGAGTATGTTGTAGAAATGGGGAGGCAATTAACCTCTTTTCCAAAGGGAAGCAAGAGTATCCAGAAACATATGTAGCAGAAGTTCCAGGTTTTCCTAAGGACAGGTTGTAGATGGTGCCTTGGCGTTTATCCAAATTAAAAAACATGGAGGTTATCAAGGGGATGGAAATATTATACCTTTGTAAGTGATTATTTGTCTGTTTCCAGCTATTGCCAGTTATTTCTATTAAATAAAAACTGCTCAGTGCAGGAAACTGGATTAGATGATCTATTGAGGGTCCCTTCAAGTCCTACATTTCTATGATTTCTGTGCTTTATTTCTTCCCACATTAACAGCTGGTTTGGTGAAATCCTGCAGAGAAAGAAAACTTAGCTATATGGAATTCATAGGCAGGCCACCTATTTTGTGTCATGGAATAAGGTTGCCAGTGGTGGCACATCCCTTACTGAAGTCAGTAGGCCTAAAATTTGACCTACAGTAGCCAACAGTGAAAAGAGCAGAGTCCATTTGTGCAGCTGATATAAGTCCCAGGGATCATGTCAAAGATGTTCATGTCATGACCCTTGTTAATCTCCCACTGCAGCTAACAATGCAGCAGCCCAACTCTGACAATATGTACCGAGACCACAATAGAAGACAGACACAGATGTCGACATAAATGGCCCCTTTCAGGTCCTCAGCCAAAAGATGGCTCTTAAAATAGTCAGTTTCAATGTTGAGGGAATTTCTTTAGAGAAGGCTGACATTCTGTCTGGCATGAAAGAAGACATTATGTGCTGCAAGAGACACGCAGAGAGACAACAGCACAAAGCTCCATGGCATCATATTGCTGCTAACATTAAAAGCAACATCTATGGCAGCACGATGCTTTCACATGACAAAAGACTGGTGGAAAACACTGCCATGAAACATTCTGGCACAGTGGAACCTAGTAGGATTGGGGAAATGCTTACAAGAGAGACTGGAAAGGAGAAGTGCAAACACTGGAGGGAGCTGATTGAACCAAAAGTCCCGTGCCATAATAGCAAAAAAGCATGGACCACCATTTGCAAGCTGAACTATGATAGACCTCTGCCAAAGCTCATTGTCACAATCTCTCCCCACCAAGTTGCACACCAACTCATCCTAAATTGTAAATCAGCCCATAAAGCAAAGTACAGAACAAAACAGCTGAAGCAGGAACTTGCTTGTTCCTCAGAGAAAGCAAAGTCCACAACGAGCAGCTCTGGACTGAGTTGTTGACAATAGCCATGAAAGCCCTGAAATGTGGAAGGCAACTGGACTCAGTGGCATATCAAATGAACTATTACCAGACTTCAGGATCAGAGCAAAGAAGTGGCTGCTTCACTTCTTTAACTGTTGCATGGAGACAACGCAGATCAGCAGGCTATGGAGAGAGGCCAAAGTGGTTGCACTGCTCTAACCACATAAAGACCTAACTCTGCACGGAGTTACTGCCCAATATTCTTACTCTGCTCAACCTACAAGCTATAATGGGTAGAATAGTGTTAATGGTGGAAGGGCAGCTGGCTGATTATTGTAACCTTTCTGCCAGGTGGAGTAGGCAGCCCAAGGGCTGAGTTCAGTGTTTAGGGGTTTCTCTTAATAATACAAAATAAAAAAAGCTTGAGTCCCCATGCAGTGATCTGGGAAAACTCAATACTACCCTTGGGTGCCTCTCGGAGGCAATACTTCCCTTCTTGCAAGCACTGAGTCTGTGTATAACAAAAGAAAACTTTTATTAAAAGGGAAAAGGGGACCCAGCTTTAACGTGGGAAAAATACAGCCACAATTCAAAAGCATGTGGTCAAGCAAACACCCACCCTACAGTGCATTGGGCAATATCCTTTGCCTCAGTTTCCCCTCTGGGGATGTAAAAGTCTGACAAATCAATGTTTCTTTAACACGCCACTCCCCTCTCACTCCACTGCACCCCACGCCCGGTTGGCTGTCATAATTAGTGAAGACCCAGAGTTCAGAGGTGTGTTCAGGTGGGGTCATCTCCCACCTCTGCTGCTCCTGACACCTCTGCAGCTGGCTCAAAGCTGCTGCCGTCTCTCTGCCACTGCTGGCCACTGCTGCTGTTGGCCATCACCGGGACCACTGTTATTCCTGTCGCTGATGCTTGCTGATCACTGCCACTTCTGCGATATCACGTTCTCAGGTTCTGAACTGTAACCCAGTTTGCCGTGAGTTCAGCAGGAAACATGGAACCTCACTGCTGGTGCAGGCGCTGTGTTATTCTTCACTGGAACACTGTCCCCGCACCAGGACAAAGTCTGAGCCCTGAAACCAGCTCATCAGTGATGTCAGTTCTAGTCATTACTGAACAGAAACCAGGACAGAGACCTGGCTGGGATGGTTTAGTTGGGGTTGGTCCTGCTTTGAGCAGGGGGTGGCACTAGATGACCTCCTGAGGTCCCTTCCAACCCTGATCTTCTATAATTCTATGACTCTGTTGAGTCTAATTATCTGTGTCTTTAAACGCTGGCGGGGGGAGGTTCAAATGGTGTCTAGGACTCTATAGGCAGAGCCCATACTGCCAGGTGGGAACACTTATCTCAACCTCCTCCCTTCTTCACTGACATGTGTTATCCCTGCCTCCTGCTTAGCAAGTGAGGTTCAGCTGAGAGTGACCGCTCTCTCTCCTCCCCCCCCCCACCCCCTCCCCCCAAATCAGGGCAAGCTAAGTACAACTCTGCTGCCCTTTGCTCATACAATAAGGATACCAACAGTTCATTAGAGCGCATCAAGAAGCTGAAAAAGAAAGTGAACTCCAGGAATTGTGCACTCCAGAAACTGGCCAAGACAAAATGGGAAGCAGACTCCAAAACACACCAGCAACCAGTCTTGCTTTGTGGTCCTCAACTGCAGAATACTGTGCTCCAGTATGGGCACGCTCACTTCATGAACACACAATTGATACTGAACGCAATCAATCCTTTAGGATCATCAAAAGGCCTTTGAAACCAACTCCCACACTGTCTCCCTACTGCCTCATGGGGTTTGCACCACCATCAATCTGCCTTCAGTAAAAGGGGAGAGACAAAAACAATGGCATGATCCGACAAATACACAGTATGGACAACACATCCCACCACACATGAGGTTGAAGTTCAGAAAGAGCTTTGCCTCTGAAACTCTCTTACCCTAAAACATAACTCTGGAGGGCTACAGAGTAACAGAATGGCAGGAAATATTGATGATCTTGGAGAAACTGATTCCTTCAGAACAACTCCATCCAGGAAACGAAAATACTGGTGTATGCTAAATCAAGCGAAAGCTGGGGTGGCAAAAACTGTGTGTGACTAAGTAGAAGCTGAAGCATGACCCCAAATGTGAATATGGAGAGCCTAGGCAAACCCTTGAACACTGCCTGATGCAGGGCTTTCTGTTAACATCTTGGGTTCCTGAGGAACTACTGTACTTGAGAGCAGTGACACCACCAGATCTTGGCTAGGGTTTTGAAGTGGCAAGCTGTAATGATGATAAAGTCCTGCAGAGAATCTTCTTTTCAGTTATTAAGACCAATTTAACCACCTTCTTGCATGACTTCTAAGGTGTACGCACACAAGTCTGCAGTGTCCAGGAGGATTCACACTACAGGCTTGATCAAGAGCCTATTAAAGTCAATAGTAGTCTTGAATTAACTTTAGATCAGACACTATGTTTCTATTTTTCAAAGGTGCTGAGCGCCCAACACTCCAGTTGAATTCAATGGGATTTGGGTGCTCAGCACTTCTGAAAATCCAAGCCTATATTACTAAAGTAGCCACTGAATAGGGCATCAGATCTAGTCTCTTGCAATTCTGGCATCCCCCACCTCTGAAAAGATGGAAGGGCTTCCGTGGGAGCACAGGGTGCTTAAGGAATACAAGATGGAGTGCATGTTGTATAGTAAACATTACCCAAGAATATTTTGGGGCTGCCCACATGCTGGAAGCAAATATTTGACTACAGCTGGTTGGAAATATTCCAGCAAAACACATTTTCATCAAATTTACGGATTTATCTAAATTGAAAAATTCTATGGAGATGGGTTTAATTTCAACAAAGTTCCTCTGGAACCCAGGCAGCTTTTAAAACCTGCCTGGTTTCCTGCTAGCTCAACCTCCCAGCTCCTTTGCAACCCACCTGGCAAGCTGCTGTGGAACTTGGACTTTCAGGATATTAAGTTCTGGGGCAGCCAGCCAGCTGCACTGCCCTGGAGGTGGTGGCCTTAGGGCATCCAGGATCCATGGTGCTTTGGCAGGCAGACTGCTTCTGAATTGGGTGTCTCAGGGTTTCCAGGGTGTGGGGTTCTGAGCAGTCAGTGAGGCGAACTGTACAGAGTTCTAGACCCAGTGACTTTCCTTTCATGGAGAATTTTTGGGTTTTGTTCCTAGTCAGAAAAAAACAGATTCTGACATCCTCTTTCTCTGCACAGTTCTACTCATGCCACAGAGGACTGGGAATTAGTGGGGGCCTACTGTATGACAATGCAGTTTGTAACTACTACAGCCCACAGAGTGGGGGATGAGTAAAGAAGGAAGGTAGATGGTGAGGCATCAAACTAATATTCACAAATCAAAGCAGTTATGGTTATCCAATAAGAAAATGCTTCTACAAGGACATGACTCTGCTTTCACATGCACACTGGTGTGAAACCAGGAGTGACTTCACTGATGTTAATGGAATTGCACTGGTGTAATAATGGATAAGGAGAGGAAAAGGCCCCCAGTGTGGTTGGTTTGTTTTCTTTCAAACAAATCTGTACACATGTCACACAGTTAGATGTGTGAATAGTAAATTATTCCATTCATTTCATATTCTTGATGAACAGTAAATTAGTCTAATAACATTTACTGTTCTATTCATTGATTGTCAGAAGGAGATTAGAGGCAAATAGCTTTTAAGTCTTTCCAGCTGCAAACATTAGATTTGTCTAAAGTTCTGATTTTTACTGTAATTGTCTCTGTCTCTGAATCTCAGACTCATAGACTCTACGGTTAGAAGGGACCAATATGATCCAGTCTGACTTCCTGCACAACGCAGGCCACAGAACCTCATCCATCCACACCTGTAATAGACCTCTGAGCTATGACTGAGTTTTTAAAGTCCTCAAATCATGGTTTAAAGACTTTAAGGTACAGAGAATCCACCAGCAAGTGAGCTATGCCCCATGCTACAGAGCAAGGCGAAAACCCAGAGCCTTCGCCAATCTGCCCGGGGGGAAAATTCCTTCCCGACCCCAAATACGGTGATTAGTTAAACCCTGAGCATGTGGGCAAGACTCACCAGCCAAACACCTAAGAGAGAATTCTCTGTAATAACTCGGAACCCACCCCATCTAACATCCCTTCACAGTCCATTGGCATATCTACCACCAGTAGTCAAAGATCAGTCAATTGCCAAATTAGGCTGTCCCATCATACCATCTCCTCTATAAATTTATCAAGCTCAGTTTTGAAGCCAGCTAGGCTTCCCCTTCCTAGGCATCTTTCCCCTGCCAACCTCCCGCTCCGACGCACTCACCCATACCCTCAAAAATACATCATAGTGATACCATGCTGTTGTGCTCATGTAGCACCTTCTAGCCAAGGATCTCAAAGCTCTTTATAAACATTAATTCAGTCTTGTAATTCCTTTTGGCAGGTAGGTAAGCATCATGACCTCCATTTTACAGATGGGAGAAACTTAGTCATGGAGACATTAGGGGCAACATTTTAAGAAGTGGCCAGTGATTCTGATGCCTCCATTTTTGGGTGCCTGGTTTTAGACTTTTGGGCTTGATTTTTCAGACATACTAGTCCCTGGAGTTCCAGCTGAGCTTCAGCTGTAGTTATGAGGTCTCAGTACTTCTGCAAAACAGCCAAAGGGCACCCAGAAATCGCTGGTCACTTATGAAAATTACTTTCTCATTGAGACACGGTAAGTGGATGGCAGATATGAAAATAGAATCCAGGAAAAGTTTGCCTGGTCTAACAGCGAGTGAGACGTCTGTCTAATCTCTGTCTCTAGAGCCTGATGGGTCTCTCACACATGTGTAACTCCATTATGGTTGATATATCAACACAGGTGTTCCTCATGTCCCCATTCACCCCATGGGCTTTATTCCCTGGCGGGACTACATCCCCCAGGATGCACCATAATCTCACTGTGAAGCTGAGTCACCACAAAAGGTCCCATAGTGTATCATGGGAGATGTAGTGCAGTTGGGGATTAAGGACCATAGGGGCCTTGAAGGATCATGGGGATATGGGGACATGAGGAATGCAGAACTAAAACTCCCATGAGGTACCATGACACCTCAGCTTGATACAGAGATTAATGCCAAACCAATACAAAAGGTTTCAAAATTTCCTAATTGAAAATTTTCTGAACTTTTCAGTCTGCAAAAATTTTCAATATTCCAATGCCTGATATGGGACAAAAACAAATAGCAAAATATCAGAAATGTAGGTTTTCAGTCAGCTCTACTGCTGAGCATTACAAGGGAAATGTTGATGACGCCTTAACGATAAAGAAGTATGACTGTATTGTCCTGCACCGCATACAATATTAGACAAATCTGATGGGACTTTTAAAAATGATTCACTAGGCAAGGTCCTTTTATATTAATTCCTCACCATTCAAAGGGGCTTCATAATAATGTGCATCAAATATGAGCCATGTGTTGGATCTTTCCAGTGTTCTTTTCAAAGATCCTTCCTGTACACTCTGGAGTACATAAGAGTTAAGAATAGCCATTGTGTGTACATTAGTGCATTGAGGTCAAGGATGCATATTTTAAGTGATAGGACGCAGTGAAGAATCTAAGTTTCACTGTAATAAAAGTGAGGTTCCTATTAATGAGGAGCATTGTCTGCTGAAGACACTAATTTCACTACAGGGTGCAGTCTTCGAACTTTTCATTCTAATTAGGATTCATTTCCATATTCTTTATCAATTCCTTCTCCTGCTGAAATATTCTCAAATGACCTTTTGTCTTCACTTATGACTCACCCAAAGATTTTATTTTTCCCAAAACAATCGTTCAGCTGCAACTGTGTTTTTCCAGTAAACACATTCAACAATAAATGACCTTGCCAGCTCATGCCTACATAGTGGGAGAAGGGCATCAACTGTACTGAAGCTGCCAGTAATAATGTGTAGAGAAATTAAGAGCTGGGCTTTTAAAGAGCTTTTTTAATTCCTGGAGTCTTTAAATTCCAACTGCTCTGTGTTTTGTTTCAGTACTCATTGTTATCCAATGGAATTCAACCTATGACACTAGCAATCCTCTAGAGAACAGGTGACATTTTGCATATAAAGGCTAATAGATTGCCTGCTAATGAAGAATTTTTCCTTGTCATCTATTCTTCATGGCTTTGTCCAGTCCAGTTTTTACAATGACTAAAACTTCATCATAGTAAAGTAAAACATTAATTTCAGTTGATGGATGATTTGCTGTCTATAATAGGCTTTCAAAATGCTTAGTGATATATACTCATTACCCAAATTATAAAAAGCCATGTTGAAAGTAAGGAGAGGAAAAGTAGCAGCATTATCAAAGTAATCATTCCTACTTTGTGCATATCTTTCCAGAACTTTGGCAAAGGTTGAATTAGGTAAGACAAACAGGAAATCTGTTTGAATCCAAAAACTTTCTAATTATTTATTTTTATTTCTCTGCTACCAAATGATAAACAACAAGTTCAGATTTGTTTAGATGCTATTGCAAATAGGTTTTCTTCCCTGGGTTGGAAGCTATTTTGCTGTGCATGGATATGTTTGAAAATACTGTGACAAGTATCTATCTCCATGATCCCAACTCGAGGCTTACTCTTCTTTTGCAAAATGCAGTTACTAATGGGGAAGATTTATATAACTCAACTTGAAGTTCACCCAAACATCTATTTTCTTATTCAGTACTTTAGTGCTTCAACCATCTCGGGAGGGAGGGGGGAACGTTGCAGTGAAGATGAGTATCTTGACATCAATTAATCACAGTGCTTTGTTATCCAGGTTTCGCTATAGTTCTCACAAACTAACAGAATCAAACAGTTGCTTTCGCTTTAAAGATGCTTTATAGATGAAAACGCATTTACAAATCTTCTTTCAGAATAAAACAATAATCAGGCAGCTAATTAAACACACTATAAATACTAAGCCTTTGAGCTAAAGACCTGTCCGGGCTGTAACATCATCTTTACTTTGTTATGATATGCCAAAAAGCTAATAAAAATATTATTTGGATAAAAAAAGAAAATCGCATTAATGATTTGCCAGAGTGAATGTAGATGTCAAAAATGCTAATCTAGAGAAGCTGTCAGGAGTTTAAATTCATTTTTCACAGATTTGCCATTGTTAATTATAGCTCAGCGCCCAGCACAGGTTAAAACTGTCTGGTGCTTTCAAAACCAGATATCATCCTGCCATCTCTTCAAGTTCTCCTTCTACCCTGTTTCAAATGGATCAATCCAATGCCAATGCATAACGTTTTTCATTTACATCTTTTCTTAGGTTTCCTTATTCACTGCAATTATATTTTTTTCCTCCAATTCTATCCTAATGGGGGCTACTAGAGATTTCATGGGAGAAGTATAATTGGCAATTGAGCATGCCCTTTTTTGGCTTCTTTTCTGAGAACAGATCACATTCTACATTGTAAAAATACATCACTTAATTTAGGGGTCTGCCAGATATTTAGTAAAATAATCTGGAATAATCAAGTCAGGAGGCAATAGCAAGTAGTTTTATTTAACTTACGTTATTAATTTTTCAGATAATATAATTCTTCCGTGTGTCAAGAATCAGTGTTCAGACATGCATAGGAACCCAAACAAAATTCTGAAATAGGTAAATTGACAAACTGCCAAGGCAATCCACTAACTTTCACAGGGTACCCTATAAAAAGGATCCTTTGTTCAGTAAGTGCTGATTGAGTCCCATTAGTAACCATATTCAGGGCCTCAAGTACAATATTAATGCTAATACTGTCGTTAGGGAGATGGAAAGCAAGAAAAAGGTACAATAAACAATCAGCTTACAATATCATTGGACATATTCATGCAATATGTACTGTGATGAGATCCCATAGATCTGAACATTTCTAAAAAGAAAAGGAAAATCCCATTAACATCTTCTGTGTAAATCTCTCAGCTACTTTCGCTGGTGATGACCTCAGACTGTTGTGTTGCTATTTTGCCAAAACCTCAATTGTTTTTCAGTTCTGCAGGGTTGTTGAGTTTTGCCCAAAGATAGCATTTGATTCTGCAACCCTTACTTATGCTGAGTAATACCTACTCACACTGGTGGCCTCACCAGCCCCTGGCATTGCCCAAATAAAGGAGCATGGAGCAAACCCACCCCCCAGTGTTAACAAATATGTATATAAGAATGTGCAAGAACAGCTCCCATGTGTACAGTTTCCTGGGTAAGTGGCTGGCTGTGTGGTAAGTTGGTTGCTGTAGCTGGGTGAGAGGCTGCCTAAGTGAAGCAACAGCTGATTCCCTGCCCCCAAAGTAATAGATGCATGTGCTAAAAGGGAGATCTACCACTCTCCTGCCAAAGACACACATGGAAGGACCTCTTTCCATTTGATGGGGGGGAAGGGAAGGAGGACCTCAGTGTTAGACCCTGCCTAGCTGTTGCCCAGGGGGCTGATTCCCACTAAGTGCTCGTGTGTGAGGACCTATCTTTAATAGCTAGGGCTGACTTAACAAGGCACAGCTGCGCCTCACCCCAACAGGCTGTGGGGAAGATAGCAGTAGCTTCCCTGTAGATTTATGTTCCTGGGACAATGGGAGTGTGGATGAATGGTCTCTCTCGGCAGCCTTCTGAAGATTGGAAAGCTGGGCTGAGAGAAGAGAGTTGAGGGCACAAGAGGTGATGTAGGTCTGAGGTTCTGGTCAGGGCTGCCAGTGGAACAAGAAGTTGGGAACAGTGAGAGTTGAAACCTTGGAGGGAGTCGGGAGCCAGGAGGGAATAGGTGGACTGTTGCTAGTATCCCTCTACACCTCAGGAGCTCCTTGCCTCCTGCCCTCACATTCTGCTTCCCTGGTTTTTTTAGTCTTATTGAGATCGGCAGAACAAACCAAGTTTGATGAAAATTGGTTAATTACTTTGAAAGTTAAAGTTAAATTATGCAGAGTTTGAGACGATGTTCTGTTTAGACACAATCCCCAGTTTAAGATTATTTCAAATTTAAGACAATTCTAGTTTTAGACTGTCTAGTATTTGAAATGATCTCAACTTTATTGAGACAGAAAATCAAAGTTTTCTGAAGACTTACATGTGCTACCTTTGCATAGAATGTTGTGTAAGAAATTCTAATCCATATTCTATTATTTGAAAAATAATTTATAATCAAGGCCACAGGTCCTCTGTGGCCCTAAATTCTGCACAAAGGCCCCTTGAATTTGTGGCACTCTGGTGCAGTAAATTGGAAATTCTGTGCTAGCTTAGTTTAAATTTAATAATAGACATTTTTAATTAAATGCAAAAATGAATCCCACACTAAATATCCTAGCCCCTGTGTTATTTACTTGTACATTGCATTTGAATTTGATGGATAAGCACAGTAGATGGACACTTCTGCTAAAATTATCTCACCAGCAATGAAATATAACAAATCTGACAGTAAAAATTTCATCTTTAGGTTTCAGAGTTCACAGCTCACTACGATGAACGGTTTATGTCACAGCTCTCAGAGCTATTGTTTCAGGATGTCTGCACGGTCAGGAAGACAATTTTAGTTTATATTGGTTCATGATTTCAAAGTTGCCTTCACAGGACTAGAAACATTTTTGAAAAGAGTGAGCAGCCAGACGTGCTAGCTCTGCTCAAGCCAGCACCCTAAAAATAGTAGTTTAGCCGGGAGTAGCACGGGTGGCGGCTGAGATAGACACTGGAACATGTATCCAGGTCATCCAGCTGGGTTTGCACACAGTTTGCTAGCCCAAGGTGCCACCTGTGCTACCGCCAGCTGCACTGCTATTTTTAGAGCGCTAGCTTGAACGGAATTAGTGCGTCTGTCTACTCATACTGGAAATCACGCTCCCAGGAGCAGTGGAGACAAACCCTGTGTGTAAAAATGTCACCTGGTGGCTCTTGGCGTAACACTAAATTAAATGATTTTGTTCACACTTCCCAAATAAATTTATCTCTAGAATGAGGCCATGAATGTAAATAATTAAAGTCCTGATCATAAAAATGAATCCATGCAGACAGACGCTTGTGCCCCTGCAGCACTTGTGGGTTAACGGGCATGGTTCTGATTGCAGCATCGGTGCCTGTACTGCTTTTTTTGAAGTTGCCATCTTTTTTCAAGGCTGTCCAAATGTGAACTTGCATCCTTAGAATCTACTTTTAGGGATACCATGGTTATAACTGCTTGTAAGAGGCAATGAAAGGAAGTGGGGAGCTGTAGGAAGGGTTCTCTAAACTTCAACATGAAATTAAGGATTTGCTTCCTACTGTAAACTTTTGGAACTGGAAAACAAAATCTTCCTATTCTCCCTGCATTTTCCTCAGCACCCTCATCATTGATCCTCTGAACTTTTGGAGATGTAGCATATCAAAATGAGATGAACATACATTAATTTATAAAATAATTTTGGCCGTGAATAAGCGCTATTATAATTCAATTGTAAAACAAGCTAATCCTGCAAATCTTATATGGTGCAGCTGGAATAATACTAAATTCTGAACCAGCCTCATTTAGGTATTGAACTTCCTTGACCCAAATGGGCTGATCTATTGCCAGTGATGCCCAAGTTTCCCTATAGAAAGTTTACTGTAATCCTGATGAAAGTGAAAACCTGGATAGCAGACAGAACCCAAAGTGTGCAGGCTTAGTTGTTGCAAAAGCTTTTTAGCTAGATAATAAAATGAAAATTATTCCTCCTGCTTTTATTGGTGCACAAATGTCTGCTTTACATTCATACAGTTTCTGTCCTATCCTTGGCAGTTGTCTTCTTTGTTGTGTTCTTACAAAGAGAGAAATATCAAAACATTAATTTAAGCTGTCACAATGCAAAGGGCTGACAGTCACATAAAGAATTATCATGATGGCAGAGAATCGAAACAAGTTAGAGCAGGAAAATTAAAGTGACTAGCTAAACAGAACCGAACTTTCTGAAAAATCTAGGGTATTGCCATGACAATTCCAGTTGCTGGAACTTTTTCTTGTGTTTTTCAGCACATTCATACTCAGTCTATTATCAAACTGAAAAAAAAAAAAGAGAGAAAAAGAAAGAAAAATCATGTAATATGTATGCTAGTTTTAGTGAAATGTGTTTCAAAAGAGAGACAATTCCTCTTGTGCTAGTTTAAGAAGTAAAGTTATTCAAATAATGCAAATTTTCATAAAGTGTTCCAGGACTGTGGAAGTTGAAATGAATAAGAATGGTCAGACTGGGTCAGACCAATTGTCCACCTAGCCCAGGATCCTGTCTTCCAACAGTGGCTGGTGCCAGATGCTTCAGAGGGAATGAACAGAACAGAGCAATTATTGAGTGATCCATCCTCTGTTGTCCAGTTCCAGCTTCTGGGAGTCAGAGGTTTAGGGATACCCAGAGCATGGGGTTACGTCCCAGAACATCTTAGCTAATAGTCATTGATAGACTTATCTTCCATGAACTTATCTGTTTCTTTTTTGACCCAGTTATACTTTTGGCCTTCACAACATCCCCTGGCAATGAATTCCATGGGTTGACTGTGTGTTGTGTGATGAAATACTTCCTAATATTTGTTTTAAATCTTCTGCCTGTTAATTTCATTGGGTGACCCCTGATTCTTATACAAGAGTACACACTTTGTCTAAGCCCTCCTGCCATTATATAAAATGCATAATGTTTCTTTGTCAACTTCAGCGCATTTCCATTACGTACTTCATGGATTCTGTAGTCCACAGTGACTCTTCTCCAAGGATCTCAAAGAGCTTAGCAAGAAGTAGGAGGATGCATTACCCTTATATCACAGATGGAGATGCTGAGGAGCAGATCAACTATGAGCTCAAGGGCATACAAGAAATCAAAGACTGAGCTGGGAATAAAATCCAGTTTTCTTGACACCTAGTCCTATGCTTAGCCTTTATACCATGTGCCTCCCTATAAGATACATTCTAGCTCAAGACAAAGCTATGGGCTTGATGCAGGAATCACTGGGTAAAATTCTATGGCCTGCATTATGCAGGCGGTGAGACTTGCTGATTGTAACAGTCCCTTCTGATCATAAAATTGATGACTCTAATCACAAAGTATTCCAATAAACTGTGTAGCTTAGTGGCTAGCTGGTCTAACTATCAGCAAATTGTGAGTCCAAATCCAATAAGGCTGTTTTATTCATTTGAACTTCTATAATTAATTCCTATGCACACAAGCCACATTAAAATACCAGTACCAATGAGTTGCCTTGGTTAGCAAATTACAGGCAACTGAGAAGATCCCTGAAGCTCCGGGATCTGTTTTTCCAAGGTGGTTGAACCAAGGGATTTACATGGATAATGGCACAAGAAAGAGGCACATAAATCCACATGGATATAGGAACATAAGCTCCTTTCCTGGTGTCTGCCATTCAAGTCTGTTTTAAAGCACTGTACATCTAGAAGAACACCTTGTTTGGAAGTCACTTCTCATGTGGCCCTAAATCTGTGCACCCAATTACCATGGTGATGTGCTTCCATTTGAAAGAGAAATTTGACCAAATGATTAACAATCCCCAGGCACATGACAGGCCTGGCCCCACCCTCGGTGATGTAATTGGAAGTTTGCCTTTGGTCACAGAGCGTAACAGGAGTGGAGATGGTTTGTAAATGAGTATTGATCTACGAGCAAATCAGAAAGATTCTTTCCCACATAGAAAAACATGCCAGAGAACTGAAAAATATTAATCGCTGCAATATTAGCAGGTATAGCACCACATATTTAATGGAGTCAATTATTCATGTGGCTTTTATCATCCCACAGATGCTGACAATTTTCAGAGAAAATATGTTTGCACACTACTTTATCTGGCTCTCTCCATCCTCCCCCCCGGCCAGTGAAAAGTGCCAATATGCTTAACTTCTTCTATACAGTCACCAGCAAATGGTGTAACTCTTTCTTTTTCCACTAGCACACCAGGGATGTTTGACAGAACAATGGGTACAGTCTTGACATAGCAACCTGGAACATTCAACAGCAGTTATGGAGTTAATGTGGCTATTAAAATACAGAACCCTTGGGTAAATCGCCTTTTACGAAATCACACACCTTTTATATGACGGACTTTTTGTTTATCACTTGTCTCTCTTTTTTTTTTTTTTTAATCACCGATTACATATTTTTATCAGATACACTTTACTGTGAGGATGACTTTGACCATTTACCATTGTATTATCAGAAATAAGCCTACTAGACCAAGCATTCAAGGTAATTTCATTTTTTTGCTCTGGGAAGTATAATTGAGGAATTACTTTTTCAATGTAAGACAATATCTAAAACTAGTGCCTGCCATGAACCCTGGTCAAATGGATACAATCCTCTTTAATAGGGTCTTTGATAGCATTCATTTAGAACTCTACTGCAAAATTCTGAAAAAAGGCCTTGAATGAAATTAGTTTCCAAAGGAACTGGGATAGTAACAGAAGCTTCTTTCTCCCTGCATTAATGACAATCTTAAAATTTCCTCTGCAATTGCTTTGAAACAGCACATTCATCTACATTGAAAATGTTTGCATAACATTTAAAAACAAGATTGACAAAGAACTTTCCAAGGACAGGAATGTATTTAATTCAATTTTAAGATATCAGAAGATAGGTTCAAAGCCTTGACTATAACCTTTGCTTAAAAAAAAAAAAAAAATGAAGCGTTCTTGGGAGTGGAATATTATTAACTTGGAAAACAAAATATCTGAGTAACTGAACACTGCAAGGTTTGTATCATAATTTAATATGGCCATTGTAACATTCAGTTTAGCGGCAAATGTCATGGGCATGCATACAATTTTGTTTCCATTCTTCATTTATTTCTAACTGCCAATATATTTTTAATTGCTGCTGCACTCAGCTTGGAGCAGAATTCAGAGCGAGTGAGTGCAGACTACTTTTGGGGCCATATTATGCGGTCCTCAGCCCCTGTTGGGTTATATCTTACTCTGTGAGTAGTCTCATTGATTTCAGTAAAGTACTATTCAGCTTGAGTGAGAATGGGAGAACGTGGCTCGTAGGGAAGAGAAGTGCCTCTTTATGTCCCCGAGGCATCGTAGTGTCTGAGCCCAATATGGAGCATGCAATGTGCAAAGCCAGCTTCAGCAGACAGCCAGGGAGTAGAAGGCCTTGTCCAAAGCTTACTGAAGTCCATGGGAGTCTATCCATTGTTTTCAGTGGGTTTTGCATCAGGCCCAGCATTAGCTCTAGGAGAGGATGTCAACAAATGGAACACACTAAACCTTTCTCCAGACATCTGTGTGTTTAGATATATAACAATAAATATTTACACAGATTCTAAAAGTGAAATATGGGACAGCCAGTTGGCCAAAACAGGCGGGGTTTGGCGAAGGGAGGCTAGAATTGATGTTTTACATCCTGTGGAAGGGTTGGCAAATGTTGGGGTGTGACCCAAGACACAGAGCAATATTTGAGCTGCGTAAGCATCAGCCTCTGTGGAATCAGGGAAATGAATCCAGACAAGGCTGACTCAACCGGTCTAGTCTTCCTCTCAGAGATGAATTGAGTTCCATGCTGTGGGGAACTTGGATGAGTGAGCGTGAGCCCTAGGCGATATCCTCCATGCTGAGTGGAATAAATCCAAAGTTCGTTGCATGTCTGCTCCTTTACTTGCAATAGTGGAAGGTAAAAATGGAACAGGGCGTGGCTGGAGAACGGCTGTGTCTGAGAAGACATGGGTTTAAATGAGATCAACATGCTGCAGGAGCAATTTCCTACCCGTGCCCATTCTTTGGCTCATTCTTGCAACTAGGTAGCAGTAACTTGGCAGCCACACAACATCAGGCTCCCCTGCCCCCTCTGTCTTGCTCATCATTTCTTAATTTGCGTCTCTACACACAACTCTCTACACCTGCCCTGTGTGGGATCAAGCCCTGGGAATGTGTTTCTTACAGTGAATTTAGAATGAGATGAACAAGGATTGTTTCAAGAGCAAAGAGCAAACCAAAGTAAGCCTTAAAATTTGATTTTTAGTATGCTCATTGACTCCTCTGGGGGGGTACGGTCTCATCTGTATGTACTTTGCACTAAAGGAAGGGCAGCAGAAATGATTAAACACATGGGGAAAGAGGCTTCCATATGAAGAGAGATTAAAAAGACTAGCTCTATTTAGTTTGCAAAACAGCAGAGTAAGTGATGATATAATAGAGGTATATAGGAGAAAGAATAGAGAAGGGCCTATTTTGGGGTCCTGGAACAATAGTGGGGGAGCTGAGAACCATTGAATCAAGCTATAAACCCTGCATATGATGGAAACCACTTCAAGGCAGGGGGTGCGGCAATACCCCCAGCACCCCTAGTTCCAGCACCTATGAGCTATTTATCCACCCCCCATCCAAGAGTACATGGCTGGAAAGACATGCAAATGTAAATGCAGGAAAACCTGAAAAAATACTTTGTACACAGCATACAATCCACCCATGTAACTCACTGCTGAAGGATATCATATAGGCAAATTGGTCAGGAAGATTTGTAGATGTATTAGACAATTTGAGTAATAAGCTGCAGTTATCACAGCTAAGAGAAAAAAATCTAAGCACTGTTCCTTGTCTTTGGGCTCTGATTGGCTAGAGATGGAATTGTTCTCTCCAAAGGCACAGCATTATTCATTTGACATGGTAGATAATGGTGCTCTTTTTTTTTGAAGCATCGGATTCAGCAGAAGGCAGTGAAAAAGCCACTAAGTGCCAGCTGTACCCAGAATCATATACATAAACTTTGCAGTAGTCAAGTGGCTCAGATATTTTTTTAAACTTTTTTTCTGAGTTCATTATTTTGCCCAAAGTACTCAACTTTAAATAATGTTATAGTCAAGGCTGTGAACTTAAAATTGAATTAAATACATTCTTGTCCTTGGAAAATTCTTTGCTATAATCCTGCTTCTGTGAGTGTTCTCTTAAATGCTAGGCAAACATTTTCACTGTGGATATAGCCTATTGTGCATATACGAAAGAAAGTGTTGTATCTCAGATCCCACTCCATGGTAGCAGTCAACGGATACTGAATTTTAATGGCAGCCCCTGTATTAGCCACTGTTGAAGGTAACTACATGGATCAGTGGTCTGATCTGACATGGTAGTTCCTATGTTATATTAATGTTGATGCTTAAATCCTCATTCCACACAGCCTGAGCATTTTTCAGTTCATATTTTCAGAGCTCTGTCATCTGTTGGAAAGCAATGGAAAGTGTTGGTGGTGAACAGAATTAGTACCTGCCTAAAAATTATATGTAAATTGAGTACAAACTGTCTTTTAAAGTATTAAATACTACTTTTGGGTTTTGAATAGTTTTCTTGCAACTGTCAGCCATCTGCTTAGAAAGGGGCCTGTGCATTCTATGATGGAATCTTAAAAATACATGTTTTCCCCATAAACAACTTTTGTTTGAAAAATCCACACGTATCACGTAATGCAGTCAGTGGCAGCTCAGGCTGAAATGAATGCTTGGGCTAACCACTGTAAGAGGAAATAATTATTTCATTGGATTTAGAGCCTAACTTCAAAATAGAGTCTTGAAATGCACAAAATGCAGCCTTGGATACACGTGTACACCCTCATAGCTACACTGATACACACACCTAGACCCACTCACTTACAGACTCTGATCTGCTACAAAGTCTCCCTTGGACATGTCCAAAATAGGATTGGGGACAGGAGAAGCTTCTACAAGGCAATGCTTGCAGAAATCACATCATGCCATCAGCCAATTTTCTGCCCACGCTGCACCATTTTGTACAGGGACTATTGAAAAAATAACATTGTGATCATATAATTAAAGACTGTATCATAATGCACAAAGGGGCTGATTTAATGTTGCACTGGCAAACTTCATTCTGGCCTTTTCTACCTTTTGAATGCTTGCCGTTGTACTATTCTTTCAACATTTCTTTTGTGTACAAATATAGGGAAAGTTTATGTTTATATGTATACACAAGTGGTATGCTTGCATACAGACACAATTATTCAATTTTCTGACCTTATATTTTTTCTATAATTATTTCATCAGTTTTGTTTACCTGCTTTTCATTATGAAAATGAATAACATTCACTCCCACAAAAATGCTAATTTCCCTTTACATAAAAATGCATTAAAACTTCCTGACTTTCTGTATAAACAAATTTCAGCAGGAACATTCATGGGATGCTGTATAACAAGTAAAGAAGAAATACTGTTTAATTATCCTCCATATAAAATCCAATAAAATGTCCCATCTTTTCTTATTTTTCTGTCCTGGGGATTAACATCAGTCTCTTTGTGATGAGGAATCTGCATTCATGGCTTCTCTAGCTAGATTTAAATAGGAATTATAGTTCTTGGCAGAAAAGAGGAATCCATCAAATATCACAGCATTTGTAGCAGGTGGTCACTGCATTGCTCAGTACAGATTCAGCCTGCTTACCCATCCCCTAAAAAGGTGTGTAGATAGATAGATAGATAAGATTGAATTTAACACACATCTAATATTTGATCCTACAATATTTCCTCCCACTGAATCCAAGTTTGGTCTACAAAGCTCCGTTGTAGCTATGGGTATGTTATGCTTCTCAACATAATCCCCAGTTCAGGGGGGCTTTATGACTTGTCTGGTTTTAAGTGGACAGTGCTGACACCTGTCATGCTTGTTATCAGTCCAGATGCAAATTAGTATTATAGTCCTGTATTATTTTGCCAGAATGCCTTACATTGGTTAACTTGTCTTTTGAGTGAGTAAGCTGCAAAAAACCAACACCCTCTCCCCCAAAAAACACCAAAACCCCAGTCCTGTTTATTTTGATTCTGACTTTTCCTTTGATGCTCTTAGTAGCAAAATCAACTGGATTTTTGGACCTTTGACAAGTGGGAGATCCATGGTGCAAGAACTCCATTCTCAGGGTCAAATTCTACTACCTTTACTCCTGTTGAGGAGCTTTTTATTCCTGAGTAGTCTGCCTGAAATCAAATCACAGAGTAAGGGGGCCACTCAGTGTGCATATGGCTGGCAGAACCTGAATTATTGTTGCGAGAAGAATCTCTAAAGATGCTGATGCACAGTTTGGATCATTATATGAACCTTACTCAAACTCTTCCGGTCTGCTAAACTAGCCCGAATGCCTCATACAAAGAACTTCCTAATGGATGTCATGTGCTTCTGCCTAGGTTTGTGTGCACAAAGGAGAAAATATTATATTTCAAGGGCTAAGATTTTCTTTTGTATTTCTTTTGTATTTCTTTACCCCAAGCAATGAAGAAGCAGAAGGCATACAAGGGTATTGAGAAGAAGCTGAATGCTCTGGGATGGAGTTTGTGTAATTTTCCCCAGTAAGTCTATTTTGCTCGTTTTAATAGACTCTCACATTAGAGAAGCTGAAACGTATTCTATCACTGGGTGCTCATTTTACTTAGCTATTTGACTGGCAAGGGCCATCTGTTCTCTGCTATACATCCACTTGTGTAGCATCTATTGTTGTCAATGGGAGTCACACACACATGGATCAATGGAAGAGTGTTCCTCTAAGTGTTTTGATCCCTTGAACATGGATTTTTCATTTTTCCTTGTGTGCATATAATGCTCTCTCCATAATAACACTTGTGAATTTAAAAATTCATATTGATCTTGTCATAGACTTAAAATTGGTTTATAAAAAGTTCAACATTAAAAAATGGCTATAGTTATGGAACCTGAAGGAAAGGAATCCATCACAACATGGGAGTTATAGGAAAATATGTCCTTTATCTTTGGTACAGTGCTTGGCAATACTTAAGATGGGTTGCAGCTAGGATTTAGGCATGTATGAGTGAAAAAAAATGGCAGATATTTAGTGATAGAGGAATTTCAAAATCTATGTAAATTAGGTATGGATAAGCACCCAAATGTTTGGCTGATTAAACAAAATGTACTATTCTCTCCAAATTTTACTTCTCTAGAAAATTGAACTGAGACTCTTCTAGCAATAGGTTCTTGCATGAGATTTCCAAAATACTTCCAGACTCGGTCTGGCTAGACATACTGCATGCACAACTACTGCCAAATTTCTAGCACTTCCAATCTCCAATAGCCCAATATAAATCAGGCCTATCACCATTAAAGTGAATGGAGTTACAAGAGCATTGATTAGATCTGGGACCTAGATGTGCAGAGGCAACAGGGAACAGAGACCAAAAAGAAAGTTCACCAAACATTTCAGAAACTCTAGTTCTACCCAGATTCAGTGCTAGATGTGCACAAAGCTTTGAAATAGGGAGTCTTAATTTTTCCATCCCCATTGGACAGTCTCATTGCTCTTAATTTCTCCATCAAAACAAAATGTCCATGTTTGTCTATTAAAATATAATCCACTAACTGTGTAATATTTAAATTAATAAACATTTTTTCACAATAAAAAAAGCATATGCTCATACTGGAACTTCTCCCAAGCCACTAGCACCGTGATAACATCTTACCATATCCCATGCCATGGATCATATGATCTGTACAATTTTGATTGATTTTAATTGACTTTTGCTGCATATAGCGAAACCCAGTTGGAAACGTTCCAAGACACTGCTAGCGAAGAATTGTGGGTGGGTGCATGTTTTGAAGTGATGGTAAACATTGTGACATGTACTATGTGTATTACATATTCTGATATGCACATTTGACTTTTGTTGCCTTCACTTTTGCATAGTGTTTTTCAAGTTGACATTCCCATTTGCCAATTTCAACAGAAGTCTGCTGCTTTTGGAACACCGCTTGCCAGGGTGTGTCACTGTTGGGCCCACACTTGCAATCTTTACTCCTGTGAGAAGCCCCATTGAGGTCACTGAGACTATTCACATAAGCAAGGCTTCTCTGTGTAAGCCAGACTGGCAGAATTGAGCCTATAAAGAGTACAGTAAACTTAAATGGAAAAGGGTGACTGGGGAAAGTTAGTAGCAATCATCATGCTGTGCAACATAATCCACCAACTTCTAATATAATTACCACCACCTAGAAGACTTTCCTCTTTTAGTGTCATCAAATCATTTTATTCTTCCAGAAGATGCTAGTAACTATTAGCCAGAACATCTTCTGAATGCAAGCCCAGTGCCTTATCTACAGGATCAAGATCTGCGTCTACAGTGGGGTGGGTTTTTTTCTGCTGCAGCACAAATTCTACTCACAGAGACCAAGCCAGCTCCTTTGTGGTTATTATCCAGGGCCAAATCCTGAGTGGCCCTGAGCACCTGCAGCCCTTATTGAATTCAGTGGGGGTTAGCATCATTCTGGATACTTCCATACAACTAAAACTAAATGTATTGTGGTGCTGCTGCTGTGCTGGATAGGACATTAAAAGAAATTGCTTTATGTGGTTCAAGTCCACATTATATTTTCCTTGTATGTATATTTCTTATACACAGTCATGCTGTCATCCTTCTGCAGCCTAGAAGAATTTACCAGTAATCTGGAACTCCATGCC
Source organism: Emydura macquarii macquarii (assembly GCF_026122565.2). Taxonomy (NCBI): domain Eukaryota; kingdom Metazoa; phylum Chordata; order Testudines; family Chelidae; genus Emydura; species Emydura macquarii. The sequence continues at coordinate 33,258,646 of NW_027131390.1, read as the reverse complement.
TTTGGCCTGTGAGCTGTGTGTAATCAGGCTCAATGACAAGCAGTGGGAGACAGCTCTCCCCTAGGACAACTATTAGGCAACGTCCATGGGAACCTAAACATATGACTCAATACGGATTAACAGGGTACAGCAATGTATGGAAGCTAGAGCCGCTGTAGAGGAGTGGCACTAATTCACTAGACTTGTTCTGGGCAGAACACAGTGGAATCAAAGCTATTAAATCTGTGCCTCTCTGAGATATTATTCTCATCATACGCATTCCTAGAGTTTACCCAGCAAACTGCCTTGCCAGGAGCCTTCTCTGCATTATAACAGGCCACCTACTTCCTGTTAGTAATCTGAGAGCAGAAAAATATTTTACCTAGAAGCATCAGACAGAAACTCATATTTCAAGTACATTACGTGGTTCCTATGTTTTCAGAAGTGGTGCCTTTCTGAAGATTGGCGGCGGGGGGGGGGGGGCGGGATAGAGGGAAAGAATATAACAACAGGTAGAAGTAACATCTCCAAATAGACGCCATTCCCTTCACCTGGTGCTTCCCCTTTGGACCCCCAATATTGCTGTAATCCCTTGACCTTTAATTTGTCCTTAGCCATGACTACTAATTGCAATAGAGATGAAGAGAGATAGAGAGAGTGCAATGTTTGAGCAAGTTATCTATAGCCTGGGTTTCTGTCTTTTTAATATATTTCTTGGCAGAAAGCACTGATTGTTTTCATTGATCTCTGCTGCATCTGGTTTAATTTTTCTTTCTTTATCTTGAAGTCCCATGCTTATGCCTCTATCTTTGCCAGGCTGTTCATTTGCTGCTGGCTAATCATGGGTTTGCATTTCAGTTAGTTGCCTATTTTCTCCATTTTTCCAGTCTATTGTCCCTATATTTTTCTGCAGATTTTGTCCTATTTGTGCATTGACAAGTGGCTATCAATTAATCCCAGTATTTCTCCTGCTGGGTTCTTCTTCTTTGCATCACCAAGGGCTTAAGTGAGACTTGTGTGAGGCACGAGCCCAGCTGGCCCTCTGTACAGGGAGACTTTCAGCGTTGGAGAATATCCCTCTTTTGCAGTCGCTGATTTTACTTAAATAATGCTCCCTCTCTGTGCTATACTTTAATTTCAGTTCCACATTGCAAGGGTTGATACTTCTTGGATAAAATACATTTCTGTCCCTTTTCATCCGTGATTCTAACTTTGTGTCAGGTTCTGATTTCCTGTGCTATAAATCAGGAATATCTCCATTCAGTTGTTACTTTGGTGTAAAACTGGTATCAAACTCAGGCCCTTCATAATATCTTACCCTGATTGTGTATGAAAGTGAACCTCTCAATGATGGTACTGAAAAGCTTTGCAATAATATAAAATAATACTTTGCATCTTGCTAGCATCTGTCATCTGAGGTTATCACACGCTTTACAGACATGAATGTATTAAGCTGCTGAGGTGTAAACAAATGTCATGATTGCCATTTTAACATGCGGGAATAGTGGCACAGAGAGGTTAAGTGATTAGCTCAAGGTCACACAGCAAGACAGTAGCAGAGCCAGGAAGAGACTCCAGATCTCCTGCCTCCCAGCTCCGAGCCCTAACCACTAGACAACTCCATCCTTACAGACATAAAGCTGAGCTGGGTGGTTATTAACATGATTTTTTTTTTGGGTGTTAGTTGCACTGTTGGCCAAATTCCAGTTGCATCTGAAGGTACTGACACCTGTAATTGTTGTGGCTGCCCAGTTCACTGGACTCCTGAAAGCCAGCCGCACCATAACTCAGAGGCAAGCACTGGAGTTGCTTCAAGAGCTAGGCCTTGTACTGGGACCTTGTGGGCCCCAATAATCGCTCAGACCCATGGCTAAGTGCACGGATGTTTTACTAGGGCTAGCAGGGAAGGGGAAGGTTGCAGATACCCTAGGGACAGAAGCTTAAACAGTCAGAGTTCAAAGTAAGCAATAGCCATTCTTATTTGGGTCTCTAGAGCAGCCCAATAGAGAGTCAGGGCTCCTCAGGTCTGGTGCCTGAAAATAGGCACATGCAGATTTCCACGCCAGGCTCAGTTAGTGTCTCTCATTGGGGCCCCTCTGCACTGGCTCCCCGCCCCGCTGCTGCTCCTACTGCCCTGTAAATCCCACACAGACCTGCATCCAGCCGTAACACCTGGAAATCACAGCCCGTTCCACGTGCGACTCTGCATACAGTTCCTGGGACTTCTCTCCAGCTCCCGGCTGCCATGCAACTTCCACTCCCCTCCCAAACAGAACCTGGCCTCTGCCTGGTTTGATCCTTCCTACTTACCTGGACAGGGGAAGGGGCTAATGGGAGTTGCAGTCTCCTGCTTGCCAATCTATTCACTCATCCCACCTTAAATAGGTATCTGGTGTTGCTTTGCATTGTTCAACTGCTGCCAGGTTTCACCCCAGAGGTGACTGCATTTTAGTGTTGGTTAGAGAAAGTCTGCATATAAGTTTAAGCTCCAAGCCTGTAAAGCAGTGGGTCCAAACCTGTGGCCCACAGGCCAGAAGTGGGCTTTCAAAATTGCTGGCGCACCCCTCCCGCTGGCTGCAGAAGGGAGCCGCTGCCTGAGGACCCAGGTGGAGCGTGTTGCTGTGGGGCTGAAAGACGGTGCAGGCTCCTTGCTGAAGCCAAGTGGACAGGAGATCAGTGCTCCCCTCCCCTTGGCTGTAGCAGAGAGCATGGTAAAATGCTCTGCCTAGGTCCCGGGTCCCTGCTGGAGTCAGCGGGAGGGGAGCACTGAACTTCTGTCTCCCCGGCTGCAGAAGGGAGCTGCTGCCTAGGGACCCAGGTGGAGCGCAGGGTTCCCTGCTGCAGCCAGGGGGACGGGAGATCCTCCTCTGGCTGCAGTGTGGGAAAGGGAGGCACAAAGGTGCAGAGTGATGTACACAACTCTGCCAGGATCAGTTAAAGCTGGCAAGATGCAGTTGCAAGGCATTATTATTATAGCTGTATTTATTATTTATTGAGGGTCTTAGATTGCCTTTACTGGGCTAAGCAAATCATCAGTTTTTGATGGATTTCTCTTTTTTTGTCTGCTTTTACTTTATGCCAAGTAAAGCCTGGCCTGTATGCTATATGAATGTGTCTGTATGTTTGGTCATGTATTTAACAGCCAATGAGGCTTTAGGAGAAAAGAAAAAGTGTGTGTGTGTGAGAGTGAGAGAGAGAGAGAGAAATCTACTGGGAGTAAACTGTGGAGTGGTGAAGTGTTTGAGATCGTCCGCCTGCCATCAGTGCATTAATTTGAGTTCCTTTGTTTTCCCACCCCAGTTCAAAATAATTCCCATCTACTTTGCCTCCCCATCTAGCATACAAAAGAAGAAGTCCCTTTTTTTAAAATGGAGGGAGTGGGAAATTCTGCTGTGTTAATGAAGCATTTGATTCAGAATTCTGCTGTTCCTGCTCCTGGGACTTTAAATAACTTAAGGTCCTAATATTGGAATTGATTTCATTGCAATCGGTCTATCTCCTCTGCTTGAGTAAAATTTCTCAGTTTTCGTATTCTTCTTTTCCTGCCTGGACTCCATGTGTAACTCACCCTCTTTTTTGCTTACATGGAAGATGTAATCACATCTTTGATCCATATGGCTTTTAATTTATTATTTCCCCCCATTGCATAGATGTCTTTTCTCATTTTTTCTGTCAGGCTCGAGGTTTGGCTCCTGTTTATCTAACATTCTGTTCCTTTTCTGGGCACTCAGTCAGCCCATTGTATTTCCTGAAATTAAACACTGGGGATTTTTGAGTATTATTTTCTTCATCAACCCAGGGATTATCTTCCACCATTACAGCTTTTCTCACTTTATCTGTTGTTCTACTTCATATTTTATGGCTCTCACTATATTTAGGAAAATATCTTTTTTTTTTATCTTTACCTCTCCAAATCTTTCCCTACATAGATACCTGACTTAAAATGTTCAAATCCCTGCCTGTGCAGCGATGTGAAGCAAAAGATAGGTAGGATATTCTAACTTGTCCCAGTGAGTCAAAGGTAGAGCCAAAACAGAACCCAGAGTTCTTAACCACCCCTCCAAGGAAGAAAAGCATTGTGACTAGAGCAGAGGACAAGCATTCTGAAGATCTGAAGTCCTCTCTGGCTGTTGTTGACGTCCACTCCTTTTCTGTCATTTGGGGAAATGCTTTCTGTATATTGTTTCACTCATCTATGAAATGGGAACATTAATGAACCAGCTGCTGTATTTACTGCCCTCAAGTGAATGGAATCAGAACTGGATAACTGTGTGTCATAAGCCTTATACTGTAGACAGGTATTGAAGATTCTCTTTTATAGAGGGAGCTGTGGCTTTGGCACAGGAGTTTGCTCACTGCTGCTACCAGGAAGCTCCAGGTGATCCTGATGTCGAACATTGACAACAGTAAAGTTCAAGGTGGACATGGATTTGTTACATTACTTCCCAAGAGTTTTATGAGCCTTAATTCTTTAATACGTGTAAAGCATTTTGAGAGAAACCCTAAGAAGATATAGACGTGCAAAGGATTATTATTAAAAACTCTTTCCTTTTTCTCCAGGAGCTGCTAAAATACATTTACAGTTTATATCCTTTTTTTTTTTTTTTTTGATGGGCATTAAACATTCCCATATGAATTAATAAAGCTTGGGTTGATTTTTTTTTTTTAAACCACCTGTCCATTTAAAAAAAAATACTGAGGTGTTTTGTTTTTTTTAATTATTATTATTTTGCTTAGTGATTTTTTTGGATTTCAGTAAAAGTAACAGTGTGCAAGATAAGTTGTGCAACAACATTTTGCAAGATAAGTGAAGAGAGATCTTTTTACAGAACAATTATGAAATTTCAAAGCACCTTATAAATATCCTGCTATCTGTGTACAGAAGATAAGCATATTTTAGTAAGAGTTATGACAGGCTAACAAGGAAAATGCATAGGACCGCTGTATAGCTAGGGGAAGCTGGAATACCCACAGAAATATCAGCTCCTTGGGGCTTGAAGGTTGCTCTCAACTTTCAGGGAAGAGCAAGGACTGAGGGCTTGTTCATACTTACCTGGAAATTCGGCAGCAGTTGACGGGAGTTACGCAAACCACACAGAGTAGTTTGCTTAACTCCCGTCGACTGCTGCTGCATGCTGTTCACATTGCGCTGAGCTGACGGGTTCCCGTAGGCTCAGCGCTACGCTAGTTGAGGGGATGGACTTATTCAGTTGACTCCCTCATCGATTGAGCGGGTCTCACTGACCGCTCAATCGATCATGAAAGATCGATCTGGCGGTGGCGAATTTGCTGCCGCCAGTGTAAACATAGCCTGAGAATATAAGGAGGGGGTCTTCTGAAGCTCTTGCTTCCCTAGCCTAGTGCTGGAACATCAAAGAGGAAACGCAGACTAGAGGAGAGGAGAAAAGTGGAGAAGAACGAGTAATCTCATGAAAGGGACTTCTAATTTCGCTCCTGGTTTGGTGTACACATGCAGTTATGGGCCTTAGTCTCCTCTATCTTACAGCAATGTTACACCAGTGAACTTCAAGGCGTGCAGTAGATTTGTGCCAGATTTACACCACTCTAAGTGAAAGAATAATCGGGCCCAAAGCTCCACCTTTTATTGTTTTCTTTAGTTTCTAGCAGATGGAAAAGGGAGTCAGGAGATTTAGGGTGGAATCCTGGCTATTGAAGTCTATGGTAAAAGTTCCGTTGACTAAAAGGGGGCCGCTGACCCACAGGTTCTGTGTTCTGTTCCCAGCTCTGCCCCAACTTTGGCTATGTCAACGTTATACCCTCTGTTGGCATAACTTATGTCACTCAGGGGTGTGAATAAACCACCCTCCAGAGCTACACAAGTCACGCTGACATAAGCATTCGTGTGCACAGCGCTATGTCGGCAGGCGAGCTTCTCCCACTGACATAGCTTCTGCCATTCTTGTAGGTGGCTTTTTTTATGCTGACAGAAGAGCTCTCTCCTGTCAGCCCCTAGAGCAGTGTTTCTTAACCTGGGGTTTTAGAGGGGTCGCAAGTGCAGAGCTGGTGTATTGGGGGTGGCAAGAAAGGCATTTGCCTGGAGCCACAGGGGCGCCATGAAACTAAGTTACATGCCTCAGCCCCGTGGGGGTGGGACTCAGGCTTCAGGGGTACAGTAGTTTGGAAAGGTTAAGAACTACTGCCCTAGAGCGTCTTCACCCGATACGCTACAGCAGCGCAGGTGCATTGGTACAGTATATGTAGACATGGCCTGTGTGGGTGTTCTAGGGTGGGTCACTTCACCTCTCTGAGCCTCTGTCTCCCCCTCTGCAAAGTGAGGATAATAGTCCTTCCCCAACGTCATGAAGCATTTTGAGATCTCCAGCAGCAAGGGTGCAGATAAAGACAAAGTTTTCATGATCACTGTTACTGTTGCACAATTACCAGCATAAAAACACTTGGTGATCTAACACCTTGACCCTTAACACCTTGATCTAACACAGACCCTCCTGGGAACATAGCTTCACAAGCCTTTAAAAGGGCCTTATAACTGTGACAGACTGATGTGTCCATTTATTGCTTTTTTATCATGTATAAAGGGTTGTCTGTCTACCTCTGATTGTGCTTTGACATTAGAATATCAAAGCTTTTCTCTCCTGTTTTTGCAGGATGACTCGTTGGAGGCCTTAAGAACTGGCGTGGGGATTTTCTCAGTCCTCAGTTGAAACGGTGGGGTGTTGAGTCAGAAAGAGATTTTTTCCCCTAAGAGTCTGTCAGGGGTTGGCACTAAGCAGCTATTAGCAAAATCAAGCCAAAATGCCAAAGTTTTTTTGGAACAGGTTGCTGTACTCGCCTCTGGACGGCGCCACCTCCTGGCGGTTATGGGGATTACCTCAGTCAGGCTGATGCCCCTTCCAGCGGTTACACACCGGCAGTTTTGCCTCTGCAACTCTTCTCTTCCTCTCAGGAACCGTAGTTGTCCTCTTTGTGACTCAGCCCTCCGGTCAGGTCACTATCGTGGTCATAGTTCCTGCTCTCCAGCAGCCTCAGGCAGTCTTCTGCTTCACTGCCTCACAGGGCTGCTCCTGCAGTGGCCGGCAGGGGAACCAGGCCCACCCTTTACTCCAGATTCCTGGCCAGGGACCCTCTACACAACAGAGAAGGTCCATTCCCTGCACCTTGCTGCCTTTCCCTAAGCCACTTCCATACCTTCTGGCCTTCCCCACTTCTCTGGCTTTGCCAGTCTCTTCACTCCCTCTTCCTAGGGAGTAACCTTAAACAATTCATCTCCACATCCCCAAACACTCCTCCCTCTTCACAAGGAGTGACTGCAGCTTTTCCCAGCAGCCCCTTCTGTTGCCAGCCCCACCTGTCCCTCACAGGTAAGCTTCTCTCCAATTAGCTACCTCCAGCCGAAAGCTCCCCCATTTGCCACCTAATAAACTGATGGGGCCCAGCTGGCCTAATTCAGCTCTTGCAGGGCTGAATTACAGTTTTATACTGTTTGACTAAAACTCTCTTCCTCTCTTAGCAGGACTCCAGCTTTCAATCTCCTGTATCTTGTGGAACTGTATTCCAACAACTTCCTTAGTCCTCCAAGAAGTCCTCTAGCAAAAACAAATAAATCATGGCTGGCGGCCTAGCAATTCTGGGTGCTTTGCATTCTGGGAGTGTGCTTTGAGACAGCTGAAGGGGCCTTGATTTTCCAAAGACAGGTAGGTGCCCAACACTTCCAGAAAATCAGGCCGAATCAAGCTAGACACCCAAAAACACTAGTCAGGCTACTTCTAATGTACAATCAGGCAAAACTTTTCCTCCCTTAGGTTTCAAATGAACGTCCATCCATCCTTTTGGGTTTTCACTAGACATCATAAAAAACGTAAGAGGGCATAAGCTTATCTTTGCCGCTGCTGCAGGTGACCTTTAACACAACCTGGCCATGCCATTGAGGTGCCAAGGCATTTATTCTGGCACAGCACTCACTCCTTCCATGCAGTAGGAATGGGATCCAATATTATCAGCACCTGCAGGTTCACAGGCCAGTTTTGGCTTCCAGCAGTCATGTCTTTGTGTAGCGGATGACATTGCAGGAATGATGAGGCTGAAGGCAATAGCTGTGATTGTGAATTCCCCAAACTGCAGTCATTAGGTTTTAATTCCTTCAGGAGCACTCTAAAGTCTGCATCTTCAACAAAGGGGACAGACTTGAAAGACTTGCAGGCAATCGTTACCTCCCAGGTAGCTGCGTTATTCACAGGGCCAGAGCCGAGCAGGGGAGGGGGAAGTTAGTTTTGTCTCTTCAACTGAATGATCCTTGTCTCTTTTACTTTGTTTTTTTGGGATCAGCTGCAGAGAGGTCACAGATGAAACTGTGGAAGCTGGAGGGGTCAGAATGTGTTAAATGGAACGTGAAGCACTTGATGGTACAAGCCACTGCTGGACAGACTTGGGGTCAGATACACTTCCTGCCTCCATGTCACCGGCTGCTAGATTAATGTCACGAGCACACAGCATGTGTCTGATTAGAAGGCTTGGTCCTAGTTGGCGTTACCTATGACCTCCGCTAATGCTTTTTGTTTGTAGCAAGAGCAACAAGCTTTCTGCTCATCACTGAGGTCCCATGTATGGTGATACTGAAAAGATCATTCTGGTCTTTTACTGCCTACCGATTACAGGTTTTAAACACTGGCCGCCATGGTGCAGGCAGCAGTGGCATCAGAGGAGGGGGGAATCATTATCCTCTAGTCTGGGACTGATTGTTTGGGCTTGGGAGAAGACTCCCTTTCTGAAGTCGATTTCTACCTTTGGGTATTTTTTTCCCTTTTCTTCTCTCACTTTCAGCTTGCACCAGGAGGGCAGAACAGAAAAAAAAACTGCTGTCAGATTTCTCTCTTCCTTTTTCTCAGTGGATTTCAATTCTAGTCCATGGCAGAACAAGCTAGTTTCTCCAGCGGGAAAAAGTAGTTAATGAGTTAGGGAACCTCTGTCGCTGAGGGGCAGTTTCCCTGTTTCAGGGACACTGAGCTGCTTGTGTCAGCAGCACGGGAGGGGGTGGAAATCAAAGAGAAGGGGAGCCAGGTGTGAGGCACTCAGACAACAGGATTGAAGGGAGGGCAGTCAGAGGTGGCTATTTGGAAGGGGGGGGTCCTAAGCTCATGAGTGGGACTCAAGAGGTTGATGGCATAACAGCAGGAGCAGAGGTGATGACCATAAGAGGGAGGGGCACTGGTATTTCTACAGAGACCCCTTTGGGGGCCCTCACAATATGCCCCAATCCTGAGCCGGGGGAGCCCTCCCAGGGAAGAAGCCTTAGCAGAGAGGGTTTTAAAATGGTGGAACGTGAACTGCCCTCAAAGGAGAGGGGGTCTGGGAGTGGCAAAGGCAGCGGCCTTCAAAGTGCACGGATGAGATTCTGCACCTCAAAGGGGCACAGAACAGAACTCACAGTCCAGGGCAAGAAGGGCTGGTCCTGGAACTAGAGACACTTCGGGTGTAACTGAGATGGCATGTCTTAAGTCCCACAGCCTCTCCAGGCTGCTGTATGGGCCAAACCGCAGCCTGGAATCTCTGCAACACTACATGCTCTGGCTTTGCCCTGACATGCCCTTCTTGACCCCAGTATACCCCGTACGCCACGGTTTGCAAAGAGGGTCCTGGCAGGACAGTCTTACAGCTATATTCCATGGTGACTGCACCAGAAGGATTCTTGCCCTGGCAGATACAGGGCTTTTACTTGGCTCTGGCTCTTTTACCTGGCGTAAAGGGGTTGGAGTTGGGATGAGAATCTCATGGTGTGTATCTCAAAGATCGCCAAGAGGACAGACTCAAAGGGCTGGTCCTCTACACCGCTCTCATGACCTTCCTTGTGAATAACCTCATCTTGCTGGCCTTAGTCCTCCCTCCCCACATCCTCCTGCTGAAGGTGCAGAGTGGGCAGTTACCTTGGCTCCACACAGCAGTAACTAGTGAGTGGCTTTGCTTTCGAAACCTGCTGGTTAGCCAAGGCAACATGTCGAGGGCGTCTCCTCCCATCCGCCCACAGCCTGGCGAATAGCTATGCAGCCGCTACCCCTCAGACTTAGTCGTTCGGTCCCTGGTGGCTCAGGGGACCATGCGCCCGAGCAGCTCAGGACCCCCTGACTGCATTGGGCTCTTTGTTGGCTTGCATTTGAAAGCGGTAGGGTGCCCTGATGCTCGGTTGCAAGGATGTTGCTGGCGTGCTGTAGGGCTTTGTGATTTACAGCAGAAAAGAGAAACATCTCAATCATTGCCTTTTACATAGAATTGAAAACACAATAATGGACTGCAGTGTCAACCAGAGGAAGCAGGCAACACCCCCAGAAATATATATGTCTCTTCTGCCAACCCGGCAGCGCTGAATGACTTGCCTTCATAAATCAATCTTTAAAAATAAATCACTATCATAACCACCACCCCTCCCACAAAGCACGCTGTAATCAGCCTCTACTTCCCAGACCAGCTCTACAGCCCCTATCTTCAGACACCCCCCAATTCAAAAACACACCATCAGCAGCTTCCCCTTGCATAGGCACAGGGCCCTTACATGGGGGGGTGGGGGGGGGCGGAAGGATACACTTTACCAGGACCCAGAGGCCCTTGCCCAGCCCAGGATGCAACCCCTAGTAAGATGAGGAAAAAATTGAGGCTAAATTGTAGATCATGCCTGAGGATATTTATAGAAACTTATTTCCCTGTATCTATGTATCTATTGTCCAGATCCTGTGAGATTTGCTGGAGCCAATCAGAAGCAGTGTTAGAGCAGTCTCAAGCATCATTCTGCTGGCACAGCCCAGGTCCTTCTCTAGTATAGAGAGTGTGTGCTTGTGCAGTTAATCTCAAACTACAAGGCCTAGTTTGAGACTGAGACAGAGAGATTTGTGCTCCCCTCTGTGACATGGTCTAGCATATCAAGATCAAGAACTACCAGTCCCAGAGTTCCTTGTGCATAGGCAGGAAGGAGGGACAGCTGGTGGGAGGGGTGAAGCAAAGCACCATAAGACAGTGGGAGCCAGTGCTGCTGCTGCTGCTAGGATTTGTTTGACATTCCGTTCAGTCTTAAAATATGTGACACTAGAGCCTGGGGAACTGGAAAAAGCTTCTAAATGTCTACTTCACAAGTATCCTACAGATCTTTCCGAGAATTGTCCTTGTGAAATGTTGCACCTGAAAAAAAATCTTCAATTCTACTTTTGGAAAAGAATATGAACTACCCCCACTTATCAAATGAGATTTACAAAAAACTGCAACTAATTTTCAGTGAAGTGTGCATAGCCCTATGGATTTTTTGCACACTGCCAGTGACTGTGGCAGAAGCAGAAAGAAGTTTCAGCAAGCTAGCACTCATCAAAAACCTGCAGGCATTCTACAATGGGGCAAGAATGGTTAAGCCACCTAGGTATCTTGTCTATTGAGTGTGAACTTGCAAGAGAAATTGACTGGGGATTAATTCATGATTTTGCAATGAAAAAGGCCAGAAAAATAAAGCTTAAACGTTAATTGGCCTAATTATAAAATGTTTGCAGTCAGATTGGTCCATTAGAATAAAAAAATAAATGAAGCCATTGACAGGAGAGAATATCTTTATAATAACCAAAAAATAGTCAGCACACTTGTAGGACTTAGGCTGGGTGTTATGTTAAACAAAAATAGCAAAGAGGGGCATTTTTCAGAAATGTAGACTATGTAACGGTAATTTCAAACTTTTTTCACGGCTCATGAGATTGGACATCTGGGATGAGGGATTGTGGAATGTGTGTGTAGGAGGGAGTCCGTGTTACAAGTTTGTACTGGGCCAGAAAAAATTATGCTTGGGCGCTGTATGGGCGAGGCAGGTGAACAGATGATACCGTAAGTGCTGTTGTGCCAGTACTTCTGTGAACAAATTACTCAGGTCTCCTGCACATTCCCAAATCATTCTGCCAGAGATCCTGGCAGAAAACTGTCATACAAAAATGCTTTCTCAAAATAACTCTCCTACCTCCTGAATCCAGTATAAAAACAGCCCCGACATATCCATCTATAGCATCTAATATTCCAAGAACGCAAAACTGTCCTCTTCACCCTTTTAGGCCCTAATCCTGGAAAATTTACATGCATAACTTTAAGCATGTGAGTTGTACCAGAGATTTCACTGTGCTTAAAGTAAAGCATGTGTATGTCTTTGCAGGATTGTGCCCTCATGTGTAACGGTAAAAGAAATCATATGCAAAGAGCAATATGTTTTCATACTTAAGCCACACATTATTTAAACAAAGTTTTTCTTTTGCTTTTTAACTGGTTGTGCTATCTCTGCACTTCAGCTTGGACTTGTCTATTTCACTCTAGTTTCTAGTCAATCAGTTTCACTTTCAGACACTTCTGCACCAAAGTCCTGGTACAAGTTTGGGGTTGCACAGACTGCAGGGGAAATAGCTTTCTTTAAAACAACCCTTTCCATTGAAACATTTCTGCTCTTAAATTTTGTAAAAGTTTGTCTTTACACAAATATATATTTGGAGGGACAAATGTGACTTAACTGAGTCCTTTCAAGGCAAAATGCTTCTCTGGAAGTAGTACAGGAACCTAGTTTTTTATTATTATTACTATTATTAATAATAATAAAGATAAGTAGATTTGTTGACATTACAAGTTTTTCTTACTCAGGTAAATTGCTTTTAATTTCTATATCATTTGGTTACATAAGCAAAAACGCCAGTGTAATGTAAGAAAAATTCTAATTACCTCATCTAATTAAAAACTGTCTTAATTATATTACAAAATAATTAATGTCTTTTGATACTTACAAATCAGACATTCCCACTGTGCACCTCTCAGGGCCAGAGGGATGAGGAACAAAACAATAGGAATCCCTTTTTCTAGAAGACAGATTCCCCAAGGATTTAGCTTGGCCGGTCACCAGTCCTGCTCATGAGAACAGGGACTCCTACCATGGGCAATTGTTTGGCTGGAAATCCTGAACCAGCCCACCAAGTCTCAAACACAATGGTCCTATGCCATTTCTGTCATCAGAATGCATGACACCAACACACACAAGTATTTAGCCTGCACAAAACACTGGGGAACAGCCCCTCAGCCTCTGCATACCAATTTGCCAATTAGATTCTGTGTCCTATAATCAAGGTCTTTTGGCAGTTGCAGATAATGCTGGATGAGGGAGCAGTACAGTTGAAGTGAGAGGGCTACATGTCCCATTTTGAGAGGGGCCCAAATCAAACTTGGGTTCCAAACACCCCTTGGCTGTGAGGAGGTCAGACCTGAATTTCTTGTCTAGTCCTGCCTCTATACTGTGCAGAACAAAACCCATGGACCTGCTCATCCTTAAGCACCAGAAACTTTGTGGCTGGGACTGTCTCTAGTCCCATTGTAAACCATGCTTTTTTTACATTAGCTTTGTTGAAGGCAGGCTTATAGCAGAACTTCATCTAACTGGTTATAAAACTCTAGTGTTGCACAACAAGTGCTATCCTGAACCACTAGTGGAGGCCTCTTCGCACACTTGCACGTCATGGTCCCTACCAGGGTGCAAGAACCTATTGAAGAAGTGCTTCATGTAGAATACACTAGGGTATACTAATACTGTAGCATGCACACCACCTGAGACACAGGACAGCCACAGAGCTGTGTTCACTACCCTGCCAAGGTTACATATCTAAGCAGAAGCAGATGCATGTGTAGTGGTATAATACGCATTATTATGGGTGGGAATTGGGGGTCAATGACTTTGTGGGCAGTGCTATCGCCCCTAAAGACACAGGATCCACCTTCACCCCACTGCCTCATCGGCATAAACACAGCGAGGTACCTACCAGATTGAAGAGGCCGCAGGTATGCAGTGTGTCCCCAGCGTGTGAGTGGAGGGAGGGCAGGGGACAGGGAAAGGGACCCCAGGTTGGGTGGGCTGTGAGTTATTTCTTTGGAAGTTTGAGTTTGTCAGGACTTGGTTTAGTGCCAGTCTCCCACTAACTGACCTGCAGGGTTTACGTTAAACTTCCCACATGCCATAATGCCCCTGCAGGGTTCACAGGACTCTGGCTTCAAAAATTGCTTGCTTTTCAGTTACAAACATCAGTGTACAGCATACAGAGTAGCATCAGCTGAGCACTGAAGGGACAACAGGCATGAATTTGCAGCATTCCTGCGGGACCTGATGGAGGCCAGCAATCATCTTTGATTCCTGTCTGCATCAGAGGATTCTTTCCCACCAAGAGGTATTTCAGAAGTCAATGTAATTAAAATTTCTGAAGCACACACATATGTCACTAGAGGTCTGAGACTATGCAAGCTCCTTGGACAAGCGCCATATCTTCCTGTGTGTTTTATATCACCCAGTACAATAGGGCCCCGATCCTGTTTGGGACTTCCAGCTACTACTGCAATCCAAATCAAACAATGGAGAGAAGATTATAATAAAGGCAGTTATGAATCTGGTAGCTAAAAGGATGTAACCAAATCACAGACCCGCTTTCCAAGGTGTTTGGCCGACTTCTGTCTCCAGTGAAAGCTGTCAGTGCACCACATTGCTTCCTCTAGCAACTCTCTATAATCTCCAAACACCCGTTCACAAGCTGTAGATAAGAGTCATATTTAAATGCAGTCAGTCACACACCACTGCACAAGGAGGTGCGGCAACATTACAATGCTACTTACTAATGCAAGAATTCCCCATAACAGTAAACTTCTTCCTTTGACACTTTGATATCAAGTAAAAAGGAGAAAAATTCAATTACTTTTCACGTTCTTAATAATATTCACTTATCTTTTCCAGTTTTCTATATTGAAAACATGCCTGAGTTTGATACATCTACAGGCTTTTTTCCCTAGTAAAATTCAGAAAACCGTATGCTCATCCCCACTCATCTCCTTCCCTAGGAGGAATTAGAAAGATTTAATAAGAAGAAATTTGAGTGAAGTTACTGTTATTTCATGGCCAGCCTCCGCTTCCCTAAACTCTGCACTTAGAGCGACTTCACCAATTATTAACGTACATTGAAAATAAATATTCCTAATCTTTCCTACAAAAAGACTTTTCAGATTTAGCAGACTGATCTTTCAAAAAAATCACAGAAAAGGCAAAGGATATTTTCTTTCCGAATCACTTGACTAGAAATACAATTTTGAGAAAAGCAAAGCAGTGTTTCCCTTTCACTGTTTCCATTCCACTTAGGTTGATAAATTCCTCTGGGATGTAACATTTCTGATTCCATTTATTCCCTGTCTGATCTTCTGTCCTTCCTGCCCTGCTCTGCCCTCTTGCCCCATTTTTCAATAGGCCTTAGAGTAAATTTTCCACTGGGCTGCAGTGGAAGGTGTTGGTTGTCATAGGCATAGGTGGTGTATGACTTTCTGTTTGCAGTAATGGGGAACTGGCTTTTTTTTTTAAGACAGCTTTTTAACTCAAGTGCTCAAACAATCCTAGCTGATGTCCAACCAAAGGACATTCCAGAGGTGTCAGAGTCTCAGCTGGTGAGGTAGATGGCTAGTGAATGAGTGATGGGGCTTTATTACAAAGCATCTTACCCAATAGAGTGTGTTAAGACTGAAAGAAAGCAAAACCACTGTGAATTCATGTTCTTCTGCATGCATCTGTTGGCAGTAAGGCACTGAATTAGTTTGGAAACAGAGGGAGTATGAATCTTTGCCTCACGATCCATTATTCAAAAGGGAAGGCTCACTCACTATAACTTTCAAGTTATTGCTATAGCAAAATCATTCTGAAATCTTTAAGCTTGCCCTAGGGGGAAAAAAACCAGCCACATGAAAATGGCTCCCTAGATTTGTCAGACTGCCGTGGTCTTATTATATTTACTGCATTTGCCAGCCACAATTTTGGGTTGTATTCATCCTCCATTCTCATGGCTCAGCCCCCCTTAAACTGGCATGCTAGCAACTGCACCCCCTTTGGCCAGATAGAGCATTTACCAGAGTTCATTCAATCTGCTGGGGCGATCAGTCAGGTCTTCTTGCGTCAGGCCTGCTGGAGTGTCTGGGTTTTCCCCTTACCCTTGGTTGCATCAGCTGGTCCTGGTGCTCATGGCGTCTGGAAACCCCCTCAGTTCTTAAGTCCCAAGACCACTCACTCCACTGGGTTCCAGCTCAGGGCCAAATTAGGCAGACCGAATAAGGGCTCTACAGTCCCTCCTGCTGTGCCTCAAGTTCCTTCCTACCTCCCTTGGTTTCTGTAGGCTTTTTCCAGCCTGTAGATCCAGTCATCCGTTCTCAAGGTGCTGTCTCTCCATAGCTTCTCAGGAGCTTGCCAGCAGGCATTTCCTTCTCCAGCCTGCTTGTTCCTCTGGGAACCACTCCATCCCTCTGCTTCTCAGCTCTTTTATTCTCCCCACTGCTGTGAGGCTGCCAAGCAGCATTGCCAAGCAGTATTTGCATTAACCCCTTGGTTCCTGAGCCAGCATGGGGTATATACAGCCCATGACCCCCCTTTCTTCACTTTCACCACTCACTATGTTATGCCCGCATCAGCTTGTAAGCTATTTGAGGTAGGAACTGTTAAGTCTGCTTTGCACTGCTACAACTAGTGCAAATTTTAATCTGCCTTAAATGACTAGTTGAGGATTCTCCCAGCATGGAGGAGTCTCCAGGTGGGGTATGCTCCTGCACCATCACGCCTCTCCTGGACGGGGCACACTTGGGCTGAGTGCAGCTCATCCTGGATGGGATTCTGAGCCTGTCTTTTCTTTGTCTGTAAAAGGCCATGCACCCTTATTACACTGCTGTATAAATAATAACAATGGGTGACAAATAGAGAAATTGTGCATTGCTGCCATAGGGGATTTTTCTTCCTGACCCTCACATTGTGGGGTCCTGAAGCATGAGCCTGGATTACCTGTATCTTGGAATCATCACTGCAAACATCACTTAGCAAAGTATACAGCCGCTTCCAAAATCCAGAGAGAGCATTTGCCTTTGTCTTTCTATGGCAGTGAATTATATAGGCTGATTAAAATCTAATAAGGCTATTGTGTGCATGTGAATGTTTTAGATTTGTTAATGTTTGAGCTTTGAAGACAAAAGCAGACATAGCAGATCAGTAGCTAATTACACCCTCCACAAACAACCATATCTAAACAATACAGATCTTATGGCAACCTCAATTCCTCCCACTAACTTCCCCCCGCCCCACCCAACAGTACTTCTGATTGCCTCAGATTCCCCAGCTGTAACACAGGTTGAGTAATAGCGACTGACCTGAAAGGTGCTGCACAAATATGTAATCTTTTTCCTCCGCTCACAGCCACAAAATGGAATTGCCATGGTCCTCACCAACTAATAGGGGCTAGTAACGGGCTATGATGATACCATACAAATGATGCTCACAACCTGTGTGTACTGTGGAACAAGGCACCCACAGGCTTGGTTGGGAATGTCCTGGGGCCATGAGCAGTGGTTTCATGAACTATTCGGAGCTACTAATCACAAACCCTGCTTAGGCATAGTGCAGAAGGCATGGATCAACCACCCAAATTCTTAGCATCCTGATTCTGGGGAATAAAGCATTCCATTTGCCAGTTTACTCAGAATTTACCTTCAGCACAAAGTATTATTATAAGAGCAATTTCACTGGTTAATGCCACTCACTCATGCTTAAAATGACCAGAGCTGCACCAATGAAGAGATTTACATTGATTTAGTTTGCCTGGCACCTGTCTGTTACCCCCAAGCCTTCCACAAGACTCTAGAGAACAGGAATAAGGAAAAGACAGAGATTAGGGCATAAACACAGTCTCATGGCTGTGGCGCTGGATTAGAATTCAAATCCCAGCTCTGCCACTGACTTCTGGTGTAACTCTGTGCTTCAATTCCCCACCTGTAAAATGGGCATTATAGTATTTTTTTTTGTCTTGCTTGTATATTTAGATTGTAAGCTCTTTGGGTCTCTTTCTATGTGTTTTTGCAGAACCTAGCAAAAGGGGCCCCAAAGGGGTCTGTGGGGCCCTATTGTAATCTGAATAATAATGAAAATCGCAGACATTACTAAACATGACAAAAACCATCAAACTTCTGCTATGACACAAAAAACAAACACAAGGGAAAGCTATTTTATAAAAACAGAAAACCAGACAATAACAACAGGCTATAAAACAGCAATAAAAAAAAAGGAGATTAAATTCAGGCAATACAGGCCATTTAAAACAAATAAATAAAACTGAAGGCAGTCCAAACTTGTTTTCACTTGGTCTCAAAAACAAATCTGGGGCAAAAAACCCACAGTTTGGCTAAAAAAAGACACCACAGAAGGAAAAAGATTGACAAATACTTTGAGGATTAGTGTTAGTTTTAACCATCTTGAATATTCAAATTGGCATAAAAATATTCCTTCAATTAAAAATTATTAAAATTAGCTCAAAGTATTTTTTTGGTGTATTCACTGCTAGAATTTAATAGGATCTAGCACTCAACAAAGCTTTGAAGAAAAAATAACATCTCAGGAGTTCATTACGCAGTAAATCCCATCAAAACCAGGGTCCCACCATGAAATTAACACAATTTGCAAATCATTATTGCAGGCTACTTCTCTCCTCCCCACTTCCCACTATCCCTGTCACTTTTTACTTGAATCTGTGTGATGCAGTTGCAAACAACAACAAGCTGCCACTGGAAAAAAGGGAATTGTATCTCGAAACATCCTTAGCTGTGAAAACAACACTGAAACAGCACCATACAATTGTCACTGAAAACGATATATACACGGAAGAAGCTGCCAAGCAAACTGTGAAAATAGAAAAAGATCGAGGGATCCAAAGCAAAATATTGGTTGGGAATTTGTTTTGCTGTGGAAAATTCTGAAGCTTTTCCTAATCGCAGCTTCTGAAAATAGAGGGAAAGTTTTCAGTTTTCATCCTGTGTCTTAACACAGCTGAATTAATTGGTTATTTTACAGGACATGTTCGCTCACAAGTTTTTATAAAATATATATGACTAGACAAAGTTTCACTTTAATGAAATACTGATTCTTATTTCCTCTTGGCTGAATTGGTGGAGTCAAAAAAGGGCAATCAATATAGTCTGAAACAGACATTACTCATTAAAATCCTAGACTGTCAATACAGTATACGTCTATCACTTAGGAGACTAGTGAAGTGTTGCTGATAATGACACTTTGCTATTGTAGTTGTCAAACACTTTTGGTGTATGCTAAAACTTAGCAGGTGTCCTCTGCTTTCAGTGCTTCTTGGGTATGAGGAAAGGTCACAATTAAGGGAGAAGTATCACCGTGTTTAACTGATTTCATCTAATGTGAAAACCAGTATAGTCTAGGTAGGGAAAAGTCTCCCTAGAGCCCAGCTGTTACTTTTAATGCAGTATGTGGAATATTAAACTGTTTATCTTGTTATTGAAGCCATAAGGAGGCTCTTTCATGTCATCATTTCTATTTTATTTTGTTTAGACTCCTTCATTAACTTTTCATATGGAAGATCTGTAATTTACATCTTCAAAGAACTTTCAAAATGTAAGTTTTAGGAATGACAAGTACTGTATGTGCGCAGTTCCAGTCTGATGGCAAAGTCAAATCACAAAAATACCATCAAGAGTTTTTCTTCTTTTCCTTTTATTTATGAGTAAAACACAAGGGACTTATCAGGGGAAAAAAAGGATTTTATTTTGACTTGCTGTTAATCAGTAAAAACTGAAGGTTAAAACAGTGCTGGCACCAAGATGCTATAGAAGAATTTATATTCTATGGTCCGAGGCAAAGATCCCTGAATTAATTAAAGGCATTGTACTGTCCTGAGACCAGGAATGTTCTGCATTTATTGATACTGGAGCCATACCAACTATTTTGAGATCCCAACTGTAAACAGTCAAAAAAATCTGCATTACCAACTTTAATTTTCTATCTCCCTTTTTCTTTTTTTTATGTTGAGAGAAGTGACCTTGTTTCTGAAGATTGGCAGCCCCAAAATATATTACAGAAGTCTTTTGGACTTTGACATGCATCCTTGTTTGCTTATTACCTTTTTCCAGTACATATAAGGCAGAGAGAGCATTTAGAAGGACTGTTTAATATGGGAACATTCAGCTCCAATGAGGCAGATTTAAAAAAAATTTGGGTGAAATCTTGGTCCTACAGAAGTCAGTGTCAGAATTCCTACTGACTTCAGTGGAGTCCAGGTTTCATCCTTTGAGTGTGATAACTCCCTTCAGATCCAGGCTAACTCATTTATTCTCACATAACTCCTCTGGAAATGTTTCATGAGTAAGGTAAGCAAATGGTTAGCCTGAAATGGATTAGATGCAGCTGCTTTGGTTCAACAAACAAGAGGTGTAGAAATATATCATTGTTGTCAACTGTTACTCTTGGGAGTGCTCAGACAGTGGGGAGAAGGTATTGTAGGGAATCAGATCCAGCCCAAGCTGCAACTTCAATTTGGAAAGCCCTAGCGTGAGCCCTGCTAGGTCAGATCTGTGTTGGCCTGGGATAGGATGCTTACTTCCACAAGCTGCGTAGACATAGCCTGTAAGAGCCTAGCTAGATAGACAGAGATATTTTGCTACTGCTATGTTTAGACTGAGGCTAGATGACCCACCAAGGGGAGGCAAGAGGGTGAGGTGTCAAAAGAGCCAAGTAGATTCAATTTATATCAAAGAGGTATATTTCGAAAAAGAGGATTGAGAATGCTCCCCGTGATCCAATCAGGCAATAGATGTACTAGATGCACCTGGGAAGCAGTGTGGTCAAGAGTGCATAAGACACTAGATGAGGAATGAGCAGATACAGGCTCTCTTCTTGGCTCAGACACCGACATGCTTTGCGATCTTAGGCAACTAATTTCTCTGGTTTGTTCCTCTATTTTGCTTCCTCACTTTTTGCCCCTCTTGCCTATTTAGACTGCAAACTCTTTGGGGGCAGGGGCTGTCTCCCACTATGTGATGGTACTGTACCTAGTACATTGCACCCTCAATCTTGGATGTAGTCTCTAGGTGTTACTGTATTATAAATAATAATTTTAATGATGTATATCTGAGTTCCAGTGGCTGGGGCTGAAGTGATCATTTTGGAAAGCCGAAACAATTCTCACCTAAAAAACCAGTCTGGATGAAGAGAGACTTCCAAACTGATAAATGGGTTGAAGCTGGTATGTGTATTGGGAAGAAAGGAAGAATTCAGAACTATGAAGGAAACTAAGGACAAAAAGACTGAACTGTTCCAGGATTTTATTATTTAAAATTAAGGGAGGTATAAGAGATTTAAGGGTTATTTGTAGTGTTGTTGTAGCCGTATTGGTCCCAGGATATGTCTCTCAGATTGAAGAATTAGTAGTATAATGAATCTGATTTGGAAACTGGAATTTTAAAAATGCTGACCTATGTGAGGAGTTTATGGATAAGAAAGAAAGAAAGAAAAGAATCTGCACTTAGATAAAACATAATAAAAGAAGAGACTTGGTACTTTGGTATGGAAATGGAATTTGGTAGAAACTGAGGGGTTGTGGGAAAGGTAAGGAGTGCCATGAGCCAAAAAAGAAGGAAAACGTTGCAGAATGGACCAGGAGGTTTTCAGAGTAATGGGCTGAATATGGCAGATATCCTAGAGCTTGAGGGGAAAACTTGCATCTAGAGCTGGGTGATAATATTTATCTGAAACTGTTTTGGGGGGACAAAAAATGAAGATCTGGTGACACCAAAGCATTTCACAAATTCATGGAGATTTCACTGAATTATTTCAGTTTTTAAAAAACCTAAACATTTTCAGTGAAAATAAAAATATTTTGTTTTGACATTTTCAAAAGGAAATGTTTACATTTTTCCATTCAAAGCAACTTTTTGTTTTAAAAATTTCCACTTTCAACAGTGACCCAGCTTAAGTGGCTTGAAATTTTATGAAACATAGACATGGTAAGTTGCCTTTATTAACGATGAAAACTATGAAAATAGAATAATTAAAGTCTCCATTTATAAAACACCTTTCATCTGAGCATCTGAGAGATTTTTCAAATATTAATTGGTTAAGCCTTTGAGGTGGGTGCAAAGTTTGATGCCAATTTTAAAAATCGGAAAACTGACACACGGAGAAATGAAGTGACTTCCCCAAGATGCTAGAGCAAATCAGTGGCAAAACTGGGAATAGAATCCAATCCTCTTCTCTAACTACTAGACAACACCCCCTTTCTGCTAGTAGGAAGAGCATCTCAAAAATATAACTGTGGAAACAAATTTCTACAGTTCTTCTTACTCTATGTCTCTGCGTTAGGACTAGGGTGCTGTGAGTGGTCTCTGATGGCACCTGATCCAAAATCCATTGGAGTCCATGAAATATTCCTGTTCACTTTGCTAGGCTTTGGGTTAGCACTACAATGCATGACACATGTGAATTGCTTTGATAAAGGTCTGAATGTTCTTGGGGGAAGTAAGCAAAGCCTATTGGAGCAGGATATATCATTCTGTTGTTTCAAGAATTTCCACTTGAGAAAGGTAGTGGAGGGAGATAGGATAATGTAGAACTTTGATAGTGGAGGCTAAACTGAGGGGATAAGACAGTAATTATTGACTTTATGATATAATCCGTGCACAGACTGAAAGGGTTAAAAGCCTGCATTTAGCTTGGAATTTGGATTCAAGGAAGGAGGCTTTGAAGTTGATAGAACATGGGCTGGAGAAAGCTGATTGATAGGAAATCGTCAGGCTAGTGAATTATACAGGAGCAGACAGTAATTGTTGAGGGAGATTTGATAAACTGTTTCAGGGAGAGAAAAGTCAAATATTTCTGGTTGCCACAAAAAACCAAATGTCAGAAAAAGGGCAAAATGAAAAAGAGATTTTTTTCTTTGGGAAACACCTATGAGGTGCTAGAGGGAAGGATCAATAGGTCTGATTTCAGGTGCATTAGAACTGATGCTTAAGAAAGCCAAATTCTTCTGCTGCAATTTCATGGGTGAAATAGCAACATCTATTATAGAATATCTGCAGTATGCATAGAGGATTACAAAACAAAGCACATGAAGGCACAAACAGAGGAATAGCTAGGAATCAAAGGAAAGTGAAAAAGGACTGAGAAGGAACAAGATAGAAAAGTTTGCATTCAGACCCTCCATTTTCTTCCATGAATTGACTGAATAGCAGAGTGAAAGGACTACAGAGTAGAAAAGGCAAATGAGATGGTGTGGGTCAAAAGGATCTAGACTAGCTTGAACAAAGTGCCCATGTTGCCTAATTGCTGAAATGGTGAAATGAGACATAATATATGATTTGGCGGATGTAAAGCCTGGAAATGACCAAGGATCGAGGAGTGGAACCTCTATGGGCAGAGACTGGACGATGCTTCGTTACCACTGAGATACAGATGCCCATCAAAAGCACGTCCACCAGTTTAGAACATCAGAAGAGCTGAGGTAATAAGAGCTGCCCAAGTGCTGGGGCTTACTGCCTGGTAGGCTGGATGCACATGATAAGAAATGGAGGGAAGAACGGATTGAAAGCCAGAAGAGTTGGAGCTTGTGAGGACAGCTCCATGGATTTGTTGGAAAGATCCAGGTTTGGAGGCTGGGACAGGAAAGAGCGGAAAGAGGGAACATTGAGTTAAATTGGAATCTTGCGGAACCATTTAGTCTGATCACAGGCTTTTTGCAGTTGTTACGAGTGGGAGGGTAAACGCAGGCAGAAAATTGCAAATGCAGACTTTTATTAAGCTTGTTCAAATGGGTGATCTCCAGCTACAGTGAGGGGTTGCCACAATACTAAGGGTAACTGTAGAATTTTAGATGGAGGAAGACAAACCCTTTCCCCTGTGTGTGTGCTACTGAAACAATGAAGAGGAAGGTTCTGATGCTGATAATGCAGAGATTTGGGACCTAGGGATCTGAGTCTGCAAGAAGTTAATGAAGGAGATGGAAGTAATTTGACAGCAGCAGGAGGGCCAACACAAAGGCCCTTGGCTCTTTAGAGACATTAACAGAAGAGCGGCATGAATGCTGAGGAAAAACAACAGTCCAGGAGTATTTGTTCAGAGCTGTAAGCAATTTGCTCTAAGGTGTTATCATCCCTTTTGGGTTTGCTTTGTGTAAAAATGCCAGTGAACCGGTTTATTGGCAAAAAAGCTTATGGAAACAGCGTGTTTTAAGCCAACGAGGGGAAAGATGGCTTGGTGCTGAAGGTACTGGATTTGAACTCAGGAAATCTGGGTTCAAAGTACTTCAAGGTTCTGATGTACCAGATTTACATTCTATTGAATTCTTACATCAATATTTCAAGCATAAAAAGCTCTTTAACACATTCTGTTGTGCCCCTCTCCCGCACTGAAAAAAGACACCACACAGCAGAAGAGGGCACACTCTGCAATCTGCAGGCTCTCAGTATGTTGTCAGCGTGAGTTCATACACTTGATACATTTTTGTTGCCCAGGTTTGAGTTTGCACTCTCCAAGAGAGCAGACGGTGGGGTGAAGTCGAAGTTTGCTGTGTGCATATTTTCAAATTTAGTGTGTGTTTGCAATTGACGAGTTGCTAGATCAAAGCTGAGCACTGTAGCTGGCTTAGAGATTGAGACATTGCCCAGCTGGGCTCGTATGGAAAGGTGGATCAATGAGGCCTCTAAATTTAAGAGGGTTCCTTTGAAGACATGCTGGACTTCCCAACCATGCTCAATTTCCACTTCCTGCAGATTAGAGATCTTATAGTTGGAATGAGCAAGGGGGCTTTCTTCCAATGTAAACAAAGGAGGTTTGAGCAAAGTGCCCTCTTCAGAAAAATAAAACCACAAGCAGGCACCTTGCCTTAGAGGCTAATTATAGCTGGCCTGCCACTTCCACCACTCCCAGTCCCACTCTGGGTGATGGTCCAGTACAGGCAGTCTCAAATCCAGGTTGGTATGAGGCTCTAGTCTTGTGAAGGGCAGAGAAATCCAAACAAGAAAGCATGAGCTAGAGAAAAATGAGGAATTTTTTTCTTTTAACGAAAATTTTGTAATTAAAAGGCAAAAAGCACCTGCAAAAATCACCTGCAAAAATCTCAGGAATGTAATGAAATAGCATGCCAGGATAGCGTATGCAGGAGACTATCGCATCCCTAGCCTGTATAAAACATAAAAGAGTGTAAAAACAATCTTGATGAAAGTTAGTTTCTCCTCCATTTGAGTGATTAATTAAAAACTTCACCTGAAGAGCCAAATCCTTTGTTTGCACCTATAAAACCAGCCAAGCTCTCACGTTCCTGCACCTACTGGAATCAACAGAAACGTTGGCATTGACTTGAATAAGTGCAATATCAGGCCCATTGACTTAAGTGGGATTGTGCAGATGTAAGAAGCTGATCCAATGAATTAAATGTTTATAGTGACTGTAGGGGGCACTGGATCAGGCCCTAAGCAAAGGTAGAATATGGCCTGGTTGGCTTCAATGGGGTATACTTATTAAAAAAAGTTCAAAGTATTATCAACATATAAAAGTTATTAATGTAAGCGTGGCAGTGGAGGAGGTGTTACGTTTTTCTGAACTGTTCCATGGCTTCTGCTTTTAGGCACAGAAAAGAGAAATAGGAATGGCAAAGCCACTAGAGTAACTGAATGTGTGAGGAGTGTGGAGCTGACTTTGTTGGGAAAGAATGGGTGTAAATGAAGTCAGAATGAGGCCCCCAGAAATGCACAGAAAACTTGGTTGGGATAAAGCATATACCGTAATCTTGATACGCTGTGTCTGTGGAATACCTATTTCCCAGTGGTTAGAACAGGGGGTTGTGAGTCAGTTCTATTCCCAGCTCTATCACTGACCCTCTGTGTGACAATGGGCAAGTCACTTAATTTCTC
This sequence comes from Emydura macquarii macquarii, assembly GCF_026122565.2. Lineage (NCBI taxonomy): Eukaryota > Metazoa > Chordata > Testudines > Chelidae > Emydura > Emydura macquarii. Next base: position 33,232,939 of record NW_027131390.1, on the reverse strand, counting down.
TGCGTCTTAGCTTTACCCATCTTATAATGTATCAAATAATATTTACCTACTTCACAGGGGTGCTCTAAAACTTAATTGTTTGCTTTGAGCTCCTTGGACAGCAGGTTTTGTAAAAGTGCAATATTCTAACAGACTCTTTCCCACAGCTCCTGCATTGTCTGAGCTTCCTGCGACTGCCATGGTAACTCACTGCCCAGAAGAGCTTTGATAGGAATCTCAGTCATCTGTTGCACATCTGCCTCTAAATCGATGCTAACCCTGAATGTCCATTATTCTGAGCAGGCACAACACTCTTACGGGATGCTTTTTTGATGGATGATTTAATAGAGCTGCTACCAGATCCCTATCTATAGGTATTTCATAACAGCAAATTGATTTACATCCCAAAAACAAGTTCTGATGAATTAGCAAGACTTGGGTATCGATGTGCAAAGGAAATTCAAGTGACATAAATGAGCATTAGAGAGACTCCAATGTACTGGGTTTTTTCTCCAGGTGATATCACAGTACAAAGACTTTGCCAGGCAGTACTGGCAAGTAACAGAATGAGATTGCATCCCTATCCCCGTTTCTGCCTCCAACTGCCTACTCTGTGGCATGTGCTGCCTCTGCTATTTTAACCTTGTTGTGATCACTCAAGCATTCAACCAGTAGGCAAATGTCAACAAAAGTAGATCTAACTTTCATTTATAGAACAGGGAATGGATTATAAGGGAGAGAGAGAGAGAAAATCTGAGCCCATGTGGTGTTATTGGCCCTGATATTGGATATTGCAAAGGTTTACTCATGCAAATAGTCCAATAGCCCAGTAGTTTCAATACTTACTCACTCATTTTAAGACCCACATTGTTGCTTCTACTTCTAGGCATTGAGGGGATGAAAATAGTGGAAACCTGTTATTTTTGTTCAAAATCTGTTGGAGAAAGGGAAGGATAGGAGAGCTGAGACAGTCTGGCATGAGTTTAGCCTTCTTGGAACCTGCAGATGCCCACCCATGTGAACAATGCACAGACAGGTCGCCAGGAAGAGGTCATGGCCAATGGACAGCCACTATTTACACTTTTATCCTCCTGGAGCCTGATTCTCCCACTCAGGATATGAATGTCCATTGATTTCAACGGAGAGTACTCAGTTCCAATGGCAGAGACTACGGCAAACAAAATAGGGAAGCATCCAGCATCTAAATCTGATATAATACATTCACACCAGTTCTGGTTTCAAACACCCTTGGAAAATGCGGCTGGTTGTGTTTGGGTCTGTGGATGGAGTAGAACATCTAGTGGGAGGTGTTCTGCTGGGATGAGAGGAGTGAGTAAGGCAGAAAGTAGTGCAGAGGGGCAGGCTCTATATGTTGATATGTCACCACTCTGCATCTCAGTTTCTCCATCTGTACAAGAATACTTTTTTGTAAAGTTCTTTGAGATCTACTGATGACAAGGGTTATATAAGAGCTAGGGATTAAAATGTTCTGCAGATGCTCAGTAATTTGTGGGGTTTCCTCACAGATCTCATGAAATCTGTGAATCTAGAAGGCTCTCACCCTATACCCTTACCATGGTCAGGAAGACCCTGTCCTTGGCGGTCTAATGTGAAGGTGTGATGCTGTAAGATTGAAATATGACCATGTATATCACTGATGTTGCCACTGTTAAACAATTGCAAAAAATGTGTGTCAAGCGTGTCATGCAAGGTGTCTACAGAAAAGTTATGATTTGCTGAGTTATTCTGTTTATAGGCATGTGTCATTCTTGTGTCTGAAATTATAAATATTGATGATGTGCTGACATCCTACATATGTGCTGTATTCCTGGGCAACACCCACCAGGTGAAATCTATATTGAAGCCAGACAGCTTTGTGTTGATGGCTCATCAAAGGCAATGAACTCTCAAAATGGGTCATAGAAGACATTCACACCACCCAGCAGACCTTCCTGTGGATGCCTTAGCCAGAATATGGGTAATGCCTGCTCCTGTGGGTCATCAAAGCATGAAAGGACATGTGACTTACTCATGTGACCCTGGACTCCATCTTGTACCTGTAATTTTCCACAAACTAAGACTGAGAGCATTCCCTCCACATGGGAGAAGGTATAAAAATCACTTGAAGCATCTCCATTTTGTCTGTTTCCTGCTCTGGTCTCTGGATTTTAGTGTATGGACTGACACTAAAAGGAGCATATTGACAATGGACTGAGGACCTTCCAATCTTTTGTAAGTTACCAGAGACTTTACAAGCCAGCAGTCTGTAACATCACTGCTACAATCCTGATCCACGAACTTTGCAGTGATTGTATGTATATGACTTCCTTAGCCATTTTAACTATCACCTTCTTCTTTTCTCTTATAAAAAAACCTCTTGATATTAGATACTAGCAGATTGGGAATAGTAAAATCTGAGTTATGTATTACCCTGGTTTATGTGGCTGGTCTCTTGGGATTAGAGGACCCTATGTGATGAAACTGGTTTTCAATAACCACTCATCATAAAGTCCAGTGGCTTAGTGGTGAAGCAAAGGCTGGAAAGCCTAAGGAGACTGCATTTTTTGACTTCTTGTTAACCAGTGTGGTGAGACAGAAATGTACTTTTGCTACTGACTTGGTATAATCTAAGGATAGAATAACCATCAGTTTGGGGTGAGTCTGCCCTATTTCTCAGCAGTTTGTCCTGAATTTGGCATCCTCTGCTGTGACCCACTGAGGCAAGGAAACAGAAGGGAACTGCACAAACTGAAACTTGTGGCAGGTCCCACCTCTGCTAGGGATTTTCCTCCTAGGGCCTTGACATGGCCTAAACACTCACATAAGTAATCCCATTGAAGTCAATGGAACTACTTGTGTAAGCCCTAGTCAGTGTGAGCAAAGTGTTGCAGTAGCTGGTCTGTGACCTTTTATCATGTCAGAAAGGCTCACAGACATGATTTAAACATCTTGACTGGCTGATGCAACAGCACCTGTTACCAAGTCCTGATAAGCTGGAACACATACAGACATTTATGCACGTCTCTAAAACATGTCAGAACACACATTTTAACTGAGCAGAGCCAAAGAGAAAGCACACTGAATTAATCCCTGACCATGAACCAGCGAAGGTAATCAGATATTTGCCAATATACCAGCGTCTTTGATGAGTCTACTAAATATCATGTATCAGGCAACACAAGACAACCAAAAACTTAATGCTTTATAGAATGCACTGTAGATATAGGGCCAAATTCCACCTTACATTCAGAAGTTCCCAATTCAGCCAATGAGGTGGCATTGCAGCTGTTAAGGGCCAGTATTTGGCCCACGGTTGTATAATTACCATTTTACATATGTATCTGTGTCGAGAGGCCTAATTGCTGTGATTTTGACTTGCATCTGTATTCCCAAACTTCTAGGACCTTTTGCATTAATTGCGGTTGTCTATATAGTTTTTCTTCTGTACAATAAAATGAAAATTTAACAAGAAAACATTCGCAGAAATGACAATTGAACAGTGACATACCGATCCAGGGGTTGATCAAGGGGCTCTCTGATGCATGACAAACTGATCAAGGAGTTCTCTGATGTTGGAGCGGAGATGTATCCTTTCCATACTAGTTAGGGAAGAGAATAAAGCTCTCATTATGATAACTTAATTTTATTGCATTTGAGTTTTTTTTTTTAATCACTGCCTGCCCCTGCCTAGCTGCCACCACCTGCTCTTAATGAGACCATTTGGCTGACAGGCCTTTTACAGGATGAAACAGGACTCCTGGCTGCCTACTTGCCTTGAGCAAATGCTTTTGTGGTTTAGAAGCTAAACTGTATGTTTTGTGGCAATTCATTAATGATGCCCTGGTCTCTGAAGCAAAGTGGGATGCTTGCATGCTCAGACAGGTTAATATCCTGGGCATTGAATCATTTGGGTCAATCCCATCAATTGGTCAAAAGCCTTTAGAGTTGGCATGACTAGAAAGCCAACTCCCTTAACAGCAACATAAAGCCCCCATGCTGTCGGTGTTCCTGCAGAAGAAGGGAGGAGTCCTGCTACCATTCCTCTTGCAGGCTCTGGAAAATGTGGTGTCTGGGCCTTTAAGAAAGACGAGAATCTGCCACTGCCTAGGTGTACAATGTTCCCTCTTCTTTCCCTGCTGTTACTTATTTATCTTTTCTCAGCTACACAGGCATCAACTTTCTGGCATCAGCCTGAATGGGACTTGAAGCACATGGTTAAAGTTAGGAACATGCTAAAGTGCCCTGCTGAACTGGGCCATGAGCGCGAAGCCCATAACAGAGAGGGCAAGCTCGTACAAAGTTCTCTCCTGTGCACAGAAAGCCTAGATTTTCAACTCAGACTCTGCAGAAATGCAGACTCTTGTGACAAGATGCTTTTTATTTAACATATGCAGGTAGCTTTTGAGGAACAGAGTTGTGACTGGTGACTCCAGAGGCACTGAATAATAATCATCTTCACTAACTCTCACAGGTTTGTTTTTGCCAGTGCAAAATATGAGCAATTTATTTAAAGGGCTGTGCTGCAGACAGACAGTTCGGCTTTATTTTTAATAAGCAAAAGTAGATAAATTAACTGAAAGGTTAGATAGATGGGGCTGGTTGATCTCCAATGGATAACAAGTGACAATAATATGTGCAACTGCCAGGTTCAAATGGATTGCTGACTGAGACGGTTTGAGTGGCAGTAAGATCATGCATTTCTATAGCACCATTCATCCCAAGAGCTATCCAGGCACTGTTAAAACCAGTGAAGATCTGCTGATGTTACAACAAGAAGCGCTCACACTTTTTGTTTCCCTCCTACCCGGGACTATACCTCATGTGCCTGTCCTGCAGGAGGGAGAGGCTGAGGGACTGGGAACTTGGTTCCTAAAATAAAACCACAGCAACAAGGGAAGAGGCACCACTGCCAGACAAAGGTCAACGAAGTGGCATTTACTTCAGTCTTGAAGTATGGTCTGCTCTTGCCAACTCCCTTACGCAGATGAGTAATGCAACTGAAGTCAGTGAGACACTAACGAAGTGAGAATGTGAAGGATTAGGTGCATACAGAACATATTGACAGTATAGCCCTGGGTATCAGTCATCTCTAGCCGGGTCATTTAGCAAACTATCCAGAGAGGTGGTCAAGTTTAACAAATACAGGAAAATCACCCCAATTCTCCCACAGTTTGGTTGCAGTGTTTTAACAAGGGATCTCATTCCCCTTATCACTCAGCCAATGACAATAAAAAAAAAAACAGACAGCCTATACTGAGGAATTATTCCACTTGCATCTGGCCAATTGTGTGCTGGGAGTGGTGCAGCTACTGAATAGCACTCAAACAATACACAGCACTGTATGACAAGCAGTGGAGCATATGTTCTATGTGACAACTCAGAGAATTTGGGGGAGGTGGGGCAGATTGTAGTTGTATTAGCTGAGAAAATTTGTTTGGGGAATTTTGTCTCTTTCTGCTTGCAAAATCTCAGTTGTCAGATTGTGATCAATTTGTTTAAAAAATCATTGTTTGGAATTTTTTTATTCTATGGATTGAAAAGGAATGTTATCAGTTCAGTCTATATTGCTTTGTAGTGAATGATCAAATAACTTGAATGGCACGGTTTCTGGTCCCTGACTGGATGAGCAAGCAGAGGCTTCCTGAAATTCACTTTCGGTGAATATCCATCCCAGTAAGCTGGATGACTAGAATATTGGTGAAAGTGAATAAAAATGGAGTGCAAACATGGCCACAACAGTTTAGTTTAAAATTCTGATGAATATTTTTGCACACAGTTTTTCAATATTCACATACTTCTAGTAGTTATCCAAGCTGGAATTTTCTGGGGCTGAATCTTACAAGAAGTTCAGTAGGCTCTTTAATGACCACATGCAATCAGGCCCTCGCTTTTCCATCTTATTTGAAAGATGGCTTCTGTAGCTGCATAGAGAAAAATGTCACTGACTGAATCACATAGCAACAGTTTCTGCAGCAACTAGACATTTCTTGGACACCATCCATCCAAGTGACTTGTACTGACCATCCTTGTCTTGTGAGACCTGGCAGAATCACAATAGAAGGTGAAATGGTTGTAGGATCCAGGTAAGTTTAAAAAAACCAACAATTTATCAGTGTAAAAGATAGACAAAGACCACACATCACTTCATTCTTTTTTGTATTAGCTTATGGCCACATTTGATCATTTATTTAAAACCCATGTAAAATGACAGGAACTTGCATGCAGAGGCTTTCACAAGTCAAATCAGCATGCATCAAGGCTGTGTGGTAGTGTGTCAGCTACTGGCTTATCTCAGTGGAGTCTTGGCATGTCTTGATACATCCTTCAAGCATACGCAGCTGCATTTCAGCTTCCTAACTAGATTTTACTGATCACACATGAAATATTACTTTGTGAACACAATATAATTCCTCGATTAAAAAAAAAAGAGAAATAAAGGAGGAAAAATAATCCCGGAAGCATCAGCAGCAAAAGTTGCTGATCCAGAGCTAGATTTCATCACTCACCAAGCAAAGTGGGATAAAAAAGAAAGGTCAGCCCAGCACTATTCAAAACAGAACGTATTAACAATGCAAAGGGCTTGCTGAGTGACTGACAGTATCCTGACTGACCGTAGTGCCAAGCACGACTATTTGGGTAGGTTATTCTTCCTAGGAATGCAGCTCAGCTATGCAATGAGACCATTGCCAGGGCAGGGGACATATGCACATAAACATGTAGCCCACACCCTTGACTTTTGGTGGGAGCCAAAATAGGGGCAGCTATCCTCTATTTTCAGATGGGCACATAAGTAGCGTCCCAACCAGAATTGGGCTCCATGTACTTAGTTTAATATATACCAAAAGGGGCTTATAGCGGCAAAATTCAGAACCAAACTGAATTTGACAAACTAAAATGTCACTGGATTTGGGTGTTCAGCTGTGTCTTATTAACAGAGAGGTCTCTTCAGATCTGCATCTTGCTTGAAGTGTGGGTGGGCTTTTGCATGGAGTTTGGTTCAATCTCAGAGCTAACAGAACCCTAAAAAATTCTCCCAACAAAACAACGAGTGGGGCAAAAGTCTTGTATCTCCTGCCTATTCTGCGCTGATCCCATGCACAGAACTTCCACAGATATCAGTGGGCCTCTAGCCCCCATTTGAAACAGCCGCAATGAAGATACTAGTGTAAGACTCGAATCTGGGCCATTATGTCTGGGTATTTTTAAAATTTCAGCATTCTTAAGGCCCTTCCCCTGCCACCTGCAGCCCCCTCCTCAAATCTTGGCTGGCATTGTTTCATTGCCTTACAGTTCACTTTGTGTGCGTGTGTACATGTGGGTCGGGTTGGGTGTATGTGTTATATTCAGTTACACCCATGTGTGTGGTTAAACAAATACATTCTACATCCTCAGCGGTCCTACCTTGGGCCAGTGGCCTCTTCCTGACAGTCAACTAAAGGACTGCTTCAGAGACAGGTATGCATGCAGCCGGGCACATTCAAAAGGGTTAGCCCAGTGGTTCCCCATGTATTGGGCTGCTCACACCACGGGGAACATAAGACCTCTCCCAGGTGAAGGCAGTGCTTCCAGCTCCCTGTCACTTACACACAGCCTGGTGGTGTTAAAAACAGAGAGAGATTCTCTGCTCCAGAGACTGCAGCTTTCCATGTCCCTCTCTCTTGGACTAGACCCCAGAAATTACAGTGTGTGGAGTGGGTGCATCAGCTGTAGACTCACCAGCAGAGATTGCAGGAGAGGAGCAGAGGGGGAAGAAATGGTCTGATTCTTGCCCCTCTAGCATGAGTGGTTCCTAGAGAGGGGGCTGAAGCCAAAGATCAAGGAATGACTGATAGTCACTTTGAACCTGCCTGCTTGGCTTCTCTGCCTGTTCTCTTTTAGCTACTCCCCCCCTCAAAGAACCTGTTTTCAGCTTCCACAGAAGCACCCAAATATCCCAGACTCACCGGGAGACTCCTTTGCTAGTGAGGGGAGGGCAAGAGACACCACCTGCAGGCCTAGCAATAGTCCTTATCAGAGTGGGACACTCTTGGCATTTGAAAACCCATCCCAGAAATCTACTGTCTAGGGACTGTATGTCAGGCATGTCACTCTCCCTGCCACAGCAGTGGGCCGCATGGGACTGCTGGAACCCTCAGCCTATCTCCAGGAGCTGTACGCTACGTGAGGCTGCCAGAACGCCTACTCCGAGTGGTCTCTGGAACCATCTCCTCGTCAGAGGAGCAGATGTAGGTTGGGCCACAAAGAGGCAGGGGCGCTATGCTGGAAAGCCCAGGGCTCCAGATTGCCTTAATCCAGCCTTGGCCCAGCTGCTCCAGCGATAGAATAACTAGAACCACACCCAGAATCCAAAACCGAAGGTAGCAGCTGCACTGCTAGCAGCAGAAGGCAGCGAATCTTTCAGACTTCCTTTTACACGTTTGTAATGATTATGAACATAAGTTTGCAATAATTATAATAGAGCTAACCATAATATCATTTCCTACCGAGGTAAGCTATAGATTTGTATAAAATATGTATCAAATTAATTCAAGATGTCTAACTTCAGAGCAGACAGGAGTGTTTTATTATAATGATTCTGTATTGACAAAACAACGACTTTCAGCGAAGCGGTTAGGACTATATATTTCCCTGATGGCCTCCTAAAGCACTGTAAATTGAAATGTACATTAAAAACAGTCAATCTTTGTTTGCTAGCAATCGTGAGGAGGAATTGACTGTATTTTTATTAAAAAGCTGGTATCTTGCAGAGACTAAACGGCATAGACAAGAAGCTTTACCAAAGCATTCATTTCAGATAAAACAGAGCTCTGTGCAGGTAGAAGCAGAGCAACATCTTCCAGCTCAGATAAAGGACGTTGTTATTTATTGGTCTTGTTTCCTACAAATCTAAGGGCCTGATCCCAAGACCATTTGATTGGGAAGGATCTCCTGGACTTGAATGAGCTTTGGCTCAAGTCCTAATATCATACCTAATCGAAACCAGCGACACTTACATGTCAATTCCATTACACCAGCAACCCAATTCTTCTGATGTAAACACCAGGCACATTAGAAACAGAAGAGATGTCTGCTAAGGCTCTTTGGTTTGAAAGTTGCAGCTGGAAGCCATGCAGGATACATGCCTGGCTATTCAGTCTCACTAAGAAGGAGAGGAAAAGGCTAAGTTCTCACAGCTACCTAGAGGCTGTCTCCTCAGCTCTCAGACTCGACTATAGTTTAATGGCAAGTCTCCTTAGCGCAACAGGAGTAATTTCACTTGTGGTAGTTTTTCTTGAAGAGTTACTTTTGGGCCTGATTCTCTTCTCAGTTACACCAATATGAGTTGGGAGTAACTCCATCTGGGGAAAAAACCACTTGTGAAAAAACCAGAAGGCGCAGAATCAAGCATGCAGCAGTTTTCCTTCCATTTCATTGTGTAAATTTGTCAACTGCTCTTTTGTAATCCTGAGAAAGTTTTGTTGGGAGATGCACCATCCCTTTTTTTTGTTATTATTTGTCTTGTGATAGCTCCTAGGAGCCCCAGCCACAGACCAGGGCCACTCTGCAAGGCACTGTACAAACACAGACCAAAAAGACAGTCCCTGTCCACATGAGCTTACCCTTTGTTTCTGGCTTTAACAGTTGAGTGCTTAAATGTATTCCTCCCCTCCCCCAAATACTCTGTGCTAATATTTTCTGTAATTTGTATCATAACCTATCTGCTGTCCTGGTTTGCCTCCATATTGAGGGATACAGTCTGCATTAAAGTGGCTAAACAAAATAAAGCTGTGTTGCATTGCCTAGCAGAATGAATTCCTTCAAAGCACAGGGGAAAGAGGGAGGCAGGGGAGGGGGAGGATGTGGAAGGGAGGGACTGCATGCTCTTAAGAAAGAAAGAAAAAGCAATGGAGTACTAATTGAAGACTATCTGAATGAATCAATAAGATGGAGACCACAGACATAAAAAAAAAGACAAAAAAGTTCCTTTGCAGCTACTGGAGTTTACTGAAGAACTGTATACATTACCAAAGACCATGAAAAACCCACTTTGTTTTCTTAAGGAAAAAATTCCAAACAAGTAAACAAAGCAATCAGATTGCTGGCCTTGGAGCAGTAAGCCTCCAGGGCAGTGATTAAAGCCGTCCACCCTCCAACACACAAAACAACACCAAGTACCAAAGAAATAATGAATGCCTTCACAACCTATTATCAGACCCTATATTCAGAACAAGGCAACCCTGGGGGCCAGCCCAAACGAAGTCATGAGATTTGTCTGGCTCAAACAGGCCTAATCAAGCTTTCCCCAAATGCAAGCTCAGGAAAATAATGATTTGTAAGGGCAGATTCTCAGGAAATCACAGATTTCTTCCAGTCATTTAAAGCCCCCTGGTCAGGTTGTTATGGCACAGAGCTCTGAAGAAAAAATAAACGCAAACTTTGCAGGGGTCGATCCTGTGAGATTCCACCAATAAAGTCAATGGGTTTACATGTGTGCTTAAAGTTAAACATGTGCTGAAGTGCTTGGTTGGAGCAGGGCCAGGGTACTCAGCATCTTCCAAGATTGAGCCCTAAATCCCCAGGGCTTAAAATGAGAGTCTTTTTCCCCAGGAAAAAAAAGAAATTTCCCAAGACACTGGAGAGAACTAACATTTTTGTAGGCTTTTCTTGAGAGGTGCTCAGTATCTGCAATGCTCATTGGATTGACTGGGCCTGACTCTGAGCTCAGTTACAGTGGAACCAATTAGGAACAATTCTATCAACATCCAAGAAGTTTCATTGGTGCAGAAATGGTATAAACAAACTCTGAATCATGCCCATTGTCTTCAATGGTGGTGGTGTGTGGGAGTTCAGCACCTCTTGGGATCAGGCATAAAGGTAGTTAGGATCCCTTGCATCCCCACTTATTTAGGGTTCTACCTACTCAATATGTTTACTATGGATGAGATTACAAAAATAGTGGCCAGAGGCCACTCTTTCCTCCATCCAGTCTCATGATAATACAACTAGCTGCTAATCGATCTTCTCCTATCTATTCCTCTGTCGTTCTTGGAAGTCAGGACTTCTGGATTGGATTCCTGGCTGGGCCAAATATTTGCTGCAAGACCTAGAGCGTATTGTCAAATACAGTGCCTAAGTGTATCCATTTGTAAAAATAGATATAACGTCATCAGCCTAACAGGGGCATTGTAAACATCAAGTCATGTTTGTAATTATGCTTTGAGAGTCCTGGATAGCAAAGTAGTTCTTATTCCCAATTATTTTGTTGCTGAATAATTGCTCATCTTAATCGTGACAAGGCAATTTCTTTTTATTAATTGGTTACATGAATAGCCTTTGGGCCAAACTGTCCTCTCAGATATATGTACTGTGAACTATATATAGCATCACCTCTTCAGCCACCACATCATTTTCCATCAGTAAAATATTCTGCAGTCTTGGTTATGGAAAGCAGTGAGGCAGGCATACATGGCCGTACAGTATTGTTGAAGAGCTTGATAATTCAGGGTATTAGAAGTGGATACATCAAGTGACAGAAGCAAGTTTTATTGCACAGATATTGAGTACCCCCTTTTTTTTTGTTACATATCCAAATACATCCCACAAGGACTATTAGTTGCAAAAGAAAAGTATTTGCTAATGATACATCTTAAAAGCAAACCCAAAAATTACAGCTGCCTGCTTCAAAAGGCCCTCCTACAGTTCATTTATGGGTTTTCAAGTGAAGGATTTCAGGAATGGAGAGAACAGCTCTCTATCCATAATGCATTCATCCCTGGGCACATTTACAGTATGTATACTGTATGGTTTAACTAAAATCCCTAGGCATATAACTAGCAGCTCCAGCATGTATAATTTTTAGAGGCTGATGTTAGTTGTATTGGTGCCAAGGATCTTATGATTCCTCTTTGATTGTGACCTGTGTTTTACAGTAAGTATATCTCAACTCAGCTGATGCCCAGTCCTGTCCATCACCAATTGAATGTTTCCTTAGTGTGAAATTCCTTTTCCAACTCTTGGTTGCTACCATTCAGTCACAGATTCTCTTTCTTCTTGACTATTCCATGATATCTTTGTTTGACTCCCTGGTCTTGTATCTACCTTCTAGGCTATGGCGGCCTGTTTATTTATGCTGATGGCTTAATTTCTTCATTGATATTCTCACACTCCCCATGCTACTTACTTAGTTATGTTTCCAAGACCTGCTTCTTTAAAACCTCAACCACATTTTTTTTCATGGGAATCTCTGTGTTTTCCACAGTGTGTTCTTTATGCTCCTGCCATGACCTTCTACAGTGCTATTAATCATCCCTAATATTGCTATGTTCAGACTGCCATGCTTTTCAATCGTCTGTTTCCCTTTGGTGGAATTTTCTTGCTGGAGAGACTTCTTTAGCTGACTCAGTGTTATTTTTCACTATACCTGTTATGTATTTAGCACCTAAATGTGCATCACACTTAACAGACAAATAAAAGATAAACTCCCTGTGCTACACTACTTGCAGGCTAAGGCCCTGCTTAAGCTTTCACGTACACCAGCATAAATTAGGAGAAACTCCACTAGAATCAATGGTGTAAAATGGGAGAGAGTGAGGAAAGAGTCAGATGGCCGCATGAAGGGTAAAGACACGATGCTCACTGGGAGAGAAATAGAGGGAAGGTAACGAGCTCATATGGGTACTCTCAGTAATGCACACCTTTAGGATGTAGCTGAAATGGGGGGGGGGGAGGGGGCGGGAGGGTGAGATCCTGGCTCCACTGTAGTTAATGGAAAGACCCCCACTGATTTCAGTGGGGCAGGGATTTCATTCATACATTGCAGCTGATGAACACTCTGGATGCATATAAATTAGAAAGCACATGGTGCTGCCCAATCACAAAGCATATTTTTTCCTTCTAGCAAGCTGCTCTAGCAGCAGCATTACCCTTGCCCCTGAGCATGTGTTTTTGTCACTCAAAAAGCTGTACAAAACTGCCTTTGTATTTTAAAAACCAAAATGTACTTTGGATTTTTCCTAATTAGTGTTGCTCATTTCTATGAATTCAATAATCTTGTGCCTCACAAGTAGCACAGAGGGAAGGTAAAGGTTAACACTGCTTCTTGCAACTAAGAAGCAATGCTGATGTTTACCTTGCCCTCAGAGTGGGATGGAGTGATGCCTAGTGGTTGGAGGTGGGGGTGGGAGGAGCGGGGGAAAAGGGATTGGGAATCAGGACTTAGTTGTATTTCTGAGTCTATTATTAATTCAGTGTGTGTCCTCAAGCACATTTATTATCATTATATACATAAAGGCATGATTGGCACTTTACATCCCAGTAGCCCTGGACTCTGTGCCTTGGAAGTTACAGTCTCGGTTAACCACTTCAGTTTCTTCAAGAGTGAAATGGGGCTAAAAATATCTACCTTACAGGTCTGCTGTGAGGCTTAATTAATATTTGGGAAGTGCCTGAGATCCCTGGATGGAATGGGCTCTATCACAGCAAAGTAGTATCATTAACAGCAGGGTGAGCTGAGCGAGGGAGGAGTGCGTGTGCTCACTCTCTCTCGGATGAAAACCTGGAAAGCTCTAATAATCCAGGTTCAATAAGCCACTAGCCAACTCTGTTTTGGTCTCATTTAACTGCCCCACTTAATTAGTTGGCTATTAAAAAGTTTGACTGTTTGTTTTGCTCTGGGATAAGAGCAGAGTCCGAGAGTCCGTCTTGTTTTCCTATATCAAAGATGGGGAAAGGAGTCAACATGGGCTATTCATTTAGCAAGTGGCAAAGTGGCAATGCCACAGGGGGAAAAATGGATGCATCTGTGCCTGCAGTGGTACTTAATTCTTCTCCCTCCATTGCCTTTAATTAAGATTGAGCCAAGGCCAGGAGAGGAGCAGCTGCTGGTGGTTATTCAAACTGTTGTGCCTGAGTCCAGCCTGAAGCTTGGAGCAATAAGTGTTTGGTTTTCTGAATAGTGCCTTTCACATTTAAAGGTTCACAAAAACATCCTCATTGACTGTGCCCCAGGACTCTCCCTCAACCTTGGAATGGGGTTGTGGGATGCAGAAGACGCATCCCTTTTGAAGGCAATGCCCAGCCAACAGCACTATGGCTGAGTTACTAGCAGCAGAGCTGATGGGGCTGCACTTACTGCAGGGAACCTGCTTAGTGACTGATAAGGATTCTTGCTGTACCTTATCTCTAAATCTGTTCACCGTCATTTGTATGCAGCAGCGCTGGGAGCGCCATATCCATTCCACCCTCCGGATCAGAGGATCCTGCCACCTCCATCATCTTAAGGGGCGTAAGTAATAATTTTTACTTCTCGGTTCCACAGGCATATAAAAAAATAAACTATAACCAGAAAATATCACAGGCAAATAAAATACCAGAACCAATATAATAAACGGGATCCAAAGTAGACTACTAACATCCGCACAGATAAAGCTCACAAGACACTAACTGAAATCAAAACAAAGAACCAGATTCTACTTTTAGCTACACTGTTCGGTGGTGCAGTTACACAGGTGTAAGTGAAAGCACAATTTGGCTCACAGACGCTTAAACCCAGTCCAGTGGAGGGCAACAAAAATGATTAGGGGGCTGGACCACAGGACTTATGAGGAGAGGCTGAGGATGAGGGGGAAGAAAGAGAAGAATGAGGGGGGATTTGATAGCGGCCTTTAACTACCTGAAAGGGGGTTCCAGGGAAGATGGGGCTAGGCTGTTCTCGGTGGTGGCAGATGACAGAACAAGGAGCAACGGTCTCAAGTTGCAGGGCGGGAGGTCTAAGTTGGATATTAGGAAAAAGTTTTTCACTAGGAGGGTGGTGAAGCACTGGAATGGGTTACCTAGGGAGGTGGTGGAATCTCCATCCTTAGAGGTTTTTAGGCTGAGGCTTGACAAAGCCCTGGCTGGGATGATATAGCTGAGGTTAGTCCTGCTTTGAGCAGGGGATTGGACTAGATGACCTCCTGAGGTCCCTTCTAACTCTAATATTCTATGATTCTATGATTCCTGTGTGAGGAGGTCAGTGGTGGGCACTGGTGTGGGTTACTCCCCGTTATCTGTAGGCCTACTGCAGGTTTCACTTGTTATTCCAGCTAGCGATAAAAGGTTCAAACTTCAGAATTGCAACATTTCATAAGCGTGACATGTTTGCTAAGTTTCCCCCCAGCATTTTGTGATTTAATCTGCCTGGCCAGTGTAGGAGACTTTTCTCATTGACACACATAACGGGATCAAAAGTGGTGGCAAGACACCAAACTGATTAAATCTCTCATTCATCAAAACAGCCTATTCTTCTCTTGTTATGGGCTCAATGGTGCCTCTTGTGAGCAGGATTGGGGGTGGGCAGTGGAAGATTATGGGTGTATCAGTTTGGAAACATTATACCTTAAAGACATAAGGTCTTCAGGTCATTGGAGGAACATTGGCAGGAACTGATGCTCAGCCAAGGCAATGGGACAGGCCATTGATCCATCTATTCACACACCACTTGAAGGCTGCTAGCACTGGCACATGAGCTAGCTGCTCAATCCACCTTGCACTCCCCGGAACTGGCAGCAAGTTTACGGCAGCCTGGCCCCCAGGGTGCAGAGAGCTCCTTCTATTCCCTATTGTGCTCATATAGGGGAAGGCATCCTTCAGCCCTCACTATGTGTTAGCATCAGCGACAGTGCCACATATGTAGGAAGGAAGAACAGAGCTCATTGCTTTACTAATACAACACCCTTTTTACTATACCCTTCTTAGATCAAAGATGGATGTGTGCTTAAAGATCAGGAGTTTCCAAGAGCGAGGAGGTGAGGGAGTTACAAAAGTGTCACTGCCTACTGGCTCATAAGGAGCCAGTCAGAAACACTACCTACTGTTAGAGAGTGCTTTTTTCTCCCCAGAGTGGTAATATTCTGTTCACATCTGATCTTTATTTCTCTTAGCAATATTCTGTCTCTGACAAGTGAGGCCTGAAACGAGTCTCTTGAAATATGCACTTAGATTATGCTTTTTTTTTTTTAAACTGTGCCCTGTCCAATACCTAAAGCTAAGTGGGGCCGCATAGGCATAACAGAGGCATAACGTGTGACTTCAATTTAAGAATGAGACTTATTCTTCATTCAAAGAGATGTATTCTAAAGTAACGATTGTCTACCCTACCGGTAGACCAAGCTGAAGCCTTCAGGGAATCCTCCATCCCAGCAGGAAGGCTGGTTCTGTGGACACAATCTATGTACAGGTATTTGGAAAACTCTAGATAAACCACAGAAGTCAGGCCTGACTTGGTTGTAGAGATGCTGAACCAGTGGGATGCATGTAACAGAAAGAGATAAGTGATATTGAAATATTTCACTAAAGAAATTCAGGCTTCAAAGTGAACAAATTATTTGGTTTAAGTCAACTGCTTACATGACCCGTTAAATTTTCTCTAAACCACTGTGTGACACTGGCTGACCAGCTCATGCCAGGGTGTATTCAAGTCAATTCACTTGTGTAGATCAAAGGATAGGTTAGATGTATAAAAGCGTATTGAGTGTTTAAATTTCACGAAAACTAATAGGATGGTTGTTGCATTGTTTTCACTTATCTGTTCTTGTCATAATGTAATAGCAAACATTTACGTGGTAAACTCCTGTAACTAAATTACACATCAAAGAAATCTTGTGAAATGCTAATGAAGGACTTTACAGTAAATGCTAATTTCAAAGTAAGTGGCCATTATGTATGTGGTCAGAGGTCAAAAATCTAAGTGCATTCCTCACCCATCAACATCAAAAGAAAAATCCAGGTAGGTAAAGAGCCTGTTACCTTGCTTTCTGTGTGAAGATACTACATAATTGGATTCAAAGAAAGATCCTTTATCCCTGACTGTTTCGATTCTAACAGGACAGAATAACTGAATGAGAAGATGGAGATCCCTGGAGTTATTCTGGGTAGCCCAGAAAAACTTTTGGGAAACTGGCAGATTATTACATCACTGCCACCATTTGGAGTTACAAACTGGGATTTACCTGTTAATATATTCTATCCACTTTAACCTCTCACTAACTCATTTCCTTTCCTTAGCTAATAAACCTATTGTTAGTTTACTATAGAATTGGCTGCCAGCGTTGTCTTTTGCGTGAGGTCTAGAGTATCAAATGATCTGGGGTAAGTGACTGGTTTTCTGGGACTGGGAGAAACTTAATGTGGTGTGATGTCTGGTTTGAAAAATCTTTTATCACAAAATTCAATTTGTCTGGGTGGCAAGATAGACTGGAGATCCTAAGGGGACTATCTCTGACTTCATGGTAAAACTGGTACAGTGATCCAGGTGTTCACATTTCTTACTGGCTTGGTGAAATCTAATTATAGAACACACCACCAGTTTGGGGTGTCCCCCGTTTTTCCGATCGTCCACCCCAAAGTAGGCACTTACAGTTGTGAGCATGACACACTGTACATTTCAAATCCAATCTTGCCAGGTGGTAGCATCTCCTTTGAGGTGATGAGTGCTCTAACCTGCCAGTGAATTTGGAAAATGAGAGCATTCAACAACTTGCAGGTTGAGACCCCTGGAGTGGGTGGAGGAATGTGCGAGAGGAAAAGTCTCAGAATCAGAAACTCCTTGAGAAGTTAAAATGCTTTTCTGAACCTTTTAGTCTAGAGATCACAAATAATTAGCTTCTCTCACATGAGTTTCTATCCTGTTTTGATCCTGGTTTTGACTGGAAAAAACATGAGGTTTTTTTTCAACCAATTCTTCTCTTCCTGACTCAAATCAGAAGTTGCAGAGACATGGGAAATATTCTGTAAATGTGATCAAACTTTTTGAATCTCAAAACAGGATTAGTCTTTGTTTTATTCCACCAGGTTTGGTTCACCCATCTGTTGTTTGAGGGAATTTGAAAGCTCATAGGAGGAATAAAAAATCGTCCCCTCTAACTATCTGATATGCCACTGGCATTCACATACCAGTTTCCTGCCAATAGCTTAGTGTTTAGAGGGGACAGCACCTGAAGGGTTTTGGAATGGATTTGATTCAAGTTCTACGTAATGTGAAATGAAAAGTATATTCTGTACTGTCACATGCATCTTCTCCCACAAAAGGGACATGCATAGATCTGGAGTTATTTTCCCCGCTCTTCCTTATTACTCTCTTTTTGTTGTCTTGCTTATCTATTCCTTTCTAATGTATAATTCTTCTGCCTTTGGATGTGCGATGCATTTTGACATGTGATGCTGGTTGATGTAATTGGAGGAGAAAAGCTGCATGATGATTTAAAGTGTTATTTTCATGATTGGGCCACTCTTGAGTGTGGCACAAAGGAAAATATGACACATGAGCCTCCCAAAGAAAATAATCATGATGACAGAACGTTAAATTAAGAATTAGACTGTCCTGGTTTAACCAGAATGTCTGGACATCTAACCTTATAGGATTATATCTAACATCCTTTTACCAGCGACAGTTAATGCTTGAAGGGATTTTATTCTCGTGTAATCTCTGCATTGCTTTCAAATCTGCTTGTTTGGGGAGATATAATTAAAACTTATTATTTTCCCCTTCTCTGCCAGCCGGTTGGCAGATAGGAGGACTACAGAAAAAAGATTTCTTTACCAGTGAGAGACCTGGTTAGGATATAACTAAAATCCTTAAATATATTTTTAACTTCAGATCAAAAGGTCATTACAGCCAAATACTATTACAGACATACAGTGGCAAAATCCTGTGCCATGACATGTGCTCATAACCGAATTGCTTCTGCAAAAACCAAAACCAAAATCAATTTATGTTTTCTTCATTTTGTTTTTTTAAACACTGGAGAGATCACTTTGAGACTCCATCTCACAATATCTTCCTCCATCTTTTCTCTTTATTCTGTATGGTAGAGTTTAGCAGCTGACTGTCACATACAGATGATGCAGTAAAAATGACTAGAGTTAATGCCCTTTGTTCGCATTAGCCTGTCTGAGTTGTGTTTGGAACTAAAGATTTTAAAAAATGGAAGAGGGAATATGGTTAGGAGTGTCACCTGAAAAACAGTGAACACCTCACAAAAATTTACCGTGAGACACTTGGAACCTCTATCCAACCTGCAATGGAAACCTAGAAATCCCATAGCAAATTACATCAGGGATGATCATGTATGTGGATAATTTCCCCCTACACATATAGACACAGCATATGAAAATGAATAGCTTGTGTTTGGACTCTGTAAGAGTGTCACAGACCCTACAACCCTGCAGTCAGGGCTTTTTCTTTGCTGTCTGACTCTGATGTCAGGTGCTAGATACCTGCATACCAGATGCAGTTATTTTTGTAAACTCACATTGATGTCAGGTCCGGTGGGTTCTATAGCTGTAATCCAGAGTATGAAGGGTTGGAAGCTCTGAGTCAGGCAGAGGGAAATACAGGCTGGGACAGAGCCAGTCCCTCTGAGAAATCCCTAGGTACATCAAGATCAGTAGAAACTTATGCTCGGGATATCATATTGGTATTTAAGTTAGCAATAAAGACAGGCTGGTGTGGAGATGTGGGGAAACAGGACATTTCCAGTATTTGCTTGCTGTTTTAGGAGCAAAGCAGGGAATACCACCTCTTTACAGAGGTATTTCCTACCATCTTTCACCAATATTCAAAACATCCACACCGCCTCTTATTATTTTAAGTGAATTTAGGGCTATTGAAGGGTGCCAGACTGGCAGAAGTAGTAAAGTGAACTTTTCATTCAATGGCTAGGGACAGGCTAGACACATGTATAGCAATTACCCCCTAGTATAGCAACACACAAAGCCAAATGGATTTCCACCATGTTCAAGTGCAGCAATTCACATAGCGTGGCAGCTTTTGCCTTTACATGGTCAAAGTGCCACTGGATAAATGGGTTAATATTCTTGTGACACTTTTCTCATCGCAGGCACACATTGCACTGTTAGCATGGACACAGTTCTGTTACAGTTAGCTGAATCACCTTTAGCCAAAAAGGGGCCTTGTAGCCTTGGGTGGAGTAGTGGGACATTTATACTGGACTAGAAAGGCATGAAATATACTGTGCACAGCATGCACCTGTTTCTGGGTCTCTCTGGCTTTCTGCCTACAGATGAAATCAAACAATAGCCTAATATCAATATCAGGAAATAAGTAAAATCAATCTTCACACACCGAGGCTCTGATTCCGCAATGGGGCTCTGCTGGCAGACCCACATACATGCACAGGGTCAATTGCAGGATCACAGCGATAGACAGTCTGCATTCTCTGTTTTTGTCTACAGGCAGCTGTAACCCTGCAGCTCTGCCATGATGGGTGCTATTGAGTGGCCTTGCTTCCCTTGGATAGAGACTGAAGTTTCACTCAGTAATTATCTTTGCTGGCAGATTTCAAAGGACAAGCCAGTCAATTCTTCCAGGATGAAGTCTTGAAAAGTGTATGGAGGTAAACGATCCTGTTATGCCTGGAGTTCAGAATGTTAGTTTAAGATTTGCAGCTGAAAGTAAGACTGATTTAAACAAACAAAACTAAGTAACCAGCCTGGAGATTCACTGGCTGCCATTGAAAGGTTAACAACTGCCCGTAGTTACCATGCGGTGCTATCTGCAGTCTTGTCGGACTCAGGTGCGCGGGGCTTGAGCGAAGGGGCTGTTTAACTGGGGTGTAGACGTTTGGGCTCGGGCTGCAGCCCAGATCCTAGGATTCGGCAAGATGGGAGGGTCCTAGAGCCCCCCTGCGGCCCAAGCCAGAATGTCTGCACTGCAGTTAGACAGCCCCTTAGCCCAAGCACAGGTCAGCCACAGGTGTCTAATTTTTCCAGGTAAAAGTTCTGTAGGTGCCTATATTCCTGCATCTAGGCATTCAGATACTTATCTCCCACCTAAGCCCCATTCAAAATATGGCCAGAGGAGGAGGTGATGGTGCTGGGGGCATGACAACACCTAACTTCTCTTGTGCATCCAGCCCTCAAGTTACCACTGTTTGCTATCTGGCAGATGACTTTTTGGTGGTGTACACATCTCTTGCCAAATTCTGCAGAGTTGCACCGTAATAACCCCATTCAAGTTAGTGAGGATGCAGCAGTAGAATATATGACAGCAGAACAACCATTTCCAGGAGAAGAGATGAGAGTTTTTGTACAACCTGTGAACAAGCTAGCCTTTCTCTGCAAGAATCTGGACTTGATCTTCGGCTGATATAAGTCAGCATAGCTCCACTAAAACTGATGAAGCTGTGTTTATTTATACCAGCTGGAAGTCTAATACATAAAAAACCCTATCTTCCCCTTTAAATCCAACAGCCAAAATTAAGTAGATTATGTTTTATTTTTAAAGCTAAGACTAAATTCACATGGGATGATTTTTTGCTGAAGAATATTAGCGCTCATACAAGAAAATAAATTCCCAAAGAAGCAAAACTTTCTGACAGCTATTTCTTCAAAGCAAGAAAACAAGAAGCTTTTTATTTACCCCAGAGAAACCTTAACTACTAGTTCTCAGTCACCCACAGGTGGCTGATTGAAATATTGATTAAGGTTTCTTTTCTGCCTCCTGCCAGTTTGGCAGGTTTGCTGTAGCTCATTTTTAAGAGCAGAAAGAATGTATTATTTGGGCAGGGAGAGAAGGAATGCAGTAACTTGATCAGGGTTTGAAATGACCGGGGGCCAAACTAAATCTGACTCACCATTTAAAACTTTCTAACAGGCATCAGCAATTGACAGTTCCTCATATGCCATACTCCTGTTCTGCAGGGCTTCATCTCTGTAAGGGTGAGAGGGTATTTCAGTTGCCTGGTTCATTCAACAACTGGTCAGTAGTCACACCGCTAAAAATATATGCAAATTATGAACATGGTTTTGTGACATAGTCTACAAACTGGACTGAAATCTGGGATTTGCTTCACTCTTTCATATACCCATATCTTTTCCATTGGTTACCCTTTTTGTTAGGCCCTGGAAGTCAGTTACCCACATGGTTAAATCTCTCCCTATTCAGAAAAGCCCTTAATCAGGTGCTTCATTCTAAGCATTTAAGTTGAACCAGGGTGTCACGGGGTACTCTACGCATCACTGGAACACCTCCTTGTGGCCACAGCTGGAGATTAGCGTTGCCAGTTGGGTGCCTCTTTCTGCAGACGTTCATTTCCTCTCTTGGGACTTGAAAGCTCCCTCTTTGTGGCTTGGCCTTCTGTTTTCCCCTTTTTTTGGGACCAAAGTCTCTCTGTACCAACGATCCCAGGCAGTCTTCCAATGCACTGCCCCTTAATGATATCACTTCCCCCATGGCTGCTAGGGGAACTCAGGCCTGTCTTCTCTGGGTTCCAGCCCAGGGACCCTACAACCAGCACTGCACTGTCTCCCACCTTGTTACTGTTTCCCTGGACTGCTCCCTACATTGCCTCTGGCCGGCTCCTTCTCCTCCAGGTATTCCCTTCCTTCTGGGCCAAACTCACTTCTCTCCTAGTGTCAGAGAGAATGACTATAGACCTTCTCTCTGCAACCTATTCCTGCCCTCAGCTACCTGGCTTTATACAAGCTCTGCCTGCATCTCTCCAGGTGAGCTTCTCCCTTTAAATTAGCCCTCATTGCTCCTTGTCTCCTCCTCCAGGTGCAGCCTAGGCAGATAATTGTCCCCCCTAGCTACCTTAACCCACTCACAGGCTAGTGTGCCATGGACACCCCATCACACAGGGCCTTAATATGTCAGTAAGAAAATAAATTGTACTGTTAGCAATTCTGTTTTTAGTGAAAATTTAGTAAGTAAACCCTTATGCTTCAGGGCATAAGCCAAAATTTGACTGATGCAGGTTAGGGAGAAAACTTTCCCTAAGAGGACATTATTCCATAACTAGCTACTGCAGAGTTTTTTGTACCTTCCACTGAAGCAGCAGGCCATAGCCACTGGACTAGATGGAGAGGATTCTGGACTAGATGGGCAACCAGTCTGAAAATTCCTATGTTCCTCTTTATTTCACATAGGCCACCTAAAAGCCATGAGATTGTAATGACTGGAACTGTCGAAGTATAGTGGATTCCTCCCCCACCACTTTAGGAATAGTCATTTGAATTTGAAAATAATGAATAAATCAGGAGTTGTGATCTGTCTATGCATGGAAAAACAGGTGAACCCTGAAAAGTCATTTACTCATTATCAATTATTTGCTCAGGTTCACTAATGAACGTGAATCATCACTGAATTGGGGTCAGAGCCTAGTAATCAAAGTCAATGGGGTTAAATGGGATTTATGTCAGGACAGAATTTGGTTTGTAGCCTGGATTTGAACCAATGACATATTGATGAAAAACTAGATTCCCTATCGCTTCCCCTATCCTAGCCCATCTATTTACTGTATCATTAGATTGTTGTCTGTTTCATCTCTTATTCCTTTGAATCACACCTTAGTCATTCAGTCTTCACCTTTTTATCATATCACTTATTTCTGCAATCATATTGTATCCACCTCTCAACAGTAGAGAATGTATTATCCTGTGCCAATGTGCCCAGAGTCCTGTTTAAGCTATAACACTTGATACTATTTATTATATAGTACTTTAATAAATGATGTATTTGTTAGTGGGCCATTCCAGATATTTGGATACAGAAAGTGTTCTGCACTGGATTTAGTAGTTAGCAAAAAAAAAAAAAAAAAAAAAAAGTCACCATTACCACGCCAGAAATGCTGATATACTATCTTCAACCAATACGGAGATCCAAATTCTAGCCTAAGACATAACTAAGGAATTATAATATATTCCACATATATAGCATCTTTTACTGCAAAGGGGCTTACTAACTACATACACTCCTTCACTTCTGAAATGCAATCAATTCTAGGGTAAATGACAGCATCTGTTTAAATGAGCATTGAAATGCTATACAATAGCTGAAGACAGAAGATGAAGATCACATATTGTCGAAACTGCAAGAAGAACTCACGTAGGAATAAAGTAAATAGAAAAACTGGAATTTGTCCATGACATCAAGGTTAATACCCTTACGCTTGAGACAATCCGTAGTTTCTTTAATGATAAATGGCCAGCACCTTGGTTTTACATCTAAGCTGAAAGACATCACCTCCAATGTATCACCAACACCTCTTTCTGCAGCAATGTGGAGTTAACCCCACAGGACTCCCATTCAAGTTCTGGTCAGGGTTAATTTGTGATACCAAATCCTGGGTTAATATGACTTCATGTATTCAGAACACAGAGCAGTCAGGAACATCTGAATCAGAAGTAAAATACCAGAGCATAATGGAATTCAGTTTTTCATTGCCATGGGGGTCAAATAATTACCTAATACAACACTCATTACATATTCAATTAAAATTTTGTCAACCACAAGTGCTTAGAAACACAAACCTGTCCCATCTATATTCTACAAAATTAAACTGGTTCACTAGATATCAGAAAACTCAGTGGGAAAATTGACCCATGTATGCAAGTTATTTGCACTAACATATACAAGACACACCCAATGTGCTCCTTGGTAAAACCCCAGACATAAATTGTCTTAGTGCATGCAGCACTTAGCCTACAAACTGCAATCTCTTTCCGTAGTCTAATCAAGTGCTATATTCATTTGTTGAAAAACTGGAATATAAGCTCCATAAACAAACTTTGAGGACTTGTCCAAAGAATAGTCCAATCTACAGCATTCTGCACAAATCACTGCCTCTGTCCAAGCTTCTATAACTATCCAGTCATCTTCAAAACTCAGCCCACTGCCAGTGTGAATGAACTTATTCAAGTACCATGGTCTAGTCAATTTCCACTAATTGGTCCCCAACCTGCCTTTATATAAAGTATCAGCAAACAGGCAGATATTCTGACACCAGTAGGGGGAAGATCCTCATTACCTTGCAGAGCTCAGACCGCAGTTTAATTAGTATAATAAACAGCCATTAAACAACAAAAGGTGAGAGGCAGCTTATTAAGATGAGTTCCAATTCAATGACTTCCTACTACCATATGCATTGATCTACATGCTGTAATATTTTGGCCTCCTTCCTTCCTTCCCATATTCTTGTCTGACATGGTGCCAGATGCATAGTGTGTGGATCATACTGTGTTAAATTAGTAGTTTGCGGGTGTCTATATGTAAAAAAACTCAACTCCCCACTGTTCACAGTACTATGGGCTTCATACTGCTCATTAGAAATTTTGCTGACTGAGTTTTATGAAATAGTAATTAGAGGTGAGTAGTATTAACACCTGGTAATTTAGGTACCTTCAGACATGAATGTAATTTAGCAGCCCAAGTGAAGAAGATATTTCTGTACCAGTGGAGTTTCTGCCTGCTTTAAAAAAAATAACCGGGCATATAAATTTGCAAAGAGCTGGGATACAAGGCACACAAAGGAACTTCCTGCAGCACAGCATGAACCATACATTTTGTAGCTTTACCAATTTAAAGACACATTTCTTTCTAAAGTGGATAGAAGTCAATAACTTCCTATGGGTAGAAGGAGCTAATTGATTTTGCTGCCACCTATGAGCCAAAGTAAGCAGTGGGTATCCTATTACTTACTAGCCTACTTTGCACTGCAGATGGTGCTTCACATTAGCAAACTCCAGACAAATTATTCTAGCTCCACATCTTTTTTATTGCTGCTAAGAGCTTGTTTCAACAAATAGCTGTACATTGCAAAATAGACAGAAAGAAACATTGGTATAAATATTGGCACTGGCAAAATAGATCCTCCCAACCAAAAGAGTTATAGAACTGAATAAAGGGAACGTGTTATGGGCACACAGAAGAGGGTCGGTGGAAAGGGAAGGCATGGCTTCAGACTGCATGCTCAGCCTGCCAGAACCCCACTTGTGTGACAATAAAAAGCATGAAGACTACCACACACTAGGCGGGCAAGAATCTTAGTAGGATGTGCACTTAACTTCTATGTTGTATTTTATATGACACCTATTGCCCGATTAAGTTTTTCTAATGCACAATAATATATATGGGTTGGTGGGGATGGGGAAATTGTTAGCTTTCACCCACTTGGTTCAAATCCAGCAAGGGCTGGCCTGGAAAAAGTCACTGTTGCTTGGTGGCCCTTTTGAACTACATTGGTCTAGACTGCACCCCGGTACGTCACACCTGGGGCCAGATTTTTAAAGGTGCCTAATCAGGCACCTAGTGTGATTTTCAAAAGCACCTTGGTGCCTAAGTCCCATTGATAGTTTTCTTTAGGGCCCTGCATACTGAGGCACCTATGTGCCTTTAAAAATCTTGTCCTTGAATTAGATCTCTCCTTGGCAGTCTGCCCCTGTGTTTATCTTATTTGACTTTGAGGAACTTGCTATACTCTAGAGGTCAAAAGTGGTGGGCTGGGGAAAAAGAAACTTTAACCACACTGAGAACAAAATGTCTGGAAAACTGAAATGACAAGGTAGCATGAGTAGCTTGTTCCGAAATTAGCAACACGTACTGTTATGATCTTAATAAAGACAGACAAAGGTTTTTATCATGTTCAAAATAAAAGCTTTTTACTTCCTGAAATTCAGCACATCACATGCAGCTTCGAACCGCTCTGACTGCTGTTAATGATAATTAACAACAGTTACATAATAGGATAATATATGGCTGGATCCATGAGCATTGCACAGAATCCTGATGAATACTTATGGGAAAATGCAATAGTTCAGGTAGAACCAGGGTAATGAAATGAGGTAGGTAACAGGGATTGGAGTAGCACAGGAACAGCAGGATCAGTCATGATGCTTCACAGTGTCACATGGTGATGCAAAATTGTGCCAGGGTGGAATGCAGCATAAGGGAAAGGAAAAAGAGAGTCACTCAAATGAAGCCCATTTCTCCAAGGATTGGGATTTCTGGGGGGAACAAGATAGTGGTAGTATTGTTTCAGACCTGTTGGTGACAAGTGGGTAAAAGCTTCTTAAGGTTATTGGACGGGACGTTTATGAAGACAAAACCATGAAACTGTAAGGTGTGTATAGCTTGGAGAGGGGGGAAGGGGAGGAAGCTTTATCTTCCACAGTCTTTAAGATGTAGCTATAGCTGATGAGATGCAAAAAGAGCCATTCAAAAACATATCCTTGTAGCCTCCAGCTCCTAGCCTGCTGATTAATGTAATTTCTGATGCAATTTCTGATCCCCTGCCTGAGGAGCTCATGCGACAGCACCTTCTGTTTGTGCTGGAGTCGGACAATGGGAAGATCATTTCTCCTCCTCTCTCCCCATCTCTGTTTTGCTTCTCCTCCTAACTCACTGGCTAATGTTTGTAAGTGGTTTGGAATTATTAAGCCCTATACAAGTGCTAAGGATTATTAATTATCCTGTTCTCTTTTCTGACTTTTCTCCTCCATTTTCCTCCTCTGCTTCTGCTTCCTTTTCTTACTGGTTTCTTCCCTCTTCTCTCTATTTCTTGCTTTCCCACATGCTTCCAATGTCACTGCCTTCCTCTCTTTGCATACCCATAGCTCTCCTTTTGCTTCTGTCCCTCTGCTTTACTTACTTACGGTCTCTTTTCTCTGCTAGTTCTCCTCTTCCTTCACAGTTTCTACTTTCTTCTCTGCTCCAATCCTTTCCTGGTTCTTTCTGCTTCTCCTCAGCTTCCTCACTTCTACAAGATTTGTGTCCACAATGTGGGAGCTCTGCATACCCAGTGGGCCAACTGCATACTGCTAGGAGGACAAAGATCTGTTTCTCCTGGATCCCCATACATTCGTTTCCTGTTGACTATTTCTTCCAGATTCCCAAGAGCATTACAGGGTGGTGCAGCTTCTGCCTGGAGGGAGGATGGAGAGCTCCAGAAACTCCTTCCTAGGGGCAGCTAGGATCCTAGCAGCTCCTCCTACCTCACACATTTACTATCTCCCTGGCGGCACTGTTCTATCATATCTCCAGGTTGAGCACCAGCTGAAAATGTGTTCCTGGTGGCAATGAGGAGGGACAGCAGCAAGAGTGACATGTTGCCTACACCTCTGGGGCACAAGTTGGTTGAGCCAGTGAGGAGAGAGATCTGTTTCTGAATGGCCATCTGTCATTTAACTATTTCCTTGGAAATTTTCACAAATGATTCTGGTGTTACCTGCTGAAATTCCTACCTCAACTCAGTAACAAACAGGTACTTACTAAATAAATGTCAAATCACCCTGCTATCTGCATATGTGCCAGTCTTCTATAGACAAAGAACATTGGTAGTTGACAGGAGAGCTAGATATTAACATTCAAAAATAAACAACCCCCTGCCCTTCCCTTGGCCCTTTGATTCCATCCCCAAACAGTTGAAGCGTGACAATGCAGAACTTTAAAAAGAACAACAGCCACAAAATATCCTTTTTCAAAATTTCGTACATTCTGCTTCTGTGTGTTACGGAGTTGTATTGACTTTGTGGAGTCATTGCAGCTGCTTGTAAATGATGTATGAAAAGAAAAATTCCTGTCCTTCCAGTGCACTGAGAGAATTCTGTAATCCCTGCTATGCTGCTTGCTTATATTAAACTCAAACACAGTTAGGAAAGAGGCTTGAATGCAGAGATTATTAGCTTTCCCCCACCCAATTACATCTTTTGCTACTTTAGAGGAGATTTATTTGTCTCTCCTTATCTCCCTGTACCCTAGCTATAGGATTTGGACAAGAAAGATACCGTATTTATTTGTTTTAAAGAAAAAATTTAAGAATATTTTCACAGGGGTTGGGTGGGGTTCTCTCTGGCCAATAACACAGGTAAAATTTCCCCTGATTACAGATCCTGCCATCAGAGCGGCTTCTGGAGCAGTTGCAATGTCACAGGAAGATAGTATGACAGTGAACAGGATCCTAGTTGAGCTGTGTCCCAATTCTAAATTTAACCCCTCCTGGTTTGGTGGCGAACACCAAACCTGGTACTTGATAACTCAATAGTTACAATAGCGCACTCTATATCTATAATGGTCTCTTATTTTTTTTTTTTTTTTTATAAATCCTGAATTCTATCATAATAGCACCTCCACCATCCTTTTGGTTTAGGCAGGAGAACTATACTATACTTCTCAGCAATTAAGCTTCTTTAGAATACTGCCTGTTAATTAACAAACCAGCAATATTGCACAAAATACTTTGTCCACTTGCAGTGGGTCATGAAGGGGAGTTGAGTGTGGAACAAAAAAACCGGCTGTTTTTCATACCACCACTCCCTCTATAAGTCACCTAACCTTTCTTAGGCTTGGTCTACACTTACCTTGGTGATTCGGCAGCAGTCGATGGGAGTTATGCAAAAGTACGCAAAAACTCCCGTCAACTTCTGTGCTTCTCTTCTGTGCGCCATCTTCACTGCACTACCAAGCCAACTGCCTAGAAGAAAAATCTATGCTGTAAATCCTCCTCCACTATTGCTTTTTACCTTCTATCTGCCTCTTCCCACTATTTCTTTTTTTTTCTTCCCCATCACTGGGGTTTTAACAGGGATGTAAGGAGGGCACCAGCAGATGCTGACTCCTAGGGCAGGTCTACACTAGGAGTGCTACACTGGCGCAGCTGCGCTGCAGTAGTGCGTCTGGTGAAGACGCTGTATGCCGACGGGCGCGCGCTCTCCCTTTGGCATAATTATGCCACCTCCACAAGAAGTGGCAGTTATGTCGGCAGGAGAGCATCTCCCACTGACATAGCGCCGGTGTGGACAGCGCTTAGGTTGTTGGAAGCTGCGTCGCTCAGGAGGGTGTCATATTCACACCCCTGAGTGATGAAAGTTAGATGGACTTAAGAGGTAGTGTAGACCTGCCCTTACACTGCTTCCATGACTAAGCAGAGAGCCGGGTGCACTACACACCCTTGCACAAAGGCCAGGAGCAGGGGAGGTGGAAAGCAGAAAACCAAGAAGCGTATGTGGAAAAGTATCCCCAGTCCACTACAAAATATTACATGAATGTGACCCACTTAATTCCCTATGGGCCTCATCGCTCCAGGGCAGTTCCAGGCAGCTGGGATGGCCCACGGTGTTGTGGTTTACACTGGTCTGGATCTGCTAATGCAATTTGTCGGGGAACTGACCATAAGAAAGGTTAGATTAAGATTGGTTAGGTGCGGTGTCTCCTCTACTCCCGCAATTTGCAGTCTTATTATTTGTATTACAGCAGGCATCCAGAGGACCTAATCAGGGTCAAGGCCGCATTGTGCTAGGAGCTGTATAAACACATAGTAAGACACAGTCCCTGCTCTGGAAGGCAGACGGTGTACATCAAGACAAAAAGCATTCAGCACAAAACAGTCATAGGACTCTATTTTGAAATTTACTTTTAACAGTTATTCTATCACCTTTCACCTGTTCTGTAGATCACCAGTTCGAGTCTAGCCCAGGTCTGTAGTGACTGAAAGCTGTCACCATCTCTTTACTTGGACAGGGGTCACTGTGAAGTGAGGCCAAATACCATAACAACTCAAAAGCTTCCACATAACTATCACTAATTGGTTATGGCCCTTCTTTGCTTCCCAAGGTCTGTAGGGCTGCCCTAACTTACACTAGGGGGTGGGCAGGACTCTCTGCACAGCCTCAGAATATAGGAAGAGGAGAGCCAAGATAGCTCAAAGCCTACTCTGCCACCCCATTACCCATCAATGCCCTAAGCACCAGAATTCAGTAACTGAGAATCAGGCCCTGATGAGCTTGTCTTCCCTAGGGAAACGGTTTCCCTAGTGCATTTTAACATGTCAGCTAACATATTAACCAACATGTTTTAAAATCTTAGTGTACACAAGGCAAGTTATAGTTATAACATGAGTTAGCTCTTTGAGGTAAACACCAAGTTAGCCTTGTGGATAAACAGCAGACTGGGGTCTGCACTATTGTATGTGCAGCATCTTTCACGGGAGCTAAATTACCTTCAAAAATGGTAATTGTGGCTGGGGCCGGAGCAGACCCTCTGCTCTGCTGAATGAACAACTCTTGGCAAGTTGTGACAGTTTCTAGTACCATTTTTTTTTAACTGAAGCAGCCAGTTCCCAAAAAACTCACCCTGCAACAGTCCTGATACCAGTCAGACAGATTTTCTGTATTAAACAGAGTACATGCCTTACAACCCATTTGTCTGTGTTCGCACACAAGGGGTCTAACATCACTGAAGGCTTGAGCCTGCAAGGCTCCTAACAAGATAAGGCACTAAGAAAGCCAGGCATTCTGGGTAAAGGTCAGGAAGTTGCTCTCTGTTTGTGAGAGTGAATTAACCATGCGACAGTGCTGGGTAAATAGCTTGTTGTTTGAGTGCCTCTGCGCTTATTTGCAGCGGTGCACATTTGATCTTTGTACAGCAATCACACACAAATGTGTACAACACTCTCTGTTTACAGAGCCAGACCTAGGCGTTAAAGAGAAATACAGACAAATTAACAGTACCGGGTTAGTCAAGGAGTAGAGTCATTTCTTTCCATGCTGTAGCCTTAGGAAGCAATCTCTCATTCCCAACCCATATTTAACTTCATCCCACACAAGCCTGAAATCACTGGGGTCTAAAGCTTAGCACATAGGACAGGGAGATAGGATTCCAAAGACTTGGCCCAGAGAGACTAAAGGGGGGCCAGGTGCAGAACCAGTTTAAATAAATGTAAATGTCTTGTACACAGAGAACATGCATGAAGGGATTGATAACTCAGAAATGGTATAACTTCAAGCCCCGAATCGGAAGGTTTTGCTCCTGGCTCTGTCACTCATCCGCTGTGTGATTTTTCAGCAAGTCACTCACTACTTCTCCGCATGCCTCATTTTCCTGAGCTAAAAAGCCTCCTCAGGTTTAGGATATTGTTTGGCTGTGGTGGCCTTGTAAATCATACACATAATCTGACTCCTGAAACTTAGTCTCAGCATGGTAACGTGCCAGATTCCTGTCATTGCAGTCTACGACAACAGTTACTCATCTTACCTAAAGAATCGGGAATTTATGAGGGAAGGTAATTTGTTTGACACCTGTAGGGAGAAGCTGGGAAGGGCTACTTAGGATTCCATACACTGCAGGGAGATATGGAAAATATAGGCAAATATACAACAGAACCCTATATCTGATGTTGAATGCCACACTATTTGCTATTGCTAGCAAACACAAGGTATACACTCGTTTCAGACATTTTAAAAGTAGCCTGGATGAAGTACCAAAGGAGGTGGCAGCTGTCTGACATACTTGTGAAGGCTGGAACATCGGACTTTATATATAAAATATTTAAGGTACATAGTTTTGTATCTGCTAGTGGAGGGGCGGCTGGGATTCCCAGAGAGTTTCCTGTTTCCTTTACAGATTTTTCTGATCAGTTCTACCAATCATCTTCACTCTTCCTTTCAAACCGC
Source organism: Emydura macquarii macquarii (assembly GCF_026122565.2). Taxonomy (NCBI): domain Eukaryota; kingdom Metazoa; phylum Chordata; order Testudines; family Chelidae; genus Emydura; species Emydura macquarii. The sequence continues at coordinate 33,200,758 of NW_027131390.1, read as the reverse complement.
CTTTGTTTTCTTAGTAAAAAACAAAAAACAAAACAAAAATGCCAGTGCATCTTCTCCAGACTTCATACAAAAAATAAAAGAAACCTTGCCTGCAGGGTACTTTGTTTTTAATCATTCATCCTCATTTGCTTTAATATATTATGGGTGTAAGAATATTAGGTAACTTTAGGCACTTATGGCATTGCCAGTACCAGGAATCATTACAAATGGCCTGGAAACCCAGTTATGCCCCCCAATCCCAGAATCTGCTCACACCCATTTATGGCAAACACGGCTGTTTAATAGAGCTGAGAGGAAAATTTTGACTGTTTTGAAACTTTAGTGAAAAAGAAAAATTACATGAAGTCGTTTGTAATATTTTCTCCATCCTCTCCCCCTATTTTTCAACCAACTCCACAACTGGATGGGAAATATGAAAAATGACCAAATTAAAAAGAAACAAACAAAAATCCCAGAAAAAAATCACTACGTTGTTCATAGTGATTTTTCTTTTCTGTTTTCTTCCTCTCTCTACTGTTTTCCATCTCAATTGCCTTTCCCAGTATGAAGCAAATGTCGATCATCAGAGCTGCCTGCTATGTCTGAACAAATCACCAGTAAGCATCTCACAGTCCTGAAGAGGACTGAGGTATATTTTCAGGATTAAACATTAGGAAGTGTTGTCTAGAGACTGAAGCAGGGGACTGGAGGTCAAGACTCCTGGGTTTTGTTCTCAACTCTGGCACTGACTTGCTGTGTAACCAGGGACAAAACATTTAACCTCTGTGCCTCAGTTTCCCCAGGGCATAATAATACCTAACTCGCAGAGGTGTTGTGAAGCTCAATATTTATAAAGCACTTTGAGATCCATTGATTAAAGGATTTATTCAGTGTAGGTGAGAAGCATTGTTATATTAGCAATAACCCCCTAACCTACCTATCACAGGAAGAAGGAAATAAGAAAATAGAGATAGGGGGAAAAAATTAACTAATGAATGGAAATTGCCCAGTGTCACTGTGTGTAAACATACTACCAAGGTTAGGTGTAGGATTCCTACCTTCTATTGCACCTGGCATCCATAAAAGCTATTCCTGCTGCTGCTTAGCATGATACAAAGTATCAGAAGAGCTCAATAATTCAATGCCACTGGACTGACACCAAATCAAGGTGTGATGCCAATACTACGCAGCAATATGCAGGAAGAAAGAAACATTTCCTCCAACTCTTTATTTTTAATTGTCGCTCTGCTGCCTCCCGGGCCACATGCTGCAGCATAAGTCTCAATTAACATCCCCAATATTACATGCCAAGTTGCATGAGTGATTTATGCCTCACACGCCAGTAACGGCGCACAAGGCTGGATTGGGATCTGGATCTGAAATCCCCTTGGTGATTCTTCATGGGAAGAAATGCCCCCTCAGGCCTTGATGTGCTTTAAACTGATGGATGGGACCACCCAATGCTGAGATGAAACCTGACAGGGATAACAAAGCTAACACAAGCCCCCCTCTGCCCATGATTTCTAAACTACTCATCTGGATCTCCCTGCTGTGAAGTCCTCTCTGAGCTGGCAATTGGTGCTAGCAGTTTGTCAGGCTCTGTTTTAAAAAAAACCTTTAAAGGCACTGGTGCATACCATAGCAAACCTTGTAAGTGTAGTTTATAGTATCACTGTGGTTTGACATGTTGGAACAAGCACAGTGACTCTCCTGTCACCAGTGATTTTTTTTTGGTGGGAGTTGAATTGGGAATGATACATGATCTAGGTTCAAGTACCAAACTATCCAACCACAAAACATTATTGGTTTCCCATTAGGGGACGTGGTTGAATACAAAAAAGTTTATTCATAAACATTTTATTCCAGATAGCTCTTCAGTTCAACCATGCTGCTTTTTATTTGCTATTTACAAACAGTTCCATGCACAGGTATTTATGCTGCTCTTGATCCAGGAACCCTTATGTTTGTGTGAGCAAGGTATTGGGGTGTTATTCCTTACAGGTGAATTTCACTTGTGCATAAGCCTAGCCCGAGGCCTATGCCCAATTTAAAATCTTCACAAATTAGGGCTAGATGCCGCATAAGCAGTGTGCTGGCCTCCTGAACCAGGATGAGTTTCACCATATTTTCTCTTCTGTTTAAAAAGGAAGCCTTGCATTTCCATGAACAAGATGTTCAACGCGTGTAAAAATCAAATGGAGCTATGCTGATTTACACCAGTTTGGGAATATAGCCCCTGTATGTCTCAGATGACCAGTTGTGTAGTGAGCAGTCAAAGCAAAAGGTTCATGAACAATCCTCAGGCCAGAAATTGCTCATGCAAATGATTCTCTGACTGCTTGTGAACGGTGAGCACATTTGCAGCTATCTGACTTAGTTCACAAATCATTCACGAACAAAAAATGTTTTGGGGAATTTATTTGTGATGAAGAACTTAAGCAGCTCTACTCATTAGCACAATGTTTTCAAACCACACGTGAAAAGGCTGTCTAAGGTATTCATTTCCACTTTGCAAAAATCAAATATTTCTGCAAAACTGGCCAACCTCCTTTCCCTTTTGCCTCTCCTCCCCCATTTATCATCCCTGTTTGTTTCCCATGGACTTCCAGAGCATACTGTGAAAATACTAGACACTTGAGCCTTAGAGGCCTGGGGTCTATTTAAATGTCTCAAAACCACTCATGCTTCACAGGACTTTGTCCCCCAGGTCCTACCTGATTATCTAGCCACTTCCTGGTGGGCTTGCAGTGTCTCTAGAGGCTCTTTAGGTCAGGCAGGCAGCATGCCATCTTTTCCAAATCCACGTGTCCCACATGTCTCTTGGCATTTTGTCTTCTCCAGCTAGCAGGCCTGACGATCCTCTGGGACTGGCTCAGCAGGGAGTAGCAGGAACAATCAGGCTGTACCTCAGCAGGGTGCTAGAGCAGGACTGAGGCTTTCTGTGACTGTTACATCAGGAAAATCAGGTGAGACTCAAGAGGTTTCAAGGACCTTGGGAAAAAACAAGAAAATTTTTGCAGTTGTTACATTTAAAGTGGTCCCCTGAGGTGTTGGCCTTAAGTGACTTTTGCCTTTGGGAAGAAAGTAGGGGTGGTGCAAGGAGAAAAACCTGATTTTTGCCTAGTGTAAAACATGCCTGAATGCTGTGGGTAGGGAGAAGTGGTGAGGGGAGGGAATGAGGGACAGGCAGGTTACTTGTTAAGAATTCTAAGGTTTTCGCAGGGACAATTCTTCTCAAATTCTATAGTTTGGTTTGCTGTAAAATGAAGCAATTTGTCACTAAACTGAAGCAAAGTGCTTCTGACCTTTAGCACAGACAAGACACACATCAAATACCAAATCTTTTTCATGTCTCCCCCCCCCCCCCACTTCATTATAAAAATACTACAATCCGTACATAGGATAATCACTTAGAAAAACAAGCAGTCAGTGAGGGCTTTTTGCAAAACTGGACAGACATCTTCACGCTAACAGTAATGTCACAAACAAGCTGCAACAACCCCAAAGTCACTTCCTTAGTATAATTTTCAGTGACATTAAGAAAATCTGAACCCCAACCTTCAGGTGGCTAAATGATGTTGCTTAGCAACAACACTTATACACACTGACAAGTAGAGGTTAATTCTGCATTTTGCAAGAATGCTGCACATTTGCGATTCCAACCAGCATTTCTCTCTCCTTCTCTGCTCTGGGAAGGGAACTGAGTTGGTGACAGGTTTACATGCTATTTGGTATTCTTTTGAAATAATAATAATAATAGAAAAGAGTCCACATAGGTAGGTACACAAGTGCATTGTTACAGCTAAGAATGACAAAATGAAATATAGCAGCCATTTTTCTCTGGAGAAGAGACGCTTATAAATTTACTTGGTCCAAAGTATCTCTCGCTTCAGCAATACATCAAACTGTGCAGCACCATCAGTCTGAATCAATTAGAAATTACTCACCAAATAAATTACACTGAAAAGCTTTGATTTGTTACTGGAGTTTGTTACCGTTCTCTTCAATCTTAAAAGACTGAAAGCAAAAAAGTAATAACGTGACAGTGATAGTGAAATGTAACTTTTATTGAGATGGATGGGAACCTATTTGCTACAATATTTGCTTTTAATAATTTAATTTTTCAAACACTGCAGAGAGAGCCATAAATATTTGATAATGAAGCTTTTCCAATTTATGGTACATTAGTTTGCATTGGTTGCCTATCTTTTCAACATTCTTATATATCACTTAATAATTCTATCGACCGTATGTCCATAACCAGCTCTTAGTTTCCCTTCTAATTGTGTTTTAAACTTTCATCTGCTAGGCTTTCAATGACATGCACTTCAGGCATTGAAACAAATTGTAAAATGATGACTCCCTTTATAAAAATATTATTTAATTATTGTTTAGATTTTTGATGTTGGCTTTAATTTTTATTTTATTTTTCTGAAAGGGCTTAATCTTTTTCAAATTAAAGTCAATGCCAAAATTCACATTGACCTCAACAGGAGCAGGATTAGGTCTCTTCATTAGCATTTTTCACACTAGTTTTTACTACTGCGATGTGAATGGCATTTAGTTTCTAGCAGATTTTGAAAAACAACATTTCTTTTTAACCAAAAGACTTGACATGGGCAATATGAATAAGAATAGTTGATGGATAAGAGTAGCACATGCAATTGATCTAGGCTAGGATAAAATCACAAGGACATAACCTACTTGCTGGTTAGGATCAGAAAGAAATTTTCCCTTTTTAAAATTAGGTGCATTATCAGGGTTTATCTGCATCTGGACCATCAGGCCATGGTAATTTTTGGAGAGGTAGCAGCAGACTAAATGGCCCATTGGTCTTGTCCAATATGACAGTTCTTATCGTCTTATGTGTGGAAAGCAAGATTGTGAGCTCTCCCTTACTGCTTGCCAGATGGTTTCAGCCATGTCCAAGTGTAAAGAGAGATGAGCACTGAAACCTCTGGTTTCTGCAGTGCCTTGGCTGGACATTAAGCTAGGACATTTTACAGATGCCAGCTGCAGATTTTCTAGTAAGATACATTAATGTCCAGAAAATCTTTTTGACAGATGTGTGTCTTCTAACTGAATTACTTTACCTAGTACCTGGCAAAGATTTTGGTGCTGGAGATGTCAACAAGAGAAAATTAATGTCCTAACATTCCTGACCCTGATGTTCTTAATTAATTGAAGATTAAAATAAGCAATTTAGCATAATATAACTGCAACATTGTAAATGATTGCAAATGCATTCCAAAAGCATTCCTGACAAAAGGTAGAGTACCCTAAGCAAATGTTAATTTCTAAGGTGAGTCAGTTTTGGAGAAAATTGCTTAGAAAATGAAAGACAATGCACAAGAAATCAGACAGGCTGAAATCTTTTAAAGGCTAGTAAGTAAATGACAAATGTAGTTCAAAGAGTGTAGGTGAAGAATGAGTCATTATTAATGACCAAGGGCATTGGTTATTGGTGCTGAGTAGAAAAAAACAATGATTAAGTTTGAAGCTTTACACTTGTGGAGAGTGGAAATTATATGCAATCCCTGCAGTGCCTGATTTTGCTGCTAGAAAATCCCTCTGACAGAAACACACTTCAAAGTAAACTACTTTAGAATTTCTGTGCACTGTTGGATGCCTAAGCAAAGGTCACTTTCTTTCTCGGTGTGTCTCTATGCATCATTTTAGTGATTTTCTTTTTTAAAGTCAAATCCCCCACCCCTTTGCAGTTTACATAGATTTTTCTAAACCTCAAAGGAGCTAAACTGAAAATTGGAGAACTGGATTTGGGCTTGAAATGCAAAAGCAGGAGCCTGTAGTGATTTAAAATGAGGATGTTTATTCATTATAGACCTTACCCTGCAATGTGCTGGCCACCCTCCAGTGCCACTGAACTCAGTGAGTGTGGAAGGGTTGCAGAGTATCAGCCCCAGATGGGAACTGTCTTGGCAGCTGGATTTCAGCGCCTCCATACTCTTCCCCTGCAGAGCCCAAATACTCACGAGATTTACCCTTTCCCCCTTTTGACAGCAAATTCTCTTAAAGCCAATTAAAAATCTCTCATCAGGGAAGGCTTCTTCTTAAAGTTTTGGAATTCTCTTGCTTTAACACCTCTGCCTCTCTGAATGTATTTATTAATCTACTTGTCGAGTGGAGCAGTATGATACAGATATCCAGTTGGATGTTGGAGAGGAATCGTGTTCCACAGTTCACTCTTAAAATTCCAGTAATGGAAAGAAGCACAAGAGAAGCAGCCATGAATGTTAGAAGTAGAAAAGTAGAGGAGGTAATATACACACTCTCGGCTGTTTTGTTACTTCAGTAGAAATCAAAGACCAAGTCTCCTGGGGTGCAACTAAATTGTACAGGGCATAAGTCTGTGTGTTGGGTGCTGGGGAGGTGGAGTTAAATTGCACTCCAGAACTCCTCTGACCCTGCTGTGGTTCCATTCATGGTGCTCTGTAAGAGCAGCCTGACAACTGCTCTAAATTACTCTGGCTGTGGTGGCCTCCAAGGGCTGAAAACACAACTGAGGATCAATGTAATTCAAGGGCATCTTGGAAAAACTCCCTCCTCCCTAAGACACTGGGGAGGGTGAATAGCTCAGCAACTTCTACCAGAGCAGACCAACACTGAAGGATCAGGCTCACGCTGAGTGCTATGTTTAAAAGTGGAGCCATCAGACCTGTCCCTGAATGCTGGGAACTGCGCTCTCTCTGTCTGTGGTGCCCATATTACCCCTACCAGGTGTGCTTTCTGTGGATAGAGATGAGGGAGTGAGATTTATCTTGAAGAGAACCATAAAACAACAACAACAACAAAATCAAGTCTCTATGAAAGAACATGCAGTGGTTCCTCTAATAGTCTGCACTGAAATGAACTCAAAATGGTGCCTGCCTCTAAAAGACAGCAGAAGATGAGAGAACAACACAAGGCAGATGTTAGATATGTAGCTTAATGCAGTACTGGAGGGTATGAGCATGGTATAAGAACCTCAGAAATTTAAAGATCCAGTACATAGAAAACAAAGTAATAACAGTTATGTAGCTAAGTACACAACAATTTGGACTCCAGAAATATTTAACAGAGACAGGCAAGATGAAGAGTTTTTTCTTGTTTATATACCTAAGAGGGACTTTACCTCCAAGTGCAGTCAAGAATGTTATTGGAGTTTTGGGTGTAGCTGACGGTTCACATGAGAGAAGCAGGGAAAAGGTCTTTGCTCTGGAAGTATATGGTCTGAAGGCAATCTAAGCAAACCAGGGCTGCAGTTTGGGAGGTTTCAGAACAGTTCAACAGTGTTAATACTGGCTTTTTGTGAAATGCTGTAATTTCTCAAGGAGACAGTGGTTAAAATATTTTTTTGCATTAAAATATACTGTTGTTGCTGATGTGAAATTAAATTTGAGGATGGACTCACAACTGAAGTGAAGAAATGACAAGGTCTGATCCTAGAAATATCAGGTCAGGAATGGGACTAACTCTGAGGTTCTGGTCTTTGGGATAGTGGAAAACTCTTTAAATATTTAAAAAAAAAATCCAAAAGTTGCCTGAAGGAGAAGTTACAAGTAAATTGTATTGTGAATCCCAAAGGTTGCCAAGGCATTACAGCAGGGAAATCACAAGGTCAGGGGGCCTTAAGAGAGTAAAGACCAAATGAGGACATTCACGGGCATTTTTGTGAAGGTTCCAGGAAGCCAAGGCCAATGGAATAAGTCAAGTTGCATAATTATGCCTCTTGGGGTTGCAAAGGCAGAGCAACAGCACTTCTTATGATCAGCGGTCAGGCTGAATAAAAGTGGGGATGATGGGAGGCCAAGAAAGGCAGATGAATTCCAGCACTGAGTAAAAGCAAACACTCTTCTCAACCTCAGGTTTGCACGTGACTTATGCCCGTTGACACAAGATTTAGCATATTTCTTAATAAGCACTACAAGCATTTAGTTCATGCAAAAAGAAAATAATTTTGATGCTTATTAAAAACACTGCCCTAAACGTTATCTTATAAAGACATTAATGTAATATAAATCTCCATTCGAACAGGGAGAGTTCAGTTACAGAAGTCAGCTCTGCCAAGCACTGGGGGGTTTTCTGACCTACAGATAGGGCAAGTGCTAGATGTCTACAAATCCTTGGCGGGATCAGGGATGGAAGCGATACAGTGTTTGCTTTCTAGCCCCCATCTTCAGAACCACTGGGTCATATTCACTGACCAGTCACTCAAACCTATTGGGTTTGATTCTGCTCTAACTTATATCAATGTGCAAAACTGAGGCAAGCAAGAGGGAAATCAAACTCAATGTGGCTATCATGGGGATACTTCTGGGAATGACATCAGAGAACTCAAGGGAGGAGGGTGTGATATGCTGAAAAATGCCACATTCCAGATCAAGAAACTGGATTAACTGCAGTAGAATTTTCAGAGAATCCATGTCAGATTTTACACCACCTACAGCACACACTGGCGCAGGACTATGGGATTTTAATTAGGATTATGCAGACATGAGGCCAGACATGTTATGTTCAATAAACCAACTAGTTTTTACATCAGTAATGAGTCTTAGAATATTAATGTGAGACCTTCAGAAGTCTGAGACTCGACAATGGAAGTGCAGTGATCACAAAGCTACCTCTACGTACATGGGGGTAGCAGAGATATTAACAACCTTAATAGTATAATGTTTAAAACATTGTGGAGGAGCAAACATATATTTTTTCATGGGTTAATATAATCAGCAGCTGTTAGATTTCAGAGGATTATCTCCAATCATTTGAGGAGAAATTTCCCTTGTGGGCATAATAAAAATTGTTAATATGTTACTGCTGTTTTATTCAAGGTGAAAATTTTACTTTAATCACTTTCAAATAAATGTGAAACTCTACTATCACTCCCTTTTAATAATGCCAAAAAAAAGAGTTCACACTAAATCTAACATAATGAACACAGCATGTTCATAGAGAACCAAGTGTTCTGAGCTTAAATCCCCTTTAATCCATAATTCCTTTGGAACTACATGCATTATATCCACATGCATACCAAAAGAGGTTTATGATTAACGTTATTTTAATGAATAATAGAAAAATTGATGATGATTTTACCCAAAGATATTTGTCTTTTTTAAAAAAAGATACATAATGATTTTGTGATTGGGCACTCCCGGTGAGATGGAGTACTGCACCATGGCTGGGGTGGTAATAAGCTTGCAAAGTCATCTAAGCAATGTGAATATAAAAATGGGTTGAACTGGCAATAAATGCTGCTACCGTTATTGCCATTTCCAGAAATACCATCTCTGAGAGATGCACTTAGAGTCTGTAATTTCACCATCAGCTATTTCAGCGCTGCTGTTTCACCTTCACTGTTTCACCATCAGCTCTTTCACGATCACATTATGGCATCTGCTATGTCAGCATCATCTGTTTCAGCATCAGCATCTAACCATCAGCTGTTACACCATCTGGCATCCCAGCACTACAGCACTTTAAAAAAAACCCTGTACCCTCTTTCTTTCACCCTTTCTTCCACTTCTGTACCTACCATTCCCTTGGGCAATGTATTTCCCTTCTCAGTCAATTGCCTCCTCCCCTCACCACGAAGAAAAAAAATTAAAAGAATTTAAAATGTAAAAGGAAAAAATTGCAACGAACCATTCAGTTTCATGAGGTGAATGTAACAGATTTGCTATTGTGCTTTGATCTTGTTTCCTCTGACACTTGCTATCCTTACCTCTGGTTTCAAGGTGCTCCATTGTGATAGTAAGTTGACTGCTGCTGACTGTTAAATAAGAAATTAAATTGGGTTCAGGACAGAATTTTCTTAGAGCATATTGCCAGAGACCTTGGCCTGATTCTCCTCTCCCTGCCAACATGTGTAATCATTTACAGTTCTGGAGAGTGGGTGTAAGATATTATTTAGATTGTAAGCTCTTTGGGGCAGGAACCCATTTCATTACGTGTACAGTGCCTAGTGTAATGGAACCCTGGACTCTGACTGAGGTCTCTAGGTACTGTCACATTGCAGATAACAAAGAACAGCATTGACTGTGTGTATGTGCTTCACCTTTTGGAAATGCAGCATACACCAGCATTAAGCAACCACCTTTGTGCCTTCCTGATTCTGGGCTGTTCAAGTGGGCACCGTGCCCTAAGGTGCAACTCAGGTAGTCAAAATCACGGTAGACCATCATCCACTGCCTATATGTAGCTATTTCATCTAGAATATCCATAGAGCTATGTGCCGCAACCTTACCCCAGCGCATTCCTGACATGCCCATCCTTCCTCTAGAGCTGCCCCCCAAGATGGTTCCTGTCTAAGACCACTGTACACAGCACCTGTGCTGGGGGAATTTTCCCTTGGCCAGCTAATGGACTTTTCCAGTCCCTTTACACAATCCCTCCCCACTGCAGTTTGTTACCCATGTCGCACTCACTTTGCATAGGTGTATATGGCTCACAGAAGCTGAAAGCCAGTGGAGAATCAAGTCCTTTGTGTATACAAGAGAATCCAGAGGCTCAAATAATCTGCTAGTGTCTGTTGGATTTATCACACACCATCAATTTCTTCTGGTTGTGTAGGAATCTCACACACAAGTGGTGACCTGGGTCATTGCTGTCTGCTTATTTGCTGGTAACTGCAATGTGTGTGTGCATGGTTTAGATCATGACCGAGTGAATCCGATTCCTATTAAGCTTACAGCAATTATTTTTCAAATCCACACCACGCAAAGGGTGTCATTTTCTTTTACCTCACTGCAAAATTCGTCAAATGCAAATTTTGTCAGCTTCACTTTGGGTGTGAAATTTTCCCACACAGCTCTTGCTTATCTATAGAAAGCTGTAACTGGAAAGATATCTTTTTGAAAAAAATGCTGCGCATAGGGGCTTATGTGAGAGATGTAGGGCTCTTCAGAATAACGGTTAGATTAACAGGAGTGGTGTGAGCAAGACATGACAAGTCATGCTTCCACACTACTCAGCACTGATAACGCCTCAACAGGAGTACTGTGTCCTGTTCTGGGCACCACACTTTAGGGAAAGATGTGGACAAATTGCAGAAAGTCCAGAAGAGAGCAAAAACCATTATTAAAGTCTAGTAAACATGACGTATGAGGAAAGTTTGAAAAAATTGGGTTTGATTAGTCTCGAGAAGAGACAACTAAAGAGGGGCATGATAGTCTTCAAATATGTAAAAAGATTGCTATAAAGAAGAGGGTGATAAAATGTTCTCTTTAACCACTGAGGACAGTGGGCTGAAACTGCACCAAGGAAAATTTAGGTGAGACATTAGGAATAACTTCCTAACTATCAGGGTAGTTAAACACTGGAACAAATTATCTAGAGAGTTTGTTGAATCTCTGTCATTGGAGGTTTTTAAGAACAGGTTGGACAAACACCTGTCAGGGATGGTCTAGATAATACTTAGTCCTGCCTTAGTGCAGGAGAATGGACTAGATGATCTATTAAGGTCCCTTCCAGTTCTACATTTCTATGATTCCCATTGCTGCTCCTTGGGTCTAGAAGTACAATTATAAGCAGTGTTTTTCTAATTTACATTATACTAAGGGAAAAAGTAATTCTTTGGAGACCATTTAAGAGAAGAGAAGCTGAATTGAGATCATCCAAGCACCACTGAGCAGACAAAAAAAATCTCTAGATAAAAGGTCAGTGTTAGCTGTCCTCTGATAATTGTAAGTTTCATGTGGTATTACAATCATCACAGCCTAAAGGTGTTGCTATAGTTACCAGCATCAACAAGTCTAAAGGAGGAGTTCTTAATCAAATGGAGAATATAAACTAGCTATCACTGTGACTTTAAGGATGGAAAATAAAAAAAAAAAAAATTGGCCATTATTTACAGATAGCTTTAGATTAAGAAAGACTTGGCACACAAATGTAGGACACAGCACTCATTTGGTGGGTAGTGACTGTCTTCAGTGTGTTTTTCTGCTATAACAATACTGGTGTAACTATGCCTGAAAGAGTGCATCCACACTGCTTTGTTTATGCTGGCTTAATCTACTTACCATGTGAATCACTGCACAGCATTCAAAGCAGATATCCCATGGTGCAATGTTCTGCCGCTGGATTCTGTGCATCCTGGGATTTTTCTCACAGCAGACTGTGGGATATCTACAGGAACCTATTGGAATTCTGGGACATGGGGTCCAACTAATAAAATCCCAGATTCATTTCCTAGTACCTTACAATTCATATGGCTTTACTGATCCAGCACCGTTTTCAAATTGCTATCAGGCAGCCTGGAGGAAACACTGCTGATCATCACGATTCCAAGAGCCATTAATATGAACAACGGGAAGGTTAGTAATTCATGTACACCTTTGCAAGCTGTCCTTATATTGGAGGATGATAACCTGATGCACTTACAGAGAAAGGTCCTGTTCAAAACAGAATGAGCTATTGGGAAGATGTGCAGGTTGATGTTTCCCCCATTGATGAAGACATGGAAGGGAAACAGCACCTCTTATGGGCAGCCACACAATTCTTGTTTTTTAATACCAGCTAATCAGTGCAAAGTGCACTACAGAATAAATAGAATTTTTCAGTAACTAGTTTGAACCCATTTTGCTGTAATCGAGTTAACAATACTAAGGGTCTGACTGACAATAGCTACAGCCTTCTGTAACTGGTGTAGCCACAAAAGCCATATAATCTTTATGCATTATGAAATATCCCTGTAGTCTGATTTGGGTAATTTACCTCATATTCCAGCATTCGTTTGAAAATGTAATGGAAGTTAAAAGCTGAGGTTACTGATCAAACTGTGATCCCAAGTACTTCTTCTATTGCTTTTTCCTCCTTCTGTATCTGCTGCTACAATAAGCATGGTTGTCATGCAATCTGTCTGGGGTTTTTTAAATCCCATGCTACTGCCATTTTGAGTGTATATGGGAGGAACACCCTCCACAGTTAACCAGATAGGAGATGGAGCACCAAGCAGCATGGGAGGCAGTAGGGGAGCAACTCGTTTGGTCCAGGGTTGTGAGATTTCATATTTCAGGAAATAAACCCTTTTGAGATGACACCATGTTGAACACGCTGGGGGTGGGAGAAGGAGAGGGTGATAAAAGCTGAGTGAACCGAGAGAGGCATGTCTATCTGCTCACATTCACCTAACATGGCAGCATACATCTGGTACCCAGGACAAAGTTATTTAAATCCCCTATGCAGGCAGTACCCAGCCAGTTTTTGTAACACAGTACAGAATACTTACTGGCTGATGTCCCCTACACTGTTAGGCTAGCTCTCCGCCTGGGTCTCCGGAGTCATCTCTGGAGCTGTCTCTGTCTGGGTCTTTGGCTTGAGTTAGGCATGCCAAAGAGATCTTGGCTGTCTGAGCAAATCTCCTCTTCGCTGGGCTCTATGGCCAGCTGTATGTCTTTCAACCTGTCCACAACATCACTGAGTTCCATGATGGCCTCCTTAGCAAATATCTGTTTCAGCTCCTCAAAGTATGCACGTGTCCTAGGAATATTATCAGAGGCTTTATTGTTGTCCCCAGTGCTTTTGTTATTCTGCCAGAGCTCCTTGACTTTGGTGCATGCCTGGGCTGTGTCTTGATAGTGTCCCCTTGCATTTGCTCTGACAACTGCTGGTAGATTTTTGCATTCTGGTGACTTGTGTTAAGATGGGTCTGCATCTGTTCCTCTCCCCAGTGGGCAAGGAGGTCCAGGACCTCCAGAAGAGATAACATAGAAACCTGGGGCATGGTTACAGTAATAGACTGCAGGTATATGAACTTGCCAAACTGGAATAGCAAAGGTGCACACCTGGCTGTGTGCCAGCATTTAAACAATGAAGTGACATCTGATCAAGGTGCCTTTGGAGCAGTGAGGGTACACAGGTAAATGGATAGGCTGGTACAAGTGTGAAGCAAAATGCAACGTGGAATAGCAGTGGGACAGCAATATGGGATAGCCTGAAGTGGTACAGTTAATTTGAAATAGGGATGCATCCACATGGACCTTATATCGGTATACTATTCCAGAACAGAGTTATGTCACTTCCAAAGCACATTAGTTAAAGCAGGACAAGATACTAAATAATTAAAAATAAAGAACTTTTGTGGCAGTTTACGCCAAAAACAAGACAGTTTATGCCAAAAAACCTAAAGTTATACTAAAAAAGCTTTCCTGTGTAGATAAGTCCTTGGAGACCCTGTGACATTCTTAATATGTGGAAGATGAAGGTCTTCAGTTTAAGTGCTTTCAGAACTTGTTTACTTAGTCATTTTTGTCTAGGTACATTGCTATGAAACAGCCCACCTATCAGTGGGGATTCAGCAGAGGGAATACTTCGTCCGACTGAGATTTTATCAGAAGTTATTCTTCTTTTGTGAATAGAGCCTGATATTTATAAAAGCCTCCACAAGTGGCAACGGCTACAAATACTTTCTATTGTAACTTACCAAATTTCTCTTTCAGAAATGAATCCACAAGTGCATTCCAGCCAATATAATCTTTTACAGCCAATAGAATCTGATTCAGTACTATTAATCATGCTAGCCTGGTAAATGGCAGACGGCTCTGTTGCAAAGTGGGAAGTAATGCTTCCAGCTGTAACACTATTAACTGAATCCCTGGTAGCTATAACAGAAATTCATGATATACAGCTTAAGAGGTACCTGGAAATATAGTTGTTCCTTGATGAAGTCTGAGTTGATCTTTGATTTCAATATGCTAGAGGTGTTGTTGGAAACATCTGAAATAAAGCTGGAGAAGTTGAAGCTTTTGCAATTTTTGTGCAAAGCTGGCAAATGTTAGCCACTGCTGGATTCATTTAACTTTTTTTTTTTTTGTTAAGAAAGGAAACAACTTGTGTGTTTCTACATAAAAATATTGTGTCAACATTAATATTAAAGGACAAAGACAATGACATTAGGGTACATTATCAGCATTATCTGGATTACATTTCACCACCCATATTTTGCAGCTAAATCTATGCTAAATATGTCTCCTCAGGCAGCAGTACCCACTCACTGATCAACCAGGATTCATTCTCCAGTCCAGTTTCACCACAACTTCCTTCTCTACTCGTGTGTTGTGTTGCCATTTTCACCCTAAGAAATATAGGGCAAAAAACTGGACATATTAAATTGGGAGACACCACATTTTAACTCTGTTTATGATAAATGTTTTGGGCCAGATTTTCATTTACACTAAAGATCTTTTAGGTTGCCCTTGAAGTGAAAAGGAGCCCTAAAGTATGTGCAAGTAGATATAAGAATCAGGCCTATCATTTCACCTCTGGCCAACTAATAGATCTATGGTATATCTACTTCATGACACTTCAGAAAATTTACTGTGGCATGTGGTGCTGTTAGAACTTTAATTTTTCCATCTGGTACCTTCAAATTTCTAAGAACTCAGCCTGTGTGCAGAGATGGAAGCCATTTTATTCTCCAAGTCACTGCAGCCTGTTCCATGAGACAATCTCTGTGCTCTCTCATGGACACTTTACTTTTGTTGTTTTTCTTAATCTAAAGGATGTTATTTTAGACTGGAAGCACTGTTTTGTTCTTTGGTTATGGTAACTCAAGAAGAGCTAATTTTTTGGTGTTCTAACTGCAGAAATTAAAGGGAAAGCGGAAAGCGGAAGGCCGTGACATTCAGAATGCAGTGTAAACTATGACAGACTCTTGTCTCTCTATGCCAGTAAAACTGGAATTATATGACTTACCTACCTGAAAGGGGTGGTTTGAAGTTCCATTAGTAGCAGTTTATATATCAGTTTGAGATGCTTGGATGGAAGCTCCTGGAGAAGTGCAAAGTACTAGTGCTCAGTGTGTTTACTTTGGGCTAGCTTGTGCTCAAGCCTTACTCAGTCAAACAGAGAAGTGAGGGCTCTCCTCACAACTTGCTCTGCTGAGTAAGGCTGACCCAGATCTTGGCTATAGGTCTGGTGTAAAGTGCCGTGCTGGAGGAGCTATCTGACGAGCAGGATCTGAGTTGCACTGTGTTCTACACCAGACTTATACCCAAGATCTGGGTCAGTCCTACTCACTGGCTAGAATAACTGGCTATGCACAAGTGAGAAAGAAAGCTGCATTCTTTCAAGGATGTTAGTAAATTTCTTCCCCTCAGATTCTGAGAGGAGCAGGGGAGGAAAATATCAGAGGAACGGTGCCTGCCAGGGTTACTCACGGGGAGGTGCAGTTTAAGCACCATCCCTTGTTCAGGGCTAACCCATTATTGAGCCCTGTAAGATTTAGTTACTGTAGATGTAACATTGCATTCATGTGAAACAATTAGTATGGTATGAATGAAGTATTAGACCTGATGCAGAACTGTTAGGGCTATTTATCATGCCCCATATTCCTCTTGCTTCCCCCCTTCTAGGCCCCCGCAAGTCGGAAAGGCAACAAGCTGTTTTTTAATTTGTGAATCATACTTGTTTTGGATGTTGATCCATGGAACAGATTTCCCTCAAGAGAAAGGAAGAATACAAATATTACGATTTGAATTAAAGATAACCATTACCTTTCTTTATTGTCTCCAGTTAAAAAGATTTGCTACAGTTGCATACGTACATGAATATGCTCTTAAAGAAACCAACTGATTCCATCAGAAGGTTACCTCCTGAGAGGTGTGAATTTCACAACAGCAATAAAACTATTTGCCACAAAGAGCAAGAACTGTGATTTAAACACAGACAAATGCTTACTCCTCTTCTGATTGCATTTTCCTTAGTTCTTTTTGACATATATAAATATCTTGCTTTGGAAAGAGACACAGATTATTATTTTAAGATAAGAATAAACAATTTATCATAATTGAACTGAAACTGATCTAAATTAACTCTTTCTGTGTGAAGAGAAGGGAGTGAATTGGTTTCCATGGTAATTCCTGTCTTACCTTTTAGACAAAGGAGAGCTTGGAACTGTAAAATTAAGCCCCCCTTTGCCCCTCCTTTTCATACTTAAAGAGAAACTTCTTCTTCTTTAAACCATCACAGGGACTCATCTCTCATAAATCCAACTTCAAAATCAATTTCTAGTGCACATGTGCCTTAAGTAATTATTTTAATAAGTCAATCAAAGAGCTAATGAAAATACAGTTCCTTATTTTAAACAGAATGGGCCATATTGTCCTCCCAGTTATCAGTGGGGAATTGCATAAGTATAACTGAGAGAATTTGACCCAATAGATTGAATTATCCCTGATGCAATGCTAGTAACTTAGAGTTGTATCAGGGATAATTTTGGCCCATTGCAAGTTCAGCTCTTTCCCATCATTAGGATTATCCATGAAGAATGTCATTATAACCTATTTCTGAATCCAACCATTGTGGTTCATTATGATTGTCTTTTGATTCTGTTACCATGTGAACCAAGAAATGCATATAGCTGCGCAGCACATGATCTCAGAATGTCAAGCACGGGGCGTTCTGTGCTGCATATCTGTTTGGTAGGATTTGCAGTGTACTTTGGCGACTATTAGAAAAGTTACATACATGTTTACATCTAAAATTAATTGGTGACTAAAGTAACTAAGTAGCAGGTTAAGAAAAAATGAGTTCCATCTGAAAGCCTATAGTTTTCACTGAAAATCTTGACTGTCAGACAAAATTTTGTAGTTTTGGGTCGGGTCTCCAGATGGTGTAAATCGGCATATAGATTGGTTTAAATGGTCATTGACTTCGGTGGAGTTCTTCTGATTTACACCAGCTGAAGCTCTGCTCCTGTAGGTAGGGCTCCATTCTGCAAGGTCTCAATATGTGGATCTCTTATTGAAGTCAAAGGGAATGGCATGAACAGAAGTCTTATACAATTTCCCCCTAAATGGTTGTGTAACTGTCAATGTACATACTGTATACATTCTGATAATTTAATAATATGAGATCTGTCTGTAAGCTTCTTAAAGACACAAGCCCAGATCCATAACTGTTACTGAAGAGCATACAGCAGAACTCATGATGTGGAGGTGCAAAGGTGGTTTTAAAACGTCTCAGTTGCTTATTTTACTAACAAAACCCAATATTTAGTGCTGATAGCGCAGCTGTGCGAGAGTGAGTTGGATCCTCTCCATTCTCATGCATCATTAGTAAAACTGTTGGCTATATTCAGATTCTAGACTCTTGATAATTGGTGACCAAGTAAGAGAGAATAGATTCCAGGTTGAACATCCGAACTCAGGTTGAAATTGCAAGGATTCCAGTTACAAAATCCTCTCTTTGACTTTCAAAGTTAGCCAATTTGATAAGGAATTTAAGAGGTAACAATTATGGAGATACACAAAGTCACTCTTTTGATGACTTCCAACAACTAGCAGCTTTGCTGAGTACATTCAGCTTTTCTGGGCTGTTGCATGCACCTTACTAAACAACTCCCAAAGTGTCCTGCTCTGGCTCACAGTAATTTACGCTTAAAATCCGGGTTGTCTCTACTTCATTTGTTCCAAAGTCCTGGATTAAAGCACACAGGGAAGCATTGTCCAAGACATTACAACAGCCTGGGGTGATTCATTGCAAGTAGCTAACAAAAGGAAGGCGGGAACTGTATATTTTTGGCCTCTCTTGTTTTTTACCAGCAGGTTTATTATTTTAGTATCCACTCAGAAGCTCGACATTTGGTCATACTATGATTTCAGCCAAATAAACTATTCACAGAGTGTTTGGAAACTTTGTGGGGCTTGTTCAATTTTTATTACTGCTTTCCTGACCCATCTCTTCTGACCTGCATCACACTAACTCTAATAAGAAGTGTCCTTGGCTTTTTGTTTAATGTATACGGTCACCCAAGAGTTATTGGACATGCATGTGTTGAAAATGACCTAAAGAAGAAGATTAGGTAGTAGTTTCATAGAATGGCCTCCAAGATACTCTGCAGAGACCCAGGGGGAAAGAGAAAAAACACATGGAAATATAAATGGACTCTAGTGCCCTTTAGATTACTTTTAAGATTCTCTTGTTTGGCATCAGCTTTTCCTAAAACTGCGTCCTGTAGTTTGCTACGAATTACACCTAGCTCTCAGCCCAATTTAATTGCCACTCTGACATGATAGGACTGTTCCCTGAAGAATTGAAGGACGGAAAGGAGGAGACAGCATATTGCAGTCATTCATTCCACCACTGCCTAACAAGGATGAGTGGCTCTCTGATCTGCAGTAGAAAAAAGTTAACAGCTCAAAACACTATTGCAAAGAGCTGTAAAACTACTGGGATTGCACAATGCCCACAAAGGGCAAAGGAAGAAAAATTGCTTGGGTTTTGAGCAGCCGTGAGAGGTTTTTGGAGGCATTTCTGCCTCAGGAAAGTCAGTTTTGGGATGGCTTCAGGATACTTTTCTGAGTACCAGCGGGGTGAAATGACCAGAAGAGGAATGGGTTCAGTGGCCCTGATTAAAGTGATATGGGCCAGCACTGACATTTCACTGACGAAAGGATGGTCTTGTGATTAAAGTACTACAGCGTTAGTGAGGAGATCTGGGTTCAGTCCCAGCAATGCTACAGAGTCTCTTTGTGACCTTGGACAACCTTAATTTGCCTCCCTTCACCATGTATAAAATAAGGTTAATAGTGCTGCTTTTCCCCCCCACCCTTTGTCTATTTTGCCAGATCAGGTTGTAAGCCAGAGGCAATACTGGGGGGGGGCAGGCGGGGTCACGTGCCTCTCCCAGATTTGCTGTTTGGCTTGTACTGAGCATGCTCACATGGACTGAGCGTGCTCAGTAACATCTGCTGAAGCTGCTGCCCTCACTCTGCCCCTCCACTATCGGAAAGTACAGGTCGCCTCTGCTGTAAGCTCTTCAAGGCAGGTCATCCTTCACGCTATGTTTAGGTACAGATCATAGAACAGCAGGATCCTGATCTCAGTTGGGGTCTCTAGGCACTAATGTAATATAAATTGTAGTAATTTTAATTAATAAAAAAACCTCTCTCAAAATCCTGACAATCTTCCTCTTAGCTCCTCATCTCCCAGTTTCCTCTGTCCTCACAGTTGCCCTCGCTCCCTCAAAGTTCTTCAGTGGAGCTGAGAACAATGGGAGATGGCTTCCATTTTTAGTAAGAGCACAAATCATGAAAATGATGTAATTTTTCTTGGTATAGGCATAAGCAGCTTTAACAAATACACCGAAAGCCATGACAGCTGTCAATTATTTAGTGGTCATGGCTTATTTAGAGGATGTAATTATGTCTGCCAGCTGGTAACCAGAGGCTGGAGTAGTTGTCTCTGAACAAGGAACTTTACTAGAATAAGGAAAACAGTATTACCCCTAAAGCTACACTTGTCACTCTCCTTCTCTTTGGCTCACTATAGAGCTTCTGCCTACTACTTTCTCCACCCCCTCCTTGCCTGGCTTCCTGCTACAGATTTGAAGAAAAAGTATGCATAACCTTGCTGTTTCTGCTGGAATTTTCTTTCTGAATATTTTACAGATATGGTGCATCACAGCCCCACTGCGAGAAATCCTGGAGGTGCTCCAGAAATCAATCAAGCTTCAATTTTTTTTTTTACAGGAACTTTGTGGAAAAAAAAATCTATTCTTACTGTACTTCATAATGAGATAGATATGCTCAAAAATTTTTGTTTCACCTCAAACTCCTTCTTTTACTGCAAAGACCTGTACCTCAACAAGTGCTGAGTACAGACTAACTTCACTGAAAACTTAAATTAGACAAAAGGGGGAAAAAAAAGAGTTTAAACTGGAAGTCCCAGGACTTATTGAGAAAAAAAGATATATTCATAGTCATGATATCAGACTGTAATCTGGAACTAGAGTTGCTTTCTTGACTTAATGTCAGTGAAAGTCAAATTCTCCGACAGAGGAATTGGCTAAGTCTTAGTAAAATGGTTATTGCAGAACTAAGTCAGAGCGTACTCTCCACAGCAGATTATATGACACTCACACAATCAGCATTTCCAGGGTCTCCTCCTAACATGACTCAACACTGAGACATAGATACAAATATTTACAAAAAAACCAAACCCACAAACCAATATGAAGCCACCTCACTCGCTGATTTATACTTCAAGCCTGAGAGAGAAGGTCCGCAATAAATAGGCAGTCTGACACTAACTGGGCAGAGAATAAAAGAGTTGGAGAAGAAATGCCATTTCCCATTGGGTCATGCACAATTCAAAGAAGGAAGAAAGCAGCTAGTGAGTTGAGAAGGTGAGAAGTAAGAAGCCACCTAGAAGGATGAAAGTTTCAAAGCTGGAAGAAATCAGAGGGCCTGAAATCAATGGGTCTGATTCTGATTTCAGTTACGCCACGGGTAACTACGTAGATACCAGTGAGATACTTTGGAGTTACACTGAGGTAAATGAGATCCAAATCTGTCCCAATGGTGCTGCATTGGTGTGAATGGTAATCAGGCCCAGAGAAGGTAACTCCCACTTTATCAGGTCTGCTCAGGTGCTACAAAAGGTGTTGAGGAAGGACAGCAAATGGCTAAGGTGTTGACTCTACATAATGAATGAAAAGAGTGTGAAACTGAAGCACTTCAGTGCTGGGCCAAGAAGAAATAAAGACGAGCCTGGCAGACAAGGGGGGATAAGGGTTGAAGGCATCACGTTTAAAACAACTGATGATGGATATGGTGGCGCTCAGCAGAGGTAAGAGCAAAATGACACACAGGCACATGAGTAATGAACATGAGCAATTGCTTTCTGGGAACCTATCACAGTGTTGTAGACAATAAAAAGCGGTTTGGGTTCGCAACTGGGGTTTTGGTCAAAGCTTCCAAGGGAGACCATGTTTTCTCCAAACCAGTTTACCCATTCCCAGTAAGCAGCAATATTTGGACTCTGACACTCTCAGGAATGAGCTGAAAAGGAAAGGTCAGCAGACTTGCTGGCTGCGATACCATCCAAGGAAAAAGGGGATGCTCCTCTTAGGCAAGAACCGGCATTCATGTCTGGGAAGTACCAATTTAGCTTGAGGTTTTTGTACAATAGAATCAAGAAGTATGTGGGCTAGATTTGGCCTGGGTCCCAGCAGTGGAAAGGCTACTAGGGAGGAGGTTGTAAGGGGGGAAAATGGTTGAAACAACTTCCCATCTGCTGCAGGAGCAGTTGGCAAGAAGAACAGACTTTAAAAAATGGGCAGCACTGGATGGGTAGGGGGCATGGCCAGGGTGGTTGGTGGATGATCTGACTGAGCATATGCCTTCTGTACTTTCTGCCAGCAGAATTCCTACAGTATCTGTATGTCAGCTGATTTTTTTTATACAGGACTTATCACCCTAGTAACTAGAGACTATCCTATGCTATGAGATCATGGCATAAATTAGAACTGCCTCCTTCAGGCAGAAACCCGGAATTAAATTAAGGGGGAGCTAAAAGCAGAGTGCAACTCTCCCTCCCTCTCTGGCTTGGGTAAGCAGTGCTTCCCTACTGCTCCCCTTGCTCCTCACCTGATGCACTGAGCGCTCCCCCTTTGTTTCATTCTACTTTAACCACTGGTTACAGTGGCAACACAATATGTCTACCCATGGGGCGAATCCTGTCCTAGATGTAGAGATCTGGTAGTGGGAGAGAGATGTAACTCACGCCTTCCTGTGCCAGCACTGATGAGTCTGGCCCCTTATTTCAAAAATGGGGTTAGTCTAATAACTTGCCAAAGTATTTGGGTCAAACTCTGTGCTGAGTTAAACCCTGCATGGTCCCATTGCTTTCAGGGGAGGTTGCAAAGAATTTGTCTCTCTAGATATGGTTTGCAAACTTCAGCTGTAGAGAACCATTGCTGTAGTGTGCACTGAAGATATACAACTTACCACCTTCTGGGGAATCAATTCTCTATCTGTTAGACAGGAAAATCCTGCTGGTGCATTATATTGATCTCTTTCTTTTCTTGTATGCTGCCAGAGCCAGTTTCCTGCAACACAATGGCCAGAACTATGACATTTCATGAGATTTGCCAGGCAAATTGGAACGGCCAATGATGCTGCAGCTGCAGTCCTTGCTTGGCTAGTAAGCCTGAAAGCCACACTGGTCCTTATCAAGTACAGTGAGATAGAACCTTTACCTTTTCACTGCAGCCACTTTCTTTAGATCATTTTTGTCATTCAGAGCATTGGTAATCTGTATGGGTAGGTGAGCACAGAAATGCTCCAGGTGGTATTATAAGGAGCGTCTGAGAGGTGTGATGAGGAAAACAGGCATTATGAGTATATCAGAGAGATTACAAGGAAGGCAGATGCAGTATTATAAGAAGTATTTGAAAGGCAGGATGTGGAACAGATATATAAGGAGATATTCTAAGGAGCATTGACTATCATTGAGTATTGAGTATCAATTGAGTGAGTATTATTCTAAGGAGCATTGAGTATCAAAGGATGGAAGGTATTTGCGAGATATGGTAAGGAAGAAAAATATTCTATGCATATGAGTGATGTGGCAAGGAAGGGAGCTATTTTGTGACATCCCTGGTGCTTTTTATCATAACTGCTGTATTTATCACCCACCATAAACAATTCAGGAATTAGCAGATATTTGGGGCTTGGATAATTTGGGGCTGGTGAAACCACATAAAAGGCTATTGGTAATTTAAGAATTCTAATTTATGAAGTTACTTGTGTTGTATGATTGAAAATGTCTTGCCTCAGGAGCCAGTCTTGTGAGGTGCTGAGCGCCTTAACTGAAGTCAATAGGGGCCTGATTTTCAAAGATGCGGAGCACTCACGACTGCGATGAAGTAAATGGGACCTGCGCCTGTGAGCTGTGGGAGTTGAAGGCATTCAGCACCTGGCAGGTTAAGGTCTAAAGTGTCACACTAGGGCTGTGATAAACATGTTTAATAAACTTCTCTCACCACCCAGGGCATACACGTGTATACACACACTCTCCACAGATAGTCTGGAAAGGCACTATGCCCCTCCATCTTCTAGAGTTAAAATGATAAAAATGTAATGTACAGCTGAAGGCAATGAGGGAAGCAGTAATTATCACAGCAGGCCTGAAAACCCAAGCGTAACTGTGGAGGGGCAGAGTGGTAGGAAGGAGATACAACATGTCTTGAATGCAAAACAATGAGGGAGTGAACTTTCTTTTTTAACTAGAACAGCATGTTTTTGGTTACTTTATTCCTCCTTTCTTTAATAACTAGCAAACATCAACTGCTGCATACTGCATATCTATTTCAGTACATTCTCCATGCCCTCCTCCACAGACACCCTCACTCCTCCGTTATATCCATTTTTCTCAGATCTTCAAGCAATCCATCCTCCCTTCTTCTCCTCATTAACAATTTCCTTAAACATCTTCTCCTCAAGTGTTTGTGTCTTATTTTTGGTATGCGCTCTTCAGGCCAGGGCATGTGTATAAATTTCTGATGCTATAGAAGTATATCCTGATAATACTAATGATAATCATTAATAACTAATGCACATTTGCGTCAGCAAAGAACCTGCCTCAGGCTTCTCTTGCCAATGTAAGATGTGTAATGCCTTTAAGATGACAACAGGAAATATATAGTGTAGGCCAGATTCTATCATAGTGTAAGTAATGGTGGCTGTAATTTAGTCAAAAAAAACCTCCCAGATATGCAGCAAGTGGTAAGGTACTGCAACCTACACTATTTGGCATTTGGGGATATGCAAACTGAGTGGAACTTGTATGCTGAGTGGTTTAGTGGGAAAAGATGTACGATGAAACTTGACTCCTCAGTGTTGAAGTCACATATCTTTTGCATACCTGCTGACTGCCAAATAGGTGCAAGTTGCACTGCTCTACCCACCACACCCATTTTCTTCCAATACAAAATTTATACACCCATTTATGCCTCCACCAGATTTGGCCTAGAGGCTGCCATGTCAGTAGCACCTGCTGACACCAATAGCCAAATTCTGCCTATGTTACATTGGTGCAATCTCAGGTCTGGACAGGGTAGGTTCTCTATCACTAGACTGTGACCCAACCACTCCTGAACAAATTTAGCTGTTAAAGGCTAAGATACCAGTCTAGGAAGAATGAGAAAACAGGGCAGTGGATGATGTTTAGGGAAGAATGGAACCAGGAATTGTTTTGCTCATTATAAATGGTTATGTTTTTGAAGCGAGCGTCAGAAGTCCCCAGAGTACTATGAGCTGGAAATCCTGATTGTTACTCAATAACCATGGTTAGATTGTCTGCTTTGTGAACTGCCTCTCTTTCTGGGATACAATCTCCTTGGACCTTCTCCTGCCAGCATTAATTGTTCTAAGAGAACATGCATGTCTCCGTCACAGCAGCAGCCTGGACGTAGAGAAATAACTCTGCTACCCATTGTATGAGATTCTCTTAACCAATGCCAGACCAGAAAAGGCAAGCATGTCCTGAATCAAATGTCTTCTGTAGTGTCCTATTCTTAGCAAATATTGCCTCCAGGTGGATTTAATGAGGAGCCTAGCTTGATATGGATTCCATAGGTGTTATTAAGAAGAGTTATTGGGCTAGTGTCTTAATATTAATTGATTAAAAGATAACTAATTGACAAGAGATGATAGGGCCACATCCAGCCATCAGCACACATAGGAACTTCTCATTGATTCATTGGGATGGATAAAGCAAAAATGTACCTGAAGTATCTGATTCAGCTACTTGCCTAGAGGAAATGCCAGTCAGTAAATGCATGGCTATCCTTGTGAGTTTGTCAGATGTTGAGGCATTTATGTTTTCATGTTGTTTTAAATTCTGTGCATCCTGGAGTAAAATCACAACTTTGGCTAATCAGCAAACCATTACTGGAAGTATTGCTATTTGGTGGCATTTGATCTTGAAGAAGATGGACTTTTTCACAATAGCACTATCCCTGACTGACCTACTGCAATAAATCTATGTCTTTGTACTTTTAAGCTCTCTGCCCCTCCCACTAATGGAACTTTTGAGAATCTCCCTCTGAGCATGTACAGCCAAAATCAGAACCAAGAGAGCAGTTAGTTAGCAGCTGTTGTACCTTTCCTAGATCTTTTTCTTAATTTTCCCATCGTGCTTGTTTATCATTAGCTCAAACTATGATGAGTGTCTCTACAATTTGAGCTACTTTTTCTATAGTTGCATCAACTCAGTCTCTTTTCTCTCTAAGCTGAGGTTCACTACAAGGGATTTGACAGCCTTTATGTTTAACAGAATTTTAGTCTGGTAATCATGATTAACTCCTCTCTATAGAGAAGTAGTATTTTAATAAGACTGAGTGAACAGTTCTAAGAAAATCTTTTTCTTTTCTTTTTTGAAGACTTCTATACATGGCAGAATTAAGACTCTGTAATTAAAGTTTAGATTCAGCATGGCCAGTTCTTCTATAGACCCTTTGCAATATTTTTGAAGGTTTCCAATGACTCCATTTATTCTAAATATGTTTTAGAAGCTACATTCAGATCGATAGAACAGAAACCATGTCATGTATGCAGTCCTTACCCTCTTTTGGCCATATAATAATATTGTTTGCCGTTCATTCAAGGGTCTCAAAGAGCTTTACAAATATTAAAGTGTTAAATCTTGCAAACCACCCTATCCTCTTCCCCCTGCTCTGGTGCAGTACATAAGCTTTAGCCCTATTTTACAGATGGAAGAAATAAGACACAGAGAAGTCCCAATGACTTGCTGCATATTCCACAAGAAGTCTGAGGAAAAGCAGGGAACAGAACTCAAGAGTTCTGAGCATTAGAGAACACATGAATTCCCTCACTATTTTGTAGTGGGCTGGAGGAAAACCAAACAGCCTCAAGGTTGCACCTTGAAAATCTAGGTGTCAGTTTACAGGAGCATATATTGGGTCACCCTGATGTCAGTTGCTTCGGACAAGGCACAGCCAAGCTTGTGAAGGAAGTCAGGCCTGAGGCTTATGTTTTGTAACTGTTGTCTGAGTTACCAAGAAAGCCAGACCTTTTCTGCTCACAAGGGGAAATTTGGAAATAATAAAAAAGAAAAAAAAATCTGGTGTGGGGGAGGCAGGCAGAAGTCACTGCAGATGGGAGTCCCCACCCAGCCATTACTCACAGCAACTAGATGCTTAACCAAAATCCTGAGAATAAGCTAGTCCCTATATTACATCCATCTGGGACCCTAATAGTTTCTAAAGAGCTAGGCAGGATAAGGATGAGTTAGGGAAGAAAAAGCATGAGGAAGAAAATAAAAGCACCATAGGATTACTGCATTTCAAATCTTTGTTGTATATTCTGATGTTATGCCAACAGTTTTAAAAGAAGGGACACACTTTAGTGAAAAATCTAGAAGTGTCATATAACTCCATACCTTTTTCAATAGTCTTACAGGATTTTTGTTGGTTGGTTTTACAGGAAACCTTGTAGAAAGTTAACTGAAGAAGATCCAGGTGAATTGGATGCCTGGCGACTGTTTCCTTTTGTCATGGCACTAAACTTTGTTCCAGTGCATAGGTATTGTCACAGCACAAACTAGCCCTGTTGAGGCATATAATAAAAAGATCAATAATCAGCAGTGGCCTGTCATCTTTCCAAAACATCTTAGACACTGGGGGAAAAAAAAAAAGCAGCAAGAAGTGGCCGTGGAGGGGAGGCGGGGGGTTACCCGACTAGAATCTACAGCTAGATGCTATGTAGGGCTGACATGCTACAGAAATTCACCTTCTGGAAGAGGGAGGGAGATTTCTGCTTACTGTTTTTCCCCGAGAAATTACATTCCTGCATGAACAGTGTAAGATAATCACACTGGAACTGGATCAGTGGAGAAGTGTGAAAAATGTGCCAGCATTCAAGCATCTATTTGAGAACATGCATTTACCAGTCTTGGGAGTGAGAGAATAAGAAAGTGTATAATTCAACATTTCCTTTTGATCTGTAAACTAGTTTTTTCTTCAGAGTTAATTTGCTTAAAAATGCACAAAGGGGGAGGGCAAGGAAAAAGTAAAAGTGCTAAAATGTTTGAAGAAATTCAAATGTTTGCGAGGAAATGTGTTTGTTATTCCATGCCGAAAGAGCATCAGTATTTGCTCTGCCTAGTTGGGTGCATAAATTCAATGCCAAAAAGGATTTTAATACAGTGTTAGATCTGAGACTGAAACTCAAAAACCTGAGCCTCTGTCTTCAGTAAAGAAATCTGTTCCAGGCAAGGGACACCATTGTAGTTACTCTGGGCAAACCTCTGATGTAGATGCTCTGCAGTGGGGCAAAGCAGGTATACATTGGTGCAGCTGGATCCAGTAAATCACTGGAGCTTTACTTTGGTGTAACCACAGCAAGTCAGTCCTAGTAGTGTGGATTTCTTTAATGTAGACAGGGCCCTGACGAAACGTACAGGCTCTCCCTGCCCCATCGCATGTATGCATTGTGGAACAATCTTTAATGACATAGTTGCTTAACACTAAGCAATTATGTGACATTTCTTGTGTGATGATGAAGAGAAGGGTGTTGTCTGAAGCAACGAGGTTAAATACAGTTCTTTGGGCTAGACTGTCCCCTAAGGGGATAGCAGTGCTTTTACAGGACTGCCCAGGCCTTTCCCAGGAGCACGGTGGGTGGGTGACTCCACTCAATTGCCACTTATTGGGGTTATCATCAAGGGAAGAAACAAATGCCTAGCCTCATATCTGAGGTGAGGTGTGTCCTACCTCAGCTGTCGGTCAGCTGCGGAGAGAGTGAACGGGCTGTGCAGCCTGAAGACAAATTTTTGGGAGGCATCCAGGTTATCAGTCAAGATGACGGAGAGCTGGTTTGGCCATCAAACTGAATATCCCACCCTGGTAACAATGTGCAAAAGCAGGAGAGGGATGTTTCTAATTTATAATAAACTATCTGTAGTACATTAGCAGGTAAGTGCCCCAAGAAGGGATCAGTATATCAGGAACTGTAGACACATACACATATAATGGAAAAATAGCTCTTTGACCAAAGAGCTTACAGTCTAGGTAAAACTTGCCCTCCTTTTTCTCACTCCCAAGGTATATTTGCATATTTTGTTTCTATGCCAAACTCAAGAGATATGCTTTGCCATTTAGGAACAAAAAGAGCTGCAGAAACTCTATGACTCCAGCAGAGAGGAGAGAGCCCGGGATATTACACAGAGCCACTTGCCACGGAACTGGGAAAATTAATGTCCAGACTGCAGGCAGCTTCATTCCTCCCAATAGTGATGCAAGTCCCTTCCTCCCCTAGCCCATCAGCAATGGGGAGGAATGGATCACTCCTGAGCACCTAAGGATCACATAGCATAGTTTACACAGTCTGTTGGGGCTCATACTCCCCATACCATTGTATAAACTGGATTCAGGACTTAGCCCATTGTCCGTAAAGTCAAAAACTACATTGAGATCCATGTGATCCATGAGCTAGAGGTTCCACAGAAAATCAAGCTCACAATCATTGCTTCCTTCATCACATTTTTATTCAAATTAAATACAGATCATTTTAAAAATTAAACATGCTCACATTATATTCATTGTTTATCTTTTTGATGGGGCTCCAATCATCCCCTCCCACCCGTACACTTAATATGTATAGCAGCGGTTCTCAACCTTTTTTTCCCCGAGTACCACTCGGGTCAGGTACTGTCAGGTCAAGTATCACTGTACCTGACCCAAGTACCACTCGGGAAAAAAAGGGGGGGTGGACTTTTGGCGGCGGCGGGGTTGCATAGGGGGAACAATGCCCTCCGCCGAAACCCTGCCGCCGTTTGCCCCTTTTCGGCGGCAGGGTTTCACGGGGGTGGGTGAGACTTTTGGCGGCGGCGGGGTTTCGCGGTGGCGGCGGGGGGCACTTTTGGCGGCGGCGAGGTTTCGCAGCGGCGGGGGGCGGACTTTTGGCGGCAGATTCGGCGGCGCAGTACAGCTCACATACCACCCAGCCTTCTTCCAAGTACCACCAGTGGTACGCGTACCACCGGTTGA
The DNA here is from genome assembly GCF_026122565.2 of Emydura macquarii macquarii. NCBI lineage: Eukaryota > Metazoa > Chordata > Testudines > Chelidae > Emydura > Emydura macquarii. The sequence continues at coordinate 33,170,991 of NW_027131390.1, read as the reverse complement.
GAACCGCTGATGTATAGCATAGAAACCATCATACTAACTGTAAACTCAGCACTTACATGTCCCCAGTGTACCGCTTCGGGGACAGGAATCATGGGAATGTGATGCTGGGTGGCAGAATCAGGGACGGCCACACTGAAACCCAGGGACCATGTGTCATGCTCAATTTGTAATGAAAGGGGTGCTGGGGCTCAAGCAATGTTTTTACATTCATAACTGATGCAACAAGCCCAGAGGTGCCGGGGCTATGAACTGCCTAGCCTAGAGGTGCTGGGGCTCAGTTCTGGCACAGATTAAGCACTAAACGTGTCCTAGATCCTAATCTCTGCCTTGCAATGCCTCCTTGGTAACCTTTGCTGCTGAGGGCTCACAGATTGTAAATTCAACAGCTGCTAGGAGACTGGGGAATTGGGGTACAAATATATTGAACTACATGGTTCCTCTTTTTCCCCAGGGATAAGTGTAAAATGAACCCCTTATCCCGATACCCCTAAACTTTGTGGAAGGGATGTTTTGAATGAAAAACCCAGATATACAAAGGACCACTCTCTTTATAATGGGCTAAAGTAAAACCACCAAACAAACCACGCTGAAGTTTGGAGTGTTAAAGTCTGGATCTAAATTCTGTGACTTGGTCCAGTTTCTATGTGGCAACTGTCTGTCTTGAAAGATATTCGTGTGAGCACCAAAGTGGTTCAGTTATTGTGTGTCACATTGCAGCATCATGAGTGGCTCAAAAAGTCCAATTATTGAGTGACGGTTCTTGCCACAGATAATGAAACCGGCACAAAACTAGCGCTCGAGTCCTGCTGAGCTTTCCTCTTTTCTTTCCTCTGTCATCCACATCCCTTCAGCCTCTCTTACTCCCTGATGCAACAGAGTCCAATGCAGACTACTTGCCTCATCCCCCAGCTTGCAATGTTGATGCTGAAAGTTTTCAAGTCACTCTTGCAAATGTCCTTGAACCTGAGCCTACGGTGGCACAGAGACCTGGAGCATCTGGAAGTTCTCCAAACAGGAGATCCTTTGGCATGCTACTGATGAATAAGGCAAGGAGAGGTCTATGTTTGAGAAGAGTAATTACACTTGGTAATTTCACTTTTTCAGGTACTTTGGAGTCAGGAACTTTGGTTTCCCACTTGGAAATTAAAAAAAAATTGTTCCCCACTGTGATAAATTAGGCCAAATTGCTGATGAATATAAAGAATTAACAATAACTTATTTTCCTAATGCTTTTCCTCATTTACAAATGTTGTAAAAGCCCATTAGGTACATTAAAAAACAGTATGTCAAGTAAAAATTAAATCCTCTATAGGAAACACAGTAAAATATTTAATAATATAATGAAGACGCATTAATGTCATACTCATTTTTTAAGATTAAAAATTCACAAGGATTGTCACAGGATTGTCTTAACCAGATGAGATTTTTGTAATAGTTATTTGTGCTCTATTTTCATAAATATTTATAACTATATTTTCCAACTTTTCCCTCTTTTGCTTTATTAAATACATTTCACCTTTTAGAAGTATTTTTGCCATATGTGCAAGATTGTCATTTTACAACCTGTCCTATGCATGGGGCAGAACGTTGCTGAACTGTCTCACCTGCAACCTGGGAAACAAATTGTGATTCCAATTGTTATAAGCTGCCTCCCAGTATCCTGCTACACCCGCCCTATACCTGACAGGGTATACCTCCCCCAGCACACCAATTGGCATATAGGTAGGTAAAAATACAAATCTCTGTATATATTTAAGCCATTGTGAATACAATCTATTTCTGACAGATATGTACAGTTCCTCTATCAGTGGCCTATCTCTGTCCAATGTCCTAGAAACTGCTCAGAGAATTTAAGGTATAATATGATAACCCATTGCAATTCATGTCAGATCTCATTATATCTTGCAACCTTAACAGGGTTGAGCTCGGTCAGCACTTGACTAGGAGGCCTCCACGGGAAACCAAGTTGGCATTCATCATTCTAAACCCATACAGAATTATTTCCACAATATGTGTGTGAGGGAGCATAGTGCTGAGGCTTTCAAATGTGAAATGAAAGTATGGCCCATGACTTTCGATAGACCTTAAAGATTTCTTTTTACTTGTTGCAAAAATAAGGACACTAGTCTCAGTCTCATAGGGAAATTCCAAAATGGATTATTCTAGAGCTGGGTGAAATTTTTCAAACAAAACATATTTTTGCTGAAAAATGCATATTTAGAGCAACAGAAATATTTGGTGAATTTGTGTTGAATTGACTGAATTGTTTCAGTTGGAAAAAATGAATTGACGAAAGAAAAGTCCCAAAATATCAGAATGTTTCATTTCAACATTTTTAGAAAGGAAACGTGATTTTCACTGAAAACTACTTTTCATTCAGAATTTTACTTTAATTTTATTTACAAAAAGTAAAAAACCTAGAAACAAAATGAAATGTTTCAAATGAAACTTTTTTCCAACCCAGAACTAAATGTTTTTAACCTTTTCATTTTGGGAAAAAAAATTTTTTTTAAAATGTGTTTTGGGTCAACCCAAAATGAAAATGTTTTGAGTTTTTGGTTCAGCAACTGAACCAATAATTGGTTATTTGAACAACTCTAGTAATTACTAGAGATGGGTGAAATTGATGAAGATAATTGAATGGGGAAAATTAGTGTAAAATGTTCCCCCAATTAGTTTAATATGATTTTGCACTATCCACCCCCTTTCCATGAAAAACAAAAACAAGACAGTGAACATTTCTTGTAGTGAAGCAATACAAAAGTCCCCTTATATGGAAAAATTTCACCTAGGGCAGTAATGGGAATTTTGAAAAAAATCTGCAAGCATGAAGAAGCAGTGGTAACTAAAGGTCACATGATTTATAGGAATGGGCACAGGGTCTGGGAGCCAAGCCTTCCTGAATGCTGTTCCCACCTTCACCACTGCTTCACCTTAATAATGTATTGAACATATGTTGCACTTTTCAACCTTCATTAAGGTCCCATTTAGCAAAGCATGTAAAGCCAATGAGTCATGTGCTTAAGTGCCTTGCTGAATCAGGGCTTAAATCAGGGTTCTCAGCACCTCTAATCAGGCATGAAAATAACTTTGTCTCTTTTACAGATGGGAAAGGTAAAGTAATTTATCAAAGTCAGATAGCAAAATATCATTAGAACAGCGATCAAAGTATCATCAGACCCAGATCTCCTGAATCCCAAACCATATCTAATACTCTCGGGACTCGAATACAAGGAAGGTTTAATCTGCAGCTTTTTGCTGCATGACAGATAACATGCATTTTGCACAGCATTGTGTACACGTGGTGGCAGTTTGAAGCCAACTGAGGATATGGGGTACAAGGAGAGTATTCCATGCTCCTTTGCCTCACTGCTGAGCAATGTGCAATGTTAGGATTTTTCTCACTGTGCATTGTGGGACACATAGTAGAAAGTCAGGATAGTTAAAGTTCTTTTAAAATCCCATGATTCCTCTGCCTTTACCTCAGACTTTCTTTCTGGGCGCGTAGTGGCATTTTCAAATTGCTGTTGGGCAGCATGAACCCAACAATGCGCCATGCCAATATACTGGCAAATTGAAATAGGTAGAGGCTGCTGGGGCTGTATTTCAGGACTCAAAGCTGGATGAATTTGGCTCTGGACTTGGGAGGGACTCCCAGCGGGAGGGACTTCAGTGGCAGTGGAACTGGGACCCATCAAGCAAGAAGAGATACACATTGAGCAACTGATAGTAGAGGACCCGTTCCTGGAGCAGCTTCACAGCACGAATCACTGTTTCTGGTCTTAGGAAACCAGCCTGACTTGGTGGGAAAGGATTGCTCTGCAGCCCTGAAATGACCAGCGGTGATGAGAGAGTTTCAGGTTGAGGAAGGCAACCTTTTTGGAGATACGTGCTGAATAACTTCAGAGCTACAGCAGCTACAGCAACATGCAGCTCCATACCCATGGACAAACAGGTCGCAAGTGCCCCCAAATGCTACCGGTCTGTCTGGCATCGGGTGATTGTGGCCATCCTTGTGCAATGTGCGATGCCATGGAAAAGGTACTTTTGCACTGGGTTATAAAGCTCGGTAATGCTCAGGCGGCTTTGATAGATTGGAACACATGGCATTCCCAAACTGTACTGGGGCAATGATGGTTTTCATGTGCCTATTATTTGCTCCCTTCCTCTTCAGGGCTCAGAATTCATAAACAAAAAGGAGGTATTTCTCCATGTTGTTCCTAGAGCTCGTAGCCTACATTTGCAGGTTTATGGACATAAATGCGGAGTGGTCTGGAAGGGATCCAGGATGCTAGGTTTTATCAGCATTCTGCTCTATTTAAATTAATGGAGAAAAGGATTGTTTGCCCCCAGGAATACTATGGACATTAATGGTGTTGACATTGCTCTGGTTATTTTGAGAAACCGGGCTTAGCCTTTGCCTCCCTGTTAATGAAGCCATTTACAGGCCACTTGGACAGAAGGAAGGAGCTGTTTAACTACTGTTTCTGTAGTTGCAGAACAGTGGAATGTCAAACATTGTGCTGGTTGAAAGGGAGCTGGTGCTATTTGTGGAACAGATAGGAAGCAGCAGAAAAAACATCCCAAAGATTATAGCAGCATGCTGTACTTTACCCAGTATTTGTGAAAGTAAGGGAGAAAACAGTTGTAATGGGTGGGAGGCTGAGGTGCAGAGACTTGTTCAGTGGTTTGAACAGCCAGTAAGGAGTCCAATACAAATTGCAAATAGCCAAGGCAATACTGTCAAGGATGCATATTGGTCTTATTTTGTGTCTCAGGCCTGAAAGTGTGCTCCTGTAAATCCAGCTATTACACACAGAGGGGCGTTGGTGGAAATGCTGTGGATTAAACCTCCCATGTAGAGAGGTTGTCTTGTCACTTAATCATCTGTCTCAGTTTCTCCCTTTGTAACATTGGGATACATATGTACAGTAGCTGCCTATATGTAGCTATATATCTGCTGAGTCCAAGTCTCCTCTCACTTACACTGCATAAATAAGGAAAAACACTGGGGTAAATCAAAGGAAGATTAGAGCCCTGAAGGCCTAAATATATTTAGATTTTGCCTGTGGCCCCTTAACTTTTGTTTCTAGTCAGTTTTACTTCCAGGTTCTCTTGGGTGGCAAATACTTAAAGGGGAAGGTTTAAATTAAAAAAAAAAAAAAAAATACACGCAAAACGTATTTACTGAAATGTAAAAAAATGCTTTAAAACAGTTCTGTTAATACTTTAACTCTCTCTCTCCTGGTTTAAAACAAAAAAAAACAAAGCCCTTACCCCCATACTTTTTGGCCTCTAAAACATCCATGAGAATTCCTTAAATATTTCACTGGAAACTTAGAGATTTCTTGTTCTTTTGTATTTGAACCACAGACGAAGACGACCAAATGGCAAATTCATGTCAGAACCTCTTTGAATTTTAGGAGGCCAGTAAAAGGAGAATGTTGGATTTCAGGTAGAGCTAGGCAAATTTTTTCCTTCACTGGCAATTCTGGAAAAAAAAAATTCAATTCAAGTTGTATTGAAAATGATTTATTTTAAAATTTTTTGGCAAAATGAAGAGCCATATTTTTTTTTATTTTGGGTCATAGAATATTTATTCAACTAGAAGTGCAATGTTTCATATTGATTTTGAATATTTTAAACTTTTTTAATTTTTAAAATACAATATTAAAGGAAACTTTAAATTACAAAAATTTTATTCGAAAAATTGAAATGGTTTATTTATAAAATTTCAAAGCCAAAATGATTAGTTTTTTGGATTTGACAAAATTGACATGTATCTGTGATATCTTTCTGAGTTGTTGAATCTGCATTGCCCCTTTCTTCCCCCAAGTTTTGGTTGACACTTTTCACCAAGTTCTAATTTTGATCTCCGAATCACTCAGATTCCAAATTGGAGGGGTGCTTTGACGATCCAAAACAGAAGTGGCCTCTCTGTTTTCTGGTTCTGGTTTGGATAAGCCTGAAGACTGAATGCCTTTTGGGGAAGAGATGCTTTAGTCAAACTCAAGTTATTGGGCTCAGTACAGTGGTAACTGGGTGAAATTCTATGGCCTGTGTTATATAGGAAGTCAGACTAGATTATCCCATGGTCACTTGACCTTAAAAATCTATGAATCTATGAGTTTATTCTAGTGAGATTTCAATTTACGTTGGCAGAAATTTTACAAGATCAGCTGGTCTCATGAGAATTCTATCATTTCAAGTTGCAATCTCATGAGACCTTCTCATCAGACTTTTGCATGGATGAAAAGCCAAACCTGAGCTATATTTCTTACTTAGCCTATAAAACACACTGCAAACCATGTCCTAATCCAGATCAGAACAACCTCCCAAGTCCATCTGCAGTTTGAACCTGTTGCTTAACTTTGCGTACTACAACTTGTTAATTTTTTGCATTGAATTGAGGTATCTAGAAAGTAATGACAGAGGAGAGAGGCAGAAGAAAGTGAGTAGGAGAGAATGCTGAGTGTGAGACCTTGAGGCCTGTCTCAGTTACACAAATAAATTTATATGCCATCTGCAAAAGTCCAGTAGCCTATGTGGCACCAATCCTCTTCTCCAGTTTTCAGTGTCAAGGAAGAGACCATTATAGTTCCCTCAATCCTGGACTACACCACCCCTTGCTTTTCTAATTCACTGTGACAACGTAATTTATTCAACCTAGCCTGTACTGCACATATGGACTTGCTGTTAATTTTAGTCTGCTTCATTAGTAGCTTTGCAGTTTTATAAACATGAGCTGAAATAAAAAAGGAAAGTAAAAGAGGGCCGTTGTTGCTGGAAATGAGTGTTGAGCGGTGCTCACTGCAAAGAAATTTTGTAAGCGCTGTAGAGGTTATATAAACATGCAGAATGTTCTTCTGATGTTTAGACCACAAAATGACTATAGCCACCGAGAAATTGTTCAAAGTTCTGTTCTGATTGCCAGCTGCTTGTTAAGCATTGCGTCTGATGCCACAACTGTGGAACAACTCCCAATATAGTATTTGGCTCCAAAGTCATCACCTAAACTAAAAATGCATAGGACCCTCCATGTAAAATGGGCTTTATTTTATTTTAAGAAAATAAACAGGTAGAATATAAATGAATATTGTCTCACCCTTGTTTTTAAACCATATTTCACAAGACATAATAAAAGGTATGGCTGCAAATTAACCAACGGTTCCCTCTGCTGCCATCACTCTCTGCCCTACCCCTGCCAACTACCCATTTATGGCAGTCCTTTGGTATGCTTTATACTTGCCTAAAAACCTAAACTGGGATCCCTGAGACAGCTCCCTATTCATCTTTTTTAGGTAAAGTATAAGCAGCTCAGCTGCTTGTGGACGAATGGGAATTGTGGTGATTTCCTTTGAGGTTTAGAGGCTTGAGAAAGTGCTCACTTAATTAAAGCAGAAGGGAAACTGCTTTACAGTCTCTGACACTGGGCGTCTGTAATGCTTTTGTCACAAAAGATGTCTCTTTTTAGCAACATGGTCTCCTTGCCACCAACATAAGGCTTAGTTTAATTTAAAATACAATTTAAAGTTTTATACATGGTGAGATTTCTCTCTGTCAGAACGCTTGGCTGAACACAATGGGTGCAACTTCCTTTCAAGCATGCTGTGTTGCTTTGGAGAAATGCAGAAACACAAGCTAGGATGCACAAATGAGCATCCAAAATTACACTTCAGGGAAACTTTAGCCTTCCAGGGATTTTCAGGAGATAAAGATTTCAGTAAATGGACAGATGCCGGCAATGAAAAATGGAATGCCTGTGTTATCGAAGTAATCTGTCTTTATTGGATTAGCTGGGAAATACTTATAGCTACACAGATGCTTCTGCAAGTGTCTGCAAATGACACATTTTATTTATCAAGAAATTAAAGGACAATAAGAGACTCAAATGAAAATGCACTAGAAAATTAATATGTAAAAACATCTTCCCCTCCAACAACTTACTTTGTTTTCAGATAGCTTTCCTTTATCATGGTAATATAGAACTCAACATGACTTGAATAAAAGCTGTGAAGAGGATTTGGGATTAGTTCTCATTGAGGGAGAATTGTGTAAAATACTGCAGGTGACAAAAGTAAGTAGTGAGACATGCTAAGCTTTATTATTTCTTTAAAGCACATAGGCTGCATATTATACACACACTGGTAAATATTGTATGCAGAAGAATATAGCTCTTTTCTACCAAAAAAAGGAAAAGAAAAAGAAAAAAAGTCCACTGAGATGGATCCCTTATCCATTTGCTGAGTTCAGGCTCAAATATTTATGGAATTTTTCAATCACAGCAACAATTAATTCTAGAATAAATGTCAACATTTGTCAAGATAGATTCCTTGATTCTTAAACGTTACTGTGCTCCCAATGACCATGGGTCAAGCTCTGTGGTGACACAGGCAGTGGCACCCATCATCTTGCACCATTGAAAATGAAATGTCATTCAAAAACTCTCTTAATCTAATATTTCCATAACCACTGAATTTGACCTAGAAACGTTCTTGGGAATTGTACTGACCTTTGCCAGGTGGGAATTTGGCCCACTGTCAAAGCTACTACTTAAGTTAATAAATCGCTCTGAATTGGTTGCTTCCACAAGATGGAGAACTGCATGAGAATGCTTGAACTTCCTTTCACAGCATGGATAGTAAGTAAAGCTAACAGGGATTTCCATAGATGCCAGTATATATCAAAGGACTTGTTTTAGGATACAAGGAAGCCCTTACCTTCCTAATTCATAAAGAACTTGGGTTTGGAGCTCAAAATATTTGACAAACAGGCATTGAAGATATTGAAAACTTCTGGTCATTAGGTTAACCTTACAGCATGGACATAACATGATGTATTCTCTGTCACCACTGGTACTCTGTCACCATTGGTCAAAGGCAATGCTACTATAAAAATCCAATAAAACAGAAATTACTGTGCATAAACTATAACAACATTTTATTTAAAATGACATAAGGATTTTTAGCTGGCAGGATAGGTGAATATGCATGGCAGTCACTCTGAGAGACAGGAATGACTTCCAAGTAGCTGTTGCAATTGATTGTAACTATACTCTGCAGATTGAAGTGTCCTCAACTAGGCCTTGACACAACAGATGGTAATGGCTTCTTTTGTGTTTTATTTGTGGCTTGTTGTGTCAGTGATCATACAGGTTTTGCAGTGCATTGTGTCTTTGGGTATTTCATGCCAATGCGAAGCTGAATTCAATGGTTATTATTGATGCTCTTTTGGAAAGTTATGAGATTTTGAGAGCTGTGGTTATGCATTTTTTGCCTAGAGAAACTGGAAAGATCAGGAGAAATATCAGTGCAGGAGGATTTTTTTTTTCCCCAAAGGGCATGGATGTAATAGTGATAGGCAAAGCTCAAAGGATATGGAAGGTAGAGTTCAGATAAGCACATACACACAAAATTACGATCCTTCTTAGAACCATAACTTTTGGAATTGTTTGGCTCTTAAAATTTAGGCTAACATTTTTGAGTCTAGGCTTTAGCACAAGATTGTCAGTATTTTCTGCTTCTGGTGTGGCCAGTCAGCCTAGAAGGACTGAGTTTCTGATGGTATTTTAGCATATGTGCTCTTGGGCTGCATCTGGCTGTGCAGGTGTGTGGAAATGAAACATAGTGTGGATAGAAAGCGAATAGAACTTGTTCAGAATTCATAGACTCCTTTTGAATTTTGGGTGACAATTTGGGCTTGTTATTTTATCTGAACAAATTTGTGCATGTCTGAATTTTAATGGGACTTGGACACCTTCCTTCCTTAGACTTCTTTGAAAAATCCAACCTTAATCTCATTAAGGCTTTGATCCATCTCCCACTGAAATTAACAAGAGCCCAATTTGCTCAATCCAAATAATTTCATATATTCCAGATTACACAAAATAATGCATAACAGTCCAACGACCTATAAAAACACACAAATAAAGGACAAATTACAGAAGTCACAGAGCATTTAAAAACAAAAAAGGTATTTAAAAAAGGTCCCAGCCTTTAGGGACACAGTATAATTGTGATCTTATTAGATTTGGATTATACTGGCAGCTTCTTGTTTGTTTACTTGTGTTTTAGGTATTCTTGTCCATCTGTGCTGTTTCCCTCTGTCTGAAGCTTATCCCCTAAAGCATTTTGTTGCACTTGATTGTGTTTGTTTTCTAAGCTAGTGCCATGCCTCCCCACTTCCACTTTGTGAGAGTGAATAATTTCCATTGCTTATGTTAGCTGGCATAGTGCCTGACTTTTTATCGGTGAAGAAGAACTGGTGTACAACAGTGACATGAGTTTAAGTAATTATCATGAAATAACATGTGTTATTTAGTGGTAACAACATGGTAACTTCACAGTAAATATCTGCAGCAATGGTAATTACATAGTAACTCATCCTAATGCATTTGCATTAGAATTGGATCACTGGGCTAATAACTAGTCTCACTACCATAGGTGATTTCACTGAAGCAAGGAACTGAATACTGCACCCCTAGAGGATAGACACTGCAGATTACACTGTCTGTTCAAGGTTGATAGTCTGAAGCACTGATTATCCAATCTGGAAAAATAGTTTGAATTTCATTTCATATTTTTTATCAGTCTGATAATGCAAGATAACATTACAGATGAAATTTTCAGTGGCCTTACATGTGTCTGTACCAAAAAAATCTAAGCATGCATTCATTAGCGCAATCAGAATGCCCACCTGTGCGTGTAAATTGGGTGATTTCATGCTTATGTCCAAATATACGTAAGCAACTACCCAGTGAATACATGGACCGCCGTATGTGCAAATTTTGCAAGTTCACAAATGAGAAGCTCTATCAAAATTTGGTTGTGTGTTTACATTGGCACCATAAAATGGATGAAACAGAACAAGGAAATCAGTGAAGGTAAAATCCTTGTTTGATAGAGAGGAGGATGACAGAGAAAGAAAATACGGAAGTTATGAGTAATCCAATAAAAAAGTGAAGAACGAAAGGATTCTTCAGAATTAAGTTTGGATGTTTGTATTAAAGGAAGGTTGAAGTCAGCATTGTTAAATAACCTGGAGCCGTGATTAAATGGGTACAGGAGAGCAGGTGCATTTTTCAACATAAACAGTGGGAAATTTCGCAAAAGTATACATTAGTAGTAACCTTTGGTGCACAGTAACAGCAAAATTCAGGAGGAGCATCACAACCTCCTGCCCCCTCCCCATTGTTCACTCACCTCTGAAACTGGGTTTCTGGACAGATATTTGTTTCCCATTTCCGCTCTGTTACCACTAGTTATTGCTATCCCTGCCTCCTGCCCCTCTCTCACCAGTGCAACCATTCACTTCCTCAGCCTCCTGATCCCCGGCCTTTGTGCTCTCCAACCTCTTCTCCCCCATACCTCCCTTCTTTCCCCTTTCTACCTTCCTCCTCCTTATTTTCCCTTACTATTCCCCATTCCCCGCTCTCCTGCCCCACCATTCCTTTCCCCATTTCAGTCCCAGTAACTTCCCATAAAATAAATATAAGTTTTTGTACTAGATGAAGAAATGCAATTTTCAGGGCATATGCCCGTCTTTGTCCCTCATCCTCTGTCTGTTTTTTTACTTATTTTAGTTGTAAGTTCATTAGGGCAGGGAGAGCAGCCAGTGCATTTTGGGCACTACCCCAAAATAAATAACGAGAATTACAACTGATCAAGATGTGGCCCAGAAATGCACAGGCATTCCACCTCTTCTGGCCCTAGGGAGACAGGCCAAACTTATGAGAGGGGTTTCAGCACAGGCATCTGGCCTGCTAGAGGTTGAAGGTGGATGTGGTGAGAGAGGGTGTTAATTATTCACACCAAGCTGGATCTGAAAAAGAGTTAGGCTCAGGATCTGGTTCAGGAGTATTTTTCCTCTCATACCAGTTTGCCCATTCTACAAGTGTTAAGTAGGAAGATGTCTGAGGACAAGACTCAGAGTATCTCATTCCGTTCTCATTTACACTGGTGTAGCTCCCTGGATTTCAGGAGATCTGCTGCTGGTTTCCATTAGTGTAAGTGAGAGGAGAATCTGTCCAATAGTTTGTGTGCAATCAAACATAATTGAAGATGGGGGAGATGTAAAGGATATATAGGATTAATAGTGTGTGAATGAGAAATTTTAAGATGAGGTTTGGAGAATTAACAGGAAATGCAAACTGATCTTTTATGACATATAACTAATTTCACACATAATAAAAGAAATTAAATTGATGTATTGCTTTGACTATTTGATGCTGAAAACACACTCTTCAGCAATGCTGGAGTCCTAAAAATAGAAGTGCCAGAACTCACTGAGGCACTGGCCATGTACTGTGAGGAAGGGGTGTTGCCAATGGAGTGATTTTGTTGCTCGACCTAGTGATTTTTAGGTCTGCTTAAGATTTTTCAAGCTTTGCTATGACAAGTTGCTAAACTGTGACTTTTAATGAAATGTGGAGACGTTCTGGCAGCTTTTGCTATATCTAGCGTGAAAATCACTGCATTGGCAACGCCCGGAATTGGGGGTAACTGGGGGGATCAGGGAGTGTCCTAAAGTGGGCTGGGGTTAACTGGGGGGGAGGGCAGGGGAGATATTGGGGGTTAAGACAAGAGAGGATATAAGGGCTGATGGTAGGTGGGAGAAAAGGGAGATATTGAGGTTAGGAGCATGGGGATATTGGACTGAGAGGACAGGGGGATATTGGTTGTCAGGAGAAAATAGGTGACTCTGTAATTGGTGGGGAGATGGCTCATGGAGTTGTGATCAGCCAGAGGAGGGTGATAGGAGGGTACCTGGCCAGTGTGTAGGTTGGCTCTTTGTGGGGTGGCTGTAGGGTCCCTACTCCATCGCAGAGAGCTGAGTGGTTCTCATTGGGCAGACACAGTGCTGCTCCTGGTCATCAGCCCCAGATAACTTGGCTGGGGCCTGCTTCTCCAGGACGAGCTGCACAGTTGAGCTCTTACCCCTCCCCACTCAGGGGTTTCCTGTATTGGGAGGTTCAGAGCCCGGTGTGAGGAGCTCAGCATGGGTGGAAGGTCCCTGATGGGCATGTTTTACACCCACTTTGCACTAATTCTACGTGAGTGTATATGATTGTGCAGGGTGCAAGGCAGTATAGGGGTGGGGAGAGGTAAATATAGTCTGTAATAGCTAGGGGGTAACAAAAGCATCTAAATGGCTTAGATCATTGAAAGTCCTGCCTAAGGTTCCCACGTCACTTAGAAAATGTGGAGCATTTTATCCAGGCAGTCTAGAGCACACTTTAAAAACATGGCTTTAAAAGTGATTATCTGCTATCCACACTGTCTGGGCAAATCCTGTTTAAATCATGCTAGTCTTTGCTTCCTGTAAGCCACATTTAAAACCAGCTAGGCTAATACAGTTTTATCTTCAGAGAACATGGGGCCTTAAAGAGGACGTGGCTCATTAAGCTGCCGCTTATTCATAAATAGCAAGGAGGATATGAGGTACAGTATGTAATGTCCTACTGGGGCAATACACACTTGGCCAAATACATACCTGTGTAACTCTGCTGATCTCAGGGGAGTCACATGGGATGAATTTAGCCCATTATTTCCTCTTGTTTGAGCTGGCAGAGAAGCCATTACTGAGGGGCCAGAACTGAGATTGGATATAGTTCTGCTGGTAGAAATAAATGAACAAGACTAAAGGGAGGAGGTGGGAGAGATGTGGAATTCCTCTCTGCTATTTCTTCTGTGAGCCCAGGAATGGATACTGACTTTTGGCCATCACTAATAATTTCTCTGGCAACATGTGGAAACGTCAGAAGTGCACCTCACAAGTAGATCAAACAGAAGGAGAAGCCAGTCTCTGGAAGCTCCATTCCAAACACAAATATGCTCATTCTTAAGCTGAACACATTTACAGTAAAGAAAGATCAAGCTTTGTTTTCAAGTTTTTCCCAGACTGAATCTCTTTTTCCCTGGGAGGTTTATGTATATCTGACTTCAGAAGATTTACTGGGCAGGGAATGCCCCACTATTAGTCTGTAACATTTTCCTGACTGTGTTGTATTCCCTGCATTCTTTCATGATGTAACTTTATGACCCTGTGGTTTGCTTTATTGATTTGTTCTTACCATTTTAGCAGGGATGAGCTGAACTGGACGATGCCTTCCTGCTGCCAGTGGGTATATAGCTTCTTGGCCAAACATTATCACCTGTATAAACAAGCTTAATGCAGGAGCTTTCCATGGCAGTCAGATGGGGGGAACCCTCCCATCACACCACTGAGTTGTAACACAGCTTCTACGTCAGTGCAACATGGTAGTCACGGACCTAACCATTCCTCTGGCTTCCAGCCCAAATCCTCCCGTGCAGTTGAGTGTAGGGAACACAGGTACATGGCAGGTAGCAGGTGTGAACTATTAGCATAGTCTCCCTGCATCTTTCTCTTTCTTTCTCTCTCTCTATCTTTTTTTTTTTTCGCACAGTGGTGGAACCACACTTGCCTGTGGGTTTGTCATGCCCACAATGGGGGAAGGCATGGCAGTATTTGCCTTTCTATACTTACCCTGGACTTTGGTATAAAGGTACTGAAGGGGACCATATTTTTATGTTATCCCTGGTAAGCACTGCTTTCAAAGTATACAGCTATATTTCACTGTAGTATAGTGAGATGCTACGATGTCCTTCTTGGCATTCCTGGTTCTAGGTCTCACAAGAATTACTTCAGCTATGGTACCAGTGCCCATTGTTTTGGAAAGGAGGGGCAAAATGATTACGAACCTACGAATACCACATTGTAAGACCTGCTATACCAGGGCAGCCACTTCTTACTATTGAGGCTTTTACACTATTGTCACAATTCTTTGATCACTTGAATCAGTATCTTGACTTTCTCCCTTTAATTAATGCTAAAATGATCCAATACCAATTTTATTTTTCAAAATTGCCACACAAGCATTTTTCCCAAGGATGGAAAGAAATATATTCAAGTAACCTAAGAATGTAGATGGTTTTGTAGTAACTAATTTGCTATCTCTGCTACACCAAAGGTGAACAGATTAAACAAGCTACTTTGCTATCTACTAGATAAGAGGAATGTATTATCATTTTCTCTGATTACTATCTTGTGCAGGTAATTATACTTCTCCTTCGCACATAATTAAAGTGAAGGTTGATTTCCATTCATTCTTCACAGTGGTAAAATTATCAAGTTACCTTTCAACTAATTATTTTCTGTAGTAGAGCAGTATTTCAGATCCCTGTCACATTCCATTTAGCAAACACAAAATAACTTTGAATTAGACTTATCACAGCCTGGGTCTTTTATGCTATTAATTTGTAGGAGGAAAAAAATCTTTAGACGGATGCTATCCAAGCTGAAAATGAATTTCCTTTGAAAGAATTCAGTCAGGATATTTTTCCACATCTAGTTCTGAATCTTTTGCCAATTCCCAATTTCCATATTTTTTTCGTATAATTTAAATTTTCCTTAATTTGTTCAAGCTCACAACACTCTTACCTTGCTTAGTTTTAGTGGGTGACCAGTTGTTTTGTACCAGGAATTATTTCAGAGGACTTACACATTTTAAATCTTCAAGGTGTCAGACACAGTATAGACATAGGGATAGGTTTTTTGAGACACGGGCAGAGACACAGCCAATATTGTCATATGCAGAAGAACACCCATGCAGAAAGATTTAGCAAGAAATCTTTACATTATCAGCAGATCCAATTGTTGGTTGATATCTTTTTTTTTTTTTCCCCAAAGAGAGTATTTCTCTCTGTTTTCTCCACCAAAAGCATTTAGAGGATTCTGACTGATTCTGTTATTTACAGGAGGGAAATTTAGCTCTTACTGTATTATTTTTTATCTCTTCATTTATAGCCCTTTTGAAATAGGCTTTAAATTACATGGTCCTCCCCATTCCTGATTCTTAGAGTTTATGTCACCCTATTTCAGTAGTTCTCTCCCCTTCTAACAGTGAGAATGAAACATAATTACTATTACCATTGTCCAGGTGTCAAGTTTAGAGCCATCCCCAAGATGCTACCTCTTGTGGGGGTAATTTTTCTTCTGTCCACTGTGTTGCTCTAACAAGTTTGCTGTGCTCAGAAGTATGAATTCACTCTGCCTATGGTTTTCTCCTCATGTTGTTGTTATCTGCCAGTTCTGTCAATCTGATCCAGTCACAAGACCAGTCCTTAGAGCTTGATTCTTCTCTGTTACTCCAGCATAATTCCATTGAGGTTCTCTGATTCAGACTGGTAAAAATGAAAGAAGAATCTCTTCACCCTGGGTGTTTACAGCACAGAAGCTTTTTAGTTAACAGGTTCTGAGACTTACTCTTTGGCTGCAACAGCCTTCCTTATCTGTGCCAGGCAGTAACAATATTAAATTCGCCCCCCAATCCATGTGGCTATGTCTTGATAGTCTGAGATTTTACCATCAACTTCCACATTAACTTTTGCTCGACATCTGGCTGGTGATCTTGCCCCTGATATGCTCTGACATATTTTCCCTTCTAAATTTCACTTTCTATTATGATAATTAGATGTTAGATCATAGAAATCTGGCTTCCCACCTCTTAGTTCTACTGAAGCTTTTTTACAGCCTGTTTTCATTGTTGTCCGGGCAAGGTGCCGTCAGAAGCTTTTAACAATCTTGAAAAGTGCAACCTGTCTGTCAGCTCCTATTTACAATTTGAAGTTTTTTATGGTCTGTAAATTATGGAGCAAATCATTCCACTTTCCCCATTACATTCAGAAGTTATGACTCACTTATAAAGTATTTAAAATTAAAAACTTTTAATTGATTATGGCACTCTCTTAATAACTTGATTTCATTTTATCAGTGAATTTAATACTGAAGAAAGTTGCAGATTGATAGCCCTGGAAAATTAAATTTATTTATCTATAGACTAGGTAACAGCACAAACAGTACAGATTCTCTCATCACCCTATCAGTATGCCTCAATAGCAATCTGGAGAGATCATTTTTTAGGAGTACAAGGATAGTTTAGTCTCCATGTACATATAGGCCCTGATCCAGCAAAGAGCTTAAACAGATGGGTAATCCCATTGATTTCAATAGGACTACTTGTGCACTGAAAGTTAAGAATGTGTATAAGGGACTTACGGAATTTGCACCATGATTCCTAGACTTTCTGATAAAACTGCCCAGTGCCTGATAAATTCCAGTGATAGTGTTTCTATTCACTGGAAGATGAATTGTAATCACCATTTCAATCACATAGCTGACAAGCAGCTGCCATAAAATAACAATTTCTGGCCACTAGGAATCTGGAAGTGAAAAAAATTATCCTGTCTTTTCACCACTTATCTAAGCCACCCAAATAAACTTAATAACTCTACATAAATCAGGGAAAATGTCTTGATTCTGTTTTAGAAACCGCTCCACTGAAAATCACATTCTAACATGACTTTTGTATCTGGCATTTCAAATGGCTTTTATTAATGCTTGAGCTACTCTTTTCTTTATCTGCTCTGAGAAGTTCTGTGTATGTGAATGATTTTATTTTACATGAAATAATCATGGGTATAGAAAAGAGAAGTGAAAAAAATATTCTCTGAGTATTTCACACCTGAGAGCAAACTAAGATTTTTAATTTTACTAAAAGTAGATTACATAAATACCCCTCCAAGGATCCTTTCCACAGCTTCTGATACTGTATGTCATCCTAGACCAGAAATGAATGCCCTCTGAGGCAAAAGAGGGCAACACTCAAAAACTGAGAAGTTGTCCAGGAAAGATATTTTAATTCAATGAAAAATAAGCCACAACAGTGTCTGCAATACCTGGTTACTGGTGCAAATCTTCAGTGTTTTGTTAGGATGAGTGTTAGGCTTCAAGCAGTTGAGAGCTGCAGCAACATTCAGCTAATACACACTCCAGAAACACAACAAGAGCTTATTCGGAGAGAAAAAAGTAGCTTTTCTAACTAGTACTGTGATGGGAAAATAGGTAATAAAGAATACAAATTAGAACTTTTACAAGTGTGGTTCTACTCTGAAAAGTGAGTATGGACAAATGATATCTTCTTATGCATGAGTTACTCGCTTGTGTCAATGACTCCTGATAATTCCTGTTAGCATTCCTGAACTAAGCAACAGTGAGCTGAATGCATTTTGGCTCATGCAGGACCAACAGAATTCTTAAATGAATACCAACTTGCTGGGCCAAGTCAAGAGTGATGCGCAGGTGTAACTGAAGGCAGAATTTGGCCCTGCAGAATCTTTACTACTGGTGATGAATCACAATGAGAGAAAGAACTCAGCTTGACATAGGGTTTAGTATACAGGGGTAAGGATTAGGGGGGGAAATCTCTCTCGGCATGTGATGGTAAGGTTCTATCACTGAATAGATAGGACCTAACAATGGGATTTCCAAATGCTCTCAAGCAAGTGAGGTGTTTAACTCCCATTGATTTCAATAGGTCTAACGCACCTAAGTTGCTTAGGCACTTTTGAGAGTGCCACTATAAGAGACCAGTAGGCCGTGTGGATAGAACATTAGAGGGGGACTCGGCAGAGTTTATTTCCAGCTTTGCCGCACTCGTCCTCTGGGTGACCTTGGGCAAGTCATGTTGCTGCACCGTGCCTCCATTTCCCCATGTGTAAAATGGGATAATGATACTGACATCCATTGTGAAGCACTTGGAGACCTACATATGAAAAGTGCTATTTGAGAGCTAGGTGTTATTAATTAATTAATTAATTATTATTAATTATTATTATTATGATATGCTTCCTTCCTCCATACCTATCATGACTCTAAGAACAACAGGAGTGGGGCTGTCATGATGGATGTTAATCTAGCTCTTTATCATAGTCCATCACATTTACTCAAGATGAGTAGTAATTTATCCATGAATAATCTCATTGAAAGCAATAGGACCACACAGAATAAGGTATTACTCAACATGAATAATGATGAATGTGGCCTAATATTATTTCCAAATATGTATGTATAATTTTCATACATACTGTAGCTCCCAGTTATACACTGTGGATTGGGCACAGGGCTGTCATATTCCCCCAAAAGATCAAATTTACCAAGCAGAAAATGACTGGGCCCTATTGTTCTGCATTGTCACTTTATAACTTTTGTAATAAAGTAACAATAACTTTTTTTTAAAGAAAATTCTATGTATGAAATAGAGTTGCATAGAAAAAGGTTTCACCATCAGTTAAAAAAAAAAAAAAAAAAAAAAAAAAAGTATTTTTGCAATTTCACTTAAATGTTGTTCTGCTTTCCAAAAGTTTTAAAAATATAAATGGAAAGAGGAAAATATATATATAAATTTATAAAAAACCCAAACCATACTATTTAATAAGTCCTCAACCCAACGCCCGCAAAATTAATGAGTCCCAACAACTTGTAAAATTGTTTACTGACAATGGTACATTTTGCCTGTGTCAAATGTGTGAAGATTAACAATATGTCCCAGGGTTGAATATACAGTATTAGCTATTTTAACACAGAGATACCACCCCCAAAAGGCTGTTTGCATGCAGAAACTGATGGTTTATTCTGCAAAAAATTGAGATATTTACAGATGTGTATATGAAGTCAAAATTCAGTCCCCTTCCCCACCAAAAATCCCACAGCTCCAGTTAGCCTTATGAAAACAAAATACAAACTAATAACAATATTCAGCTCCTATATAGCACTTTTCATCAGTAGGTCTCAAAGCGACCCAATTACCTAACTGATGCTGATTATTGGGAAGTATAACAAGCTATAGAAAACAGACAAGTCAGAAGAAAGTAAGGGCTCCTTCCTCTGAGGTGCTAAGTGCCTGCCCCCACATGGCAGGCACTCTTGTGTGGGCCTATATATGTTTGGTTCCTAGAACCAGTCTTACACTAAGATGTGGAACAGTAAAATTAAGTCCAAGAAGAGTCCTTAAAGTAAGAATTTATCCTTAACATTTAGTCTAGCATTCTTCTTTATCCCAGGACCAGACATTTCTCTCAACACAAGTGGATTCTACTGTCAATTTAAAATAAAAAAAATCAGAATATGAATCCTGCCCCATCCTAGAGATTCTCAATCTCCTTCTTTAATCAGTGAAAATCATTCTAACCATTAGCAGAATTGCCAACCCCAACGTTCAGAATCATAAGGCACTTCCCAAAAATCATGAGATTTAAATAAATAAATAAATTTGTGATGCTTTTTATTTGTCTTCTGGTGTTTGAGACTTTAGGGCTCACATTTGCTTTGCAACCACAAAATTAGAAAATTCCTTTTTTTAATGCAGTCTCAGATTTTCATGTATTCCCATGACTGATTGAGATGGGACTTAAAGAAAACAACAAATAAGCTTATGGACGTAGGCTTCTAAGTGCCTAGATAGCTTTTAAATACGAGACTTTGGCTTTTAGGTCACTTAGACACTTTAAAAAACTTATTAGCCTCTGTGCCTCAATTTTCCATCTGTAAAATAGAATTAATTATACTTACATTTTCCCCATCCTTTATTTGTTTTGTCTATTTAGTTTCCAAATTCTTCGGAACAGGGACCGCCACTTATCATGCATATGTACAGCATCTAGCACAATGTGACCTTTCTGTAAATTGGGGCCTATTGGCGCTACCATTATTATACGTTATTTGTATTACTAGATATAGTGGCAAGAGGTTCAGTTCAGGTCCCCCAAAGGGAGAGATTCTTGAAAGTTTTTTCTTTTGGCCTGTAAGTAAAGGGTATCACAATGGATCTGAAAATTGTGTTCATGTGTTCCCATATCTTGTGATTTTAGCATTATATTTATTATGATGTATCCATTTGACTTAGGTTTCTAAGCACCTAAGGGACATCAGAAAATGGGATTATGGGTCCTAAATCACTTAGACATGTTAGAAAATGATAGTGGGAGAGATTAAGTGAGTTGCCCATGGTTACATAGGGAGTCTGTGGCAAAACTTGAATGTACAGCATTCCAGCCCAATGTTTTAACACAATATCTTCCTCTCTCTCACATATCTTGTAACTCACTGTGCTCCACTCCCAGGGCCTTCCTCCTCCTGAACTAAACCCTGTGAAACGAAGACAGTACCACAGGGACAAATTTTCTTGAAGGTAATAAAGAGAATTTGAAACAATAGATTAGGTTCCTGCTGGGCAACTCCATGATAATATATTGTCATCTGAACAACACAGGGAGTGGAAGGGGTATTTATATAGCACGAGCCAGCAGGAGCATTGTTTGCATAATTTATTTAATGTAGTATTGCTTTAGCATGAATATTACCCAGGTGATGAGCCAACATAACTTGTTAACACCATGTTGGGATAGAAGTTCATTATGAAATGAATGCAATTTCAAAACATCTATTTATGTGGATAGTGAAAAGCACTGAGCTGAATAGCACCATTCCAAACAACTGCCTCTCTTTGTTTCTTATAGTAAGAAATCCCAGGAAGTCATGAACCTAACAAATAATGACAATCTGAAAAAAAAAATCAGTTTGATGCAATCATAAAGTTTCTTTTTGACATTTTTGAAATGTTTCACTGTGATTTTGACCTTTATTTTATTTTAAAACTATCATTAGCTTAAATTTCTAATTTCTAAAATGGAATTTTTCATTTTGAAAATGTTGAAATGTCTCATTTCAACAATTTGGAAGTTTTTTTGCCAAAATCTTTTTGTAATGAGAAATTTGGCCTTTCCCCTCAAACAGTTTTGATTTCAACAAATCAGCATTTTCCAATGAGAACACTTCATGAGAAAAAATCTGCCAACTCTACCGCTAAACCTTTATTAAATCTTACTACTATGGCACAGTCCCGTGCAATCCTGAGGACATTGATTATTCCTGTTAATTGAATATTGGTGGCCACATCTTCCTGTTCTAGTGGGATACTTATTATACCCTCTAAATGAAACATTCTTTTAATAAACTTGCCCCTGGTAACACAACACCAGAGATGTAGTCATAATGATAAATAAAGAATAGCAAATAATCAATAGAATACTCACTATGAACTGCTTCACAAACAATTTACCCAGCAGCTCCAATAAAACAAATTCATTGAATAATTTTGAACAAACAAATCTATAAAGCTCATGAACCAGTTAGCTAATCTGCAAAAAGTACATGAGAGCTTGATTCCTCCACCACACTGGCCCTTGTGCACACAACGCCCTCCCCAAACCGGCTCTCCAAGCTATCCCTTTCTCATTCAAATTGCCCCTGAAGACTCACTTTTTATATGTGTGTTTATAAAATTTTCAGTTCACACCAAACTGGGAGGGATTGCAAGCACTTTGAAAAACAGGATTAGAATTCAAAAGGACCAAGATAAATTGTAGAATTGGTCTGAAATCAACAAGATTAAATTCAATCAAGACAAGTGCGAAGTACTTCGAAAAGAAAAATCAAATGCACAAATACAAAACAGGAAATAACTGGCTAGGCAGTAGTACTGCAGAAAAGGATCTGGGGGTTACAGTGGATCACAAACCGAAGAAGCCAATGAATAACGTGTTGCAGTTGTAGAAAAAAGCAAATATCGTTCTGAGATGTATTAGCAGGAGTACCGTACCTAAGACACAGGAGGTAATTATTCTGCTTTGCTTGGCCCTGGTGAGGCCTTATCTGGAGTATTGTGTCCAGTTTGGGGCATATACTTTAAGAAAGATGTGACAAATTGGAAAGAGTCCAGAAGAGAGCAACAAAAATGATAATAGGTTTAGAAAATCTGACCAATGATGAAAAGTTAAAAAAAAAAAAAAAAAAGGTCATATTTAGTTTTGAGAAAAGAATACCTGATAACAGACTTGCGATAGTTAGGGCTGTTATAAAAAAGACAGTGATCAAATTGCTCTCCATGTCTACTGAAGATAGAAGTAGTAATGGGCTTAATCTGTAGCAAAAGAGATTTGAGTTAGATATGAGGGGAACCTTTCTAACTATAAAGTTAGTTAAACTGTTACCCCACTTAACATCAGCTTCTAGGGGACACTGGAAACTTTCAGGTGAGTAAAATAATATATAGGCATAGTACTTAATAATTGGGCACTCCAAATGCTGCCATGTTGGGGCTCTTGAAGAAAAACAAAAGAATTTACAAAATGTCACAGTAATGGTTTAACTTTGTAGCATTTAGAGTGCATGTTAGATTTGATGCTTTTGTTAATGTCTATCAAATGTGGTTAATGGGCTAGTGGTTAAACCCAGGAACAGGCAATCAGAACTCCTGATTTGCTTTGTGACAATGTTTCTCATATTTAGTGTGCAAATAAGAAAAACAATTTTTCAGGGTGAATACCCTGCTTGAATTAAGAGCGAGATTATTCATGGTTATTGGGAGAATGGGTCAGAGTTACTAGTTGAGAAATCAGCAAGAATTTTTCCAGTTCCTGTGAATTGTTTGAAAACCATTTTTGGAGAACATGGAGAGTTGATGGTCTTCACATCTATGTCTTTGACTAGGATGGGACAACTTTTTCTGCAGTTAATTTTCATTTAATATAGTGCTGGAGGAGCACAAGACATACCTTACATAATATATCTTACCTGTCCACTTCCATTCATAGATTCACCAGGTGACTACAACTATCATTACAATGAAGAACCACACTTAAGTTCCTGGTATCTACATGTAACTTTTCTTCAAACCACTTCCTTTTGCCATTTGTTCACTTGCTCCCCTTCTTACTAGGTAAAGAGACTAGGAGGTAACTGAGAAGCATGGTATGAAGATCAGTAAGGATAAGCAGTGAAAACCAATATAGGTAAGTCAAAAATACGTGTCCTTTTAGCTTTAAAAATAGATGCCAATCCATTTGGGTGTGTCTCTGAGTGTTACAAATTTAAAAGAAATTAGTGCTAAATTAGTGGTAAAAATATAGGATTACTTTCCGAAAGAGAGGGTAACACTTCCACTTTTAAAAGTTGCACATACAACAATGTTAATTTTAAAAGTGCAAATGTTATTTTCTATCTGAAAGCCAAACTTTCAAGCCTTCCTTCCTTACTGTTTCCCAACTGGCAAAAGTTGGAAAACAATCACAAAGTATGAGAAAGTAGATTTTTCACCACTTTTTGACTCTTTTCCAATTTTTACCAGTTGGGAAACAAACCACAAAATATGAGAATATGGAGAGGGAGAAAAACAAACTTGTCACATTTTGTTAGTGTGTGCCAGTAGTTGGGAAAGAGTCAGAAAATAGATTTTTTAAAACTTTAATTTTTTTTTTTTCCCCCATAGGAGAACAGTTTCTTTCCAACAGGAAAATTTCAGTGATTTTTTCCTATGAAAATTCCCATGGGAAAAATTCTCATTTTCCAGCTAGCTCTTCCTAGTGCTATTCATTGTCCCTTGAGGCAAAGATGCCTTGTATCTTTGCCATGCTGCTTCTTAGATTCTTTTATACGTTTGAGCATCTAACTCCCTTTTATTTCAGTTGGCATTTTCAGAAATTGGGTTTCAGTGCCATTTATGAATTTCCACTTATTTATTGACAAGTGGATGAGGTAATCCCTAAGGACTAGGTATTTTTAACTTTCTGTCATCACTAGTGGTAGGTGAGGTATCTAAACAGGAGTTCAACTGATGCTCCTTTCCCTGCCCCCTCCTAGGTTCCCAGCTTTGTTCTAAGAAATGTGACATATTCATATTTTATCAAAAGAGAGGGAAGAAAAAATGAGTGGCAGAAAAAACAGCTGGATTCTTGGACGTTTTGTTCTCTTCCAGGCAGCTATTTCATGCTGTGATATAATTTTTCAAAAGCTGGCTACTGCTGCTCTAAGAATAAGGCTAAGGAACTCATAGATTTCAGCTGTGTGGAGGGCAACAGTTTGGACAGACAGGTGACTCTTTCCTCCTGCAAGATCCTGTAATTTCACAGTTGCAACTACATGAACTCCTAAAAGCCCCAGCACACATGCTGGCCTGTCTCAAGAGTCATCTAAATTGAATAGTTAAACAGTTATTACGTTTTCAAAATATTCATGTATGTATCATAGGGAAGAGTAGGTCAGGCAAATCTTGTTGTGTATTAATATTATCAAACTGGTTAAAACATATGCAATTATCTTTCCTTTATTATCCTTTTCTCTTAATACTGATTGCTCTCAATCTGCTCTTTCCCACACCATCTACGGGCTACCCTCCAGCTTCAGACAACACACTCAATAGAAAAGTTATGACCCGGCTGTTTAATAGAAGCCTTTGTCCACTTCTCCCACAAGCATATTATGCTTTCTTCCAAATCATCCCTTAGGTATGGAATGCACTCCTTAACTGGTCCTTAAAGACGTTATTCTGTCCTCCTTAAAATCGCATTTCAAATTCCACTGGCACCGTGATGCCTTCTGATAATAGCTAAGTAGATGGCCAGTAGGGATTGGTGACACCTATTTTATTCACTTGCTGATTTATGTCTTGTAATTAAAAAACCCATCAACCTTAATGAATCAAAGCCACCTGACTATGCTCCTAGCTAGACCTATGTAACAACATGTTCCTATCACTATTACCTTAATCCTCTTTCCCCAATCTCTCCAACAGTCACACCCACTTGTTTGCATAGCAGCACTTAAGGGGAAGTGACTGTCTGTTACACCATGTTGTGCAGTGCCATATAGTTAAATGGCAAGAGGTTATTCAAGCCATACTGGTATTCCTCAGAAAATGGAAATAACCCAACTGCAGCTAGTAGAAAGGAACATAAAGTACAGTAGGTAAAATGTTGCCAGATGGAAGTTAGAAGGGCAAAGAGGGAAATCAAAGAACAAGATTGCCAAAGATATAAAAACAAATAAGAAATTCTTTACAAATATCAGAAGATGGCAACCTGTGAGAGAATTTATGGGTCAGGTGGGCTACCTGGAGTAAAAAGAGCAGTTAAAGAGGCTAGGGACACTGGAGAAAAGTTGGTACGGCATTTGCTATATTCTCCTCTTTGAATGAGGCATGAAATCTGTTTTATACGCATATAATAATAATGATGATAATACTTTGCACTTCAAAAGCTATTTCTATCCAAGAATCTAAAAGATTAATGAATTAGACTTCACAAAACCTAAGCTAGTTAGTGCTGAATTGATCGTAGTGTTTACAGTGCCATGCACGTCTTTATTTTATTATAATAATTTAATTGAAAAGTTTACTTTTCAATATTCACAAAATTGCAAAGAAATTATAACCATTATGGGTCAAATCCTGCATGCCTTACTCATGCAAGTAGTAAGAGCAGAAGGAGTCAACCCTATCTATTTCCTGTAAGAGGTAGCAACATATCTAAATTACAGAGTTCTAGGGGGTCTTATTTGTTCTGATGAAAATTATTTTCTTCTCTTTCTAAAATCTTCATACACAGCATTTGCCTTTGCCTCAATCTCTTTATATTGTTTCAATAGCTATTTCTGCTCCTTCTTCTCCTG
Source organism: Emydura macquarii macquarii (assembly GCF_026122565.2). Taxonomy (NCBI): domain Eukaryota; kingdom Metazoa; phylum Chordata; order Testudines; family Chelidae; genus Emydura; species Emydura macquarii. The sequence continues at coordinate 33,144,630 of NW_027131390.1, read as the reverse complement.
TTATAGTCCTTATGCTTGGTAAGGGTTAGGGCAGGTGGGGTCAGTGCTCTCCCTTCATCATTTTTTCTTAGCTGCTATGACTTTTTCTGTAAGAATTCCAAAACCTACAGTATGTCTGTCAGGAATGTGGTGCAGCACACAAATCAATATTCATGCTGGGGTTGCTAATAGTGCAACTCTAGCATGGCTATCTGGGAACAGTGCTAGAAAATATGTATTGGTGTATAATGGCCTTTTGTCTCCCATCAACAACCACATACACTTGTCACCTCTCTAACTCCAGGCTCATGAATCAGCTAGTCCTGGTTATGAAGTACAGGCTGCTCTTTAGTCTAGGATCTAGGCTCTTTTATTCATTACAGATCTACAGGAAATAATTTTTTTCCTGAGTGTTCAATTCCTCTGGGACATTCAACCTTCTGTGAAACACTTAATGAAAATGTAAAGGACAGATGGAAATGATGTGGTCTATAGAGACTTGCCTGACTAACCTTGGCAAAAGACATCAATCACAAATCCTAATCCTCTTTCAAAAGCAAAGGTTTTCCCTCTACTTTTTCTCCTGTTCCAAATGGCGAGCCAATTCCATCCCAATTATTCAGGCACCTCTCCCAATGAAAGAAATGGTTATTCACCCTGTGCAGTAACTGTGGCTCTTTGAGATCTGTGTGCTCTACTCTAGGTGCACTAGTGCCTCCTGTGTCTTCAGCTGGAGAGTTCTCAGTGTCCATTAAGCTGCGTATGCATGTTAGTCAATCTCATGCCCCGAGCCATTGTTATATAGCACTACGGGGGTGAACTGCCCTCAGTTCCTTCTCTATCGTGAAGCCCCCTGACAGAGAACTCCAAAGCAAAGGGGAAGGAGGAGGGGTAGTGGAGCACACATAGGGACACTCATCTCGAAGAACCACAGTTACCACACAGTGGGAGTGACCATTTCTTAATCTTTGAGTGGTGTCCATATTGGTGCTCCACTCTAGGTGACTATCAAGCAATGCCCTTTAAAGTGGAGGGAGCTTCAGGGTCAAGTCCAGTGCATCAGAAAGTACGGCTGAACTGAGGACAGTATTGGAGGTGGAATCATGAGTTATTGAATAGTGTTTGGGAAACATATGTGTAGATGACCAAGTAGCTCTACAGATTTTGATTATCAGTATGTTTTTGAGGAAGGCCATGGAAGTGGTTATAGACCTTGTAAAATGAGTGTGTATAAGTAAAGGAGGATGAATGTGATGAGATTGGTAACAAGAGTTATTGCAGTCCGATATCCACTTGGAAAGTCTTTGGTTAGAAATTGCCAGTCCCTTTGATCTGCCTGCTATCCAGAGGAATAACTGCTCAGTCTTTCTGAAGGGCTTTGTTCTGTTTAGATTGAAGGTCAGAGCTGTTCTGACATCCAGGGCATGCAGCAGTGCATCCTGGGATTCAGAGGTGGTTTGGGGTAGAAGACAGGCGAATGAATGAGTTGATTGAGATGGAACTCAGAAGAGATCTTAGATAAGAATCTGGGGTGGGGGCCACAGCATGACCGGGTCCTTAAAAAATACTGTGAAGGAGGGGGGTATGCCATCAGGGTACCTATTTCACCAGCCTGTCACTCTGACGTGATGGCTATCATGAATACCGTCTTCACTGAAAAAAAAGAGGAATGAGCAGGTAGCCAGAGGTTCAAAGGGCAGTCTTGTAAGGCATTTAAGGACCAGATTGAGGTCCTATACTGGGGTAGGGCACTGGACTAGCAGATAGAGGTTTCCCAGCTGTGATCTACGTAAAGATGGAATAGCCCTCTATTGGGTGGTGAAAAGCCAGGATGACTGCCAGGTGGACTATTATGGAGCTCACTGATAGACCAGTGGTTTTTCAGAGCTAAGATGTATTCTAGTGTATATGGAAGTGATGTGGTCATTGGTGAAAACTGGCTGTGGTCACACTAACTGGCAAACCACATCCATTTTTGAGAATACGTATAGCGAGTAGATTGTTTCCTGCTGTGTAATATCACTCTTTCTTAGGTCCTCTGAGCAGGCTGTCTCTAGTCCCATGAGCCACTAACAACCATGCTTTGAGATGAAGCATCATGAGATTGGGATGAAAAATCTTCCCGCCCTCCTTGGAGAGGATATGGGGAGCGGTGTGGAGAGTGATCAGAGTAAGGAAACCACATTTGCCTGGACCAGGTTAGAACTATTAAAATTACTCTGGCTCTGTCTTTCTTTATTTTGAGCATAACTTTGGCTATTAGGGGAGTCAGTGGGAATGCATACAATAGGGTTGATGGACCACTGAAGGTGAAAAGTGTCCTCTAAGGATTGGTGACCCAATCTGCCCCTCGAGCAGAAATGGGTGCATTTCTGTTTGCCTCCGTGATGAATAAGTGTACCCATTGAAGGAATATGTGATGCAATATGTTGGGGTCCATTTTCCACTCATGGTCTTGGAAGAACTGTCTTCAGAGTGCATGTGCAGTCACATTCTGAATGTCTGGGAGACAGGCCACTGTGATGATGATCTGGTTTCGTATACGCCAGTTCCAGAGTCTGACGGCTTTGGTGGAAAGGGAGGGGGATCTTACTCCTCCTTGGTGATTGATGTAAAACATGCATGATATATAGTTTGCCATGATCTTTATATGTCTGCCCTTGGTTAATGGTAGAGACAGGTGTAGCTGACAGCTGAGTTCCAGGAGATTGACGTGTAGCATTGTCTCTTGTGACTTCCACCTGCCCTGGTTTCTGTAAGTGTCAAGATGTGCTCCCCACCCTGGCAGAGCGGTGTCTGTCATTATAATAACTGTTGGTGAAAGACACAGAACTCCTCTGCATATGGAAAGAAGCATATCTAGACTGTGCCTGGGAAACAGTTGTGAGTCACCCTTGAAGGCAGTGCATTTGAAATCTGTAATGTTCTGTCACAAAGGTGGTGGCTGCCACATGTCCCACTAATTTAATACAGTTCCTAATCATGGTTTGTGGGCTGAGCTGAGCTGTATTTGCTATGTTGTAAAGAGCCACAAAACTGTGCCAAGGAAGGTAGTCTCTTGCTGTCACTGAATCGAGTTGTGCCCCTATGAACTCTAGGTTCTGTACTGGGCTAAAGTGGATTTTTGGTATATACAGTTTGTAGGCCCAATTGGAGGAAGAGGACTATGGCCTTGGAAGTTGCCCAAGACAGCAGCTCCAGGGAAAGGCCTTGGAAGTTGTCCAAGACAGCAGCTCCAGGGAAAGGCAACCAATCATCCAGCTAAATACCTTTCTAGCAGTGCTGTGCTGCTATCACCGACATGACCTTCAAAAAGATAGTCAGGGCTGATGATAGGCCGAAGGGGAGCACTTCATATTGGAAATAGTCCTGGCCAAAAATAAAAGGGAGGAATCATTTGCGGAATGAGTGGATAGCAAGGTGAAAATTTGGATCTTGAAGGTCAAGGTCTGACAACCAATCCCCTTGCTCCAAAGAAGGAATTATAGTGCAAGTGTCATCATTTTGAACTTCTGTGCCTTCATATGGGTGTTGAGTAGTATCAGATCCAGGATGGGTCTCCAACCTCCACTCTTTTTCTGTACAAGGAAATACCTTGACTAAAACTCCTTCCCTCTGTGCTGTATGGAAACTGGTTCTATAGCTCTCATGCATAAGAGAGTGTCTATTTTTTGACAAAGCAGACGCTTGTGAAAGGAGTCCTGAAGAGGGACAGGGAAGTGAGGTTTGTTGGTGGAAGTGAGATAAAGTGGATTGTGTAAGCTGTGAACCTGTCTCCAAGACCCACTTGTTCATAGTGATCGACTCCCAGGCTCACATGAAGTGGTGAAGGCAGTCACCAAAGGGAGGAAGGCTGTTGAATCGGTACAGCTGAAGAGGATGGGGATGATAGTTCAGACCCTTGACCAACATGTCAAAATTGCCACTTAGACCTGGACAGGCTGAGAAACAGATGGCTTCCTTCTTGGAAACCTCTGTCTTCTTTGGTGTGGCTCAGATGTCCTCTGGGAGGAAAGGAATTGGAGTTGGTGGAATCTCTGAGCTGTCTGAGACTTGCTGAGTTTTCTCTTGTATTACAGGAGTGCAAATGCCAAAAGAACGTAAAGTTGCTATAGAATCCTTCAATGTTCACAGAGAATTGTCCATATTATCTGCAAACAACATATCTGTCAAAAGGGAAGTCCTCAATTGTGGTCTGAACCTTCTTTGGGAACCCAGAGAGTTGGAGCTAGGAGGCTTTTCTCCTCACCACTGCTGTAGTGATTGAATGGGCAGTAGTGTCAACTGCATTGAAAAAGGCTTGCAAGATTGTCCTGGCAAGCAGTTGACTCCCTGCAACACTTGCCTGGAACTGCTCCCTGTGTTCTGCAGGTAAGTGGTCTGTGAACAAGGTTAGCTTGGTATAACTGACATGTTGTATCTTGCCATCAAAGCCTGCTAATTGGCAGTTCTAAATTGGAGGGATGCCAAGGAGTAAGACTCTCTGCTTAGTAGGTCCAGGCACTTGTGATCTTTGTCATGAGGCTTGGTGCTGCCTACCATGTTCATTCACCACATCCAGTCCCAAGGAGTTAAGTGAGGGATGGGAAAATAAAAACTCTGAGTCCTTTGTTGGGACATAATACTTCTTGCCCACTCTTTTACATATAGGCAGTATACAAGCTGCAGTGTGCCAAATGATCTTTGCTGGATCTAAAAAATCCTTAATTGGTAGGCTATGCAGGCTGATGAAGGATATTGAGAAGCTTATGATGAGGCTCTGCAATCTCCTTGAGGGAAATCTGCAAGAAGTCTGCAACTATCTTGATGAGATCCTGGAAATGTTTAAAATCATCCACCAGGGATGGAGAAGAAGGCATGACTGCTTCATCTGGAGATGAAAAGGAGATGTTGGTGGCAGGATAAATCGCTTCATCAACTCTAGCCTCCTGCTCCTCAAAGGATTTCTCTTGAGAGTCAGGAATCCTGGAGAGAGCAGGTGATGCAGGTTGCTTCTTTCTGTGGCAGGTGGTTCTGGATACTCTTGAAAATTGTTGGAGATAAACCACTCAAAGATCCCAGTATGGCCAAGCAGGAGCCTTGGAGGTGGCATCTAAGGGTGCTCATACCACTGAGGCATTGGTGGTAATCATGGGTCACGAGCACCTGTAGCTTCAGCAGAAGCCTCTGGGATGGCATCTCTGAATGAATGAGGAGGAGAGCCTTGGACTGACACTGTGAGACCAAGGTGAGATCCTCATCGGAATCTTTTTCCTCAGATTCACTCAGGAATGATTGAGCACCTAGAGAGATTTCAGGTGAAATAATTGCTATCAGGCGAACTTCATATGATCTTGATGTTCTCGGTACTGACAGCACATCAGAGCAGACAGTCCAGAGTCTCAGACACAGCAAAATCCTAGGGGAAACAGAACTCTTGTGGTACCGCGTGGGATTTTGGTACCGAGGCTGACGACTGTGCCAGAGTAGTTGTGGCCAACAGCGCTGACAGTATCGCAATCTTTAGGCGCACAGAGGGAAGAGCAGTTGCTGATGATGCCAAAGGTCACATGCGCACCAAGGGAGGTGAGGTCAGAGCCCAAGTGGGCTTCTTCAGTACTCAGAAAGCAGAAGTATTGAAATCCTTGCTGCCTTGATCTGATGACAGTACTGAGGGTCTCTCTGGGTCTGTGGCCTTGCGGCCTTGCAGTCTAGCTGTGTCCTGGGTACCTGAGGAACTGGGAGCCTCATCAGTGCCTGACTGGAGAGCTGGTGGTCCTGGGTTAGCTGAGTGAATTTACGACCACAGTTTTTAGAGGTAGAATCTCTACCTGGAGAACCAAGGGCACATTCTTTTGAAAGCTTGTGGAGGAGTCCTGTATCTTTCTCCTGGATGCCCTAGAACTGTGGGGGTCTAAAGGAGCAAACTTGCTTGGGGATTGACATAAGCAAGGGGTCCCTTGGCCTGGATTGGATGCCAGACATAGAGAACTCTCCATCATAAGGAGGCAAAACTTTATTTCTCTATTCTTCCTGGCTCTTGATTTTAATGCCAGAGAAAAATTGCACTTTTAAGTGACATTTGACTCTCCAAAGCAATGGATGCAACAGGAATGTCTGTCGCTGACTGGGAACACCTCCTGGCACCACAAACAGCACTCAAAGCCAAGAGAACTGGCCATCATCTCCCAGTAGGAAAAAACATCATATCTATCCAGCTAAATATTAGAGGAAAGAGAAATGTTTCTGTTTTTCAAAGAAAGAGAGAAGTTAGAATAAAAATATCTACTAACTATGGAAAAACTAACACTGACACTTCTACTAACTATCAGGAAAAGAGAAAATAATGTTGAGGAAATCTAAATAAGACAATGGCTAGTGCTCAGTCTCAGGCTGAGATGGTTGAAAAGAACTGATGGTGGTTTGCTTGCACAGTACATGGGGCACTGACTAACACACATGTGCAGGCTGAACAGACACTGCTCTGATAAATCTCCGCTGAAAGGCACAGGGGGCGCAAGTGCACCTAGAATGGAGCACTCGTAGGGACACTACTCAAAGAAGTGCCAATCACTCCTAAGCAACAAAGGTGCTATCTGAGCTGGCAGCGTAATACTGGACTCTATGTGGATTGTGGGTGTGTCTGATTTTCGTCTTTTTTACATCCATTTTTTATTTATACTGGTATAAATTAAGCCAAATCAGGCCCATTCCATTCCATTCCCTGCTCAATCGACTTACTCTGCTTACCAGAACTGCTACATTTGGGCAGTTTTTTCTCTTATTTCCAAAACCCAAATCAGCCCATAGTTTTCAGAGGCTTACCCCAAATCCTTTATATATTTAATATTTGACTACTTTTCAAAATAAGTAGCTGTACAAACAACCACCAAGATTGCCACATCACACCACATTGGTCCACTTAACCCAGCATCCTTCCTCAGGCAGGAGCAAATTCCTTACCTTTCAGAGCGGCAGACAAACAAAGCAATGAACATAGTTAGTTGCGTAATAGTGCAGAAAGTTAGGAGGAAGAAAATTCCTTCCTGACCCCACAGGCAATTCATTTTACAGCATGCCACGTAATAAAAGATTAACCACCCTTTTCTTTGTATGTCTTCTGTAATTAGGTCACAAAATAATCTAACTTTGTTTGAAAATCCAACTATAGTGCCAGGGAGTCACTTAAGGGCGTATGTACTTTGCTCAGATTAATGGGTGAATGTGTAGAGAGGTACCAGATTCTGGTCTCATGTTCACCAGGGTAAACTCATAGTAACTCCATTAACTTCAGTGGAATTACTTTGGTTTCCATTAGTATGACAAAGATCAGAATCTGATCCTAAGGGTGTCATAAATGATTCCCTTACTACCCCAAAAGGGGAGAATTAGTGCTCATGTCTAAACACCCTTCCTCTTGTTAGAAGGGCAGAACTTGTGGAATGCATTATCGCTGCTGTCTCTCACATTTGTGCTCATGAAAATTGCTAAATGATGCAGGCTGGGTAAATATGGGGCACATCACTTAAATCAGAAGAGCAGCAATGGTAGTGCAGCCACTATGGGAGGTGAATATAATGATAATGATACTGATGAGAGCATTAATTTATTTAGCAGGTTAGTGATTTAGAATGGTAATGAAGTCATCTATTTGTTGTCTAAATCCTGTCATCTGTCACCTGCCGAGACTGCGTGACTCATTCTAAACACTGGGCCTGCTGTTAGCCCTGTTAATAATTTCATAGTTCATTTTGTGCCTCTTATTTTGGTTCAAGTAACTTTATATGTGTGACTAGAAAACAAAAAAAGAAAATAAACAAGCAGCAGCCAGAACTCTGTCTTAAAGGCCCTCGGGCAAAAACGGTGACATTTTGTCATCGCTACCTCACCTGATTAATGTAATTTTCAATTACATTAAATGAACTGCTCTATTTGATCTTCACTAGATCTTAAGTGTCTTTTCCTCTCCTGGCTAGAAATGGAGCTTTATTGGGAAGTTGTTGCTGTTTCTAAGAGGACTCTGGTTTATTGTCAGTCTTTAAAGAGTGGTTTTGAAGTCCTGAGAATTTCCATTTTGCCATCTTCTATAGAACTTGTCATTTTTGTTGCTGCTAGTTTTCCTCGTGTTAGGTCTCCAAAGCTTGCATAGAATCTAAACTATACTCTTACAATTTGGAACCTTGGGTCCTTTCAAGAAACCAATGGGTGAGTAAAGCCTGGGTATTGAGCAAGGGTTCTGGAATCTGGGCTCTTCCATTGCAATTGACATACAGCGGGCTGGAGAGAAAAGTGAATGAAGGACCTGACTTTTTACTTAGGTATCAAAATCTAAAGAATAATAACTCTGGGCCTGGTCCCTTCCAGAAAGTCACAAGCTGTATGGTATTTATCTCCATTCCCTCTGCTCTCTAATTAAAGGAGAAGGAATACAGCAGCAGTTTACAATAATGATCCTACCATAAAGGGTCCTCTTTGTTTGGGAACACGATATAGGACAATGCCTTGTTTTAAGGACATGAACTCTCTGCCACAGTATGCAGTGCAGGGCGTTTGCTCCTTAAATAAATTTGTTTTAAAATCACTTATCCAGGACTCCAGGTGTACATACATATACTAAAGACATAAAACCAAAGAACATTCAACCATAGAAAAGTTTTATCTCTGTTCCCCAAAGTAAAACCCATTTCTCAAGGTATGAATTGCCACTTTAATCAACCCACCAAAAGTAGCAGTCTTCCCTAACAGCCCAGCTCTTCTGGTAAAGCTCAGGACGATGGATGGCATAAAGGGGAAAGGTCAGCAAAAAGAAGGATGTCAAACTAAGTAGACTGAAAATCATCCTGGCCTCTTGTAAGCAGAGTGATGTTAGCTAAAATGCCCCTATAGATCAGAAGTGCTGTTGCCCCTTAGCCCAAATGGCTAGCCAATATTCAGGGCCTTGGGTAGTTTTTGTCAGGAGGAGAAATTGATGAAAGGAGTCAGGTATTTCTTTGGTTCAATCCTGTTTATTTACAAAGAATGTATACAAAGTCCTGTTTTCCCAAACACAGTAGGAATTAACAACAGCAGACAGTTTCCTTGTTCAGAAATCCAAGCCTGCTTTCCAGCCAGTCTTTCGTCCAAAAGGAGCTCTCTCTCTTAGCTTCCTCTCAGTGTAACACTTCACTCCCATTCTCCTGGGTTACTGGTTCTGTCTGCTTCTGACATACAGAAACACAGAGCTCCATCAATCAGTACCCCAGTCTCTGCATTTGCAATCAGTCTCATGGAAACTCCTCTTATTGTCTCTGAGTTAGTTCTTGTCCAGGCCTTTCAATGTCATCGGGTGCTTTGGGCAGAGGCTTTTATTATTTCAGCTATCTCTAAACAAAGAGGCATTTAATTACATCTAAGCTGAATGAAAGGAGACTAGCACATCTTTTAGCTTCAGTGAGGTCTGTGATTTTTCATAGGTCAAAGACAGGCTTTCCGGCAGCCACCAACACCCTCCAGTATAATGATATAGTAGAATCAGATGGTGAGAAAGGTAGATCCCTCAGAGATTATTAGGTTTGTATTAGTGATGGATAAGTCTCTATTCTTTCCATGTTCAAATAAACATCAAAACATTCAAGTGCTTATCCAGACCTAAAGTTCTTCCCCCCTCTTCAAAAGCTTGGAATCATAGAACCAAAGTCTTCCTTTCAGCTTTTCCAGGAATCCTGTTTTTTGTCATGCCAATAAATACATTCCTGATGTACCCTGATTCTTGAGGAAATCTCTCTCACACATTTCCTTGTATTTGGGACGTTGGTGTAAAAAGCGTCTCTCAGTCTGAATCTTTCCTCTTTCTCATTGGCTGCACTGTCACTCCACTGGATCTGGACTGAGTTACGTGCCTCTGAATTTTCACCTCTAGTTTATGGTCACTGGGACTAGATATTTGGTCAGATATTTGATATTTAACATCTCACTGTGGTGAGATACTCTGCTAAAGTGACAGTTCTGCACAAGGATCGTAGCCTCATTTACCCATGCTGCTTTCCTGGACTAATCCTTTAAAAATATATAAATGATAGACAAAGAAAAGAAGACTGTGAGGGGTTTGTCATTTTTTCTGACCCAGTTTCCTGTTCCTCATTTCTATTAGATTCCTAGAGACAGATGAACTCCTGCATCTTTCCTTCCCCTAGTACCTTCTGGACAACTCTATATGGATCCTTTCAAGACCCTGCATTATTTTTCATTCTTCCGTCCCTGTTCTCTATCTGCACCAGTGCCCTAATTTTATTCCTTATTTCTTGGTAATTGTATTTAAAACTCTCTTTTTTTGTTGTTTGCTAACCTGAATTCCCCCCCCCCCCCTTTTCTAGTCGGCTTCTCTCTTCATTAGTCCTTTTGATTAAGTTCTCCATTCATTTAGTATCTTTCTGTTTCTCCCCAGTCTTTCTAAACTAAAATTGTAAAGCACTGCAGGGAATACATGTATTTACCTCTCAGTGCTCCTACCCAAGGAAGCTTTCAGACTGACTTGCAGGCTGCATAATGTACCTTAAGACTTTTCAACACAGACACTGAGCCATTTCACTCTTTTCTTCCTATTCCCCTCTGACAACTGCAAAAGTCCTACTTACTAGCCCCCAAGAAGGTCTTTTAGAACTATAGTTTGCTTTTGCCAGGGTCTTCTTGTGATTATCAGATAAAGTGAATAACCGACCTCCTTTTGGCACTTGGAGCATAACTGCAGCAGGAGGGAAGAAGCAATGGGTTGTTACATCAGATGAACTTTTCAATGCAAATGTAATGGGGCACTTTTTCACCAAACCTCTGACAGATGTGGCAGGAAACAGGAGTAATACTAATCTGTATTTGTGCTGAGATTTATCTCCTTTCTTAAAGAAAAAAATGGGTAACTAGCAAAAAACAATATTACGCAGGTGCCAAATTTAGTTTTGTTTGTTTGGATTTTTTTTAGGCTTATTATTTCTAGAGCCCATTTTACCTCTTTCATAGATATTGGTCTGGTCTGCAGCATTTCTATCTGCTCCATTAATACCAGAAAGCACAGCATTTATTTTGCTGAAGTTGCTTAGTAACAATAGGAGTGGGGAGAGAATGTCCACTCTGCATTATTCTGGCTTACATTTACGTCCATTGCTTAAGATGGATAATGGTCCATCATTGTTTTTACATATTAACCAGCCGATACATTCCATAATCTTTAAGGAACTCTTAGAAGAGCATTTCTGTCATATTTCCTCTCAGCCTGTATATATTTGATGCAAACTGACCCAGACCTTTCCATTATGCCATGTCTGAATAACAGCAAAGTATTCCCTAACATTTTTCAGAGCCATTCTGGCCTCTCTGCTGAATACATAGAAGAGACATTTACATATTATATATAAACACAAACACACCCCCATATTTTGCAATTATTTGGCATGTGAAACTCCCATTCAGCTCATTAGAACAGCAGTCCTCGAGATTTTTCATAGCGTAGACATCTCTTAACAAATTGATTGGCTCACAGACAACTTCCCCTTACAGGCATGATGCTGAGAACTACCTCACTCCAGTTGCGATTGTATAATACTCAGCTGCCTATGCAAAATGCAGCATTAGTGAAGCATGAAGGGCAGGAAATTCAAAGGCACTCAGCATCGTCCTAACTTCACTCCCACGGAAGTCAATGGGAGCAAAGTTAGGCCAACCTTGAATGCTTTTGAAAATCTCCGTGTGTCTTTAACAGTCTTGCAGTGTGATTTAGTAGGTGAAAACAAAGAGGAGGAATCTACAGCATGTGACCAGCTAGCTCTCCATTGATCAACACACCACATTATGGCAGTAAATGGCCCTACAGACTTCTGTAGCTCACCACTTCTACTCTGTGAGCGTGCTTTGTTACCCCTTGGGAAGCCATATCCTCAGCATAAGAGGCTGATCCTGCTCCCTCTGAAGTTTTGCCATTGACTTCGTCAGATGTAGGCTCAAGGCTAGGGTGTCTGGCTTTATATTGACATATAGGTTATAACAGAAAAAAAAATCTGAAACGTTGAATGCAGGACCCCATTTCGAATATATTTATGCTTAAAAGTCAAGAATAAACTATTTCTGTACCTGATTAGGGTATATTTAAAGCTTTTCTTTTTTTTTTTTTTTTCTTTTTTTTTGGTGTGAGACTACATCTTGTTTTTTAATGCGTGATTCTTATCAGAGAATGGATTGTTGCTTTGCCTGCATGGTATTACTCATCCTCAACTCCCCAAGGCAGATTTGTGCTGCTAATGTCTGGCAGGGTTTGGTTAGACACAAGCTGGTGAAGTATAGATCATAATTAATGCAAAGAGGGAAGGATTTTTAAATTTTAAGATAAAAATGTGACACCAAATGTGCATGTTTTGAATAAAAACTCAGAGGAATTGGGAGTTGAGGCACTGATAAAAAAAAGCCTTATATACATCTATCTAATCTTGCTGTATCAATGAAATCAATTAGATTGCAGGGCTGTAACTGGGGCAAAATATGGCCTATTTAGTTTAGATAAGACAGAAGTTTGTGTATTAAAATTATGGCACACTAAATGTCATTTGAGTTCAAGTGATGAGACACAGCAATTGTGCAAGGCTTCCCCAGTCCCTTGGCATGAAGGAATTAATTCCATGTGACAAGAAATTAGGTTTATAACTCCTAACAAACACATTATATTTCTGTAGTGTGCTTCATTTTGAAGGACCCCAAAGTAATTTAGAGACAATAACCTAAAGGCTGCAGCAACTATTTAGTCCTTACTCAGGCAATGAGATTTCCATGAGAGTTTTGCCTGTGAAAGGAGATGTAGGATTTGGTCTAATAAAGAAATCAATTAATCCACCTCGGAAATGAAGTCATATCTCGAAGCTCCATCCAGTTGAAGACTACTGAATCCAAGTGAAGACTACTGAATTCAGTTGAAATGGTAGTGGGGAATTTAGGAGCCAAAATGCAATTGCAGAAATTAGAATTGGAGCCAACATCCTGACTATCAAAAGCATTATTAGAGGCTCTTAAATGACCACAAGTAATAAGCACGGAAATGTCTGCAAGAGTTAAGCCAGCGACACTCTTAAAGCCAATCAGTTCAAAAATGGCTGGCACAATAATCAGCCACATGCACTGGTGAGCAGCATTTCTTTTCATTCTCTGTTATCCAGCACCTAAAATGTGATCCATTGTAATACATGTCGCTCAACAAATTCACAAGTGTAATAAAAAAGAACTAGATCATTTCTCTCAACTAATGGAAAGAAAGAGGAAAAAATGTGAACAATAAAATCCCATTTCAGTGTTCTGCTAGCTTTTCTGTATTTGAGGCCAGCAGTTCCCTTTTAGTTTTGTGTACATTGTAAATGTAGTGGCCATTATTTATTCAGTATGTTTGTCTTTTGTAAAGTCATTTTTAATTTTTAGTATTCACATTGATAAGCTTTGTTCACCAGAGTGGTGCACAGGGGCATAGATCTGTTTATATTTATTCATTAGTGTGTTGCTAATTAAAAATGTGTTTAATTAAACTTGTAAAAAAAAGATAAGAGAATGAACATGTTGAAGTAAAACACCCGAAGGCTATGAAATAACTTCCACAGTTGAGTTGTTAAAGCTAATGTGGGCAGCAGGAGTGTCAAAAGCATCTAATGCCTGCTACAAAGTACAAAGTTTAAAACGAAATGCTTGTGCCAAAGGAGGCAGGAAAAGTTAACATGTACCTGCCTCACTTAGAATATTTATGTCCAGGAATTAAAGAGAATCACTCACTTACCCTCTGGCTGCTCCCCTGGCTGGCTTTTTGCATTGTTTTCTTAGAACTATGTCTTTGCAAAGATACATAAGACCACACCGCATATAAACGAGTACTGCCCTTCCAGAGGAAGTGATTGCACATTTTGGCCATCTCTATCAGGATGAACAATATTGCGCTCTCCCTCTCCAAGCCTTCATATGTCCATGTCCAACTGCTGAAATGCCACAGCATCTTCAGTGTTCCCTTCTTAGACCCCAATCCTACAAATAGTTATTCTTGTGCATTTATTACATCTATTGGCTGTGAAGTCAGTATTCACTATATACTTCTCACCTTAATTTGAGGGCAACCAATGGCTGGAAATGCTCTTGACAGCAACAAAATTGGTGTGGTACACTGCACAGGAAATCTAGACTGTGGATCTGTGTATAATGGGGCCTCACTGTGAGGAGCTATTTAGGTGTGATCTGGACCTTAGAAGGAGTGAGAGTACCACTGATGGATCCATAAAATGGCAACACACAGAGTTGCTATGTCGCTACTCTGTAGCCTCAGGAAGGTTTCTGTCTCTCTGTACCCATGTAGATCCCAAGCACACAGTGTGGCACTGGGGCCTGGATTTGGCCCCTGCTTATTTGGATATTATGTACTTATACCATATAGATACATTAATTTTCCCCTAGCATATGGGGTCACTCTTTTTAACCATTTAGGACCATTCTTCTCCTACAACCTCCCCACTAGATTTGGATGGATGTGGATTATAATGAAGGGGAAAACATGCTGAAAGGTATAGTAAACAAGAAGATCACACAAGAATGGAAGTCTCAGTCGTTATCTATGATAAGTGACTGATCCACAAGTAAGGAATGATTCAGTTGCTTGGGAGAGAATAACCTTCAGAATGAATTAAAATTTAGGCACATTTAACGACATATGGAGTTCTTTTCAGTCAAATTTAAGATGAAAATTTTATTATTTCATTAAACTTTAACTATCATCTAGAATGAATAACTTACATTTTTGTTATTTCCTTAGGATATTTATTTAATTCTTTGTATATTAAAATATTAATGTTCAATTTCATATATATTTTTCTTATGTTCTTACAATCTCTTCAATGTGTCCATTAAAAAGTTACATGAAAATAAGTTAATTAAAACATCCTCAATGTTTGTAGAATATTTTTGTTATGAAATATGTTTAGCACTGAGCTAGCAGATTGAGAAGTGCTCTGCCCAAAACACCGTACAATATATAAGGAAAGTCAAAACACACACACTATAAGATACTGGACAACAGTTGATGTGAGGGAGAATATATGGGATATTGACAAGGAGAAGAGCGGAAAGATTTCTTGAAGACATGGGGTGAAATTCTAGATTAACTGAAGTCAACTAGAGTTTTACCACTGACTATAGTGGGGTAGGTATTTCACTGATGGAATTTAAGGAAGAATTTGAAGAAGGACAGAAAAGTTGCTTGGTGGAGAAGACAGATTGTTCCAGGTGTAGGAGTCACCCCAGAGAGCACAATGATGGATCAAGATAGATACGACTGTTATGATAGGGACACAAATGAACAGATTAGATGAGATAGCATGGTAGAAAGTGCTAAGAGTGGGGGAAGGAGACATAAAGTTCCCATTGACATCACTGTTGCCCCAGAATAAGGCCTAATGGATTGGGAAGTCTGTGGAAGTATGAAGAGCATTAGGGGGAAAGGAGATCAAAAATATAAATGGAGGTAAGATTATGGTGAGGCCAAAGAATTTCAATTTAAAGCAGTAAGAGAAAGGAAAAGTAAATTGAGGGATTTCAAGATAGGATGATATGGATGGAATACTAGGAGAGGAAGAACAATTTACATTCATCAAAACTGACACCAAGGTTGCAAGTTCAGAAGCTAGGAAGAATTGTGGAATTGTCAATGGTAGTAGAGAGCAAAGTGGAGGAGAGGGATTAGGAGATAAATGAGTAATTGAGAGACTGACTTTACGATGGTGGTAGGCTATTTAAGGAGATCCAGTCAGAGATTTGGCTCTAGAGATGAGACTGGATGAAAAGTAACAGGTTAAGACAAATTTGGGAATCATTTGTATATCTGTATTAGTGTAAGTCATGCAAGCAGCAGAGGTGAAAAAGAGGTAACGGCACAGTATTAGAACAATAAGTAGCAACAACATAATATGTACTGTGTTCCAGTAATTATCTCAATAGCAGAAGTCTTTCGGCAAATATTCCTGAAGGTTATGATGTCATTATCAGTTAAGAGATGAACTGTTGAACTGAGTTGAACTGTGAAACAAATGAAACAAAGGTATTTAGATACTACAGTAATGGGCGTAATAGCAAATGCTGTAACAGAAAGCTGTAGCAAGATTAATTTACGCTAACATATGAACATACCAAGCTAAGTATGCTGCAAAAGTAATTTCTAAATTATTTATTTTTTATCTGTATTACTGCAACGCTTTGGAGCCCCAGTTATGGACCAGGACCCCAATGTGCTAGGCACTGTACAAACATAGAATAAAAAGATGTTACTTGCCCTAAAGAACGAAATTCAAATGTCACCATAGCCTCATTCTACAAAAGTTGGTTATAGAACATAGCTAGTCTCTATAGCAGGGGTCCCCAAACTTTCAGCTCCGAGTGCCACACCACTGAGTCTCGCTCTTATGGTGGGCCAGAGCGGCTGGGCCCATGTCACATGGGAGAGGGGCAGAGGGAAGGGGTGAGGCCGGGAGGGGGCAGCGGCCACTGCGCAGTGCTGCTTGGGGCCGGAAGCGGCACTCGGGGCCCACGTGGGAGAGGGGCGGGGGGAAGGGCAGGGCTGGGAGTGGGCCAGTCAAAATGTGTTGGTGGGCTGGATGCGGCCTGGGGCAGTAACGGGGACCCCTGCTCTATAGCATTCATTTCCCAGATATGTCATGTGGCGAAATTTTATGAGCTTTTTACAAATCAGAAACAAAGAATTATTTTGATATCTATGTTATAAAGCGTATTTACAATTATTAGATTCAGTAATTACATTTTAAAAATCATGAAGTGTGCTGGAATCACAGTGCTGGAATTATATACAAGACATGTGAGACAGAGCAACAACAGTTCAGGTCTTTCCACACGTACAGTCAATGTACCTTACAGCTTTCCTGGAGAGACCAACCCTAAGAGCAAGGGGAGACTTCATTCTCCATGCCTATTCCATCCATGCCTTTCTGCTGATAATTACCAACAAGGGCACCAACTAATATGGCGACTTCCCTCTGCTCGTAGTTTTGGCTGATCTACTAGAGTTTTGGTCATTACCAACTTGGGTCTTGACGCTGTACATGTACAGTTCCTGCATGGTACCCCATTGAAATCAATGGGGGTCAGAAATTGTGTGAAAGGAGGCTTGGTTTTAAGTCTTAATATCTCCTTAAAACTCTCCTTTGCCATGATGCCTATAAAAACATGACAATGTGTGCGGACGCCACTGCTGATCATGCTGATCAATATTGTCTATGTTTCTTTGTGCTCCTCCATCTATCTGTCTGTCTGTCCATCTCTTGTCTCTTGTGTTTGTGCAGCACCTCGAACAATGGAGTCCTGGTCCAAAACTGACGTTCCAAATAACAAAAACTCTTCCAGATTTGCAGCAGTGACCAAGAAGTAAATGGTTCTGGCATCTTTTTCACAAGCCCCTGAATCATCCAGTCCCCAGAGGTCAGAGTATATAATCCTACATGGTGACAACACCACAGCAAAATATACCCTACCTACATCTTATTAAACAATGAACATTTTTCTGTTATGACAAAATAAAATCCTTCGAATGCTACTTCAACTGACTTAATACACACCACATATACTCTGTCTTTTTCTTATAAGCTTGTGAAAATACCTCTCTAATCAATGTCATATGTTGAAAGAAAAAATAATGTTTGCAATTCAGTTCTTGGTAGTAAAGACACTGTTATGCCACTTTTCATAACAGAGTCACGTGTTTTACAAAGTTCTTCAATTGGTAGCATCAGCTATTCACTGAGATGAAATGCCTGATGGATGCTAAGGGAGGGACCTCTTGAGACACCTAGACAGGCTTATGTGCAATGCAGGGGAGTAGTCAGTGGTCGGGTATCTGTAGGTACCAATCAAACAGAGAAAGACAGGAGAGAGGTCCTGAAGGCCAAATGTTACCATGGAGGTCCTGAACTTTAATCTCCTACCTAGCAACCTAAACTTCTCTTATTCTTCCAGTTCCATGTGAAGAGCCAGCTAGACAAGCAGAACTGTAGGGTCTCAATGCGTGGCTGAGATGATGGTGTAGGGAGGAGGAATTAAGTTTATTAGGATGTGAGGAACCTTTTGGGAAAGAAGGAGACTATACCGTAAGGATGGGCTCCACCTAAACCAAAACAGAACCAAACTGCTGGCAAGTAAAATTAAAAAGTTTGTAGGGGAGTTTTTAAATGAAGGACTGGGGGAAAGCTGACAGGTACAGAGAAGCACATGGTTCAGACAGAAACATCCCTTAGGGGAGGATTTATTAAAAGGGATACTCTGTAATCTAGTCATGAAGAGGATAGAAGTTGGTAAAGTACAGGTAGGAACTGAGGAGAAACCATCAATTGAAAAATAGTCTAATTGAATTGCATCTCATGAAGATAGACAACTAAATATTGACAAATTTTATAAGTGCTTGTCTACAAATTCAACAACTCTAAATACTAAGATGGTTGAACTTGACCACCTGAACATTAGGATACGGATATAATAGGCATAACAGAAACTTGGAGGAATGACGATCAATGGGATATGGTAATACCAGTGTATAAAATATACAGAAATGACAGATCAGGTCACATAGGTGAGCAGAGGGCACTATATGTGAAAGCATAGAGTCAAATATAGTCAAAATCTTAAATTAATCAAACAGTACCATAGAAATGCTATGGATAGAAATTTCAGGCTTGAATAATAGGAGTATAGCATTAGGAATATACTACTGACTGCCTGACCAGAATGGTGATGGTGACTGTGAAATGGTCAGGGAGATTAGAGAGGCTACAAAAATAGAAAACCGAATAATGATGGAGGATTTCAACTATCCCCATATTGACTGGGAGGATGCCACCTCAGGGCAAGATGTAGAGAGAAAATTTCTAGACACCATTAATGAACGCTGCTTGGAGGCACTGGTCCTAAAACCCACAAGGGAAGAGGCAATTCTTGACTAAATCCTAGATGGCACACGGGATCTGGTCTAAGAGGGAAATAGCTGAACCACTCAGTAATAGTGACCATAATATAATTCAATTTAACATTCCTGTAGGGGGGAAATATAAAAAAAGCCACCACAGTAGCATTTAACTTCATAAAGGGTAACTACACGAAAACGAGGAGGCTAGTTAAATGGAAATTAAAAGGAACAGTCATAAGAGTGAAACCCTTGCAAGCTACATGGAAACTTCTTAAAAAAACAGCATAATAGAGGCTCAAACTATATGTATATCTTAAATAAAAAAAAACCAAAACAAACAAAAAAACAAAACAGTAAGAGGACCAAAAAAAAAAAAAAAAAAAGACATTATGGTTAAACAACAGAGCAAAAGAGGCGGTTAGAAACAAAAAAAATCTTTTAAAAATTGGAAGTCAAATCCTACTGAGGAAAATAGAAAGGAACATAAATTCTGGCAAGTCAAGTGTAAAAGTATAATTAAGCAGGCTAAAAAAGCATTTCAAGAGCAACTAGCAAAAGACACAAAAACTAAAAGCAAATTTATTTTTTAAGTATATCTGAAGCAGGAAGCTTGCCAAATACTCAGTGGGGCCACTGGACAATCTAGGTGCTAAAGGAGCACTCATTGCCGAGAAGCTAAATGAATTCTCTGCATCCGTTGTCACTGCAGAGGACCTGAGGGAGATTTCCACACCTGAGCCATTATTTTTAGGTGACAAATCTGAGGAACTGTCCCAGATTGAGGGGTCAATAGAGGAGGTTTTGGAACAAATTGGTAAATTAAACAGTAATAAGTCACCGAGACAGATGGTATTCATCCAAAAGAGTTCTGAAGGAACTCAAATATGAAATTGCAGAACTACTAACTCTGGTATGTAACCTATTACTTAAATCAGCCTCTGTACCAGATGATTGGCAAATAGCTAATGAAATGCTATTTTGCAAAAAGGCTCTAGAGGTGATCCTGGCAATTACAAGCCAGTAAGCCTAACCAGGCAAATTGATTGAAACTATAATAAATAACAGAATTAAGAGATACATAGATGAACATGACATGTTGGGGAAGAGTCAACATGCCTTTTGTAAAGTGAAATCATGCCTCACCAATCTATTAGAACTGGGGATAAGGGTGATCCAGTGGATATAGTGTACTTGAACTTTCAGAAAGCCTTTGAAAAGGTTCTATACCAAAGGCTCTTAAGCAAAGAAATCTATCATGGGATAAAAGGGAAGGTCCTCTCATGGATCTGGAGCTGGTTAATAGCTAGGAAATAAAGGGTAGGAATTGGTCAGTTTTCAAAGTGGAGAGAGAGAAATATGGGAGTTCTCTAAGAATCTGTACTGAGAGCAGTGCTGTTCAACATATACATAAGTGACAGGGAAAAAAGGATAAACAGTGAGGTGGCAAAGTCTGCAATACAATATTAATCAAGATAGTTAACTCTAAAGCTGGATGTAAAGCCTTGCAAAGGGATGTGACAAAACTGGGTGATAGGACAAGAAAATGGCAGATGAAATTCAGTGTTGATATATGCAAAGTAATGCACATTGGAAAACATAATCCCAACTATACATACAAAATGATGAGGTCTAATTAGCTGTTACTATTCAAGAAAGAGATCTTGGAGTCATCATGGATAGTTTTCTGAAAACATCTGCTCAGTGTGCAGCAGCTGTCAAAAAAGCTAACAGAATGTTAGGAACCATTAGGAAAGGGACAGATAAGAAGACAGAAAATATAATGCCACTATATAAATCCATGGTATGCCCATACCTTGAATACTGAGTGCAATTCTGGTCACTCCATCTCAAAAAAGATATATTAGCATTGGAAAAAGTACTGAGAAGGATAACAAAATGATTAGGGGTATGGAATACATGAAGAGAGATTAAAAAGACTGGGACTTTTCAGCTTGGAAAAGAGACGACCAAGGGAGGATATGATAGAGGTGTGAAGAAAGTGAATAAGGAAGTTTTATTTACCCTTGATATAACACAAGAACCAGGAGTCATCCAAGCAGCAGATTTAAAACAAACATAAAGAAGTTTTCACATAATGCAGTCAACCTATGGAACTGGTTGCCTGGGGATGTTGTGAAGACCAAAAGTTTAAACAGATTCAAAAGAGAATTAGATACACTCATGGAGGATAGGTCCGTCACTGGCTATTAGCCATGATGGTCAGAGATGCAACCTCCTTCTGTGAGTGTCTCTAACCCCCTGACTGTCAGAGCTTGGGATTGGATGACAGCGGATGGATCACTTGATAATTACCCTGTCCTGTTCATTCCCTCTGAAGCATCTGGCACTGGCCACTGTCAGAAGACAGGATAATGGGCTAGATGGAGCACTGGTCTGACCCACTATGACCACTCTTACAATCTTATTTAAGTACCTATAGCTACCATGACTTAATGTGCAGAACTGTGGATTCAAAACAAAGGCAGCCAAAATATATGATCACAGCGGTTTTAATTGAACAATACTACACTTCATCCAAAGTGTAAAGAAATAAGGAAGTACATGCTGGGGAAGTCTGGATCTGAGCAGACCATTTCAAAGAAACCAGACCATTAAATGACTCCTTTTACTCTGTGTTTCTGTTTTTGATCACTCTATTCTTTTCTTATTCTCCACAGGTTCTGCCAATGGTTTGGCCACCCAGCCTTTGTCAGAGCTACTGAAATGTTGGCAGACCCTGGACTGAAGAAAAAAGAATAGAGTTATCAAAGCTAGAAATAGAAAGTATGGCAATTCATTTAGCTATATGGGGTTTAATTGAAATTGTATGTATCACATTCAGTCGATCTCCACCCTATTAAACCTTTGAACATCACACCTAGTACATATTCAGGAATCATGCATTTTTGTGAGGCACCTATTAACCTCTGTGAAAATTGTACAGAGCTCTGAAACTTACAGCATATGATCAGTGTGCCACATGTATGCCACTTTGATGGATGGATGTACACTGAGAAAATTGCAGGGCAGAAAAAGGGTTATAAAAGTAAAAATTTCTTATACACTTATTGAGTCTGCTACACTGCCTCAGACTATTGGGTCATATAAGCCAGCTTGCTGCCAGTTGCAGTAGCTAGCATATGATTATTAATTATTATGTATATGAATATGCTTCTATACAAGGCAAAAACCCCACATAGCCATGATGCAAGCAGTGAATTGTGAACTATATAATGCTGTACAGTATATGGGGTGGGAGTACATTCCACCTTTACCTATATTGGTAGTCAGTTTATGACCTAAAACAGGAGATTTGATTACTCTTATAATTATCTTAGCTTGCATGACAGCTACAAGCAATGATAGTGGTCATAAAATTATGCTATCCTTTTCAAAATCCATCTCTAGTGTTCGTCTCTGTGACCTGCTGCATCCGTGAATTCCATAGATTGCTCATACTGTGGGTAAAGAAGGTCTATGTTTCCTTTCATTGCTTCTAAATTTATTGCTCATTAATTTCAATGACTGCCCTATTGATCCTATATTATGGGGCAGGGGAAGAAATGGAGGTGCTGATTGGTTTTCATCACTTCATATACCTCAATCAAGTCCCCTCTAATTCCTAACCTTTACAGGCGAGGTTAACTAATTCTAGCCATTGCAAACTGTTGGACCCTTGATGTTCTTCAGTGTCTTCATGAATGTAAATGAAATGTAAACACTTGGAGGGAATTACACAAATACAGGTATTTCAGAGACAGAAGGACGAAAGCAAGCCGCCCCAAAATTCCCTGAGGGAAGCCAGAAACACTGTGGAACCAATTCAAAACCATGTCCCATTTCAATGAGCAATAGGACTTGAACAAATAGTTTCTTCTTTCAAGCTCATCTGGGCTTTAGAGCCTATCTAGTTCTGAGCTTACAGAATCTGCAGACCTTTTGGGATAAACCCACATGAGGGATTAAAAACGGGCCTGTCTCACAAAATGTGGATTTGGTTGTGAATATGTTTGAAGTCTAGGTGAGTTTGAATCCAAGATTTGGTTTGGACTCATCTCTACTGGGAATTAATCTTCCTGCTTCTGGATTGCTGGTTTTGGGGGGGACGGGGGCGGGCGGAGGTTGTACATATTAGCTTTGAGAATGTTATTCCATAGCAGTAGCATAGTTTATGGGAAGAGTAGATGAGATTTTAGTAGGATGTAGAACAGTGTACATGGAGAGACACGAACTTGAAATGTCTGACAATGGTTTTACTGGTTGCTTATGAAAGCCTTGTGCTAGCCAGTGGAGGCAACTATCTTGGTAGCATTGCAAGAGAGATCCGGGCAGAAAAAATATCACCACTTCCACTGGGCTTGCTTCACAAGTTTCCAAAGATTGATACTCAAGAAGAAAAATGTGTGTTCTCCTATGTTTGAAGCATAAGAATATAGCATATACAGAGGTGAAGTCCTAATAGAAAGGCAACCTAAAATGCTCTGAAACTAATCCTTTCCATCCAATCACTCTTGTCCCAATGAAGCAGTCTTCCTATAACATGCCCTTGCATGTGTTTCCATAGACTATTAGAATAAGACTTTCAAAAACAATTAGCATTGGCCTAACTGCTCCATTCAAGTCAATTGAAAAACAGAGTTAGCTGGGTGCTTTTGAAAATCCCACCTGTATTGTCTTAATGTACATGAAGTGTCAGAGACAGATAAGTGATTTTAGCATCATGGCAGCTAATAAATGATCTGCTAATACTCCACTCCTAAAGGTACTGGCATAGCCAGTGGCCGTAGCACCTCAGGCTGTGAGCTATCAAGTGTCATAAGTAAAGAAACATTAGCCCTGGTCAGCAGTGGAAGAGGAGACAATAAGAGACCGTTCCTCTCTGTTAAACAGCTGTATAGTATTGCTATGGAAACAACTGACAAGTTTCAGTTCATAAGTGGCTGCACTTCAGTGATGTGATTCTTGTAGTTTGAAAAGTGCTTTGGGGTCCTGCAGGGTATATGGCAGTGTGTAGAAATGTACAGTATATGAATAATAGGATTGTTTTTGTGCCTTTTGACATTGTTTACTTTTAACGAGGAATATTCTTTTGTAGACATTACATGCTATACTTTGGGAGCTATGAGCATGCTTCTTTTTAGTATCTTTAAGCTTCCTTTAGTACCGCTTATTTTATTTTATTATTTTCCACTTTATCTGCTGTAAAGCCATGATATGTAATGTTGGTGTCTTGCTGAATTCACATTTTGTATTTATTTATTTTTTTTATGTAGGGATACCTATCAATCATGTTGTCAAAACAGCTTTGTTGTATTATCTATCTAGCATTACCTGTCTTTAGAGATGTTTAAAGCTTCACTGATATGGAAACACTGATGTACACTCTGATGTCTCCCAGACTGGACTTACTATAATTGTCTACAACCTGGCCTTTCACAAACTTTAATTAGGAGATTACAGATTGTTCAAATGCCTGCTGCTAGACATTTTACTCTTTCCAAATTCAGAGACATTACTTCCACTATATTGTATTGATCACAATGGCATTCTATGCAATAACCATGTTTATTTCAAAATTCTTACTTTGACATTTAAATTTCTTCATGACCTTTTCCCTTCCACTCTCCCCCTCCTTTGCTTGACTAAACTTTATATCCCTTTGTATTGGCTTAGGTGTGATATTTTTGAATTGGAACGGAAATAAGCTAAGAATAAGTGGGGCTGCATCATGAAACTTTTACTTTATTAAGAGTCCACTGGAGACACCGTGTTTCCTGCTTACATGCGTTATCCACTCTGCTCTCTGCATTCTATTACCGCACTGTAGCTTTACAGCCGCACAGAGGACTTTATAAACTCTGGAAAATAATTATATTGTTCAGTGGATTGGAGTCAGAAATTCTGGAGTGGATTTTGTAGTTCAATGAACTAGTTGCCACATTACACTAGGGTCAACTAATCACAGCTTATGTTATACAGTATCACTAGCATATTAGGATCTGTCTGAAGCAGTTGCCTTAAAGGGACATGATGGTGCTACATGAAACAGAGAAGGGGATGAATACTTCAGAACATCATGATGATGAAGGAGGAAGTTTCAAAGGTTAGATAAATATCCAAGATTTTGGATGCATTTCTGGAGTGATGAAGTTTTCCTATTTGAATAACTGTTAATTGTATACCTGCCTGTAGACGGGATGGTTTATCCATAGTCTGGTTTAGCATAGTAGCAGCAGTTCAAGCAGTTCTGCAATAGCGAGGTGTACCAAATAGTTTATAACCAATGCTGGAAAATACACAGGCTATGTAAGGAAAGAAGAGAGACAGAAAGGGATGTATTATCAAATATTATTATTTGTACTGTGGTAGTGCCTTTGAGCCCCAATCATGGACCAAGGCCTCTTTGTGCACGGTACTGTACAAACAAAAAGAAAAAGACAGTCCCTGCCCCAAAGAGCTTCCAATATAAACAGACTGTTAGCTTAAGTATGATTCTTATTGGTTCAAGGTATTTTGAAAGTTAATTTAAGGTACAATTATTCATTGCATATAAATTAACTGATTAATTTAGCCTCCCTCTGCTGTTCTTTATGGACTTTTCACAAACTGACCCTGATTTCTGTAAAGGTACTTATTGTTTGCAATTATTCACTGGGTAGTTTGAACACACAATGATGGGAACTATTCATTTTAGTTAATTCCTTGAGAACACTATTATTTGGAAAGAGGGCAGCCATCCACCAAACCTGATCACAAAAATATTTGCAAATACTGGATCTGCGTGATGGTAAGGTAAGTGACTTCAACAGCAGCATGCTGTATGTACTGATTAGAGAGGGGAGATATGGAAAGCAGGTAAGTTAGTCAGTAGGAGGTTAAAGTAATCAGGGCCCTGAGCCTTGAAAGACATATGCATTGAAGTCAAATTGACTATTCACAGTGTAGAGGTAATATCTTTATTGGACCAGCTTCTGTTGTGAGAGAGACAAGCTTTCGAGTTTACATAGAGCTCTTCTTCAGGACTGCTTCTTTCTCTCACCAACAGAAGTTGGACCAATAAAAGATATTACTTTACCCACCTCTTCTCTCTAATATCCTGGGACCAACATGGATACAAGAATACTGCATATTCATAACATTCCAAGTTAAGTATGTGCATAAATCTTTGCAGGATTGGGATCCAGATGAGAGATGATGAGAACAAGGACCAGTGAGGATATGGGAGCACTAAGGTTTGTAGAGAGAATAATATGGAGGAGTCAAAGAAAAAGAAAAGAAAGCAGAGTGAATAGCATCCAGGCTCCTCTACTCTCCTTTAAGGTCAGGGCCACACTAGGAAAAAAGTTATATTTAAAACGCACATTAGCTAACACATGTTAATGAATCTGTTAAAATTCTAGTGTGGACAAGGCAAGTTGTAGTTAACACGTGTTAGCTGGTTGAAGTAATCAAGTGTTCACCTGACCAGCTAATGTGTTAAACTTACAACTTGCCTTTTCCACACTGGGGTTTTAACATGTTAGCTAACATGCCTTTTTTCATAGTGAAGGCAAGACCTAAGGGTCTGTGATATAAATTATAACTGTTCAGTGAAGCCTAAAATCGCACTTGATAACAGAATTTTGCTGAGTTTCTTCTGTGTTGTTTATTGTAGGTACACAAATGTACAGAAATAATAAGTCAGAGATACCTCATTAAGCCCAACACATCACACTTTCCTTTACAATGCACAAATATGCATCTGTTTGTCATATGAAGATAGATGCACTGTTATGGAACTGGTGTACTGGAGCGCATTGTTGATCAAACTAATTCTAACCTGTTGAAAATTATATTTCTGCTTTGTTAACTCCAAAACATTCACCAAGTTACATGGAAATTCAGTGAACATCTTTCTCTGAGGCGTCTTTAGGGAAAAGCATGTCAAGCACGTTTTTAAAATGGATGTATTTTGTTTTAATAAAATGTTTGTTTCAGTATACATAGACTGATATTCTCTGTCAAAATGCGTTATCTCCCCAGATAACTGTGCAACACTAGAGTATTATATGACACCTTTTTAAAGACTATTTTGGCTTATTTTTGCCTACTTATTTTATTTATGGTTTGGGTTTTTGTTTGTTGTTGTTAGTTTCAAAGCTTACTCTAATCTCTGTGTTTTTCTCTGTATTTTCTGCATGACTTACTGGATGCTTAAAGGGAGGCTGTCAAGATTGGTAGGTCCAAAAATTGACCTAAATTTCTCTCTCTTTATACTGTATATATATGCAGAGTTCCTTTTAATTCTTTATGTGTCTGATTCAAAGCTCGTTGAAGCCAATGGAAAGACTCCTATTTACTTCAGTTGGCCGTGGATCAGGGAACAAAATTAACTGCACCTGAATAAATCTCAAGTATTTGGACTTTATAGAAGTGGTGTGGAGGGTGGGGATGGAAGGTAAATTTCATCCCACAACCCATGTCCAGGATGCAGGATAACTAATAGGCTGGAACTATATATATTGTTTATTTTTTGATATAAACACTTCAGTGTTATTTTCTTTTAAAGAAAATAAATCAATGTCAGCGTCTCAGAAGTGAGCTACCTCTACACTGACAAAATCAGTGTGAATGAATGCTTGGTGGAGGGAAAAGAGGACAGTAAGGAAGCAGAATTTGTTTCAAGGATTTAAGAATTATTAAAAATAATGAGAAAAATAAGCTCATTTTAAAATTCTGAAAAATAACTAGCATCTCCCTACTATGCACTATATTCTGCCAGCCTGAATTTCCCAATGTGTAGCAATGTGTTGGCTTTACAGAGACGCTTCCAGTTGCATATAGATTTGAAACAGAAACTGAAATAAACCCATGGGAAAATATCTACCACCTTCTTGTACAGAAAGGGCACAATTCCTGAGTGTATTCTACGAGCTGACTCCCTCCCTCTGAATCACATGTGCACCGTAGACATAATTTAATAATAAGTGTCTTGCTGGTTATGAATGAAATTATCCCCAAAATTAAAAGCCTACATGGTGCAAGGGGGCTTGAGTGGGCCCTTTGTACAAGGGAGTGAATTTCACTCCACTTGCATAAAGCTCAAGTATTTGGATTCTATACTGGCAGAGTGCACGGAGGCTGGGAAGTGAATTTCATCCCTCAACCCAGGCTTGAGGTGCAGGATAGCTAATGAGCTGCATACAGAGCTAGGGCATGGTACTGGGAACACTGGATCTGCATGAATACAGACTGTACTCCTGTCCCTCCCCAGGACATATACAATTTCCACCATATGCAGACATCCCTGCAAGGTCAGTGAGACAGTTGATTAGGCTCTGGCAGCTTCTATACACAGTTTATGCCATGTGGAGGGACTTTAGCTGGCCCTAGACCCCAGAGATGAACTTCACATCAGTGAAAAAAGATGAGAACCAAAGTAAGGATTCAACTCTTTGGAGTCCCAGGATCATGATGACTTTATAGATAAAACAGGAGTTAAATATTGATGGTGCAGTGGCTGTAAACACAGCACTCAGCAGTAACTCTCACATAGCCTTGATTCTTAAGGCCTGTTGTTATTGAAGATTGGAATGTTGGTCAGGGTACCAAATTGCTCTGCTTTGAGAAGCGCTGTCGATCTTTAACTTCCATGGGTTCATGTGCTATTAGATCTTTTAGCTTTTGCCTGGACAGCCATCAGGGTTGTGCCGCAGAAGAGATGTGAGAGTGGGGGACTTCACTTTCACATCTATTCTGAAGCACCTCTGACAATCCTGCAGTATTGTAGTGCAGTATATGTACGGGGAGTATTTGGTTAAGTTATCATGTAGGACTTAAACTCATGGTCTTCTGGCCCAGAGTGGAGATTGCTACAATTTGAGCCATTCAAATAATCCATAACTGGTACATCTGATAGCACATATATTTGTTAACGCTCACCTGTGATCTCAGACATTTTTGATCTACCATTTGGACTGGAGTTCTTATAGTGACATACCTCACGGGAGTGAACCCTTTACCCCATGCCCTTTTTTTTACTGATTACTCAGAGGATGATAGGTTCCAGACACTATTCCTTCACTTAAGCTTGTTTCACCTTTCTGGGACAGTGTGCAAAATGTCTTAAATAAATTAAAACTACAGGTGTTGGAAAGGAAGAAAGAAAGAAATCATATTAAAACTAAAGGAACAGTGTATATAACATAATCTGAAGCTCATCTAGATACCACTTACGTGGTTACAACCAATAAGCAATCTCTTACATTAATACAGAATACACCCCCCTTCACCACTTGTTCCTTTTTCCCTTGACCATTTTGGCAAGCAGCACATCAGAGACTCTCTGGCTGGTGTTCTCCCCCTACTTCTCCCTTTGTATTGTGTCCTCATTATAGTGCACATTCGTTTTGATCATTCAGGTTCATTATGATATCAGGAATGCCCTACAAAGTCAAAGTGCGAAGTTCTGATCTCAGTCATGTCAGTGGAATCCATCTGAATCAGTTTAATTAGGTGCAAAGGACTCAGTTTTGCAAGCTTGTCATATGCAGAACTCCCCTTGGGATGTACTGGTCCTTGCTTAAATCATACCCCCCTTTGAGATCAATGGGAGATCCAAGGATGGAGGGGTTGCAGGATCAGGCCCACACTTTGACCAAAAGACAATTATGCTTATACACCATTGTGCAATGTTTTAAAGCTTATTCCAGTAATTCAGTTGTGAAAACTACTTTTTTTTTTGGTAAACAAACAAGTGACAGAAGCTACGGAAAATTCTCCTACCTAGAAGGATTTCCTAACTGTACTTTTATTTGTTTTTAATATTCTCTTTCTTTTCCTGTCTCTGCCTCCCAGGTGCAGGCAACTATGGATGGCTTAACTCTTTGGTTACTGAATGCATTCCTTACAACTATAGTATTCTCTTGCTTCTATGATTGTGTGTATTTATGAACATTCAGACATGAACTTCTTCTACATTATGAAGACAATAGATCAGGCTACAGATTTTCTGAGAACACAAGGGGCTGCTGACAGGCCAAATGGAGGTACTGTGAATCGGTAGTGCGTTTTATTCACTATGAACCTGAGAAATTTGCAGTGATCTGGACAGATTGCTATATGGAAGTAAGAGTCCGTTAAGTCAAGGGCAGCATACCAGTTACCCTGTTCTAGAGTAGGAATGATGGAAACTAGGGTAATCATGCAGAACTTTATTTTCTTCAGGTACTTGTTTAACTCTCTTTGTTCTAAAAATAGATCTGAGACCACCTTTTGCTTTGGGTATAAGGAAATAGTGGGCATAAAAACCTTTCCCCCTGAGGTACAGAGGAATTTCTCCTCTATTGATTCTGTTAGAAGGAGAGATTAGACTTCCTGCTAAAGAACAGTCTTATGGGAGTGGTCCCTGAAGAGGAAAAGGAGGATAAAACCAGATTGAAGGGAATATCCCAGATCCATCATGTTCAGGACCCAGAGATCCGATGTGATGTGAGTCCAAGCATGAAGGAAGTGGGGAAGATGATTGGCAAAAATAGGAACACAGTGGTCTATAAGTACTGATACACTGCCCTCAACAAATCATCAAAAGGCATGTTTTGACTGGGCCACTGGTTGAGAGGAACCTGCTGTTGTAGGTGAGAAGAGGGGTGATGATTGCCTTCTATAATTCCTGCCCCTTTTTCTTGGTATATCTTAGGGCCAAGAAATAAAGCTCTGATGTTTGTGAGCCTGCTGGGCCTGGAGATGCTTCCTTTTTGTGACGGGTGTTTACATTCCAAGCAACTTCAGTGTTGACCTGGAATCTTTCAGGCTATGTAGTCTATCATCTGTCTTTTCTGAAAAGAGAGGCAGGCCCTCAAATGGCAAATCCTGGATGGTCTTCTGTACTATAAGAAGGAGACCAGAAGACTGCAGCCATGAACACTTCCTCATAGATATGACAAATGCCACTGATCGAGCTGCTGAGTTTGCTGCACCCAAACTGTCCTGAAGAGCTGTCCTTTCTGCCAGCTTGCTCTCCTCTACCATGAGAGTGAAAACAAGGTTACTTACCAGTAACTGTTGTTCTTCGAGATGTGTTGTTCATATCCATTCCTTCGGTGCCGGAGCCGGTGCTGGCGGTGCGCTCTGCACTGAGCGCACACTCGGTGCCGGTGATCGGGACAGTTCGGATGCCGGTCGGAGCACAGCCTCCATGAGGAGCGCCTTCAGCCTCGCGTCCCATTCTTTCTGGGTGCGGGGCT
This sequence comes from Emydura macquarii macquarii, assembly GCF_026122565.2. Taxonomy (NCBI): domain Eukaryota; kingdom Metazoa; phylum Chordata; order Testudines; family Chelidae; genus Emydura; species Emydura macquarii. Next base: position 33,113,502 of record NW_027131390.1, on the reverse strand, counting down.
TGAAGGACTTGCAGATCCTGCACCTCTCCTTGCGATGCTGCTCTCTGAGGCAACGGAGGCAGCGATCATGGGGGTTGCTGACAGGAAACTGCTTAGCACAGAGGGAACAGCTCTTGAAGCCCGCAGAGCCTGGCATGGCTGCCGTCAAAAGCCCCTGAGGGCCCTTGAACTCAAGTCAGCGGTTTCACTAACTGTCCTGTCTTGAATAACAATAGTTCAACTTAACTGATTTCTAATTTGGATAGCTCTAATAGATGAAAAGGCTAGGGACTGCTACTTGCAACGGCAAGTGGCAGAAGTTCCAGCAACCATCAGAGGCGGAAAGAAGGAACTGGGGACCCGCGGGGCCAGCAGCATCCTTTATACTGCGACATGAGCGCGGCACTCTAGGAGGCGCCTGAGCTGGCCCTGCGGGGCTTGCTAGGGAAAAAGGTTCCGGGAATCTGTGCACGGGACGCGCACACACCTAAATTGGAATGCATATGAGCAATCACTTGAAGAGAGAACTCTTTTTTAGAGTCCTCCGGTAGCCTGTCTTTAAACTTCATGATGTTTTCCCATAGGGTGAAGTGGTAGTGATTTAGGAAAGCTTGCTGGTTAACAATTCTTAGCTGTAGGCCTCCTGTCAAATGAAGCTTATGACCATACAAATCCAGCCTTTTTGATTCTTTACTCTGTGATGTTGACACTTGGTGTCCCTATTCTCCTGCTCATTAGCTCCTGCCACAACCAAAGAGCCTGGAGGCAGATGAGAGGAGAGGTGTTCAAAGCCCTTAGAAAGGCCATAAGACCTCCTTTCTGCCTGTTTAGCCTTTGACGGGAGAGGAGAAGCAGTCTGCTACAGTATTTTAACAAGGTTCAGAATTGCTTCATTAATCAGAATCATCACTCTAGAGGGCAGAGATGCTAAAATGTGCACTAGCTTGTGGGATTTCTTGTGGGCCTCTTCTGCTTAAATGTCTAAAGCAGGTCACCCTCTTATGCAGTTCTTGGTGAGCCTGTAACCCGTGATGCAGAATCACTCACCATCTTTACAACCTCATCTAGTGATGAGTAAGAAGATGCACCTGGTCACTGACTGATCTGGCTCTTGAGGTGGAGGAACTGCCTGATCAACTTCCAGTTGTTTAGTACAGCTCCTGGTAGCAGGTGTCGGAGAATATTGTGGGTGGTGCTGATGATCTTGGTTCACTCTTGAGGAAGTCAATTCAGATGGTTGAGGAGATATCCTAGCAGGGTGAGGGATGCCCAGTGTCCAGATATGCCACTGGTATGATGGTGGTGGGCCCCATGTTTGCACAGGCCATTGCCCCTTGTGATGTGCCCACTGCTGGAACTACTGTGACATTCCTGGACCCCAGGGCTCTGATGGAGGGTAAGGTCTGATATGGACATAAAAGATCCAACCTTTAAATCTGGTGAAGATGACTCTGAGTCCTGCGATAATGGTGGAGCAGAACTTGCATTGACTGGAGATAGGTAAGCCGAACCAGAGATGGTGGTACCAGGAAAATTAATGATAGCTTGCCCCTGGAATGTACCAGTCTCCTAGGTACCGGAAGTGGCAATGATACTGCATGCTCTTACAGAGCTGGTATACAGACTGCAGCCACTGGTACCAGCTATAACCCTTCCAGCACTGCCAGGAACACTGGTACCAAGAGGTTAAACAATTCTCTGGCAGCAGCATATGCTTCCAGTGTCATTAGTACTGGAACAGGGTCTTGGATCTGATGTATAGGGACTTCAGGGGTAGGCCTTGGCAGACCTGGCACCCATTCCTGAGTCGATGATCCCACTCTTTGTAGCAGAGGAATGCTCTGGGGAACACTTGTCCTCAGAGTCCCTGTCAGAGTTCTTGCTTCTAGCTGGCCTTGGTACCGAAGAGCTTGCTGGATGAGGTACCGTGTTTGTAACAGATCTTTCTCTCTTCTTTGGTGCACAGTACATGGTGCCAAAGAGAGCTCAAGAGGTGCACTCTGTAATGATGGTGCTGCATTCAGTGTATGCTCTGAACCCGATGACTCCAATTGGTAGTGAAATGCTGCCTCCATTAGGAGACACTTAAATAACACTGCTCTATCTTTTTTAGAAAGTGGCTTAAACCTTCTACAAATGTGACACTTATCGCTGATGTGGGACTCCTCCAAACATTTTAGGCAGTTGGGATGACCAGTATTGGTCTCGCACATGACTTGAACTCCAGGGAGTGAGGCATAGCTCCAGTCCCAGTACCAAGAATAAAATTTGGTCCAAAATGGACCTAACAAATGACAACCTTACACTAACCAAACACTATATCTAACTAACAATACTAAGTACTAAATGAGAAACAGACTATATACAACGAGTGATGGAAATAAATTTGCAATAGTAAGACTGGAAACACTCCAACAACCATCACTGGCAGTAAGAAGGAATTGAGGGGAATTGGGAGTAGCTCTGCTCTCTTATAAGAGCACGCAGTGGCAACAGGGGATGCTTGAGCAGTCTAAATGGGTACCACTGTGGGAAAACGTTCTCCGACAACTATGTACAAGGCATGCACACATCTACAGTGGAATGGACATGTGCAATCGCTTAAAGAAGCAAAGACCATGATCACCAAATGGGTTCTTCTTCTTTCTTATGGAAATAGCAACATTTCCGAGTTAATAAAAAGGTTTGAAATCCATTCAAGGGCTTCAGGAGATGCAGAATGCACCTTTGCTATATCTCCTGGAAATGAAAAGACTTGTTCACAATGTGTTCAATGGTTTGGAGGCTTCCACGTTCACACTGTAGTGAATCCTTGATTTTCCATTTGTGCATCAGGTGCATACACCTTCCAAGTAATACCATAATGCAGTTGATGGTCATCCACCATCCTTGATGGAGCAAAAACCAAGTGGTTCAATGGTAGGATAATCTATGGGGTGGCCTGTTGTTTATATCAGAGCCCACCTATTGCATCCTTCACGTGTTTTCTGGGCTCAAACTGTATGACAGAAAAGCTTCAACCAGAATGAACTGAATATCATTTACTGACCTCCCAGTCAAAATAGCAACCAATTGGGTAAGGCAATGGAACAGATCATGAGAATGGAACATGAATTACATCCTCAACTTCCACTCTATATTTGACAATCAGGTCTAGCACTTGTCTGGCCAAATGTCTGGGGCTAGGCAATAAGGAAATAGGTGCAATTCCCCCTCCCATTTTCTAATTTCTGCTTGCTTTTGGATTAACTATGGTTGTGCTGCACTAAATTGCTTGTGGTAACTAGTTGGGCTAAACCAGGGTTGGAGGTACCATTTAGCCAGGTATCAGCAATAGAGGCAAAGTTGGGAACCTCATTCAAAACTAGATCATGGATGGTGCTGGAAGTACTTCTTGGTACATGTGTATCACTTGCACAAAGATACACAATTTCTGAAGTCATTGAACCAGGAAATACCATAGGTTCATTAAAGAATACAAATCCAGAGAGGTCTGATCACCTCTCAGGAGTTAACTAGATTCTGTGGGCTATCCAGCTGCAGATGACACATTCCTGAATCTTTTCTAGCTTGTTAACTGAATTCTGCAGCTCTGTGTGGGTATTGTACACTATACTAGCTAGAGAAGTTAGATTTATAAAAGTACTGGTTACTATCTATGATCTTATATTTATATGATGCCTTTCATTCTGAATAACTTTATCATCTTAAACAGATATAACAAACCATACGAGGATCATTTTTTCCATCACGGTAACACAGCCCCCCTGGGGTGAGATGTGATAGTGACTATTTAATGGTGCGCAGTTCCGCCACACACCAGATTACAATAACACTTCCTCATCCTACTGCAGAGACTGTTAACAAAGATGCAAATTAATATCAATGGTGATAGTGCTTTATGTGATGTGCACTTTTTCCACTAGGAAATAAACTGAAACCCCAGCAAATTGTTTCACAGAGACCAACAAATGCCAGTTAGATAGATATGGTTATACTTATTATTGACGTGAGCTAAACTGAGACCCGTGACCAGCTCTATATTTCATTATCAATCCCCCTCCCACCACCAAGCCAATCCCTGTGAAATATGCTTCTATAAATTAAACAAAAATTGCTTGGGCAAGAAAAATATATTAAAGCATGAGAAAAAGCAACAGGCAGAAGATAGAAGTACAACTGGCTTATTACTATACACATACACAGAAAGACATCTATAAGTAGAGTGTACTAGGCATGGAAATGGCATGACTAGGACAACCAGTAATTTAATGTCTCTATTCTGAACTTTACTGTCATTCTGTAAAAATAACTATGACTGCTGCTGTCTGAAAATGCTTTGAGCAAAAGTCTTAACATTTCAAATGATCCTGAAAATCTCATTTCTGTGTGCTTTTTAAGTTGTTTAGTTATGAATCAGCAGTCTAAAAGTGTGTTTAAACACTGCAGGTAACCATTTCCCATGGAACAAATACGGAGGAAATCAGGTTATAGGGAGGGCACCCAGCAGGACTCTTCTACTGTCTACTCAATGTCAATGTAAACTGATTTATTTAAGAAAGACACTCAGGGAGAAGAGAACAAATTGAAGAAAACATGTTCTGCATGCAAGAAAGAGCAAAGAGATGGAACACAGGATACTATGAGATAATTATGCAGAGGGAAAAACAGAGGAAACAGGACAGCAGAAGAATAACAATATTTCAGCAGGTGGGAGTTGTACAAACGAGGCTGGCTTGCAGCAGCACAAAGCAGATAATACATGAGCATTTTCACTCTCACTCTCTTTAATTCTTTCATGCAAAATAATTGCCTGCTCATAAGTTCCTGATGGTTTCTTTATCATGGTTCGTGTTGCTAAAATTGCTGTTCGCTAAGCATTAAGTTTTGAATTAAATAAGAAATGTGCCACACAAGAACTACAAAGAAGTTTACACATAACATTATAAAAAAAGAGTGTTCGGCTGTTCAGAAATAAATAAAAAAAGATTAAGGAGCCCAGAAAATTGAGAAAGATTTGCTGTAACAGCCACACAATTAGAGACGCCATATACCGGCAAATCCCAGAAGCAGATGGCTCAGCACCTCTCGGGATGTGGCCTTCAGTGAGCAGCATGCTGGTTATGGGGAAACAATCTCTCTCTAGGTATGATCTCACAGCACATCACACAGTATGAAAGGGAAGAGACCCATCGAGAGGGTTTGCAGTGGGAGATGCATTTCTCTGATATAACATCAAACAATTGTTAGTGCATCATTTCAACATTATTCAAATATTCTCTAGCAATGCTCTAGCCAAACAGAACACAAATAGACTATACCAAAAAGGACTAGAATACATTAAAGATTTGTGTAGAGTGCTGTTTTTGTTGACCTAGAGTTTCATTATTTTGTATTATTTTCTTACAGATTCTCTGTTCTGCTCTGGTCCTTTATACTCCACTAGCTACATAAAGGGACTATAAAGCCAATTGAAACAGTCCCTCAGAAATAATCACTGGGTAAGTGAGGTCCCTAGATGCTCTCACATTCCCTCGCATAGGGGGCATGCACAAATACAGGATATCAATGGGGTATTATTTAAAACTAACTAGGCAGAAGTCCTATGACTGAGCTGTACAGAGCTCAGAGAAGAAAGGAAAATGGATCTATTTTTTCTGGTCTAATTTCAAACCCACTTGAACATTGTGGGTTTGAAAGTTGAACTCAAACTGTTTTTGTGTTTTGCTTAGAAACGTTGAATTAAAGAAAAAAAATGAAAATCTGTTGGGAAAAAATAGGGTGGGAAAACTGAGCAGGAAGAGTGAAAACCACAATGAGACACTGTGGCTCTCACTGGAGCTGGAGTTGTAGATTCCAGCTCAGATAGATGTATGTGCACTAGCTTTGATCAAGCAAGCATGCTAAAAATAGAAGTGTATCTGTGGCATCAGGAGGGACTAGCTGCCTGGAGTACAATCGCATCCAGGACCCGACATATTTACTTGGGATGCTAGCCCATCCCACTGCCACAGCAACACTTCTGTTAGCTCAGTCAAAGCTAGTATGTGTATATGTATCTGAGCTGGATATTACACCTTCAGCTCCAGTGTAGATGTACCTTGTGAAAAAAGAGCAGAAATGGGTGTATATCACACATACACACTATATATATATGGGATCGACTTGAAACCACTTAGGATATTGGGGTCCTTCTGTCCCTACCACATAACACAGGTTTCCCTTTACCTAGAAAAACATGCTGTTAAATTGATTCATCCTTGAAACAAACACAAGGCTTCAATGATAGGCAAAAATATCTACAGATTCAGTTTAGTTCTGTGAACCCCAAATACAGTTCAATGGAATCACAAGACCTGAAGAATAGCGTAGTGTTCAATACCGCAATGAAAAGGTCTGAGTTTTCATGTTTGTTTATCCTACTTCTGAATCTACTACTTCCCTCCTAAATCCTTTATTACCAGAATAGTAGCTCCAAGCAAAATGAAGGTTTGAGTACTGCACTGTGGTTTGTGGCATGCCAAGAAAATGAAGCCCAATTTCAGGCTGCATGAGACTGAAAGCTAAGATTTTGCTAGTGTGAGGCTGTCGATTTGGAAGGAGGAGGAGGTAAATCATGAAAGAAGCCATCACTTGTTAGAATTCTGGGATTCTACTGTCAAGATCTCAAACACAAATAAGGGTGGAAAAAAAACCCCCAAAAGCCCCATAACCTGGAAGACACTACATAGCTGTTTAGGCACTGGAGCTGGACAAAGGCCACAGCAACCACTCATTCCCATTTCAGTGAAGTAAATAATAGGAGGGATGTTCTCTGCTGAAGCCACTGAGTGTGAAAGGAGTGGGCACAGGAAGTATTGCTGCTTGGATGAATGATCACACACAAAACAATCACACTCACAGCTGTGTTTGGTTTCCCATTTGTTCCTCTCTAAACTAGCCCTGGCCAGGTTCTTTACCTTTCAGATTAAGCTGATGGACACATAAAAAGGGGTGTTCTTTTTAAAAGCCTAGCTGCAGTCATGTTTGGTTTTCAGAGCTAACCATGGAGTTTACAACTGGTACAATACAAGCTGCAGATTTAAAATGTTCTTGGTTTCACAGCTGAAGTAATAGGAAGCGACTTGTTCTCAGCATTATTAGCTGGCAGTGAAAAGGCAGTCAACAGAATTAGAGAAACAGATGATGTACTTAGGAAGATCAAGTAAACTAGAGAAGCTCCTGGATGATATATGGCTAATGCGAGCCTTGGAAAAACCAACAGTAAAAGGAGACACAATTCAGTAATTGTAAGGAGGAATGTGTATGTGTAATAAAGGGATGAAGAAAATACGGTGGTAACCAAGGTATCGTAGGAATTCAATTCTGTGAAGAATAATTCAGAAAAATGGAGTAATATAAAACAATTTGGGAAGCTAAATGAGGAAGCAAGGGAGAAAGAATTGGAACAGAGAGATAGGAGGAATTTGTTACTGTGCTTGGTAGAGAGTCATTTCTTTTAGAAATGCTAATTAGATTCAGAAACAAGGGTTAAGGATGAATTAGATTAGAGGATTGCAGCTGAACCTGTTATAGTTTTGTATGCAGGAATAAAGGTGACAAGATATTGAAGGGATAATTCAGAGACTGACCTAAGATCTTAGGGAAAGAAGAATATGAAGTTGTATTTTCAGCTATGCTAACAGTTTCATTATTGGTAGATGTGAGAGGTGCTCAAACAATTATGAACAATTTGTTTATGGAATTCCATTCTTTTTCCCATTTTAAAATTCTCTACATCTGGAGAAAAATTTCTCTCTTCGAGTGATTGCTCATATGCATTCCAATTAGGTGTGTGTGTGCCCCATGCACAGATTCCCGGAACCTTTTTCCTTAGCATACCTGCAGCGCCGGGTGCGGCGCCCCCTGGAGTGCCGCGCCATGTCGCGGTATATAGGGCACTCCCGGCCCCGCGGGTCCCCAGTCCCTTCTTTCCGCCTCTGACGGGTGCTGGAACTTCTGCCCCTTGCTATTGCAAGCAGCAGTCCTTAGCTCATCGTTCTTGTTAGAACACCAGTAGTTGTTAATTTAGTTTTTGTTATTCAAAAAAGTCAATAGGTGACTCTTTAGTTGTTAAGTGTCCTTTAGGGCTCCTGCGGAGCCATGCCTGGCTCCACGGGCTTTAAGAGTTGTACTCTTTGCTCCAAGCAATTTCCAGTGAGTGACCTTCACAATCGCTGCCTTCGTTGCCTCGGAGAGCAGCACCGAAAAGACAAGTGCCGCATTTGTAAGTCATTCAAGCCCCATACCCAAAAAGAACGGAACGCGAGACTGAAGGCCTTACTTATTGAGTCTGCGCTGCTCCCGGCCTCCGAGCCATCGAGATCTCCGGCACCAAGTCTCTTCGGTGCAGAGTGCATCTCCGGCACCAGCAGCGGCACCGAAGTCCTCAGTGCCGACTAAGAAGAAGAAGCAGTCTGAGATCCCCGTGACGGACTCCTCCCTGCGACCAGCCAAGCAGGGAGATGTTCAGGAGACAGCCTAACCACGTGCCGTAGAGGTTTCTACGGCACCGGTGTCTCCTCGTAGGGAGCCTCCCCCGACTCCTGGAAGTGGGGGAGCGCCCCTACAAGGACCGTCGACGCCGGAGGCATTCGTCGCGGCAAGAGCCCTCATGGCCTTGCCTACGCCTCCATCCCCCCCTCGGCCGAGGGATCGGGGACCTGCATCTCGGGGCAAACCCGTGCTGGGTGGCCCCGGTGGGTGGAGGAAACATCGCTCCCGATCCTCGCCCAGACGGTCATGGAGGGTGGAGAGCCCACCCCCTCCGAGCTCCGACTCTCGGTCGTCGAGCGCCTCAGCACTCTCGGTCAAGAGGCCCAAGAGCCGATGCAGAAGCTATAGCGCCGACTCCGGCACCAACCGCAGCTCGGGCTCGAGTACTCCAGTGCGGAAAACATCTCGGCACTGCACCGGCTCGCCTATTGATAGCCCGGGTCACCATCACAGAGTGACGGCACCGGGCCAGGAGGTTCTACCAGTCCCCTCCACGGCGGCATCAGTATCGGCACCGCCACCACCTGTTGCGGCACCGTCAGCCTCCCTGACGGGGAAAGCACCGATGCTCCCGGTGCCCCTGAGCGCTTAGGAGTCGTCGGGCCCAGTGACTATGCCCTTGGCGGGCCCGGCACTGCCGTACCCGTTACAGCCGTATCCGACATCATTGGCACCGATGACACCGGCACCGGCGCAGTCGGCACCGATGACACCGGCACCGGCGCAGTCGGCACCGGTGGGACCGGCACCGGCGCAGTCGGCACCGGTGGGACCGGCACCGGCGCAGTCGGCACCGGTGGGACCGGCACCGGCGCAGTCGGCACCGGTGGGACCGGCACTGGCACAGATGATACCGGCACCGACACTCTCGGCACCAATTCCCTCGGCACCGATGATACTGGCACACACTACGCTTGACCCTCTTGCAGTACCGAGCAGTGCGGCAACGGCGGGAAAGGCACGTTCCCGCTCAGAGTCTTCAGCACACAGCCGCAGACACCGCCGTTCACACTCCAGAGGTGGCAAGCAGCGCTATAAGAGGTTGTGCCATAGACATAGGAGGTCCAGCTCCTCTAGCTGGTCTTTCTCCAGACGGCGCCACAGGCGTAGACACGTCTCGACCTCCTCTTCCTCACGAAGCCGCTCCCCGCCTAAGGCAGGGGCCATACTGGGGTCCATGGAGCACCCAACCGCCTCAAGGGGTGGAGTCGCTCAATTTGGGGGTGGTTCAGCCTCCACCCCCCCCCAATTCCGCCAGTTCCGCACGTTCCCTCCGAAGCGGAGTCTGACCCGGAGGAAGGCCCCTCTACAGGGCCCACTCCCTTATCCTCCTTGTCATCCCCAGAGGAAGGGACCTCAAGGGATCATAAGTCGCCCCTTTTTGATTTTCGGGTGCATCAGGACCTCCTTAAGATGGTGTCCAATAATTTAGGTCTACCTCTCAAGGAAATGTCTGAGGAGGACGATCCCCTTTTTGGGCCTTCAGGGTCATCTGGGCCCTCTCAAGTGGCCCTACCAGTTCATGATAGGGTCATGAAAATAGTTAAAGCGGTTTGGCAGACGCCCTCTTCTGTTCCCCCAACGTCTAAGGGAACAGAGAAGAAATATTATGTGCCAAAGGAAAACTTTGAGTTCCTTTATAATCACCCTGCCCCGGGAACTCTAGTTGTCGATGCGGCTAACCAAAGGGACTGTCAGGGGAGTCAGGGAAGGACGAGGAGGGAAAAAAATTAGACCTCTTTGGCCGCAAGGTATACTCCACTGCCACCTTACAATTGTGGGTAGCCAACCACCAGGCCCTTCTGGGAAAATACAACCAGAACTTGTGGGCCTCCCTACACCGCTTAGTTGCAGCGCTTCCCCCAGATCAAGCTGCAGACCTGGCCACGGTGGCACAGGAGGGAGAGGCAGTGGCCCAAGCAGCCTTAAAATCAGCTAGTGATACCACAGACACCGCAGGCAGGGTGATGGCTTCGGCCATCGTCATGCGCCGCTGCTCATGGTTACAGGCTTCTGGGCTGTTCCCTGAGGTCCAGCAAGCGATCCAGGACCTGCCATTTGAAGGTTCCGGCCTCTTTTCAGAGAGGATGGATGACAGGTTGCATGCCCTAAAAGATTCCAGGGCCACCCTGAGGTCCCTGGGGCTGTACACCTCCCAGACATCGGGACATCAGTCTCGCCCCCAGTCTCAACGTCACCCGCCTCCCCCGCCCAGGCCAGCTCCTAGGGCCACCCAGCCAAGGAGGGGTCGGGAACGGTTTAGAGGGCCCAATCGCCGTGATCGGCAGGGTTCTTCGGCACAGGCGCAGCAGGGCGGCAAGCCTGGATCCGGAAACGGTAATAAACGTTTTTGACAGCAGCTTTGAGGTTGGTGCTCTTCCTTTTCCCCTGGATGTTAGCCGACCCTTTGAAAACAGGCTTCGGCCACACTATCAGGCCTGGGAGACAATTACTACGGACCGCTGGGTCCTGGGGGTGGTCCTTAATGGAAATGCCTTTCAGCTCACGGCCCTTCCCCCGGATTCCCCTCCTGCCCCGTCCCCCTTAGAGGTCCCGGCTCACAAACAGCTCCTTGTGCAAGAGGTTCACTCCCTTTTGCGACTCGGCGCTGTAGAGGAGGTTCCGCAAGGGGAAAGGGGAAGGGGTTTCTACTCCAGGTATTTCCTGGTCCCCAAGGCCAAGGGGGGCCTGAGGCCTATTCTGGACCTCTGGCGTCTGAATAGGTTTATCAGATGAATTAGATTTTGCATGGTCTCCCTAGCTTCTATAATTCCTGCCTTATATCCAGGGGATTGGTACGCTGCTCTTGATTTGAAAGATGCGTACTTTCACATCTCCGTTTTGCCAGGACACAGGAGGTTCTTGAGATTCAGGATAAAGGAAGGCCATTATCAATTCACGGCCCTCCCATTTGGCCTGTCCTCGGCCCCAAGGGTTTTTACTAAGTGTATGGCGGTGGTGGCAGCCCACCTCCGCCGTAACAGAGTACAGATTTTCCCCTACCTGGATGACTGGCTCATCAAGGGCAAGTCCAGGATTCATGTACAGAACAGCCTCGAGCTGACTTGCGCCACATGCACCAGACTGGGGTTGCTCATTAATGAGCAAAAGTCCACACTCACCCCGGTGCAGCGCACAGACTTCATTGGGGCCACCCTTGACGCCATTCGGGCAAGAGCCTTCCTGCCACAGCCCCGATTCCAGGCGATGGGTACCATTATTGCGGACCTTTACAGGTCTCCCACGACAACAGCCAGGCACTGCCTACAGCTGTTGGGACATATGGCAGCTTCCACGTACGTGGTTAGGCTAGCACGTCTCAAGCTAAGGCCTCTACAGGCTTGGTTAGCTTCGTTTTATATTCCTTCCAGGAATTTACTGACCAAGGTGGTCACGGTTCCCCCACAGGTGCTGTCCTCCCTCGATTGGTGGAGGACTCCGAGGGAGGTGCTCAAGGGAGTCCTGTTCTCAGACCTGACTCTGTCAGTGGTTCTTATCACAGATGCCTCGGATGTGGGATGGGGAGCCCACATCAGCAGAGACCTAGGGACCCAAGGGTTATGGTCTCCGGCGGAGAGAGCCATGCATATCAACGTTCGAGAGCTCAGAGCGGTCCGGTTGGCCTGCAAGACCTTCCTCAGATTCCTGAGGGGCAGGGTAGTGCAGGTCCTCAGAGACAACACTGCAGCCATGTTCTACATGAACAGGCAGGGGGGAGCGTGTTCCTCGGCCCTGTGCCAGGAGGCTACACGTCTATGGGAATTTGCAGTGAGGCACGACTTTCATTTAGTCGCCTCTCATCTCCCAGGGAGCAGGAACGACGAGGCAGATCGCCTCAGCAGATCATTCTCACCCCGACACGAGTGGTCGCTACACCAGGAGGTAGCGGCTTCAATCTTCCGAGAATGGGGCGCTCCCCAACTGGACCTGTTCGCGTCATCTTTGAACAGGAAGTGCCTGAGATACTGCTCGCTCCGCGGTCGCGAGCCGGGCTCCCTGTCCGACGCATTCCTAATAGAATGGGTGGGGGGCCTGATGTATACATTTCCCTCCATTCCGCTCCTCCCTCAAGTCCTCCTCAAGATCAAGAGGGACAGGGCGAACATCATCCTGATTGTCCCAGCGTGGCCGAGACAGTACTGGTACAGTACACTGCTCAACCTCTCCATCGCCACTCCAATCACGCTCCCCAGGCGATACGACCTGCTTTCCCAGGACCAGGGGCGCTTGCTGCACCCAGACCTGGACTCCCTCCACCTGACAGCCTAGAGACTCTCTGGCTGACAGAGGGAGAAAGAGCCTGCTCCTTGCAGGTCCAACGCATTCTGCTGAGTAGCAGGAAACCCTCCACGCAGGTTACGTACCGGGCAAAGTGGAGACGCTTTACTGGTTGGGCAGAGGCCAAGGGTATCTCCCCAGACTGCTCGCCCATACAGGTGGTTCTGGAATACCTTCTATACCTTAAGATCCAAGGCCTAGCCTTGGCCTCCCTGAAGGTACACCTGGCGGCCATCTCGGCCTTCCATCAGCCGACAGAGGGGCGCTCCCTTTTTTCCCACCCCATGTCTGTTAGATTCATCAAGGGGGTGGAGAGGGTGTTTCCACAGGTTCGGGATCCCATTCCTCCCTGGGATTTAAACCTGGTCCTCTCCTTGCTGACAGGACCCCCCTTCGAGCCCATGGCTACATGTTCCCTATTGGTCCTCTCTTGGAAGGTATCCTTCCTGGTGGCTGTTACATCGGCCAGAAGGGTCTCCGAAATAAGAGCATTGACATCAGAGCCCCCGTACACTGTTTTCTACAAAGATAAGGTCAGGCTGCGACCCCACCTGGCCTTCTTGCCCAAGGTAGTGTCCCAGTTCCACTATAATCAAGACATCTTCCTCCCTGTGTTTTTCCCTAAACCGCATGGGTCGGCGGACAAGCGGAGGTGGCACTCGCTGGATGTCAGACGGGCCCTGGCTTACTACTTGGAGAGAACCAGGCCCTTCCGAAAATCCACGCAGTTGTTTGTAGCAATGGCAGACCGGATGAAGGGCTCTCCCATCTCCACCCAGCGAATCTCATCATGGATCATAACCTGCCAGGTCCGGTGAAGGCGCATTCGACCAGAACCCAGGCCTCACCTGCGGCCTTCCTAGAGAGCGTGCCTCTGCAAGACATCTGCAGAGCAGTGACCTGGTCGTCGGTGCACACCTTTGCAACCCACTACGCCATTGTTGAACAGGCGAGGGACGATGCAGCAGTTGGCAGGGCCATGCTGAATAGAGCCGCTCGCCAGTGACTCCTACCCGCCGCCAAGGGTACGGCTACTTAATCACCTAATTGGAATGCATATGAGCAATCACTCGAAGAGAGAAAACAGGGTTACTTACCAGTCACTGTTGTTCTTCGAGATGTGTTGCTCATATCCATTCCAAACCCACCCTCCGTCCCCGCTGCCGGAGTTGGCAGAAAGAAGGGACTGGGGACCCGCCGGGCCGGGAGTGCCCTATATACCGCGACATGAGCGCAGCACTCCAGGGGGCGCCGCACCCGGCCCTGCAGGTGTGCTAAAGAAAAAGGTTCTGGGAATCTGTTCACGGGGCGCGCACACACCTAATTGGAATGGATATGAGCAACACATCTCGAAGAACAACAGTTACTGGTAAGTAACCCTGTTTTCCCTTAGACTGTTCATTGCTCGTCTCTCCTTGATGTAGACTGCAATATTTATTTAAAATGTTCAAGAACAAATTGGTCTTGGAAATATTTCTGTGTGTATGCAATGATCAGCATTATACCAAAGAAATTGAGCATATTTTCTTATTTGCAAAAGTTGAAGACAAATCTTTCTTGTAAGATCACTTTCAAAAAACTCATCTCAGCTGTTGATCATGCTTACAGATACAGTACTATTTTGCATCCTCTTGACAGTCTCACTCTATTAATTTCAGCAGTGCAAGACAGGATTCTTGCCAAGGGTCCTGGGGAGTGTTGTCTTACAGCTGTTTTAATTGTCCCAACTCAAATGCTACATGAGCATAGATTTACTTATTTATAATTTCCTCCACTTTCTCCTTCTTCATTTGCCATTCATTTCCACCTTCTAAGTCACAGTGAGGTTTCACTCGGAATCCTTCCATATACCCAAACATTTGCCCTCTCCCTCTGCAAAAAATGTACCATAGGATCCTTTGAAAACAGCAAACAGAACACAATGGTTTTATTTTTTAAAGTGTCTCCAAACTTTTTCTTTTAAAATAACCTAAATGTTTGCCCAACAGTAAGAGAAATGAAAAACATACATGATGATTTTTACTTATATGCACAAGGACCATTTATATCCAATTTGAAGCACTGTTTTAAAAGATTACCTTGATTTAAGAACACTGATCTTGTGCTGATGTGCTGCAGTGATGAATGAATTTCAAGCAAAAGAAGTGACTTGGTGGTAGAAAGTCAGTAAACTCCTGTCACTGAGACTTCTTTTTTTAGTAGACTGGGAATAATTTAGAGTGAAATCAGAATGGTATAAATGATTTAATTAAATTTCAACCAAGCATCATAACAATAGATTACCTTCTTAGGGGTACATTCTGTACATGGAAGAATAAATAAAATGTTCATTAGTTTGATAGAAGCTGTGCATATACTGTGTAGATATCCTGTGCTGAATTTGGTCCTTTAATGCAGAGTTTCACCTGGATATTTATGTTTACTTATAGAAGGAAGATTCTGAAGAAGTGACCTGTGCATATCTGAACATAATGGGCCTGATATATCCTAAGATAATGCAGTGGTGTGATTACTTATGTAGGTTTGATTCCTAGTAGCTGTGAAGACATTGCAGTGCGGGCTTCAAAACAGGCTAGCAAGCCAAATATGTATTCTATGTCTGTAGTGGGTTTGAACTACCCATGCTGAAGCCTGCACTACACTGCTTCCACAGCTATTATTACCCAGGCTAGCAGGATTCAAGGTAGCTTAGGTTGGCTAACGTATGCACAGCTTTGGCTGTGTTGATGTAACCTTACAGTGGTGTAACTCCGGTTAAACCAATTGCATTGTATTGGTGCAAAGTTAGAGTAATGGATTGGTGAATCAGGCCCATAGCATCCACAATTAACACTGTGTTGACGTTTGCTAGGTAGGACAAAAGGAAGTGAAGAGATCAACAAGTTAAATATCTTTTTTGTATAGGTGCTAGAAAATTTACATTATTTGGCTGTAGAATTCAAGGTATATATATATATATGTATGTTCCTGGAGAATTGAGATATTTTTGGAACAACAAACATGGTAAAGCTAGAAAATTGACTAGAAATTTAAAATATCAAGATGCAGAGTTTGCTAAGTGATAGGTAAAATAAAGCTTAGTAAAACAGGGGTGTAGATTTTGTTGAGGAGTATTTTATGCCTGCAGCAAGAAATGATATAAATATATTGGCAGACACAAGAAATGTAATTTGCTCAGAATTACAGGCAAAAATATAGTAACGTCATTCTTCACCCTTAGTACACTTTTGTATGATAGTTTGAGAAAGTATTTATACTAATGAAATGCCTATAAAAATATCAGCTCATTGATCATAGGCAATTTTTAACTCTTTGGCACTAAGGTCAGTTTCTCTGACAAAGTATGATTATGTATTTTGTGTTAGTGCTAATGGCATGAGTCCCAGACCTGCTGGCTCCAAGAGGTTAATTTCTGAGTTACTAATTATGATAATAAATAGGAAACACTGGGCTGTGGGAATGGGTGATTCTAGAACTAGTGCAGGGTTGGTTTCTTATGTAGCATGCCTCTTGGACTCACAGACTTTTAGCTGGTCAGCCACCACCGCAGCTCCTTCCGGACCTCAGAACAAGTGTATATATTCTTGATGTATAATGCAATGCCTCCTCCCTTTTTCCCTGCCTGTCTTTCCTGAACAAGCTATACCCCTCTATACCAATATTCCAAACATGAATTTTATCCCACAAAGTCTCAGTGGTGCCACTAAAGTCATAACTTATCCTATGTACTGATGTACTATGTACTGCAAATCCTATAATCCAACGCCTCAAAGTGGTGCAGCAGTGACTCTGGCTTGTCCGACAGCAATGATAGCAGTGTGTATTCTCCAGTAGGCTCTACCATGCTGTTAAGGTGTCAGACTGCCAACCCAGGGAGGAGACAGTTGTCCTCTTCTTGAAATTGGGTGCCAGCTAAATTGAGGAGGCAAATATGCCACTGACAGCATGGCCAGAGGCGGGGGAAGAAATGGCTAAAACAACATATTCTGTGGTGGGAGTGAGGAGGTTGATCGATGAAAGATTGCTAAGAATCTCAGGAGCTAGGCCACCAGAAAGAAAAAGGACTGCTCTCACAATTTGTACTTACAACTGCAGGGCACTGACGAGGGACAACTCAATCAACCATCTAATGCAGGAGAAGGCAAAGAGAGTTTGCAATGTCCTTCGTCTCTGAGAAACATGATGAAGAAAGGAGATGGAAGTGAAGTGGAGAGATGGAAGCACCATCATGTTGGGAAAAGGAGAAGTCATGTGGATCTTTGGAGAAACTGATTTTATTGTCAACAAGGAATGGTCTTCAAAAATTATCTCCTGCAAATTTAAGTAATCACACTGTAGTGCTATACCTTCAACTGAACAACAACAGCACCCTCAAGATTATCCAGATCTATATTCCCATAAGCAGAAGTGAAGATGATGATGTGGAAGAATTCTATCAGGAACTTGAAGAAACCCTCGCTCAAAAATCCACATATACGAATGAAATGGGAGATTTCAATGCCAAGGTTGGAAGTATGGCATAGGTGAATGGAATCCATGAGGAAAGTAACTGGTAACTTTGACAAAAACGAAAGAAATGTTCATTGGCAACACCTCATTTAAGAAGAAGGCCAAGAGGAGGTGGACATGGATTGCGTCAAATGTGGAGAATGAGTGATTATATTCTGATTGATAAGCAATGCATTATACAAGACATTTCAGTAGTGCTATCATTTAATACTGGGAGTGACCATTGCTTACTTAAAGGGAGGCTTATCTTCAATGAAAAATGAAGAAGAAAGCACTACAGATGGCAAATCAGAGACAGAGGCCAAAAATATTTGATGCGGCAATCCTGAAAGTGAACATTGCCAAGGAAGATTGGAGTATCACAGATAGCTGCAATGAGGACTATAAAAACTTTGCTGATAAGCTGAGGCAATGTATGAAATTAGCTGAGAAAGAAAAACCAAAAAAAGAGCGAAGGGAAGAATCCTGGAAGAAACAAGGAACTTGCTAGAGAAGCAGAGGAATATGAAGCAAAATGATGGTGACAAACTCAAGTACTTTCTTCTATGTAAGCTGATAAGAAGAAGACTACAGGAGGACTTCGAAAAGTACTGAAATGAAAGGCTTTTAATGATGCAGAAGCCTCAAAAAATGCAAATAGGTATTGATGCTGATCAGGCCCACAATAACGGCATTGAAGAACAAGGACAGAAAAGTAGTAATGGATAGAACAAGAATGCAAAGATTTTTACACCAAACTGTTCCCGTCCCAAATACATGTCCCATTACAAACACTTCAAGAGACCAACGAGTGACTACTCCTGGTCCTTGTTAGTGAAGTTCGACATGCAGTTTACCAAATGTAGGAAGGAAAAGCTCTGGGAAAAGATGGGTTGACAACTGAAATGATAATAACTGGATGCCAAGCCCTCTGGGAAATCCTTGCTCAGAGGTTTAGCCAATGCTTGGAAATGCAGAAGTTACCATCTAGCTGGAAGGAGTCTAACATCATTTTGTTGCACAAGAAGGGCGATCATGAAGATCTAAAGAACTATCATCCAATAGGCCTGCTCTCACATGTCTACAAAATATTCACTAAAATAATAACAAACTGATTCTCACAGAGTCTGCATGAGAAGCAGCTGAGAAAGCAGGTAGGTTTTTGAAGGAATTTCAGCACAATGGACATTGTCCTCACTATAAACCAGCTATTGGAACACTCAAGAGAATACAAATTCCCTTTATGCATTGCTTTTGCCAACTATGAAAAAATGTTCAACATCACTGAGATCAATGCAGTGCTGAAAGCTCTCACAGAGCAAGGCATTGACACAAATTACATCAAATTACTAAAGGAAGCAAACTCTGACTGCACTATGGATATAACTCTGTTTGATACTCCCCTCTGCATTCCAATCAAAAAAGGTGCGAAGCAAGGAGACACGGTTTCACTGAAACTCTTCACAGCCTGCCTCAAAATGGTAATGAGGCAGATGAACTGGAAGAGTGGAATCATTGTCAATGGAGAACAGTAAAATCATCTCAGATTTGTGGACAATATTGTGTTGATTGTCAAAAACACCATTAAACTACAGAAAACTCTGCAACAACTCAACACAAAAAGCAGCCAAGTCGGACTGAAAATGAACCGCTCCAAAATGAAATTTATGCAGCCTGATGCCTGCCAAAAGCCCAAATAACAGTTCAGAGAGAACAAATAGAAGAAGTTGAACAATATGTCTATTTGGGCTAAGAAATTGATATGCACTATGATCAGGAAGCAAACTCTCGTGAAGAAAGAAAACTGGTTGGTGCATATTTAAGTCTAACAGGGATGTTCTCCAAGGAAAAATTAATAAGGCAACAAGCACCAACCTCTGCAGCTCAACAAAATTGCCGGCAATGCTGTATGACAGCAAAACATGGGTGCTGACGAAGATAGAGTGGCAACAACTGTCCATCACAGAGAAGGTGATGGAGAGAAGAATTCTGGGGATTTCAATCCACAACAGAATCCCCAGTGAAGTGATCAGACTGCAGAGTGGAGTGCAGGATGTTGTTGTTGAAAGCAGGTATAATAAAATGCAACGGGCCGGGCATATAGCTAAGCTCATTAACGATCGATGGACTGCAGCTGTCTTCTTGTGGTACCCATAGGAATTGAAATGGCCACTCAGCTGACCTCTATATGAGGGCTGAAGGACCAATCAATCAAGGTGATCAGGGTGACTAATACGTCCAGTTCTTCTGTGTATTCTCCCATCCTCCCTGCACTTGTGTATAGACATCTAACATGTTGCACAGATTTCTTCACTGTTATCCTTCTTTTTGCTCCTCTGACTCTACTGTAATTTTCAATTCTCCTTCCCTCTCCATCCCAACATTTAGCCCTCTGTTAAGGTCACCTTTTTATATACATATCTGTGCGTGTTTGTCACCTGCCCCTTTGAACCTAGTTTAAATCTATTTTGTAGGTTGTGAATCCAAGTCCTGAAAACAAACCAAGGGGTTTAAACTTTTTGCTGTGTCTACCAATGTTTTCACTCAATCTGCAAAGCTGCCGGTATGATTAAAGCTATAGTGCACCTCTGGTAATGATTTCCTAACCCCCATGGCACTAAACCAGAGGTGCCAGATGTTTTCAGTTAAAGTCATATAACCTTGTTAAGGTACCCCCTGGATCAAATTATCTGATTTACATCTGTGCAGCTTCACTGACTTAGAGTTGCCAGGCATAAATCAGGGTAGAATTTGGCCTATGCAAGGTATTGTAGATACAAAACGATACCCTGCTGCAATGCCCAAAGGCTCCTGGGGGCCTGGAGCTAAGAGTCTAATTTCTATTGACTAGAACAGAAGTAGAGGGTATTCAGCACCTTGAAGTATCAGGTCTGGGTTAGTGACAAATTCTGCATTCCTTGCACACTCAGAACTCCCCTTGACGTCAACACAAGTTTCGCCTGTGCAACGAGTACAGAACAGCCCTACTGTTATTGCATCTACATTGCTTCATTTGTAGTAAGAAATAAAGAAACGTAAACATCTGGATCTTTAAGAAGTCAATTTCTTTGGGATTTCTCCTCCCCCACTTTATAAAGTAGCCTCTTGTTTCACTTCCACTAAATCTGCTCTGTGCTTTCTCTGCTAAACAAAGTTTAAGTATGATTGCTTCAAAGAATGCCAATAATCACAAATCACTACCCACAACACATCCTGTAGTAAGCCCTAGTGTATGTAACTGCATTGCCTCTGCCAACATTTTAGATAGTTTCATGCTATTCTGGCTGTTTCTCATGTCATAGAGGTTAGTTCTCCTGTGAATGTGTATGAAACAGCTAGTAAAAAGTAACTATTATCCGAATCCAAGTACACAAAATATTCCCAAGTGACTAGCATTTTTCTTCTGGTAGACTGTGAGACTTGATTGTGTAATTTACTGAATGCAGCCATTATTAACAACATGACCTGATATTGTTCGAGTACATATCTCCTCAGAGCACTGTGTCTGCAAATTGTCCCAAAATTGCAAGATCAGGAAAAAAACAACTAAATAACAGTTAAAAAAAAAGGCAATTTAAAAAAGGAAAAAATACTGCACCACCCAACTGAACTGAACTTTCCATTTCTCCCTCTTGTTTTTATGCATGAAACTCCCAGGGAAAGTGATATAAATACAGGTATAACTTTAGAAAGAACAGTCAAATGATACATCAAGTGATTTCCCTTTGTTTGCTTTACATCACTGTTAAAATGTGAGATCAAAACCGAAGAGACAAAAAGCACTGAAGCTAGATACTTTCTGGATAGCTGTGTACAGTACAGACAGAAAGGCCCAATCCTATAATTCCTCCTGACTAAGAACTGCTGAATCTAGCCCTGTATTTACATGATTTGTAGCTACAAAAGGTTTCAATGCTTCAGAACAATGCATCAATGCTTAATCAATGCCCATCACTGTTTCTTAACCATTAGAGAATTATTAATTCATGGAAAGATCCAAATCCAGTCTAAAATAAGCAAATGCAACTCTCATTGAAGGATCTGGGCCAAATCCAATGTGACAAATGATGGGGTAAAGTATCACATCAGGTAGAAGATGGTTATAAAAAGGGGGTAAGTCGCAGAGCAGTTTAACTTCAAACTGTTTGGATTTCAGTAGGTGTGCAAGCAAATTAGTATCATCTAGATGAGGATTAAATGACTATTGCCCTGCATCTTGTGTGGCCACAGGCACCAGAGAAAAGGGTATGTAAATCATTACCATTCTGATCTAGTAGTATTTTACACCCTGGTATAAATGACCACATGAGGTGCAAGGCAATGGTGAACCTGGTCCAGGGGATGTAATTTATATTGGCACCAGTGTGCAGGTCAGCACAAGGATATAGGCTTAGCAGTTTATGCCTCCCCATTACTGGAACTACTGGGGACCAGTTCGACCCCTGGCTCTGGCTAAGACACACCTGAAGGACTCCCAAAGCCCCTATGTGCCTTGCAGCAGCCAAAGAATAACCAAGGCCATTGGTGCATCCCAGACAAGCCTCCTCTCACCCACTGTGTCCCAAAATGCACCTCCCAGCTGGCGCGGCAGCTCCAGAAGAGGGGCCTCCTGCACTACAGGTATTCTCTGAGTGGCCTATATGGCTGCTTTGCAGTCTTTTTGCACTGGTTCTGCCAGCGCAAAGGTGCTGCAGAGGAACTGCAAATCAGGCTATGAAGGACTGAGAGAGTATATGGAGAAAGAGCAAGACAAACCTCTTCACGCTGTCCCTGCAACTGGTTACTTCAAAGCACTGGTGCACAATTTAGGATACTGTTCATAGCAGAATGCAGGCGGATGAGAATTTCTCAGGCTGTAACTTTCTCCGTGAGTACCTTCTCTTCAAATGAAAGGCGGGAGGAAGCTCTTCAGTACTACCTCTTCATGTTCTCATCTGCCTAAACCCACACGTTCATTCAGCAATTACTTTCTCTGTTTCATTCTGTGGGTTGAATGTTTTATCTCCATAACTAAGATACTATAACAGCAGCAGAGATGTCCCAAGTGCAAGCTTTGGATCAAGATCTTTTTAAAAGTTTAGGCGTTTTCACATGTAGGATTTGAGGACCCCCCAATCTACTTGTTTGTCCCTCCTCTTATACTTTGATTATAAGCTGTTTGGTGCAGAGAGTGCCTGGCACGAGAACGCATTCCTGATAAGCGCTCCTAGGAACTCCCATAATACAAATAACTAATAGTAACAGGATCTTGGTTTGGACCATTTAGAGATAAAAGTGAGTCACAAGGATCACATCAGAGGTTTGGGTTCAGTCCTGTCTGTAATCAGAGCTAGGTTTAAATAAGCTATTTAATTATGAATTTCATTAGTGCTGGGCAATTCATGCAGAAAATTCCACACAAATATTAGTTTGAATGACATATACATTTGCTTCTGTTATGTTTACGCCCATATCTATGCAACTTATTCCTGCATGATCAAATTTTACTAGCATGACTGTTTGAGGAAAGTGAATGTTAAGCTTGTACAGATGAAGATTTGCAGAAAGCACTTGTTAAATTCATTTCCCATAAGCATTCACATGGCAAATCTGATATTTCATTATATTCATCCTATGAGGTAACAGAAACAGTAGTATATAATTTATTATCTGACCATTTACAACAATCAGAACAACTGGAAATTTGAATTTTTGAGTTAACAGCAAATCACCAGTTCATGAAAAATATTGTTGAGTAATTTCATATTTCCAACATGAGAACTTCATCTGCTGCTGGACAGTTCACAAGCAGAAAGAGAGGCAAAATCTGTCTAATAAATTATTTGTTCTAAACTATGTGTACAGCTTTTACATCCACAAAACAGAATTTGGCTCAGAAGTTTTAAAATATCTGTTTTAATTATAGCTGAGATGGTCTGGATATCAGATGCTATAAGTGGCACTATGTAGACCCCAAGATATCTTTTAAATATACAGTGACTCTGTCTACACAGGGAAAGAAGGTGCTCTTTTCAGTCCAATTAGCTCAGTCAAATTAGATTAACAAGACCAGAAATTACCCTTGCCTCCTGAGTTGACACAATTTAATGCTTTTTCAGTTGTGTTAGTTAGCTCTGGTATAGCCTAGGTGCTAAGGAGAGTTTTCAGTCATGTTAAAAGAAGGCCTTGTCTATATGGGGAAATTACAGTGGTGTAAGATAGGGTGTGACTTTAAACTGATGTAGTTATACCAGTATAATTATGTGTGGACACATTTTTTTTCAAGTTTAGCTTATGTCACTTTTGAAGGGTTTAAACTAAACCAAAAAAGACCACTCATATTAGAAGAGGAATGTCCACATTGGGAGTTATACTGGTATTACTATAGCAGTTTAGCTATATTGGTATAATTATACTGGTATAACTGGTCAAACTTTCCTTTGTAGAAAAGGCCTGACTCTGAAAAATGCACCATTTCCCTTTGTATAGACAGGGCCAGAATATTTGTTTTATAGATGGATACAAGTTACATTTCTTTGGGATTCATCTGTATATAACTGGGTTTTCTTCTATCACCGCTTTACCTTCACCCGACACATGCAACTGGAGCTTGCTTTCTCAAGTGTCTTTTCCTTACCTATTAGCTGTATTTATTCTCTTGCACCAGCACCACTAACATCCCCTGAGCTCCTGAGCCCATTTATTTACCATACGTCACTTGCCTGCCTGAAGTAGTACTAATACACCCCAGAAAGCTTTGCTGTGGCTGCAGAGGGAAAAAGCACTAAAAGGTTTCCTGGAGTGCACACAGGGACACTGCAGGCAAGCAAGGAAAGGCAGGCATCTGAGATCAAGAAACGCAAATAGGAGATCTGGACTGAAGGGGAACTGGAGTAGGTGGTCATTCAGTTTGGCAGGAGAGGGGATTCAAGACCTGGATGGTTAAGACTATTTGGAGGGCAAATGAGGTATTACTATTCCTCACAATCTGATTACTGCTTGATTACTTTCTTCCTTTGATTTTCATATCTAGTGGAGTGGCTTCTGTCACTGTGGTGTCTGTCTATATGGAAGAGTGGCTCTCAGTGCTATGACTCCACCTCAGCAATATTGTTCATCCCTCTGGTATTGTCCTCCTGTGGCCCACTCCCCTTTAGAATTAATCAAATTAGACCACTTTCAAAGCGACATAAGCTAAAGCAGGAAAAGTCACTCTGATTTGTGAATAAAAGGGACCACACAGAAAGTTATACTGGTATAACTAGAGCAGTACAATTATACTGGTGTAGTTATGCCTGTCAATTTCCCCATGTAGTCAAGCCCTAATTTTTTTTTTCTCTGAGTGAAATTCCCTTAAACTCACTCACTTCAGGAGAGAAATAACTAGTGTAATTTGCAAAGTCAAAGTGGATGCAAATGGAAACACAAAGTCTATGCCAAAAGGAGGAGGAAGGGGGGGAACACATTTTCTGGTTGCCCTCCACTCCCAGAATAGTTTTGCAACAACGCCTCTTATTATTGCATTGCAGAGAGATTTTGGGGAGAAAAAAGAAGGAAATGAACACACACACACACACACACGCACACACAGAAAGAGATCTGGAATCCATCATTTTGTCCCTAATTGACAACTAGTTAAAGCCAAATACTCTGATCCAGTTACATTTGTAGTTTTTTTTGGATGTCTTTATTGGCATAAGACCTATAAACACCATCCGGTAATAATTAGAAGCATGTGAACTGGATGAAATTCAGTTTGCCATTAACTTTCAGATACTCATACTCAGCCAGGATAATGGCTCAGAGTTCATTAATGGTCTAGTGGCTTGCTCATGTATTCTGCAGCATGGAGTTAGAGAATTACACCCTTTCTTAAGTAAGTGAGGCATTCCACATTAAACAGAGATATGAGTCTCTGGGTTTTAGCAGGACATGAAGGAAAAAGACAGAGGAAAGACACTCAGACTTTCTCAAAGATAAAATATAAAGCCAGAAAATCTAAAGGTGGTGAAAATATTCCTGTTCAGCAGCATTTATGGCTCAAAAGTCTAAATCAACATTAACACAGAATGTATATGAACAAGGTCACACTGTCTCTAAGCCACTGGGAAGAAGTGGAGGCAGGGCACAAAGCCAAGTGAGTGTCCAGATGGATTCTGACTGACTCAGCCACAAGACCCTGCCCTCCACCTGTGTCTCGCTGTTCCGATGAGAGAGTTTAAGATGGTACCTGTACTATTCACCCTGATGGGGACTGGCCCCTGCAGAGAAGGGCACAATGGGTAGGGAAGGCTCCCTGGCATATGGTCATCCACCATCTGGCACTTAGAAATTGCAGAAGTTTCTTCCCATATCTAGTATTTTCAAGGTGAGTGAAAGATTATTTATAACTTTATCCATCCTTTAAAAAAATCCTCACAATAAGCCACACTTCAGCTAGCATCCCATTGTTGGGGCACACAACATCCTGGCAAAGATCACCTTTGTGCTCCTGACCATGGCTTTGGAACAACTGAAGCGAAGTCAACTCCTGCAGATTCCATCCCAGATTTTACACATGAATCACAGGCAGCATTTTAGTTCAAATAGCCTTATTTCCTTTTAGAAATCAGGAAGTGAAATATAATACAACAGCAGCCAAGCTGGGTGCATTCATTAAAGCAGCATATCATTTCCCCTGAACATACAGTCTCCGAATGAAATTCAACTCTCAGTTACATACGCTAGCAACAAACTGGAAAAACTCCACTGAATTCCTAAATTGGGGCCACATTTGGAGGTTCTTGCTTGTGCAAAACACCCAATGAAGTCAGAATTTGGCCCTCAGGTAGTGTGGAGTTACACTGGTATAAAAGATTCCAGGATGTGAACTGGTGGAACTGAGAAGAGAGAGTTTGGCCCACTAGCCTCAGACACAGTAGAGGAGACTGCTCCTGTTGTCAGCATGTCCATAAGAAACAGAGGCACTGGAATGAAGCACCACACTGCTCCTGCATGCTATCACTATGCTTTGTACACATAGCCACAGGCATCAGCAATGCTAGGCTGAGTTAGTGAGAAAGGAATATTCCCCTTTTGTCGTGGTAAAACTAAAACCAAGCCAAAGACAGAAAACTGATTTTCACCAATAATTAGTCCACATTCCATTCTAGTCCATGTAAGTATTTTGAGTAGAGAAATGGCTGAGAAATGGTGGTTTAACAATCATTGACTGCGTACACTTTGCAGGATTTGCTCACATCCCTCACAGTTAGGGTGGAATTTTCATAAGTGTTCAACATTAGACTAACTCTGCTCTCACTGAAATCCATGGTAAAACTTCCACTGACTTTGTTGGGAGCAGAATTAGGGTAACATTGAGCACTTTTGAAAATTCCACCCTATGACTACATCCAGAACATAGTATTGAGCGGCCAGGTGACCAGTGAATGACATTAGGGGAAGCAGAGCCTCCTTGACTTCCTGTGCCATGGGGGAAGAGAAAACACGGTCTCTTCCTTTATGAGTGACAGCCAGGAAGAGGATACTGAATGAGGGCTAAATTCCTCAGTAAGACTGGGGTAAATCCAGAATTATCCCACAGAAGTGAATGGAGTTACTTTGGTATAACAGAGTATATCCTGACCCTGAGCATGAGCTCCAAAACTGTACTCTAGGCACAGGAGAGAGCAGAGCCCTCTGGATCGAAGAAGCCACTTTGTCTCACCTCATCCTCTGAGTAGCCAGGATTGAGAAGTAGACAGACTCTCTCCACTCTGGGACATACACAGCACTCAGAACCTTTCCAAAAGCTCAGTCTATCAAAATCCACCACATCAAAGACCCTGGGCCCAGATGCCCTCTCCCTTTTTCCATGGCAATTCCATAAAGAATAATACAGCTCCAGGACTGCAGTGCCTTAAGCAGGCACAATAAGGGGAAGAAATGGTGGCCAGGATGTTTTGTCTAGGGGAAGGGAAAAGGTGCAGTGACATTCTCTCTACATCAACCCACTGTTCCTGTGTGGCAGGTGTGTTGCCATCTGTTCCCTTCCAAGAGAAATAAGACCTCATTATGATGATAGTTTGGGATGACGGAGGGGTAAAAAAATGGCTCAGTGTTGGTGATTGGATGGGAAATCAGTGAACTCCTTAATTAAAAGTGAGCGTTCATGGGGGCTGGCACCCTCACTAAACTAAGCTAAGAAAAAAACATGTCCAAAATGTAGTAACACTGTTTGAGGCAGAGTGGTCCGGTGAACAGGGCACTGGAGTAAGAATCAGGAGACCTGGATTTTCTTCCTGGTTATATAATAATAGTAAGAGTGGATTGTTTTGCAAATATTCATTTTCAAGCTTCTAATTACAGTGGCTGAGTTCCCTGTCCTGAGAAACAAGCTATATGGCAGAAATTCCGATAGATCCTGCCAGCTGCCATTTGCTGGTCCCTTTGTTTGCTGCAAAGACCCCAAGGGACCCCAAGGTTCTAATCTAGCAGATGAGGGTTTGGACTGCATCAAGAAGTCTTCTGATCTCCATTTATGGAGAGAGCTGCTAATAATCTGCTCAGCTCTTTCGGTGATAGAATGTTGCAATGTGCCTCCATTCTGGAAAGATGCTCTTTTGGCTGAAAAAGACCCTCACACATGGGTCAGTTAATAGAAGTAATTAAATATATCTCACAACTAAATGCTTTCCCTAAGTGGGCACTATATTTCATTTTGTCATCTTTCCTGGCCCAATTAGAAGGAGAAATAAAACACAGCCCAGAACAGGAGAAAATCTGCAAAACCTTTGAGGTATCTATGGGTAAATTACTACTGTACATTCAAATTGTACTTAAGCCCACAAACATAAATTAAGGTTTAAACTCTGTTTTAGCTTATCCCCATGTCCTGATACTGCCAGCATTTTAACAATGGGTGGGGCATTGAGGAAAGCATGTTACATATCACTTCTTGTTTGCTGCATTACCTGCACTTGGCTAATTACAGACTTTCTACCTTCACTCTAAATCCCATCAGTTTTGTGGGTTTAAGTCACAGTCCTTAGTGTTGTTTAAATGTAGTTTTTTTGTCTTAATTACCATTTTATGACAGCATTAAACTTGTGTTTTGAGGTGTTAATAACACATGACAACTGTTCTATTAATATGCATAACCACTATATTTAGTCTGTTTTCCCAAAAGGAATTATTTACTCATCCACTGGAGCTATTATAGTCGATCAAGTAAATATATGCAGTATTTGGTTTGAGTACTAATTTTGAAAATGCACGGTATTTACCCATAATAGCTGCCAAATGTGTATATCCATATTGAGACATTTTTCAAAAGTACACAAGGGACTGTAAGAGAATCATCAACTGCCTGCCACACAGGCACAGTAAATCTATCCCTTATTCAAATCCCTGCTCCAATAAAATAAAGAATTATAATGGTGCATTTGCACTTATACAGCACCTTTTGTCTGAGATTGTCAGGTGTTTTTCACTGAACCTCAGTTTGTGCCTCAGTTTCCCCATCTGTAACAGAGATAATACTATCTGCCCACCTGATTGGGGAGTTGTGAAGATCCAATCCATTAATCTCTGACTGTGCCTCTGTGCCCCATGTTACATATGGAGATAATACTACCTACCTACCTCACTGGAGAATTGTGACTATCCAATGTAATAATGTTGGTAAAATGCTTTGAGATCCTCAGATGAAAAGCAGTGGAGAAGGGCAAAATATAATTACCGAGATGTTTCAGGTTAATTCCATAGGAACTATTTACCTACATTAGCCTTAGTGACAGAAGAGGGCTCTTAAAAGCCAGATATACACAATGCAGAACGCAGCCATGGCTGGTAGGAAGTACTGATCTAATCTAACTTGGGCTCTGTGACATTCTGAGTTTAAAAAAACAGAGTAAAGTACTGTGATTCAATCCATCCTAAAAGACAGAAGAGCTCGAGTTTATGGAAGTCCTAAGGATTTGTATCTTTTTTGTCAAGCTAGCACATTGGGAAATGTTGGATAAGCTGGATGCAGGGATGTAGTATATAGTTTATTTACAGTCATAGCTCACAATCAGTGTGAGACTGCAGACAGCCCTGATATGTGCTACCTGACACAAAGCCTCCCAGAAGAGAAGAAGAAGAGTGACTGCTTCAGGGATATGGTTAACTCCAGACTGAGTTTAGAGGCATAAAAGAAACAAATTAGTAATTATATCTTAGCTATTATGCAAAGGCACCAGTAGGAAATTTCCAGTAAGGAATACCCTTTCAGAATAGCTTCATTACTGCATGCATTTATAATGTGCCCATCACCATGCTGTCTGGGTACACATTGTGAGTTTAGATTAGGAGCAAACAGCATATTCTCAAAAACAAGGACTTAATACTCCGTGATGCCAACGGCAGCAGCCAAACTAACTGCTCTGAGAGGAGCAGAGATGTAGCATGCCAGGGGATTCTGAAATGTACGTTAGCAGAAAACTGGAACAAAGAGGTTCATCTTACATTCTGGTCTAAGATTGTAGTTTTTTAACAAATTTGTAAGCAGGTCATAACATGGCTGAATTCTGCCTTTCTCCCTCGCCAGTTCAGATATACACACAATGTGACTCCTAATGTCATGCCTGTGCTGTGTTATTAGGGGGTCTTTAACATGAATGTTAGTCTATGCCAGGCTTTTAACACGTCTTCTGTTGCTATGGATGGGGACAGCAGGCTGTGTTTGTGTGACTGAGATTAGCAGGCAAGTAGAACTAGCTTTTCAGGGGGAACGACATATCAAAGTGCATGGTGCTAGGTAAAAATGGACCCGCAGCCTTTATCTGATTCCAGCAGTAAGGTAGCATGGGATAGCTGCCCAGATTTCCCCAGAATGCACTGACACAAACCTAGCTGTGCTATGTGTTTATTGTGAATTGGTTGTTTAGGCCAACAAATGGATGTTCTGGGGAAAAAAAGTATGTGCCCATGCCAATCACGTTATGTGTAACTGTGTCAGAGCCTTCTTACACCAAACATGGCTCTATCTGCAGTTTAGGCAAAGCTTTAAAACAGCGAGGCTCAGACATGCCTCTGGAACTTGCTCCTGCCTGATGTAAGGGCCTGCCAGTGAGAATGTCCTGCCCTGCAGCAACAGCTTCATTATCTCATCCTCACTGGACTATTTCAAGAATTCAACATGTTATCCATAACAGCACAGTTCACACAGAATCAGTGGAGGAGGGAGAAAGGAGGGTTAGCAAGAACTTTCTGCTTAAGGGAGTGAAAAAGCAGGCTGTCCTAAGCTCTTCATCTACTCTCCTACGTTTAATAAGGGCAAAACCATTTATCTTCCCTCACATAAATGGGACAGATATGGTATCTCTCCTCAGGGCACTGAAACCCACAAGGGAAGGCTAGATTAGGCCTGCAGGACTGATGCAACCTCCTGTGATGCATTACTTCATGGAGCAGTAAGCTAGCAACATGTTTTGTTTCAAAATATTTTCTATACGGTATATCTCACACACACGAACACACAAAAAACCCAGTAATTACAGAGAGATTTGTGCTGACATTTTTGTGCTGCTGCCTCCTCTTTAGATGTAAGTACTGTGTCAGGCATTTCACAAATGGCATCCCTTGCTGCAAACATGCACTATGGCTGAATGTTAAGGATTGGCAGGATAGTAGCAAAAAGGATAATACAGCACAGGACAAGACGTGTAATAGCATTTAATATATAGAAACAGATCCTTTTTATTTTAATGCTAGTTAAGTTCCCTTTTTTTTTTTTTTTTTTTTGGCCACTTCATTGCTTGCTATCATTCCTTATTTGAAGGACAGCTCTGTACTAGTTTCCATACAGACAGCATATTGTTCCACATGTTCTATGGTTCCTGAATCACACTAATTTGTATTATTACATTTTTAATTTAATGATTGATATGTTGGCTTTGAAAGCTGACTGTCAGAATAATTCATATAGTAATAAAAAAAGCGTATGTCAGTTTTATTAATGCATCCTTAAAGAATAATGAAACCTTCAGCCTTGCTCTAATGAATTCTGGTGAAACGTTTATGAATGATGCTCTTCATAGGTGTCTATTCCTCAGTTGGTGAAGGAGAAAGAAAATCAGACCAAAAAAAGTGCAAATCCCAAATGATAAACGGGAAGCATTTTCTAAACTGATCCTCAGCTATTAAGTTCTCATATGAGAAATGTCAGCTTCAAACTTCCATTTGTTCCCTCCCACCACCCCAGTGCAGGATCATTAGGTTTTTTTCTTGCTTTTTAAAATGCATGGGCATAGTTACTTCAGGCTTTCTACATTCGTAGAGAAGCATGCCTGACTTCTAATACTGTAAGGGCAAGATGTATGGACACAGGACCAAATCCTGAAGCCCTAATTCAGGCACATTCTAGTTGTTTTCAATGGGTGCTTTCCCCAAGAAAGAAATTTTACCTCTACGCCACATCCATGGGTACCACAGAACTCACAAAAAAGTGGAAATAGTATGGTTCATATGAAAAAGAGATTTTTCAGGACCCATCTGCAAAGAATGTACATATTCTATTCATAGGAGCCCCTGCATGGGGAGTGCAAGGTGCTTTTGTGGGAGGAGCATGTATGACCCCAGGGAGAGCCAAGGAATGAGTTGCATTATGTTTGCCACTCTGTAGGTCCTTCTGTCATTCCTTGCCATGAAGGATGGTGTAGCACAGTCCTGAGGCTGCAACTATAGTCACTCCACAGCTGCTGTGGAGCTGTGCTAACTAAGGGGTGAAGAATGAAACACCTGGATCTCCCCAGTGCTCACCTGACATACTATGACCAGGCACCAAGGTTTGGACTGTACACCTCTCCCCCCAGAATGGCCCTGACCTAGTGAGACATAATTGAAGCCGTTAATAATTTTGTGCAAAATTCTCCAAATAAAAATTGTACATTTCACACAGCTGTTGCTGTGTATGTCCGCTGGGAGGGTCTGGGCTCTGGCTGTGACCTGCTATGTGATCCTGAGCAAGTCATTTTACTTTCCATCTGCTTAATACAGATAATACGCAGACACCCAAGATCTGCAAAATATAGAGCTGCAGTAAATTCAGACATGTCAATATTTTTTTTGTCCTGAAAAACTAAAATATCAAATTTTGTCACAGAACAAAAAGTGCCAAAATCCTTTGATATGGTAATGTGAAATGTTTAATTTCTGCATTTTCAATCAAAACAAAACACTTAGACATTATCAAACCAAAAAATTTTGTTTCGGTTTGTTGAACTTACCCAAAATACGTTGCTTCAAGTCAGATCAATATTAAACTGCATTTCCTATTGTGGTGCATTGCCTCATGGGAGTTGTAGATTGGGATTCCTGATGCCCTCATTCTCTCTTACAGCCCAAGCACACTGGCTGGGCTCCATCTTCCATGATGTATCTGCATCCATTCATTATTATGATTTTTTGTATTGCCTTAGCACCTAGAAGCCTTAGGTATAGACCAGGACCCCATTCTACAAGATACTATATATGATTCCTATGACGCACCATGCTACTCTGTCAGAGGGCAGACTATGTTGCATCAGGGGAGATATAGCCCCCCCCATAATCCAGCCCATTGGGAAGTATGGAGCCCAAACTACAACTCCCATGAGGCAATATACCAAAATAAGGAAATGCAGTTTCACGTTGAATTGATTCCAAACTGAATTATTTTGATTCAGGTTGAACTAAAAATGGGAAAATGAAAAATTTTGATTTCATGGAAACTGTATTTTCCACAGAAAAATCATTTCAACAAAAAATTCCTGACCAGTTTCAGTAAAGTGCTTTAGCATTTTGGATTTTGGTCTTGGCTAGAATTAGGAGTTAGAGATGCAAGCGTAGAACTAACAATCATGGGATAAATAAATTTTCAGACACCCCAGAAAAGAGATGATTTAGGTTCCATTTGCATTTTAGGTGCTGGTTCAGGTCAGTTCTTATTTTATCTGAGCCCATTTCTAATATGAACCTCCTAGTATTGGTCCAGAACCACACCCTGGAACTTGATGAGTGTTTGAAATTTTAACCAAGGCCTGGATCCTAGTTGTATAGTTGGTTGCTATTTTTATAATGTATTCAAGTCACTCTCCTGGATCCTAACACCCTCCAGACCCAAACAAGTTTTATGGCTTGAGCCTATTTCTGCTCACTTTCCCCCAATCGTAGAATCATAGAATGTAGGACTGGCAGGGACCTTGAGAGGTCTAAGATAGGACTAAGTATTATCTAAACCATCCTAAGACAATCCAACCTGTTCTTAAAAACCTCTAATGACAGAGATTCCACAACCTCCCTAGGTAATTTGTTCCAGCCCTTGCTGCAATTTAAGCCCATTACTTCTTGTCTTGTCCTCAGAGGGCAAGGAGAACAATTTATCACCCTCCTCTTTATAACAACCTTTTGTGAACTTGAAGTCTGTTATCATGACCCCCTCAGTCTTCTCTTCTCCAGACTAAACAAACCCAGTTTTTTAAAATCTTTCCTCACAGATCATGTTTTCTTGACCTTTTTATCACTTTTGTTGCTCTCCTCTGTACTGTCTCCAATTTGTCCACATCTTTCCCAAGTGGTGCCCAAAACTAGACAATACTCCAGCTAAGGCCTTATCAGTGCTGAATAGAGTGGAATAATTATTTCTCCTGTCATGCTTACCTTACCCAGGCTAATACATCCCAGAATGATGCTCGCTTTTTTTGCAATAGTAATACATTGTTGACTCATATTTAGTTTGGGGGTCCACAGACTATAGCTATGATTTCCAGAGGGGTCCACACCTCCATTCAAAATTTACCTCTATGCCATTCAAAATTTTAGGGGTCCACAAATGAAAAGAGGTTGAAAACCAATGCTCTATGCCATTATCCAAATAATTGTGAAGATATTGAATAGAACACCCAGGACACACATCTGTGAGGCCACCAGTCTTTGAAAACTCAACATCTCATGGTTTGTTTGTTTTTTTTTAAACACCTGGAGCTAGAGCTAGAGGTGTGATTCCCAGCTCAGATAGACATAATCATGATAGCTCTTATCAAGCTTGTGTGCTAAAACTAGTAATGTAGCTGCAGTAGCATGGCCTGTGGTGAGCAGTGACCTGGGCTAGCCTCCCTGAGTACAAATCCACCTGGACCCCATGGGTTTGTACTCGGAAAGACTAGCTCATACTGCCACTCGCCTCTGCCTATGCTACCTCATCTACCCTACTATTTTTATCACAATAGCTCAATAAGAGCTAATGCAGGGATGTCTACTTAAGCTGGGAATCACACCTCTAGCTCCAAACACAGACATGTCCTAAAAATTGCCTGACTCAGACAAGTGGAGAATGATGTTCTCATTCTGCTGTTCCTGGCCATCAAATGAGAGGAAAACAGAACTGAGGCATTAAATTAAATCATCAAGTGATTACATTAAAGAAAATGATTGTCTTGTTATGGAAACCATTAAAACAAAAATTGCTATGTAAATA
This sequence comes from Emydura macquarii macquarii, assembly GCF_026122565.2. Lineage (NCBI taxonomy): Eukaryota > Metazoa > Chordata > Testudines > Chelidae > Emydura > Emydura macquarii. The sequence continues at coordinate 33,078,767 of NW_027131390.1, read as the reverse complement.
CAGTCACATCATTTAAAAAAAAAAAAAAAAAAAAAAAAAACCAAAACAATCCAATGTAACATTAGCATGTTATGCAACTTTAGAAATAAATACTTTACTGCTTTCCTTGGCTATGTTTGCAAAGTGCTTTAAATATAAAGAAAAAAAAATGAGAGGAATATAAACTAAAAAGAAAGATGTGACAAAACAGGGAAGAAGAAATGCATTTTCAAAAGTGACTGTTGATTTAGCGTTCCCAGCTTGAGACACTGTAAGACATCGTAAGGCCTGACTTTCAGAGGGTGGAGGCCCAGCACTTCTGGAAAATCAGGCCTCTTTAAGGTCTCTCAGGTTTAGCACCCAAAATTATTAGTCACTTTTTAAAATTTACAAAAGGAGGCACAATTGTCATCCTAATGAAGTTAATGGCAAAACTGCCGCTGACTTCAATGACAGCAGGATTTGGCCCCGAAAGGACTTCACAGGAAGAATGCTATGGGGCACACTTTAACCAAAGATAACTTGTTTCAATGCAAACAAATTCCAACAAAAACACTGAAATTTCCTCAAAATAATAACTGATCCAGAAGGCTTACATATTCTGGCCCAGATCTTCAGCTGTGGGTAAGGAATTATAAGAAAAGCGCAGAAAAATGGGGTTCAAAGATGATATAAAGCTACATTTGAGCTCCCCAGATTCTAGGCCAACTATGTGCCAGGTTTCCCCCTGGCTTAGTTTGTTCTCATTTAGACTAGCTGTCATTGGCTATTCTGGCTCTTCACCACTGGAGGATCCCCCTACAATAAAATGAGTCTACTATAGCCAGCACTGTTGGCTTTCTGGCGCCACTGCAGCACAGCATCAAATCCAGAAAAGCAATTTTGCTCCTTTTAAGACCATGTAAACATACATGAAGAAAAAAAAGGTCACATATCTATATGTAAATGCATGCCATGCAAGATTAAAGATCTGCAAGGCCAGATCCTGCCAGGTGCTGAGTTCCTCTTGGTATTAATGGCATTTATGGGCATTGACCACTATGCAGGATTGGGGCCTATTGTGCAAAATGCCAGTGGAAAATCTACAGTGCATTTTCTCAAAATTATTTAGCACAGGTATTACTTTCAGGGACCTCGAGAGGTCATCTAGTCCAGCCTCCTGCACTGAGGCAGATCATCCTTAACAAGGTGTTTTTCCAACCTGTTCTTAAAAACCTCCAGTGATGGGTATTGCACAACCTCTTCTGGAAACCTAGCCCAGTGTTTTACTATCCTCAGAGTTAGAAAGTTTTCCCTAATATCTAACCTAAACCTCCCTTGCTGCAGATAAAGACCATTACTTCTTGTCATACCTTCAGAGGACATGGAGAACAATTGATCACTGTCCTCTTTATAACATCCCTTAACATAGTTGAAGACTGTTATCCGGTTCCCCCCTCAGTCTTCTTTTCTCAAGACTAAAGTTGCCCAATATTTGTAACCTTTTCTCACAGGTCAGGTTTTCTAAACATTTTATCTTTTTTGTTGCTCTCCTCTGGACTCTCTCCAATTTATCCACATTTTTCCTAAAGTGTGGGCCCCATCACAATGCATCAAAACTGCAGAAATATTGGGTTAAATGCATTGTACTCCTGCCAGCTAAAAAGCATGGGATGCAAGTGGTGCAGTCAGTGTGGTCTTGCTGGCTCTTACAGTCTTCTTGGGATATTTCAGGCAGGAGTTGTACACAACCGCAATATGGACCTGATCCAAAGCCCAATGTAGTCAACTGAAAGATTCATTGACCTCATTGGGATCTGGAGCAGGACTTAAGGCTTTGCAAATTCACATAGAACAATGCTTGCATCCACCTTATTTTTCAGGGGATAGCACTATATCTATCACCAAGCAGAGTGACCTCCACAGTCTACCTACATGGTGGGTGAGTAGCTGTCATGAAAAATATATGGAATACCAATTGACACAAACTGCTACAAGTTCTTTTTTACATTGTATGTTTTCCTTTCTTTATGCAGTGTATTGGATTCGGTATCTCCATTTCCGTGCAATGAAGAAGAGGTACACTAGGTGCCAAAGATTTAACATCACACAGAAATTTCAGCTGGGAATAGATGATTTTTAACCATCAGAGTAGTGAGATTTCAGAACAGCCTTCCAATAGGACTAGAGGGGGGAAAAACATCTAATCTGTTCTAAAATGGAGCGTGATAATTATATGATGGGGATTATATAACGTGGTTGCGTGCGATAGTAAGGGACTCAAGTTGATGAACCAGGAAGTCCTTTCCAGTGTGATGTTCTTATGTAGAAGCTTTAGACTTATCTCTGTATTCAAAAGTTCAGTGGTAGGCACAAAATCCTGACTTTGGGCACTATCATACATATAAATAATCAAATAATGGTAGGTAATACTTGTATCAGAACAGTAGTCTCAGTAATTAGATCAGTAACCCATAACAACACTTTTAGAGCCAACATTTTTTAACTTAAAAACCACTGTCCATTTTAGTGGCCCTAAAAGCTGTTTGATTGAGAGCCCTGAATTCAGATAGTCTGTTTACCTGCAGAACAGGTATTACATATGGGGTGCCAGTGTAAACTTCCCGACATCTAGGTGTGCGAGATGAGTTCACCATTGACCATTCACTCTCTCTTTGGTTTTGATTGTCAATTAGTACCAATTAAATTGGTGGTTTTGTGGAAGGGATACATCCACTAGCAACTGGACTGACAACTCATTGCACACAGGGTCAAACAGCTATTATGTAACTTAAATGTCTGTGAATCTGGGCATGATTACAAATAGCATTCTAGAAGTGAAAGGTTTCATATCGCATTACCAATCCTCCGGGCCAGTCACTCACCCAGGAATGATTTATTTCTTTCCCCACCCTTATGTCTCATATATAGGACTGAACCTGGCTGCAAACCAGCACCCCATCCACTTATTTGATCTGTACTGAAGAACAAAATGAGTCTGATTCTCCTTTCACTTAAATCAGTTTCACACCAGCCTGACTCTATTGACTTGAAAGGCAGTTCATTCTAATTTACACCAATGAGAGAAGAGCTTCAGTGTGAAATGCCTTAGTAGATATGCAGTTTGATGCACAGACAAAAAGAGAAGAACTCTAGGATTTGTACACACATTTTGAACACAATCAGCAGTTTTTCTCTCTGCATCCAGCACTTTCTCTCCAATAACCTGCATGAAGGACAATGAAAGGGGAAAAATCAAACCTTATATATTCGTGTTCATTTTTAATTCTGATGGAATTTATCTACTCCCTGTAAAAGAGGCAAGTCACATCATATCATGTTATCCACAGTGTATGTATCTTATCTTCATACAGCAATTCTTTTCTTCAAGAAGACAAAGGACTAAGGAAAAAAAGAACCAGACAGATCCAGCACTACAATTATTTTTCTCTATGTGCTGCAGTAGAATTAAGATGAATCCAGAGCCACTGTGGCATGCCAAAGATACATTTTGGTAGCAGCAAACTGTCACATTTCAGGAAACATGTGCTAAACTTTGCTGTTTTTCAGCCGAAGCACAGCTACAAGCCCAACAATAAAACAAATATGAGAATAGAGATGGATGTACAACTCTGAATGTATAAAGAGACACTCTGTGAATTTCATGGCTTTGAGGAGCTCAAACAAAAGAGAAAAAACAGTTCCAAATTCCTAGAACTGTTTTGCAACACCATGAGGCAGAATTGTTTTAACAATAACAGGATCTATACACCACAGGAGCCTCACTGGGCCTGTACTTTTCAGCTTCTAAAACTTTTTGTGAACATGCAAGTTTAAGGCTGATGCAAGTTTGTTTCCTATTGTTTCCTATTGGCTTGCATGGTTGAATTTACAGTGACTGGTTATAATGGGGAGTATCATCTTGTAAGCTCGGGGAAATAAACCAAGAGGGAGATTTACTTTTGTGACATGTACTTCTGTGGAGAGAAAACAGACTAACTAAAACAGTACAAATAAGGCTGAACTAGAAGAACATGAAATATGAATATACTTTTATTTTCCTCTTTTCTCAGTCAACCTGCAGCTTTTTCTTTCCGGAAACAATCTTCTAAAGATCTAAGAATATTTCCCTAGTTAAGATAACTGCTATTATTATGGAAAGTGAGAAATGACTGTTGAAATAATAAACAAAATCAAGTTGAATCCCTTACTGCCAACCCTGTTCTATATAGGGACTTTGCTACTATTATGCCAGGCAAGCAGAATAAATAATTAAAAAAAAATAATTAAAAATGTTAATAATTAACAATCCCAAAGCACCATGTCTTATGCACGGTACATTCTCCAGACAACAACAGGATTCTTTTTATTCCAGAGTGCAAGTCCCAACGTCCAAGCCAAGAGAGACTAGAAATTCAGAGTACAGGACATTTATTGTATTTGATGGGAGAATAGGCCTGAGCAAGGCAAATCCCACAGTCAAATAGAACTCTGTGGAATCATGAAAATGTTACAGCCAAGTTTAATTCTGAAAAGTGACTTTGGAGAAATGGCACCTACTTACTGAACAGATCTGCTTCCTGTGTATATTCAGAGACAAAGCCATATCTGATTAGTTTAAAGACAAAAGTAAGTTCCCTACTTTTTGCTCCTCTTATCTCTGCAGAGACAATACATGTAGGGGAGAGGGAACTGGACTCCATTCTCATCAACACAATAATTAACGAATATATGGAGCTGCTGGAAGTTCTTCATGAAAATTTTCATCATTTGTAAGGCCAAAATCTACTGATGTGACATATGCAACACTAATGGCATTAAGCCGCAATCAAATGCAGCCTCCTCTGAGGTGATATATATGGTAACTGTTTTGCACCACTCTCACATACAGTAGTGTTTAGGAAGGAAAGTGATTATTTTTCTAATTGAGACTTCAGGGGACTTTGGTAGGTACAATATAACCAGGGGATTTGGCCATGATAATGGGTTTAATATTGTTACTGTTTTTAAAAGTTCATGGGACCTTTTAGAGCTGAAAGTCAATTCAATCAACAGGAATGGCTGGTGCTCAGCACAGTTTGGGCTCAGGTCTGTGAGGCCAGATTTTTAAGTGCTCAGTACTCACAACTGGGGCTGGATTTTCAAAAGAGTTCATGTCCTAGCAACTCCCATTGTGCTTCCTATGGCCAGATTTTTAAAGGAATTCTGCACCCAACATGCACAACTTTTGAAAATCTGACTCTCCCGCTGTGGGTGTGTCAAGACCTTCTGAAGAGTCCAGCCTCCATTACCTCAGTAGTTGAGTGGACCTTGACTTTACATCTGATCCTCACACAGCTCCTTATTCCTTCCTCATTCAAGGCAGAAATCCCAATGGCTTTAGTGGAAGTTTTGCTTGCATAAAAACTTATGATCTGGACCATGGTGGTTAAGTTATTCCACAATAATTGTTTTATGGCAATTACATAACCTCGCTGGCTATCTTTTAAAAGCCTACTAAATTTCAGCACAGAGGCTACAAAATGCACATCAACACAAAATCGAGTACTTCAGTATTACCTCTTGTTTTTTAAAGTAGTAATCTTAGAAATATTCAAAAAGTTTATTTATATCCATTGACAAGGCTTGTACTTTAGTGCAGTGTCAGTGCTTACTGGAGCTTTAACACCTGAGTTCAGGCATTCAGCTAGATGCTGTGTGGCACTGGAGCAGAAGACTTTTCCATGTGAGATGACAGATGAGACAAAGTACTTTTTTTTATAAATCTGAGTGCAGTAAATATTCACTATAAATAATCCCAGTGGTCTTTTATTCTGCATTCAGGGGATTTTCTTGGTATTCACTGCATTCTTCTCAGAGCCTTTTTATTTCTGTTTAACCAGCTTTTAAAGCCTGAAGATTTTCAAGTAAGTGGGCCCTATTATATCTTTTTTTAGTGAACACTTACTGGATCCCTGAGGAGTTTCAATTTTTCCTCCTCTCCTCTCCTTCTAACCTCCATTACAGGCACCATATTCCCCACCACAAAGGATTCAACAGGACTCCCTATTGCAACTGTCAGTGCTGTTTCCTAACTGACCAAAGAGGGGCCTCTTCATCAACATGAAGCTTTCCATTTGTCTCCAGGAACTGAGCATGCGATCTCTGAATAGTTCACAGCATCTGTGACCTGAGTTGGAAACTGGTATCAGGGGAATCAAAGTGAGGTTTCTCTCCTGGCAGTGCAGGGCACTGTGACAAATCTGACTATTAAGAGCTAAATTCTGTCTTTTTACACTCATTCCTTCCCACATTTCAATGGGGCAGCATAGTGATGGGCATGCATGAAACTAGAATGTGCTCCTAAGTTATTTATAGCTATACATTTTTAGCCTCTTCATTACATATTAATGATTTTGAACATTGTGTTTTATTGATTTAAAAACACAGCCAGGATGACGGAAAATAGAACTTCTGTAACTAATTCATAATGCTCTTTTCTGGTTTACTCATTAGATGAAAGTGATTCAGCACGTGGCATTCTTATGTTTGAGCTAGCACCAATAATCTCATATGGTGTTAGGGGGAAGTGGGATGTTTTTAGTAGAGACGTATACTCTAGACCCTGATTATTCATAGTCATTTAAATAATCCTACTCGCAAAAGTCAGGTAGTCAATGCTGGCATCCTAGACAAACTCCAACCTGAGTATTAGCATTGTGTCTCCTTACAATTCCCCTGCAATTTCAGTTGTGAACTTATTCTTTTCTATCCACTGAAAACAGTTAAGATGTAATCTTGATCCACAGTGGTGGTTGTATTTCACCCCACAGGTGGCTGCATTTCAGCTGTTGAGTGAAAGACTGCTGTGTAGACTAAATTGGATTGGAATTCCTGAAGTCCTAACTTGAAAACTCAGTAGGACAGGGAATAAATTGTATTTTTTACCATTCACATATATACAGATGCAGTGCTACTGTATATAAATTATATTACTATTAATATATTGTGTCACTATGCGTTAGGACTCAATGGGATAAGAGTCTCCAAGTGTTATGGGTCTGACTCCAAGTGCATTATGCAGGCCAACTGTGTAAATTAGGTGTGCAAACACACATACCTATTTGGGTATCTAAACTTTAGAAAAATTGTACCCTAAATATCTTCACATCTCAGATACTACCAAAATGAAGGACATACAAGTACAAAGATAGAAATGTTCTTAGCCTCCTTATAAAAAGGTACTGTACATCTCACTTGTTAACATGGGAAACGGTTCAATAAATGGCTCAAATAGAATAAATAATTAAAAAAAAAAAACCAAAAAACACGGTTTTCAGGAACTTGAAAAAATAAACCAACTAAGCATCTGAAGCCAGGCAGTTATGAGGAGATGATTTTAGGTCACAGCCTGGTTTTACTTCTGACTGAATCAACCTAATGTTAAAGAGAAACTACTGATGAGCCTAACTGATCTGGCAATGCATAGTAGCAAGCAATCTTTCAGAATGAGCAAATAGCTCTTTGTAAACAGCAAGACTGTTCCAAGGAGAAGACCAAACTGGGAACAACCATGAATAACTGAAGTCTGTGGCCCATTTGCCTCATGTATGTCTCAATCTGGACTGCATTCAGATGCCCTTTAATGTTCTTAACTAAACATACATTCTTCCCAACACACATTCTTAACTGACATAGGTGATGCATGTATCTTGGCCACTGTAATCGGACATCCATTCCAATTCAGGGAGTATACTTAGGGGGAGAAACAGATTTCCTAGACATGCCAGGCACATTCCATTAAAATCCTGCTGCAAATTTATATACACTAAAAACAGTCTGATTGTAAGAGCCAGCACTAGTAGGAGTTATTTTGAAATGATTGCTTTAAAGAGAAATGCTGCTATTTTCCTGTCTCTATTATTTTAACATGTACACAGTATGAACAGGGAATATTTGGGTTGTGATGCTCCCATGGTGGAGAAAGCAGTGGCCCAAGTTTTCAAATCCAAAAAAGCATCTGGGGTTTTTATTCCTTTCCTGACAAATCTGTTGTAGTGTGTGTTATCCAAAAATGGCTCCAACTCACTCTGATATAGATGGGGTACTAAGCAGGGTGAATCAGGAGGGAGCTGATATGGATAGTAGTCCCAGTTCACTGCACATGCATATGTCAGCCAGCATTCCAGCTCTGACGGTTTTTGTAGCTATTCTGTATTTTCATAGGACATCACACTGGGTCTTGCAGGAAGGCAAAGTGCAAATCATATGTCCAGTCCACTCCAGTCCAGTTCAAATCTGAGCAAGGCAGGAAAGGCTTTTAATGAGCCAGGATTAATTTTAGTTTGACTGTTCCGGCTGTTCACCAAAGACATAAACTCCTCCCTTCTCAGCACTCTTGCGGCAGCAGGTTGAGGAGAAGGTAAAGAAGTAAGATTCATAAGCATATGGCTGCTAACATTAGCTGACACCAGGATCACCATCAACATATCATCCTCCCAGTTGCATCCTCCCACAGTCAAACAAAATATGATCATCTGCTACTATTGTCTCTGAAAAGAAAATCTATCACTATCCTCATCCACTCAGCAGTCTGGAGTGGATGTGGGGGAGGGGATGGAGTCCCCAGGGTGGGTGCTGATATAAGTATTACTACTTAGCGCTCAAAAAAGGCTTTCCATACATAGATCTCAAATCATTTTACTAATGGGAGTAAATGCTATTACCTCCAGTTTGCAGATGGGAAAACTGAGGCACAGCAGGGAAGAGGTTTGTCTAAGGCCATACAGCAGTTCAGAGGCAGAGCCTTGAATGGGGAGATGAGTAGGTGGGCTGCAGTGAGTTCTGATATATAAGGTACTTAAAATCATCTATATTAGTTTGCCTCCCTCTCTCATTGCTCTTTATATGGCACTTGTCTTGTAAATTCTCTAAAACAGGACCATGCTTTCCTGTTTATATATGCAGCATCTCGCACAAGACAGCCCAAATACTGACTAGGCCTCTAGCACAACTACAATATCAATCCTAAATAATAATAATACTTCATCTTCTTCTACAGTCTGAGCATTAAAGATGGGCCACCGAGACCAGCGTTACGTTTTGCAAATCCTCACTGTTAAATGTTCTGGCTTTGCAATCCCAAATTAAGCTGGGGTGCTCTGGATCTACATTACATCCTAAGCAACAAGATTTGCTGCTTTCCTTCCCCAGAAAATGTATTTAGGCCCCATTAACATTTTGATATCACCCCATTCTTCCAATTCAGGCTGCTGATCTAAATAGAATCATTAGAGATTTGTCCATCAGTCACTTAAACTTAGTGTTGCCCTGAACTTGTCACCGCCAACTTTCCCCTTTCCTCGCAGTTAATCATGCTAAACAAGCTCCCTGGAGCTCATGATGCTTCTGTCACTTGCCCTGTGCATTTCCTCTGCATCAGAGCCTGAATGCTCCCATTAAGTTTATTCTGAAGAGAGACAAAGAGAGGGAATGATGAGGGATATCCCCAAACTGCATTTGAGATTGCCATTAAATAAAGATTTCTCGGCCATGGGATGGAGGAAACAGGATTAAGAAATAAAATAACTCTTCATATTGTCCTTCCTGGACTTCTAGAAAGAGAACATTCCATTATTTTTATTGTATACAATTCCCAATAACAAAGATAAAGTTGCAAAGCAATGGCACAAGAACGTATATATAATATGGACTATAGCAGAGACATCTTAAATCTATTTAAAAAAGCTTTACCAACAAAATCCATGCTTTCCAGGGAAGGGTTAATAATGAGACAATATAATCTAGTGGTAACACTTATATAGTTTGTCATGTCAAGATCTCTGTGAACTGAAATGAAATACACTAGTCTGAGAATGGCATTGGGACCTAGGAACTCATATGTTATAATCCTGACTCTGAAATCTATCTATTCAGGTTCTTATAGTGGTGCCCATCAGCACAGTAACTGAGTACCTGCTCACTGACAGGTCTTAGACAAGTCATCTCCTCTCCCTGTGTCTCCATTTTCCCATCTGTAAAAGGAGAAAAGCAATATTACACTGAGGTTAGGCGGGTGATGTGAGAACGAAGATTGCACATGATTGTAAAGATACATGGGCTAGATCCTTTGCTGGTATAAATCAGCATAGCTCCACTACATGGGTCAGATCCTTAACTGTGCTAATTTACACCTGTGAAGATCTGGCCCATGAAATGCCAAATAAAGTATTATTATGGAGTGGCCACCCTTAAAAACTGTCAAGTTTGCCATAGAGAACAAGATACACTTAGCTCAGTATCTGCAGCATTCCCTTCACGTATTATAGAGACTATTGTGCTAAAATTAGGATATAAAACAATTAACACATTTCTCAATGTCACCATTTTAGGAAGTATCTTTGCAACTCATTTAGCAAAATACTTATTTCTGGGAGTGGGGCAAAGCTCGTTTGGCCTAATTTTGCTCAGTGTTCTACTGGTGTAAATCTAGTGTAAAGAAGAGCAAACCTGTAATCCCCGTTAGCACATCACTACTCAGGCACCATCTAGAACTGCAGAGCTCCTAAATCGGCCAATCTGAGAACTGGTAGCCGACATAGGAACGCGGCATCTGCTTTTGACACTTTCACTAGATAGCCCTATTTCAAGAACAGGAAGACCTGCTTCTAAGTTAGCTGCTGAAAGGAAAAAACATGTGATTATTTGCAAGTAACTGTACTGGTGTTTGGCACATATACGTATTGCCATCACTAGAATCTGATGGGTGGAGGATTTCGGCACCCTGAAAAAAGCAGTAGTGATAGAACTGAACAATAGCCTTTCTCATCTCCTTTCTCTGAACAAAGTACTGAGACCAAAATCAGGAGCTTTAGTAGCGCCAAGAAGAATTAATACGCTTCCAGCAGGTGGTGCCATCAGTTTGCATGCAAAACATTGTTTACCAGTTATGGCACAGGGTGGGATGTGCAGATGATTCAGAACTGGAGTGGGTGGCATTTATGGGGATTTTCTCATGATCTCTGAGCATGCTGTGGAAGCAGTTTATTGGTGCCAGTGAACTCATTCTCTTTGTGTGTACAACTGTGGGTAAATCAGAAAGCTATTTCACTCCCTCTCGTAAATAATCCTCCTGTGCAACAGGCTCAGTGCTTGAGCAAGTCAGAACGCCCCTGTCCCTCTCAAGGAAAAGGAAAAATCAGGACTGCCAGCAAATGCAAAATCAAACCTCTGTGTACCACTAACAAACAGCTGTATGAATTCCACTTCTCATGATGCTTCATCACATACCACATGCCAGTCACTGTAATTAGAGTGAGTTAGAAGGAAAACTCACTGTCAATTTAGGAAACATACAGTAATATGAATAAATAAAATATACTGCTTTCCTGTGCTCTCGTCTCTTCTAATTCCTATTTCTTTCTACACATAACAACAGTAGTACTGAATTCTGATGAAGCAATGTTTGGTTCAACCTCAGGCATTTTGTGAAGGGACAGCAGTTAATTGATGCTAAAATGCAGCACTTAACAGCACTGACTTTCCTAGCAGGGAGATGGCTGACTAAATAGCCAAGTATGGGGTAACTGACAATTTTTAACCTATGATTTACTAGCATGGTTTATTTGGCTTTCCTCATTACAGCCCCAGTTCAGCAACTCTAACTCTAAGCCACTGTAAAGTCCACTGAAATCAAATGGACTACTCATGTGCTTAAAGTTAAATACGTGCTTAAGTGCTAAACCAGGATCTAGAAGACTTCTATTTCTGCTGTGAAATCAACTGCTATGGACAGGCCTGGACCGTGAGGAAATATAGTAATGAACAGTAACACAAGGAGGATGACAATTCATGGCTCTCCTATCAATAATATGAAACAGCAGCAGTTGAAGTGTATCATGTGATAAAACAAAGGCAGGGTAATGCATATACTAATTTATTTTTGCCCCCCCGATCTGTGCACAGTTCCAGAAAGTTACTGAACTAGTAAGGGAAGAACATGAATTCAACATTTCTCCCTCTCACTCCCTCGATCCAGCAGAGAATTCAGCAGAGTTGATGAAGGTCTGTAAACCTTTAAAGCTTCTATTTTCTGGTGCAACATAGGGTTAAAAAAAATTCTAGCAATGAACCAGGGATTTGTTGAATTAGTTTTTGGTTTTATGTGCAGTAGATGTAGGTTTGACAGAATGCATGAGACAAAACAAGATGGACAGCGTGCCTAGATCTTTCATGTCTACAACTGTCAAACTTGTTAGAGGCTGCTATTTTTAGCTAAATTACAATTTGGATTTGGCATGTTGCTTCAACACAGTTGGAGTCTGCTTCGTCGTCAGTGAACATACTTTGATTTATTGCTCTCTTATTCAGGTCAGGAATTGTAACCTCAAGAGCAGTCAATCCATGGGTCTTAGCTTTCTGGACTAGAGGTGAGCATAGCTTTTAGAATTAGAATTGTTTTATTTTAGGGAAGGGAGAAAAAACATAGACAAGGAGCTCACAATGCTTAAGTAGGTATTCGCTAATTAGCAATAACTAAATTCACCTGGACACTGCTGCAACAGACAACACAATGAAGAATCACGGTGCTTTTATTTCCACTGTGCATATTTAATGGCACTGCAATCTATAGCTGGAGTGCACTCAAGTATAACAACACCTTAAGAGGACATAAAAGGAATGAATGAAAGATGAGAAATTTTAAGAGTAAGTCATCCTTTATCTAAATGGGTACTCTTTCAATTAGGCCACTGTCATTGGGATTGAAACCCCCCAAACAAGCCAGGAACAGCCTGAATTTCAATTTGAAAATAGGAGTAAAGCTCTGAAGCCAGGGTTAACAACTCTTATCCACACGCAGCCTCATTTCAAATGTTACTTCTGCCATCTCTGGATTTTGATCAATGATTTACCAGAGTTTGGAGCATAAGGAGCATCTATTGTGCCCAGAGAAAGAAAATAGATATATAACTGAGGTATTACCCGATAGTCAATTGGAGATCTCAAACATGGCCTCTAAATGCCACTTTTATCTAGAGGAAGGAGGTTGGCAGTCTGCTGTATTTTGTTACACAAGGAATATTAAGGCACCTCAGCATCCAGCACTACCAGCAAAATCAACATAGTTGAAAGCTGCCCTAAAGAGCTGTGCAACAAAAAGAAACTTTTTAGAGTGTTTTTCCCCTATGAACTACAATAATTTGGTGTTGATTAGTGAGACAAGCAGGGCTGAAAAGAATGTGATGATCTCTCTGATAGCCTGACTTTCTGCCCACAATTCCTTTCAGTCTGACAATGGCTCAGCTTTCAAACCCTAATGTTATGCCAGAGCAGACTCAATAAAACAAAAAAATAAACAAAAACAAAGAAGTGGAATCTTCAAAAAAGATTCCCAATGAAAATGTAATAAAACAGTGAAAACCCCAATCCCTCTCCTTCTTTTAAATGCAGACAATTAAGGGCCATTTTGAGCATAATAGCCAAGGGGGGATGACAGAAATCAAACATTTTCAATTGCAGATTAGGTAACATTACTAGAAGAACAACAAAGAATAAAAAGGATTGGTTCTGCATTGATGAACCATAAGGGACAGAAACAAGTGTTGCCATAACATTTTCATTAACTACAGCAAAAGCAAAATGTACATATCAACAGTACACATCCTCTTCTTGCTTAGGGCTCTGATTAAGTTCCCAAAAAAACTTCTCTATGCTCACACATTTTTCTGCTATCACTGAACATGTTAGAGGTGCAGGAAATATATCTTCAGCACATAAGATCTAGAATAGGGATTGAAAAGATAGAGTTCTCTCACACATGGACTATTAAAATGGCTGTGATTAGGGACTTTTTCTGCTTAATTATGGCTAGACCTCTGAAAGAATAACCTCAGTTTTGGTACAGCATTTCTGTGTGCTACACACATGTTTAGGTGACCCAAAGTGGCCTTCTGTGTCTGGAAGTAGCCACTGGAGACTTCTTTCATAGGGAACTCTTCCCCAATGTACAGCTGGCAGAAGGGGTGTGGTCACCTCCCATATAATATGCTCCCCACTTCTGAGGTAAGGTGCCTGTAGATGAGAGAGAGGAGGTGTGGCAGAGCAGGATGAAGCTATGTCTGTCCTCCACTGACCTAAGGGATTTTACACCAGTTGAGTAAGGTATATCTGCTCCTTATTTATTCTCATTATAAGAAAATTCTGTTCTCGCCACCTATATGCAGAGTGGTAAATGCTGAGTTTTTAATAGTGCCCTGCTTGTGTGTACATTTGCATAACAAGCTACCTATATTCATTTGCTTATAACAGAGATAAAATCTTTCTCTGGGCTGAAATTTGTCTCAGCCTCAAAGAAAATGTTTCTCCTCCAAGCTGAAAAACTGGTTTCCTCCCTGGATATGGTAGGGCAGGGCCAAGGTATAACTGAGGGCAGAATTTGTCCATAAACCTGTATTCGGAGAAGAATGAAACCCACTTCACATTCTCTTACAATAGGTTTCAGCAGGCCTCGCCAGTAAGGTCACTTTCCCAAAAATGAATCACATAAGAAATTAAAATGTTAATTTAAAAATGTTGTGGTTTCTCTTTCTCCCACTGAAGTTAATATGAACTATACCACTGACCCCAATGACAGAATGATTGGGTCCTTCATTTCAAATACAATTTGCAACTGATAAAGCTGATTTCTTACTTTGTGTATTTTCAGGCACTAGGGCTGCTTTTTTATAGTACTCTAGCTTTAGAAAAATAAGGCTAGTTATTACTATGATGTGTATGAAACACTCTGTTTCAAACTTCAGAAACAAAATCTTCATTTATATAACATGTGATATTGCCCACCACCTGCACAGGTAATTAAATCAGTGCAGGTACACCTCTGGGCAACCCCAAGAATGACATTGTGAGTATCTGACTTGTACGCACTCCCTACACACGCATACTTCTGTGCCATTGGAATTGACAACAGAGGAACAAACTGCATCTAAAGCTTTCTGATCTCTTCCTGCAAGGCATTATCAGCACAGCTACACCATTTTGATACTCCGTGTCCATACACAGATGACCAGGCTGGAGGAGAGAGAGCGTACAGATTTCTCTTTCCATACTTTCCTGTATATTCTGGGAGGTTGGCGGTGATGCTCTAACAACTGCAGCTTTGCCAACATCTAGCTATGCACTGACTATTCTTTCAGAAGAGAAGGAAAAAATGGGAAGCTTTGCATATTCGGGGGCTTTTCAACATGCAGGTAAAAAAACCCACAAAAAACTACAGAATGTTCAAATCTGTTAATTGCAATTGTGATTGCATGCTTTTATTTATCTGACATTTCTGCAAATCAACTAAGTAAACCAGTCTATGTCAAGGCTGGTGAAAAAGTTTAGTATTAATTTAGGCTTTTAGTGCCAAGCTTTGCTTTCAGTCAGACTGATGTAAAGCTGGAGTAAATTGATAGACATTATTGGATTTACACTGGTGTAAATGACTGCAAAAATTAGCCTTCCATCTGTTCTTTACAGCTTACAATTCAACATATAATTCATACCTCTGATTGTAAGTATTTTCAGACAGAATTAAAGCTGCATACCTGAATCATGCTTAGCACAAAGAGAATGTGTTGGGGGTAACTGTAGTATTTGACTTCTATAAAATCCTTTCCTTCCAAACCAAACATAGTATACAAACAGTACCACTGAAATGCAGCCACCACTAGAAAGAAACTGGCAGTCAACTGGTCTGCATTACACGAATGTGGGAAAAGTGTGTTTATTCAGTTGCAGTTAGGTTCTTATGTTGTGCCTATCATCGTGGTACCAGAGCAAAACACCTAGGACACTTAAAGAGCCACGAAACCTTTATGTCCAGAAAGAGCAGCTAGATGTTGATGGTTCCACCCAGAAGACTCCCACACCGTAAAATGCATAGTAAATAAATGTAACAGTCTCAAAAGGATAAAGGGCTGAGCTAACCAAGCAAGGCTTTGAACATGTATAGTCTAGTATTGATGCTTAGATATCCACTACAAGTTAAGAGGCATGCCTGATGTGTAGAAACAAAATTTTAGCATGTACTAAACGCCACTTAATCCAAACCAAACTTTCTGAAGGTGCTGAAATGTTTAGCTGTTTTGTTTTTCCTCTTTATTTTACATTTTTGTACACTTCTCAACTGCCAAGATCTGCCTGGGAACAGAACAAAAAGAGCTAAAATACCATGAGAAAGGCAATATTTCCAGAAGCCGGAAGCATTAACAGGCTCTCTCAGGAGATCAACATTATGAGACTAACAGCCAACTTCTAAACACGCAAGAGGCTTAGACAAACTAAAGGGAAGTATCTAAATCAAAGCCAAATGTTGAATATTTTGGTGTCCCATCTGTTGTGAGAATTACTGTCACCATATCACGTATAGTTTAATTCCTGTTTCTCATTTCCACTGATGGCCCCTAGGGCCTGTGCAAAATTCCTAATTCTGGGATTTCTCATGGAAACCCTTTGAATACAGGGTGGATATAAGGAGACTATTTATAGATTATCTTCAAAACAAGACTAATTAATATTGTCAGCAAAACTGCAGCTCATCCTGGAAACTAGCAAAATTCTGCACTTTCTCTTCTCTAATTAGGATACACTACACAAGGTCTGCAACTTATTGGCTTGTAAAGAGCTTCAGTCTAAATAAAATACAAGCTTCAACACCTTCTCTGGGAAGGGTAAGGCAGTGCTTTGTGATTTCCACACCCTATCTTTTCCTTTCAGCAACTCTAACGAGACCAGGCTGTCCTGGACACCAGGTTACAGGATTTTTTTTACACCAAGAAAGTTGGCAAAGCACCAAAGTCTGCCTGTGGTATGTGCCCAGGAAGACTTCGTGGTGTTCGTGCTGTGCACTCCTAAAGTCCTTATGAGGCTGTCAAAAACAAAGAAGCATGTTCGCAGAGCCTATGGTGGTTCCATGTGTGCTAAATGTGTCCGTGACAGAATCAAATGAGCTTTCCTTATTGAGTATCAGAAGATTGTTGTGAAAGGGTTGAAGGCACAAGCACAGAGCCAGAAATCTAAGTGAATCTATTTGTATTGTCTGCCTAATAAATGAGAACTCACCTTTAAAAAAAAAAAAAAGGCAACTCTTCAATTATAGGTGGGCTAATGGATACCAAGAGGGACTTAACTACACTACCTATCAAGGAGTTAGGTGCTTACTTAGCTAGAGGCCTAAAATGTCTCTTAGAATAAAGCCCTGCATAGCTTCCAAGGGAGTAGAAACATTTTAGAAATATATGTATAACTGTTGCAATTATGAAAGAAAGAAAGAAAGAAATATTTAGAAAAATGTATATGATGACATGTATTTTGGACTCAGAGGGTACAATCATTGTAAGACTGTCTCACTTCAAACCCACTCCCAACTATTATATCTCAGCACAAAATCTTCTCAGATCATCTTTACAGGCTTCATGCTATGGTAGAAGTAGATTATTAATGCTGGGAGGAACTTTGTAATAGAACCCCAAGCTGAACCCCAACTCACATATTTTGAGATTTTATTAGAAAAGTTTGACAAAAGATTTTCCAAGGTTTGCAGATCCATTTGGTTTTGGATGAAAATCTGGTGAATCTCAACAGTTTTGCCTGGGTTTGACACCAAAGAAGGAAGAATCACATTATTATTACTCTCTACTTCAGTAGCACCTAGAGATCCCATTCAGTAGTTGGAGTTCCATTGTACTATACGTGGTACACACACATAAAAAGACAGTCCCTGCCCCGAAGAGCTTACACTATGAGTTAATGCAGTGATACTCAACCTTTCCAGACTACTGTATCCCTTCCAGGAGGCTGATTTGTCTTGCATACCCCCAAGTTTCTCCTCACTTAAAAACTATTTGCTTACAAAATCAGAAATAAAAATACAAAAAAAGTGCTATTACCGAAAAATTGCTTACTTTCTCATTGTATACTATAATTATAAAATAATTTTATTATAAAATAAATCAATTGGAATATAAATATTATACATACAGTTCAGTGTATAGTATATAAAACAGTATAAACTAGTCGCTCTCTGTAAGAAATTTTAGTTTGTACTTCCTTTGCCAGTGCTTTTTATGTATCCTGTTGTAAATCTAGGCAAATATCTAGATGAGTTGATGTACCCCCAGGGGTTGTACCTCTATGTACCCCCTGGATGAGAACCACCAAGTTAATGCATTCATCAAACGTATGAACTCCATGCAAACCACAAAGAGTATAAATCCCTGTCACTAGGGATAGGAAAACTTGTTTATCTAGTTTCAAACCTATTTGCATATCATTGATTTCAAAGTCTGTTTTGGACTCCAAAGGTTTGTGTTCTGGTTAGGAGACACTGAGGGGGGTGAGTAGGGGAACAGAATATATGCCACAACTTTTCCCCATATCTATGCATAGCAGGAGATAATCAGCAATAACTGTGCTGTAACAATTGGCCAGCATTGATTTTATTTAGTAGCTTCCACTGTATGTAAGTCACCCAAATGTGCCAGCCTAGTTAAGGTCTGTATGGGTCCTCTCTTCCAAACAGAGTATGCAGAGTAACCTTCTTTTTAGACAGAAAATGGAATTTTTTTTTTGTTTTTTTTTTAAATCGAGTAACATTTTTGGGGGGGAAAGAGGAAACATGGGTAAACATTACAGGAGAAAATGGTTTATGAACTCCAGCAAAGGCTGTAAACAACCAAACAGTTCAGAGAACACACTTCCCTTCAGTCCCAAGCCTTGCAAAACCTTCAGTTTCCAAAGTTTCACTGCCCTTAATTTGCATGAGTCTTTCTTCCACACAGACCAACTTACTGACTAGCTCTAACGGTCATACTGTAGCCACATGCAGTTTTATTATTAATGCAACAACTACTGCAAATGGATTTAATTTTTTTAAAAATTTCCAGCATTGCCCATTTCATTATAAATGGTTAGCTGAACCTATCTGAGCCATTTCTAATGAAGTGAGCAATGCTTACAACAAAGTAAAGGAAGAAATGTTTGCAGTGGTAGTTGATGTGTTTTAGCTGCTCTGTGTTGTAAATACATTGTAAATAATTTGTAAGGTATTCATATATTCCTGTACACTATCTGTAGCAGGCTTATAAATATATTATTAGACCCTTATAAATCACTGATAGCCAACCCTTAAAATAAAGCAGTACCACAGCCTTCTATACTAAATGCAGTCCTTGCAGATCTTTTCATCTCTACAGGCAGAGAGCATTTGGTGAATTCATGGAATAAGGAGTTCCAGTGTGGAAAAAGCCCTATAACCTTTTCTTACTCAGGACCTGTCTACCCTCAAACTCAACCATATTGGAAGAATCTAATTCCAACAGTAGTCTCTCAGTAGAAATATGTGATTTTCTCCGGAGAGTGGCAGCTACTGGCTGGGCATGCAGGTCTGAAGGCAGCGCCACAGCCAGCAGCACAGAAATAAGGGTGCAGAAGTAAGAAGGAAGCCCGCTGCAGGGCTCAACCCCCTACCATTTTTTCCCCATAATGTTTCCACTTCCCCATCTCCCCCACGGCTTTGCACCCTGGGCGCTGCCTTTCTTGCCCTCACCCTGGTTACGGCCCTGTAGTTTCACCAAATTGTCTGTTTATCAAAAAAAAAAAAAAAAAAAAAGTTGCAGGCATAATATAATAGTAAAGTGTTTATATTGATCCAGCAATTTTTTCTTAAACAAATAGGTCTATGGAGACTTTTCCAAATTACCACTATTAATAAAGGTCCATTATTACTTCTCCACAATTTTCTATGTCTTTGTCCACAA
The DNA here is from genome assembly GCF_026122565.2 of Emydura macquarii macquarii. Classification (NCBI taxonomy): domain Eukaryota; kingdom Metazoa; phylum Chordata; order Testudines; family Chelidae; genus Emydura; species Emydura macquarii. The sequence continues at coordinate 33,059,034 of NW_027131390.1, read as the reverse complement.
CTCAGCTGCAATTATTTGAAGATCATCCGATGGTTCAGGTAGGGTCTTCATGATCATCTACTAGTGTTTTCCCAGGACCCCATCATTCAGCATACAGGATGGACACTGCTCATTGAAGGGTAGCTATTCCATATTTCTTTTTATCCTCTTCAGTCAGTGTGTGGCCCCATGCATTATTTACAGTACACCATTCAAACCCAGCACTGAATGCAGAATTAACTTTCTCATGGGCTTTTCTATGTTGCTTTCATTGTAGTATCTGAGTTCTTAATGTTTGTTTTCTTCACAAAACCTCTCTGGGGTGATGTGATATTATCATTCCAAACTTACACATGGGGAATCAAGGAAGAGAGACTAATGTCAAAGGTGTCAACTAATTTTGGGTTCTCATTTTGAGAATCTTAGAGCCTGATTTTTCAGAATATGTAGCTTTATAGCACTCTTGGGACGCACCAACTGGGTGCAGCCAGGATGGTGAAACCTTCAGGTAAGCAGTGCCTGTTAAGGTTCTCAAACACCTTTCACATTGCTGCTCCCAGTGTTGGAGCATGTTTGGAGGCCGTGGCCATGAAGGGGGCAAGGCACCCATTACAGCCTAGTTCCTTCCACAGCTAAAGCGGAACACCAAGTAACACTGAAATTAGGGCTCTGCAGGTGTGCGGAGGGCAGGCAGGGAGTGTGAATATGCAGAGTTCTTCTCAAAGAAATCCAGTTACACGCAGGTAACCTTCTTTTCTTCTTCAAGTGCTGTCTGCATATTCCCAGTCTTCAGATAGTCTGGCAAGCAGTACCATACATTGGAAGGAGGGAGCAGAGTCCTAATTAAACAATGACTGAAGCCCCATGCTGCCAAACTGTACATCAGACCTGGATGCCAGAGCCAATGCATAATGTTTTGTAAAAGTCTAAACTGAACTCCACGTAGCAGCCTTGCATATTTCAATAAGAGGAATATGTTTACAGTATGCTACGGATGTAGGAACTGTTGTGGTGGAATGAGCTCTAAGAGGAACAGGAGGAGAGAATGTGTTATGGACTGGGATGTAGGCACACTGGCCTAGTAGTCAGAGCAGGAGTCAGTCTAGTAGGCAGAGCTGACATCCAGGTTGGGGAACAAAGGGTAAGAATCAGAGTCAACTGCCCATTATCAGATCCAAGGGTCAAGCCAGAGTCAGAACCAGGAGGCAAAGTTGAGGGTCAGAGCCAAGGTCAGATTCCAAATTCCAGAGCTAAGGGTGAAGCCAGAGTCAGGGTCAGAGGCTGGAGTTGGAGTCAGAACTGGTAACTGGTGATTGGTGGTGAAGTGTAAGGGCTGGAAATGGAGGAGAGGCAAGGATCAGGCATGGAATAGGAGCACCGTGGGAACAGGAGCTAAGGCAGGGGTGAGACAGGAGTCAGAAGCAGACCAGGAATCAGGAACAGATTTGGGTGCAGGAGACAGGCACAAGCAGGGTCCAATGCAGCCACAACTGGAAATCACCTTGTAGCTCAGACAAACTTCCTGTGACTTCTTCTGGTTTGAATACCATGGTTGGGCCAATCAGTGGAGCCAGACGATCCTCCAATCAGGGCTCCTGTCAGTGGAGCCTTGACTGTGGTTATAATCGTACCAGTGCCTTGGCCCACTAGGTTTCAGCAGACACTGGGCGGAGGCCAGGATACAGCAGCTGTCTGGGGACTCCCAGGTCTGGGTTCAAGACCTGGCACAGAGTGAAGCTCTTCTATAAACACTCTTCAATACACAGTCTACTGTATATAAACAGGGACTGTACCTGACCTTCAGAGGTACTAGCATGTCTTGCCAATTACCCCAGTTTACCCCAATTTGGCATCATATCACTTGCTTGATATATGGGCTGTCCAGGCGTGTTAATTCGAGAAGGAGGACTCTGTTTAGGAGTCTTTGATAGGAGTGTTGGATCCAGCTCAACATCTGATTGTGGATCAGATACCGGATAAAATAGAGAAGCAATCAGAGAGATAACTGAGGTAGAGATCTGAAATATGGAGAATGGTGAGACAGCCTTTCTTGGTAAGCCAGTTGGAGTTTTAGATGGTGGGGGTATGGACTCTGGAGATCTTCCCCACTCAGCATCCTGTCTCACTCTCATGTTAGGAGAGCAATGGGATATGGCTGGATCTGTTATGACATGCGGATTTGGATGAATTTGCACTGCAATTGTTACAGTATGTGGTTGAGCTGTCATGATGAGGTCTGATAGTCTTTTCTTCAGATGTGTATCTTGGAGCAATTCAAAGGTCTTAAATACTTGGGTATTGGATGTAGATGGTGAGAATGGTCTGAAGAACTACCTGAAATGTGCTTCAATTTAGCTTCTTTAGCCTCTGAACTGACATAGTTGGTTCCAGTAACTCTTTTGGCTCCTTAGGGCATCTGTCCAGTGGAGATCCTAACAGATTTGGCTACCAGAATCTCAGTTTACTTAAAACTGGAGCTCAGTGCCAAAAACAAAGACTTAACTGTCAATGCTTTCTGGGATCCAAACACAATCAGAGCCAGTTCAGGTCTCCTATTCTTGCTCTCAGATCCCTTAGAATTATTGGATCCCAGAGGCTTGACTAACAAGATCTCTTGTAGCAGAAAAGCCTGGAGTCTCTTCTGTCTCTCCTTCCAGGCTCGAGGAATAAATGTGCGTAGATAGCTCAGCATGCTGGCAAATGATTCTTGCCTAAGCATGACAAGCACCAGATGTACACAATGGACACTGGGAAGACCACTGGGCAGAATGCATACCTCTCACAACCACACTTCTTTGTGCTAGGATCTGCTGTGTCAGAACAAGTAAGTATTCTACTTTAACACACTATAGCTACACTATCCTAAAACTAACGAAACAAATGTCTAACAATGACTAATCTAACGATGGCGTGGGAGGGCTGCGAGAGTGCTCTAACAGATACTGCTACCAGAAGGTTCCACTGTTCTGGCTGCACCCAGTTGGCACATTCCAAGAGTGCAAATATGCAGAGTACATTAAAAGAAGAAAACACAATTAGTAACCACCCATGGAAAGTTTGGTTTAAGTTACTTGCCCAGCATCACACAGAAATTCTGTTGCATAGGCGGGAATAGACCCACAGCTGAACCCAGATCCAGCTCACTGCCCTCAGCTGATTCAGCTAATGAACCTGGCTTTCTGATTGTCTGAAGATTCCATCAGGTGCATTCTTAAACTCTGCAGCAGTCCTAGTTCCTAGCTGCTCAATAGTGTTCCCTTCCTGCAGCTGTGTTTCTGGCCCTCTTCCTGCTCCGGCTCTCAGCTCCTTTCGTACTCCTGACACTTTCTCCTGTCTCCTGTTCCTTGCTCTCACTCTTGGTTTCCTCCCTCTTGCTCCTGGTTTCTGCACCTGGCTCCTGCCTTCTGCCTCTTGCCCCACCTCTAGCTAGTACTCTTACTCTGACCTTTTGCTTCTGATTCCTGGATGTTGGCTCCAGCTCACTCCCTGGACTTGGCAACTTGGCGCCTGATTCAGGATCTGGCCATTAAGCCTGGTCACCTCTGTTCCAACCACTAGGCCAGCCTCCCACCCCAACCATTAGACAAGATGATCCATGACCTGGTCCTTAACACCAATTCTCCAGGATGACAATTGACTGCCTTAACCATGAGACCATCCTTTCTCTTTCTACAATTCCCTGCCTCATTCACTACACAGCTTCCAACTTCTGCAACAAATGGGTCCTATAGACAACAACAGTCTCCTTCACTACACAATCCTAGATTATTCCCAGAGAACCATCCATCCTGTACACTGAATGAGGAAGAGGGTCGTGTGGAAAAATATGCACCAGGAGGCTGAATTAGGGTTGCACAGCTCATTGACCTCCTTCTCCTTGCTCATCCAGTCCCAGTTCCCCCTCTCCTGACTCGTCTGATCTTTTCCCTGCCCCCAGTTTGCCTCCTGTCATCTCCATGTCCCTCATCCCTTGTCGCACCAGCTCCCAGTATACTTTCTCGGACTCCTTGTCTAATCTCAGTGTCCCCACACAAGACAGTTCTTTGTCCCAGCCTCTTTGCCCAGCCATCACAGGCCCCAGACCCCTGGTTTCTCATCAGATCTTTCTCCACTGTCATTCCCACTCCCACATCCACCTCCTCCCCATTGTCCCATGTGTTTCTACTCTGAGTCTTCTTGCTCAGCCAGTCCCAGTCTTTTTCCCCCCAGTTCCCAGTTCCAATCTCCTTGCCTAAACAATCCCAATCTTCTTCCTGCCAGCCTCCAGTCCCAGCCTTCCTCCCCAGGCTCCTTATTCCAGTTTACATCCCATCCCAGGGTCTGCCTCTTGTCTCCTCTGCATTCAAATCAGGCATCTTCATCTTTCAGGCTGCCAGGGCCCAGCATGGGGGCACTGAGTTCACAAGAGACCCAGACCCAGTACAGCCTGGAGCAGCTGGGAACCTCAATTGCAGGAAAAGCTCAGCCCCCTGCAGACCCTGCATCCTCAGTGCAGATAGAATTAAGTTGTGAAGTTCTAGCAAGTCTCTACTGAGCATGTGCATCTGTTTATAATGGCCAAAACCAAATAGATTTTCACAGGGACAGCAGAAAAAGCACAACCTTGACACAAAGGCCACCTCAGCCAAATTTCAAGTCCCTGCTTCAAAGCACGGGGATACTAGAGCTTCTCAAAGAAAAGGTTGCCAGAAATGAGCCTGGGCAAAACAATGTATATTTCCCATGCCTTGTACTTGGAAACAGTTGAACCATTCTGACTGAAATGTTACACAGAAACTTCACCCTGAGGCAGACACCCTCTATGGAAAATATCAGACCAAATGGTTAAAGTTTGGCAAAGTTATAAGCAACGAAAAACAGGGTCTTATAATAGGAAGCATTGGGCAACCTTAATAATATGCAGTGCTACCCACCCTGCCTTTAATATCCATCCATCTATTCTTCTACATGGACCTGTCATAAGAGGGTTTGAAGGCACACCACATTTTGCCAGTGCATTTCACAGCCATGTGCTAGACAGAAAGGGACTACTGAGACTCAGGAATAATGGGTTCAAATTACAGATTCTGTAGAGGAGTGTTCTCTAGTGGTTACAGACCTTACTGTCCCTTCCCCCACAGCCTCTCCCTATCCCCTTCTGTTCCACCCCAGATCCTTCCTCTCTCCCCACCCTGATGCTATCCCTGTTGACTTTTGCCTAAACCCTCCTCTCCCACTAACTCCTGCCCCTGTTGCTTCTGTCCTATTCACCTATGTGCCCCTCTTCCTCTGCCCTCCCCCTCCCCCAATTTCTTGTTCCTAAGCCCTTTCCCTGTGTTCTGCCCGTCTCTGCTCCTGCCCGATTCCCCCTAAGCCAGCTCCTACCACTACTCCCACTTCCCTCCCTAGCACCTCTCTCCCCAACTCCTGATCCTATTTCCTCCCACAGCCTTAATTCTTCACCATTTGCATTCAAGTCATGCAGCTTTCTCCTGCTCCATGCTGCCAGCGCAACAGCAACTGGAGCACTGAAAGCACAAGCTGGACAGTCTTCCTGATCACAGGAACTGAGACCAGCACCATAGGGGCTCCCAGCAGCAGGGAGGAACAAATGCAGGAAAAGTCCTCCTCAGCCTCTTGAACCCTTGGCATGGAGTATGCTCAGTTATTCTGTGGGAATGATGCACAATAAAGTGACTGTTCCCACTTCGATATTTTTCTTCTTTCCATTGGATAAGGGGGAAACTAAGAAAGTAAGACACTCTCCATTTAAAATGTTTATCTTTTTCAACTCTTTCCTCCACTTACGTAGCAGAAAGAGAAAGGGAAAGAAAGGAGGAAAATATCCCAAAAAGATGAATGGGAAAAAAGTAAATTTCAAACTTATAAAATGATTTATTTATTTTTGCAAAAATAAACTTTAAAAAATTGCAACAACCTCTCCCTGATATATTCCTCCTCTCTTCTCCTGCCTTAGGGGCTTCAGCACACACAGCCTCTGAAGTATTCCCAGACTCCTTCACGTTAGGAAGGTAAGGAACCAGGCTCAGTATATGGACTTGGATTCCTCAGGGCCAGCTCCAATAAAGTACTCTTGACAGCTAGCCTGTTTTAAAGAGACATCTGAAAATGTAACATTCCTCCAGAATATAAAAAATACAGATAATGAAAAGAGAGAACATGAGAAGTTGGAAACAACTGTTACTAAAAAGTAGCAAAAAAAGGTTAAAAAATCTCCAATATTTGCTAGGCCAAGGGGTTTTTTTAATTGCTCACAAAAGACTGATTGTTAAGTCTTCTGTGCTGAATCCTCACTGCCCACCTGCACACAGTTTGCCTAAGCGTACTGCTTAGCAACACATGCTAATATACTGCTAGCCGATACTAGGAACTCAGTCACGTAGGATCTCAAGGCAGAGAAATGGTTATAGCTTCATGTGGTGTTACTGTATCTCAGCTTTGTCCCTCCTGCTAAGGGAGAGACAGCACTCCTTAAAATTCATGAATTTGTCCTAAGGATGTAACTGGGGAGAATGTCAACAGGATCCAGAAATATGGCCCATCCTAGCAAAAATTTACTGTGGATCTTAAATATTCCATAATGCAACAAAATTATCTAGTCTTTCAAACACATCTGTATTATTATCATATATATACATTTAAAAGACAGAGTAATGGAAGGGGAGCTCTATGGCCCAGGAAAACTAGGTAGAACATTTAAAATGGTGAATTATTGAATGTGGCAGCACATCAAAATGCCAGAAGCAAAATGGCCATTAAATAGCTTCATTACAGTATACAGTATCTAATTTTGCTCTCCCCATTGAAGAGCTGAATAAATACACATTTCAGCTTCTGCCTTGACTGATGAAGTGTTTGCAACATGAAACAGCACTTAGCACATATATCTTGTAGAATTGTTCAAAGTGGTTCACAAACATTAATTAGTCAATCACAATCACACTGCTCCTTGGAAGTGTTTCATAAATATGATTATCCCAATTTTATAGAAGAGGAAATCAAGGCACAAAGTGGTGCCAAGAACAACATTTACTGGGTACTGGCTATCTCAAAAGTGGCCAGAGCATTAGTGCATGGCAGGACACTTGATAAGAAACCATGTACCGTATACTAGAATCTTGCTTATTTACACGAACGTCAGGAAGACCCATTGTGAATTACCAAATCTTGTAAATTAGGGAATAAAAAACCAAAGCTTGCCAGATGTGTTTTATTCATTTATTTTGACAATTATAGTTCAATTTAATTATTTATGATAATACTTCATAATGTTCTAGTAAATGCTCTAGAGTATATTTTGTAAAATATAATGAAGTTTTAAGTAATGTGGCATCTCGCTCAGCTTTTAAATCTTTGCTGAGAAGAGGGGAGAGACAGCCAGTATTTTATGCAGACCAGGGAGCACTTACTGTAGTGGAATAAGGAACACTGTCATTATTGCTTCCCCAGTTATTTCTTAACCAATTAATTGCTGTCAAGAACACTGCTCATGTCTAACAAATAAACATACATGGCTTATACTGCTGAAATATCAGGTAAGGCTATTGATTTCAATGAAGTATCAATGCAAATGAGTAGCATAGAATTGAATAAATAGGTTCATAGCAAAGAAAATTAGTAATAATGCCTATAAATTCCAAATTCAAACCAGTGCCATACCGCCCTTTCATGAGAGCAAGCCCACCATTCCCAGGTAAGCCATCTTCTACTCCCTCACTTTGGAAGACTTTCCTCACCAGCACAGCTAGATGCAAAATGAGAAGAAAAAAACTGAGGATGTTCCATTTTTCATCTCAAGTCCATTTGGATGGAAATTCATATGATCTGGCAAATTTCACTTATTGAACGTATAAAGACCTATTCTTTATTGATGTAAGCACTTCCACATCTTATACCAGTGGTGAATTTTTGGCCCAGGCTGGACCAATATTTTAAACATCAGCAATTGAGTGATGCCTCCGAAAAATGAATGAAAATGATGGTAGTCATAGAATTTGCCATTGTTTCCAAATGTCCCTCTTTTGCTGTCACATATTACCATTGTAACATAAGGCGGGAAATAGAAACAAACTCACACTGATCCATCATCTGTTTCGCATTTTGTAACTTGAGGTGAGAAGGAATTTTTGTTCCAAAACTCAAAAAGAGATAACAGAAAATTCACTGCAGATGAAAGTCTGAAACGCATAGTTTTATAAAATCAGAATCCTTCCAACTGTTGTGCCAATGTAGACAGTAAACTGAGAAGCAATGCACATAAGCATTCTTTAAACATTACAGCTTTTTTGATAAATAAACATTTCATTCTGTGGAACTTTGTCAAACTACAGCTGGAGAGAATCCTAACAAGGCTCCTATGCAGATTTTAAAAATTCCTATTCTCCAGAGAACATAATGCCCTCACAATCCCAGTGGCATTACAAACAGCCAATTCCCCGGAATATATCTTGGCAGAGATACTAACGACAGCTTGAAATTCTATGTCACTTGCTGACAGAGGCTCCTTAAAAGGTTGCACCAGTGTAACTGAAAGGGCCCTATATCATCCTACAGAAATATCCCCGCTGTTGCAGAGATTAGGAATTTGCCAATATTGTCATAGGATAGCAGGTATTACATTGTCCACACATGATGGTGATTTGATCCTTTTACTTCACAAGATGCAGCATCCTTCCAAGAAATACTAACTTTAAGAGCTAACACACTCTGGGATTTGTCATAATAATGGAAAAGCTGACTTCCTAGCATGGTAAGGTATTTCCATGAAATATTGTTTGACTTTGTGAGTGGCATATAAAAGTATGACAGCAGGCAGGAAGCTAGGGTTTTGGAAACAAGGGTTTTTAAAGTTTAAGCAGGCCTAATTATAGGGCAAAACCAGACTCTAAAATTGCAGGTAGAATTTTTTGCATGTGCAGTTTTTCAATGGTCATTTTATTTTTATTTTATTTTATTTGCTTGCACATAATTTGGATTTGAGATACAAATCAAAGCCAGAACTGTCAAAGGTGACCAAGGATGTTGGATGCCTAATGCTTTTAGGCCTTTTTGTAAATCTCAGCTCAAATGATTAGGCATCTAACTGCGATTTGCATGTTCAATAGCAATTTCCACACCTAAATCCATGTTTTGAATGCACAAAGATTCGGTTGTAGAAATTAGAGCACACAGATTTGAATGGCAGCAAGCGGCACTCTTCATGACACATGAGCTGTATTACACATTACATTCCTATGTGAACCAGTACGCTTTCAAATGTGTGCCCTTTAAAAGGGATGGATCATCTGCATATTCTTAAAGACAAACAAAGAAATTCTTAATAAAAACAAAGAACCATTTAATATCCACATAAGTCAATTTCTTTATGGTTTTTATACTTTATTACATCTTTGGCCTCAGATTCTAGAATTAAAGGCAATCAAATATTTTCATAGGACAGTATCAAAAAAGTCAAAGTAGCAATTACAGATCTCGCAGCTGTTTACTCACTTTCCCTCTCATTTTACATATGAACTGCACACTACTTAATAGTTTATGTTTTAATGTTAAAGTTATGCTATATTTGCATATATGTGAGAGTCAGTGGAAATATATTTTTCAGATGGGAGGGTAATAAAATTATGACCAAGAGAAAACACCCGGTAAGGTGAGGTCCAAGGTGAGAGTAAGAAACAAAGTCAGCAAGGTGGGCAAAAATATTCACAACGAAATTAGAAACATCCGATGTGCCAGTATTTTCTCACTCCATTATCAGTTTCACCCATCTTTACATTTTTCTGCTGAAACAAAACCATTTTCAACAGAAAATGGTTAAAACTTTTGAGCAAAATTTGTTTTTGCTGCAGAAAGATTAAATTTGATGATTTTGCCAAGTTTCATAGTCAAATTACTGTTTTCATGACATTTTGCAAACAGACTAAATTTTGGCGGGGATAAAACGAAGAATGTAATGGCAGAAAATTTCATGAAACTTGCCACAAAAAGAGAATAGTAGGTTGGCTTGATGTTCAACTATTTATTGATACTTTGCTGTGTGGCATTTTCAAATGTAAACCAGATATTTAATCATTATTCTGCACAACAGCCAAAAGATCCAATTCAGAAAGTAAAGCAAGGAACAACAGCAACTGAATTGTCCTTTTGCCTAGAAAACCTGAATTTTCATGTCAGATTTCAAAGAGATTGAGCTCTGCAGGTTTCACAAAGACTTCAAGGGAATTTGAGCTACAGTGTCTGAGCTCATTACAAGAGCTTAAAATTGAACAGGATCAGAAATGCCAAGAAAAACAAAAGACATGTCTTGCATTTCCCATAACATATCACCTTCAGTCTATGATTTTATATAAAATTATAGTTATGTAACAGAGTCAAAAACCTTTGCACTGAGTTGACTCTAAAGTGACATTAAAATGTGTGTGTATATATATATATATTTAAGGAAGGTGTGTGGAGACTAAGTACTGATATAAAATCTCAGTTATGCACAGCTCCAAAACTTGAGGATAACAGATAATAAGGCTGCCTAACCAAAAGGAACCTGATGAATGTTTATGCATTTTAAAGAAAAGTTTACTCCTATAATGTAGCATTTCCTTCTGAAATTGCCTTGGTGTAAAGACTGAATTCTATCTAGTTTTATTGCATTATGAATAAGTATTCCTCTTTTATGATCAGCATCTTTTTCATATACTTGGATTTTGTATAAATATGTTGTCCATCATGGTGAAAGCCAGATACGCATCCACACATCCACACCACTTCTAAGAACAGCCTGATCAAAACAGCAGTTATTTAGTTCCATCATTTCATCAGCTGGTTCTTTGAATTTTCTCATAACAACAGGGAAAACTTGTGTCAACATTCTAGATTCTACTTGAAAATGTGTTGTCCAAAACCTGCAGTATGATCTGTGTACACCCTGGAATTCTTATGAGAGTCCGCAGGGGTCTGCCAGCATGGATCCAACAGTAGCCATGGGTTGTTTCACCAATTTTCCCATATGCTTAAAAATTCCCCTCTTTCTTAAATATATATATTATATTGACTGTAACAGAAAATTATGACAACATAAAAATATCATTGATTTATTTATCTCAAAACAGGCTAATTAATATAACATTTCTGTGTTTAAACACACAGAAGAACAGCTTCAGGTGAAAGAAGTCAAAGACTGGGTCTATTATGTTTTAACTCACTTTTAGAGTAATATAATATACTCCCAACAGAATTTTAAAATCTTGATATTTGAGGTTTTCGGATTTCATTTTGACATCATGACAATTATCCAGATTCCTGAATACATGTTGAAATGTGAAATTTTTTCTCATGAAAAATGTGCTGATTTTTATTTCAAGTTAGTTGTATTCTTAAGGAAAAATCACTGTGTTTTCAAACTTTTGAAATTTGATTTGAAATACATGGAAATTTGAATTTTGCACATTTTTAGGTAAAAAAATCACTTTTGTGAAATATCATGAGGAAACAAAGTTTTGCAGATATTCTTATGGGAGTCAGAGACCTGAAATCAGTTTTGTCAGAATATGTTCAAGCACAAGTGGTGTGACAACATGGAAGAAAAGGACTGCAAATTACAAGCTGAGAAATGATGGGAGTTTGAGAGTCTAATTAAGGCTCTAATCCTGCTAACACTTACGTGCTTGCTTAATTTTAAGCATGTGAGCAGTGTCATTGAAGTTAATGAGTCTATTCCTTCACTTAATTTAAGCAGGAGCTTGAGTGTTTGCAGGATCGGAGCCCAAATTAGTCTAAAAGGGTATGTCTACACAGTAACAAAACACCGGTGACTGCCTGGGTCAGCTGACTCAGGTTCGTGGGTCTATAAAATCGCAGTGTAGACATTTGGGCTTGGGCTGGAGCCCAGGCTGTTAGACTCTGTCTCCAGTCTGAGCTCAAACAGCTACACTGCAGTTTTATAATCTTGCAGCCCTAGCTCCACGAGCCCCAGTTAGCTTACCCAGGACAGCCACAAGTGTTTTACTGCAAATTAGACATATCAAAGAGTCTAGAGAGAACACAGCTTGGTTTAACATATACTGTGGGGGCCAGATGAGCTGTAAATTACACTGTCTTTGACTTGTCTCCGACTGTGTCCCACAAAGAATACATTTTTAAAATCAGAAAAGACGCAGACCACATTTTTCACTAGAGGATATGCTGGGGTAGCAGTAGGAATGTAAATAGACTGTATATTTGTACAGGACTTGCTAAGACCAAGTATTCCAGGCTTTGAGACCATCTCAGTGAAGAAGATAAGAAACGGTTACTTACTGTAGCTGTGGTTCTTCAAAATGTGATGCAGGCGTGTATTATACTTAGATGTGTGCATGCCCAGCACACCCAAACCAGAGAAATTTTCCTAGCAGTACCCATAGAAGGGTGGCACTAGTGCGTCATGGCCATAGCTCTTACCCTGGCTACATGAGATGGCACTGCCCTGACCCTCCTCAGTTCCTTCATGCTGAACGCCTGGAAATGAGACTTTGATGCAGACAGGATGGAGGGTGGGTCATGGAATATATGTCTGCATCACATCTCGAAGAATACAGTTACAGTAACTGTTTCTTCTTCGAGTAGATGCAGACATGTATTCCACTTACGTGACTCATAAGCAGTACCCCTTGCAGGTGACGGGGCTTGGAGTTTACCTAAACAAGGACTGCAGGACCACTCTACCAAAGTTTGCATCCACCCTGGAAGACGCAATTGTGGTGTAATGATTCATGAACATATGTATCAACAACCATGTAACAGCCCTGCAAATGTCCAATAAGGAAATGTCATTGAGGAATGTTATGGATGTTACTTGCACCCTCATAGAATGAGCTCTCACCCATTGAGGGGGCATAGCCAAAGCTATTTAATACACAGTCTTCACACAAGATGTTATCCATCTGGAGATCATCTGAAGAGACTGCTTGACCCTTCAAGCACTCAGCATATGACACAAACAAATAAGGCGAAGCATGAAATGGTTTAACTTGTTCTGATAAAAGGCTGGACAGTGCCTGGGATCTAATGTATGGAGATGTTGCTCCTTTAGAACTGAATGTGGCTTAAGAAAAAATATACTGGCTGGTTCAAATGAAATTGAGAAATCATTTTAGGCAAAAATTTTGGATGCGGTCATAAAGTCACTTTGTCTTTGGAGAATTGTGTATAAGGAGTCTCTGCCATCAGACCATGCAAGTTACACACTCTCCTTGCAGATATTATTGCTACCAGGAATTCAATCTTCTGACACAAAAGTGGAAAGGGACAAGATGCCAGGGGCTCAAACAGAGGTCCCACTAAGGCTGCTAGGACTGAGTTAAGGTCCCGCAGAGGAACTGGCTCTCAGACCAGAGGATCTAGACAAAGGAACCCTTTTAAGAATCTTGCTACCACGGCATTGGAGAAGACTGATCTTCCCTGAATGGGGGGGATGAAATGCTGATATTGCTGCCAGATACACTTTCAATGAACAAAATGCAAGCCCTAATGACTCAAGGTGCAGCAGTACTCCAAAATGTCCTGGATAGAGGCCAATGTTGGTTGAATTCCACAAGCTAAAGACCACATTGAAAATCGCTTCCATTTTGCTGAATAGGCCATGTGGCTGAAGAGCCTCAGATATTCTGAACTGTCACGGAAGGCTGAGACTGCAGACTGAGGCAAAGGTGGCGAATTGTCTGAAAATGGTAGGTCAGAAGAAATACTTTTGACATTGTGGAATCTAACAGGGTCCCAAAGAACTCAATTTTCTGAGTAGGAGCCAAGGTTGACTTCCTGGTATTTAGGATGAGACCCAGATGATCAGGCAAGCACGGTATGGTGCCGCCATGAGCAAGAACTTCCTTTCTGGATCTTCCCCTCAGTAACCAATCATGTCAATACAAGAAGATGTTAATTACCTTCTTCCTGAGATACGCTGTTACAACAATCATGCATTTGGTAAAAACCCTATGGACAGAAGAGAGGTTGTATGGAAACACTGTACTGAAAGTGGTGCTCCACCATGACAAATCAAAGGATCTTTCTGTGACTCAGTAAAATTGACACACGAAGATAGGCTTCCAGTCATTCTTAGACAACTCAGAGAGAATAGTTGATATAGTGACCATTTGGAACCTCATGTTCCTTATATATTTGTTGAGGCCACAAAGGTTGAGGATGTGCCTTACCTTCCCTTGGATTTGGGTACCAGAAAGTAGGAGTAGAAGCTATGACCCCAGCATTCATACGGAACCTCCTCCACTGCTCCTGTATTAGCAGGAGTGTTGTAAGTAAGACACGAGTAATAATTCTTCCACTGTACTCCGCACTGATTAGGCCTCTACTGGAGAATTGTGTCCAGTTCTGGGCACCACATTTCAGGAAAGATGTGGACAAATTAGAGAAAGTCCAGAGAAGAGCAACAAAAATGATTAAAGGTTTAGAAAACATGACCTATGAGGCAAGACTGAAAGAACTGGGTTTGTTTAGCCTGGAGAAGAGAAGAATGAGAGGGGACATGATAACAGCTTTCAAGTACATAAAAGGTTGTTACAAGGAGGAGGGAGAAAAATTGTTCTTAACCTCTGAGGACAGGACAAGAAGCAATGGGCTTAAACTGCAGCAAGGGAGGTTTAGATTGGACATTAGGAAAAACTTCCTAACTGTCAGGGTGGTTAATCACTGAAATAAATTGCATAAGGAGGTTGTGAAATCTCCATCATTGGAGATTTTTAAGAGCAGGTTAGACATACACCTGTCAGGGATGGTCCAGATATTACTTAGTCCTGCCATGAGTGCAGGGGACTGGACTAGATGATCTCTTGAGGTCCCTTCCAGCCCTGTGACTCTATAAAAGTCAGTAGAGAGCAAACCTGCTCAAGGAGCAGTTCCTCATGAGAGGGATTCCTGAAGAGGGATTGGGAGGTAGAGTAGGGAGGAGGTGTGGAGAGGAACTGGATGACATAACCCAATCTGATGATGCTTAGGACTCCACTCTGTGGTGACTGAGCCCCAAGCATTGTGAAAGCAGGCCAGCTTGTCCCCAAAGGGAGGGGATGAGTAGGAAAGAGCAACGGCTGGAACAGTGCTCTGGACCAAGAAGTCAAAATGGGTGTTTGGGGGACACTAGAGGAGGGTGTGTGGACTGACTGAACCTAGTCAGCCTGACTGCCTCCTCCTGTGGAATCTATGGCCCTTTTGGGGGTAATCCTGCTGACTTGGAGGAGGGAAAGGCACGCCAAATGTGTACTGCAGATGATACTGCTGCTGTAGTTGCTGTTGAATGCTGTAGTGACACTTCTGCACTGCTGACAGGTACACACTCAAAGATAGCAGGTAGCCTTGGAGTCCTTGATGGAGTGCACAGTCTTATCAGTTTTGTCTGAGAACAGCGTTTGACCGTCGAAGGGCAAATCCTCAATGGCTTGGTGGACATTGGGGGCACTACCTGAATTCTGCAGCCAGGAAGCCCTCCTTGTGGTGACCATGGAGACTATCACCCTGGCTGAGGTGTCTGCGATGCCAAGCATGGACTGCAAGAATGTCTTAGCCACCAAGCAGCCCTCAGTGACAAATGCCCAAAATTCCTCTCATGAGTCCTCAGGCAGCTGTTCTGTGAACTTTGACATAGCTGACCAATTAACAAAATCATACTTGGACAGCAAGGCTTGCTGGTTAGCAATTCACATCTGTAAAACAGTGGAGGTGTAAATCTTCCTGCCCAAGAGGTCCATCTGTTTAGAGATCCTGTCCTTGGAGAGAGACTTAAATTGGCTCTGTCAGTCTATGTCACTTACTGCAGTTACAACTAGCAAATTTAAGGCTGGATGCGAGTAAAACCCCTCAAATCCCTGCATGGGAATGAAATAGCACTTTTCCATGTGCTTAGCTGCAGAAAGTACCTAAGCCAGCAGGCCTTGGCTGGTTCAAAGAGCACATCATTGATAGGGAGGGCAACTCTCCCAGACGCAGATGCATATGGCTGCAAAATAATTTGTGGGTGTTTTCTTGCAAGAGCTCCACTTGGATACCAAGGGAATCAGCTGCATGCCACAAAAGGTCTTGGTACATCTTAAAATCCTCTGGTACCAAAGGGAAGGATGAACCAAGCAGCAGGGAATCATTCTAGACCCTTAACTGGGCCAAAGCTGGACAATGTTCTAGGGCTGATGGACCCAGATGGGATGATTTTGGAGGCTCCACAGGGAGAAGGGCTGCCAGTGCCTGGGGCTGTGGTAGATAGATGGTCACTACCACGGACCTGGCCAGTGATCTCATCTTTGAGCCAGATGAAGAGTGGGACCTCCACAACTGAGGAGCATCTCAGGGATTCCATGAAGGTCACTGGTATGGATAAGACATTGGTGGCCATTAGGTGCTGCGCTAGAGGCCTCCATCCCAACCACGAGATGAGTGCCAATCCTGGTACCCATAAGAGTTCATCAATGGCCCCTAAAGCTGGTCAGGCAATGGAGATCAGGATGATTACCCCAACTCAGCTGCCGAGTAGCCTTGGGATCTTGGGATAAAGGTGGAGCAAGACCAGGGGGAGCAAGTAACCAGTCTGACTCATCCATCGCTCAGAATGAGAAGGGAAGCAGAGCTACTGATGGAAGTGGTACTGTTGGTACTGAACATGCCAGTGCTAGAAGTGGTGTCAATCCTGAAGTCATCAGCAGTACCAGAGTGTCTGATGGTACTTACATCAAGGGCAGTGAAAGCTGCCATGGCAACATTTGCAGTGCCAACTGCAGAGGCACCGAGGAGATTCCCAGTACCGAGGCCCCCCATACTGATCCCAGTACTGGCTCTGCTTCCACAGCCTATGGATGGGGAACAGTGGGGTGTGGTGGCAACATATATGATGGTTCAGTGACTCATTCAGTCAACAGGGCTGTAGATGATGCAGCCTCAGCAAAGTCCTGAACCAAAAAAGAGGTTGGAAGGCTAGAGGTGGTTTGTAGCTGCCTGTTACATTGAGTCTGGTTTCCATGTTGGCAGTGTATATCCAGGAGCTGGAACTGGAGTCAACAGTACTGGGTTTCTAATATCCCTACTCTGTGCTGGTCCACACTGTTCCCGGGAGAGGCAAAAAAGTCCCCCCAAGACCTGGAGTGGTCTCGATCAGCCTTATGCGACCTTTTCCTCGGTGCAGTCAATGGGGGCTGGTTCCATTTCTTCAGAGATGTATTTCCTCTGGAATGCGAAGCAGCAGCAATCTCAGAACCTGAGAGCAATCTCCAACCTGACGAGGGCTTTGGTGCTGAAGCGGGCCTCATGGCCTGTTCGAGCAGGTGCTGCTTCAGGCAAAGATTATGAGAAACACTAGTCCATTTCTTGAACAATCTGCAGAATGCACAACATTTTTTAATGTGGGCCTTGCCAAGACAGAGCAAGCACCATGTGTGGGGATCACCGTTGGGGATTACTCCCTCACATGAAGGACAATGTTTAAATCTCCGTGAAGGCATCACTGAGGAAAAACTAAACTAATATAACTAACACCAATCTAACTAAAATGTACTACTAACTGTATACAACAAAAGAAAACTAAACTAGTTGAGGGATTGTGAGGTTAAGACCACACAGAGCAACTACCCCAGTCACGGGTGGTAAGAAGGAACTGAGGGACGGTCGGGGCAGCGCTGCCTAATGTAGCTAGGTCAGAGGTCACAGTCACAAAGCACGAGCACTGCCCCTCTACTAGTAATGCTAGCCAAATTTCTCCTGCTCTGATGCACTGGGTATGCACACACCTAAGTGGAATATATAGCTATATCCACTTGAAGAAGAAATACTTGTATTGAGGATGGGCTGGTTTCTATTTACGTACATTATCTCCCACTTTGGTGCCTTTTAATTTTTAGTCTTCATTGAGAGGCAGAAACATTCCTGACAAGTGTCCACAGGCAAAAGAACATCAGCAAGGGTGCTTCTAAGAAACTGAGACTACTAAGAATGTATTGTAGGAGCTGCACAGCGTTACTTCTGACGACCTTACCCATCTTGTTCTCTCACTCTCTGTTTATAGCTTCTGATTGTGGTACAAATGCATTGTGTATCATCAAGAACTGGAAATTTCTTTACAGGTCTTGATTTTGTGTTGCATCCATTTTAATTTCTTCCAGGTCTCCAAAAAAAACAAAGATATAGAAAACCTTCTGTCCATAGTACACAAGGTTTGAATGAAATAGCTTCTAATAGCTGCAAAAGCAGCTGCTGCTGT
Source organism: Emydura macquarii macquarii (assembly GCF_026122565.2). NCBI lineage: Eukaryota > Metazoa > Chordata > Testudines > Chelidae > Emydura > Emydura macquarii. The sequence continues at coordinate 33,040,838 of NW_027131390.1, read as the reverse complement.
TGGGGCATTAGTTATGGCAACAGTCTATGCAGTGCTAAGGAACCAAGAGTCTAGAGGGTTCAAATTTATTTCACCTACAAAAATAATCTAGTATTTTCCTGCAGATATACTTCCAGACCAGGCTGAAACTGACCAAAAGTTGAGACCATTTTTCAGTGCCCCGTGCACAACAAATGGGGAGTTCAATCCATTCCCCACTGGACATATGCCCATACTACAAAAACACCACTACAATTCATACTAGTTATTAGCACTTAAGCAGAGAAGCCAGCAAATGAGCAGACCTGGAGAGTAAGTCCTCTGAAGAAGACATGCTAAGATGATAGCTGAGGGGGTGGGCTAAGATAGGACTGCCTTATCCTGAGAATGGGAATCTGCCATCTCCCTCTTTCCCAGTTTGAAAGGAGAGAAGTCATGACTAGCAGTCAAGTTATACACATAATTTATTATTTCTATCTATCAGGCTTTCATTATGATGGATAAAGTAATAAAAATAAATACATCAGATATTCTAAAAAATTTCCTGTTGTGAATCATGTCTTAGTATAGAGATTTTCTCATGGATACGTTCCCATTGTTCACAACTGCACAGACATCTCCCTCCCATTCACAATTGTATAATGTCCTAGTGGTACCAGAACAATTGTTTCATAGAATGGTAACAGGTGATGTGTTTAGCTGTCTTTGACACAATGAGTATTTTACCCTACTGAAAAAGAAGTTAATCACATTGTTTTCTTTTGTTTTTCATGACATCATTACCCAACTATCGTGATCTTCTCTCTCCATGCCCCAGTCCATATTTCCCTGCCATCTAGTCCTCATCTCTCCAATCAGATTTCCCTGCTATATGCTCTTCTTACCCTGCAAATGTTTTTCATTCTTACTTTTCTTCTCCCTTGGACATTGCCCAGCCACCTGGTCCTTTTGTTTGCCTTGACATACCCTCCAGCTGCCTCCTTTCAATTCCCCTCTCTTGGACATTTCTCTATGACTGGAGGCTCTGGTGAGAGCAGCTCCTATTTTCCTTTCTTCCTCCACCTACTGTATGCTATAGTGGACCCCAGGAAAAACAGCTGCTTTTGCAGGCCTCCAGGCTTGTCATTACAGTGAAAAAAATGGACACTATAGAACAGCTGGAAAGAAGAAATCAGCCCAGGAGAGGCAGTCTGCTAGTGGTCCATGCATAGGTCTGTTTGATGTTATTTAGTGGTTATGACAGTATAGTATCAGGCAGGCATATACATTCAGTGAAAAACAAAGCATAACTGAAAGCAAATGAATACATAAGGACCATCAGCTGCTTGGGTCTATCCATCCACTAGTGTATAACCATGGTTTATTGTAAGAATTAATGCTCCAGTACATCCACAGATTGTTGTGGAAGGCAGCAGGGTAAGTCAGCATGTAAACCAAGGTATACAAATGACACTGGCTTATCTAGTAATTCAACAACAGGAAAAAGGTCTCTGAGGTCTTATCTTGTGTTGATTCTGTTCTTTACATAACAGTTAAATCAAAAATCTTTCTTCATTTAAAATTTTTTTTTTTGGCAAGCTTGTGACAGAGATTTTCCTTAGAGGAAAAAAGAAATTCCTCCTCCATTGCAGTTTAAACAAGAACCTATTGGCAGAGAGCACACAGGAGGAAGTGGGCTGAGTTTGTTCCTTTTCCCAGGAGATATAACTTATTTGCAGAATAGTTCTGAAGTATTTGAACTGTCTTGACAGTCTATTTGAATTTGGATGGTGAAAGGAAGTGGTGAGAAAGAGAGAAAATGGGTCAGATGATAATAGGTTAGAAAGGAAATATTTCTAGAAAATAATTGGCTGATAAGTATCTATTTAATTGCCTTCTCCTGTTGCAGAGACATATGCACCCCTTAAACATACATACAAGGGAAATAAGGGAAAAATCAACAGTAATAATGTACCATAGAAGAAGAGATGAGCAAAGAAAATACTAAATATAACTGATACATATATAACATTTAGCTGCATATTACCCACTACTTTCTTGAATTTAGCATCTAGATTGGTCTATATCCTTTTAAAATAGCTGGTATTAAATGCCAAAGTAACTGATAGTCCCAAAATGATATCAGAATTCAAGCAACACTGGTTACTATCAAATGAGCCTTTTAATGATCCCAATGTTGCTGTTATGCAAAATTGCTAACATATTAAGGGAGAGGGAAGGAATCAATCCCAACACATGCTTCAATTCCACAGGACACTTGTATTGCCTTGAGTACTTAGGGACTGGTGGGCTGTGTCTGCTGCTAGAGTTATGAAGAGGTAGCAGATAGCTCACTGCTCCTTCAATCCACAGCATTTCAGTCATGTAGCTCCATGCTGTGAAAGCAGCTTTTTACCATCCAGAAAATTGACTGGATGTGAGGGGGTGGGGGGAGGGTCACACTACAAGGTTTGCTCCGCGCACAAGGATAGCTTATGTGGAAAGAAACCAACAAGGCAATCGCTGTAGATCCCAGAGGGAGGAAGGGGCAGAATCAACTGGGCCCAGAATCTGAAAAGGGTCATGTTGTCCAAGAAGGAACCCTTTGTCTTCAGTGAAGAGTAGGGGGTTGTGGACTTCTGAAAACATCTCCATCCCAGATTACAAATGTGAGGAGGGGATTCCCCAGTTCACAAAAGGGTGTGTGTAACAGGGAAGAAGGGAACAGCATGATACTGCATTTCCATTGGGACTCAGAGGTCTGAATATCATCCCAATATTAAAGACTAAATGAAAATACCACACTCTTCACTCATCCTTTGTCTGCGCTGTTCAGAGACCCCAAAATGTTTTGGGACCTGGGAAGCATGATAAAAATGGCTGCAAGACAACCCAAACCTAACTAACACATACAACAAGGGCCTGTCCTCCTCAAATAGTGGAAGATCTCATCTGCAGGACCATTCTGCCCCTATTATAGGGAAAAGGAAGGGAGGCATGGCAACTGGTTCTTGTTCTAAGGAGTGGCAGAATGAGCAAGCTCCCTCTCCTTCCTTAGGGAACTGTAATTAGCTAATGTGTATTAATCAAGCACCTTCCATTGGTTTACCCTGAACCTGCATTCCTCGCCTCAATTAAGTGGAACCCCACTGAACAGCTGGGAGGAGTTCATTACATCATGTTCATTTTCAAAGCACTCCCTCTTACTTGTTCACTGTTTTCTTCTGTCTGTTAATTGCCTAGTTTTACCTTTTCCTGACTGTACACCCCCTGGGAGGCAAAGACCACTTAGCTATTTGTTCACACAAGAAAAGGAGCTTTGAAAAATAGCCATTACTGTTGTGGTCTCATTTTCCGACATCTGGCAAATGAGACTAACTCATTAGTAATTTAAAAAAAAGAGTTTTAATAGCCTAGTTTATTAGTGTGCAGTAAGGAGGTGGGGAGAAAACTGGATAGATCTGTTGGCATGATATTCAAATCTGTGAGTGTGCACGTAAGAAAGGTAAAATTTCCCATGATTTCTCTCTCCCAATTCCCCATCTTGCCAGCATCATCTCTAATGTCTGATTATATGTCCATACAGGACTCACATGGAACTATCAGTTCATGTTTTATGATAGTCAGAATGATAGCTTTGTTCATGTCTGCTGCTATTTATGAAAAGTCAAAGCACCTGAGAGTTTATGTCGTCTCTAGGTTATCTGCATGACTATAATGACAGACATTGGTGTGACTCCTTAGTTGACATCAGCTTGGGGCTATGGGACCATCCATTCACATTTTATGATAGTCAGATTGTTATTGTGACTTGTTTTAAAACTGTCTTAAAGTGATGCCATTAAGATAAAAATCTTACTGTAGGAATTCCCCACCTTTACTCATATTAACAGCATCCTAAATTCCTGCAAGTAAAATAATTTGTTTTAATGTAATTAACTTCTCATCCCTTATAAAATTAGCTTACTTAATATTCATTCCCAAGGCTCTTGATTTTATTGCATATTGCAGAATATTTGGTGTTTTTCTTAAAGTACCTGATTCTGGAGTGAGGTGATTACATGACAATTTTAACTATTTCTAATTTTTAATAAACTTTTCTAGCCCCCATGATTGTGGAAGAAAGTATGCAAACATGAACCCTAAAGGCAAATAAGAAAAACTCAACATTATTTTTAAAAATCTCATGATTTTTTAAGCCAAGCTCATGGACTTTTGATTACTCAGCGCTAGCAATACTGCATTTCATTTGGCTTGGACTTAACATGTTCATTTTAATGGTCTCCTACAACGTGTGTGAAACTCTTGGTCCCAACTTGTATTTAGCTGTGGCACTACGTTTATCTTCTTCAGACCTTAGGAAGAGCTCTGTGAAACTTGAAAGCTTATCCTCTCCACCAGTACAGATTGGACATTACCTCATCCTCCTTGTGTCTATCAGATCCTCAGACCAATATGTCTACAAGAACACTGTGAATAACATTGCTATATTACAGTATGGTAAACTTATTTTTAACATACAAAAAATAGCATTTAGCCTAAACGGACCTTCTGATTTTTGAGTGTGCCATACCAATATGAGAAAACTCAGAAGACAATTACTAGTTTATTCATATGTCCTAAATATTTATGGCCCCTCGCTTAAGATCTGTATTTCTATTCTTTAACCATCAGACAGGTACAACCTGTTTTAGTCTAATTAATAATAAGAGTTAGAGGAGAATTGCATGGGAAAAAAACACATCTTAAACCTCCCTGGTCATAAAGATTACACACACAACCACTACATTTTAAAACAAAAGGGATCAAATGCATCTTGAGTAGAACAACACTGAAATCAATAGAATTACTAAACAGATAAATGTTGCCTAATATTAAAAATATCTTCCATTCTTCTTTTGAGACAATATTGTAGCTGGAACTAAAAAATAGAAGTCCAAATAATGTATAGCTGCTACTAATATTTGCAACTAAATATAAAGATAAGGGTATCAAATTCTCCAGATTAACATGTTAGCTGATCACTGGTGGGTTGAAGGACAGAACTATGTATGCATCCCATGCACTTTTCTGCCCAAGGTAGAGAACAGATTAATTGTCCAGGTATATAGTGGGTAGTTTTATTTTTTCAACTAGCATAAAGCAAAGAATGGAATCTTTTGGCTACAGGTCTCCATGAGTATAGACTGAGAGGTACACAAACACATCAAACCTCAAACTCTGGATCAGGTTGAGGTTCAATGACAATATTTTATCCCACTATAGATGTAATGCCTCTGGCTCTAAAACACACCCAGCAGACTGAAGTAACCAGAAATTATATATCTGGCCTTGCTGTGTTTTTCAGTTTTAGAAGTGACAAGAGGGGAATGAAAACATATAATACAACACAGTTTTTAATGTTTGATGATGCTTTTTTTTTTAAATGAAAAGGAACAATGCCAGAAAAAGTCATTAAAAAGTCTGAAACTAGCACTGTGAATAGCATTGTGGGGTACATGGAGTCAGTTTCATTGTCTATCCTGTGTTTCAGCTGGCAGATTTATCCATAACTAGGAGTAAAAAATAAACAAACCAACCAAACACACCTTCCTCCCCACCAACAACCTTAAAGCATTGCTTGGGGCCTCCAGTACTTCAGACTTTTTATATCCTCTGTAACTCGCTCCTTGCGCTTTGTTTACTGGGAGGTGACACAATTGCAGTACTCATTATTAAACTTCTCTTTGATATAGGAATAGTTTCTGCAGCACCCACATGCTGAGCGAATGTGCACACATACATATACTACAAACAGAGACAGAAATGCCTTTTCATCTGATTTCCATTGTGAAATCCAACATTAATATGGTTTTTGAATGCTGTAAGTATGCACTGTTGGAAGTAATACATTTAAAAAAGAGATGGGCCTGTATCAAAGCCCAAGTACCCTGGATCCTAGGAAAGTTCACATCCAGAACAGATCTTTGCTGCACAAGCTTGTGATTCATTCAACTATGAAAAAAGCTGCTGCCTTTTGTTTTCTCTGAAATGCACCTCTAGATTTCTAGATTTTTGCCAGCATACAACCCCCTTTGTGCTTTTAGGGTATGTCTACACTGCAATTAAAAACCCGTGCCTGGCCCATGCCAGCTGGCTTGGGCTGATGGGGCTCGGGCTAAGGGGCTGTTTAATTGCAATGTAGATGTTTAGACTCTGGCTGAAGCCCGGGCTTTAGGACCCTGAGAGGTGGGAGAGTTCCAGAGCTTGGGCTGCAACCTGAGCCCAAACAGTCTCTTAGCCTGAGCCCTCAGCTGGCACAGTCCAGCCACTGGGTTTTAATTGGTGTAGACATACCCTTAGAGTTGCCTGGTGGGTATATATACACATGGTTGCACTCCTTTAACTTAGGATGTCAATTTACACTGATTTAATTTAACTGGTGCAAAACTATGTGGACATACCAATGTCAGTTTAAATCAGGCCTAACTCAATTGATTAGGAACAAGTTTAAGGTAAGCTGAAATAAACCTAGTTTACACTGAAATTAAAGAGTGTCCAGACAGAAGCATATGCTGATTAACTAGACTAGCACAGGCCTGTGTGTGTGTGTAGACAAGTCCTTGTGGAAAGATGCACACGTGCTTTCTCTGGGTGACTTAATATTTATTCTTTCTTGCTGCTTTCCTTAAATATAAATATAATGTCAGACAAGTATAGAGGTGATCCTTGTGTACAGAATAACATCTCTAGCCAAATGCACTGCTGGAGGCACTCAGATAAAATTATACTGTTATGCTGTTCACAGACTTGTGGACACCTTGATGACTATTCACCCATGAGTCAACTTGTTTAAAATATCTAATTGTCTCAAAAAATGCAAATGTGGCATTCAATGGGGAAAACATATTCAAACCTGAGTTCTTTTTGCCATGCTGGCTCCTAATAACTGATTAAATATATCTTTGCAATCACATTGTCCCAATTCAAACCAGAACCAAGATTAGTTCCAACAATAACTGAGAGAGGATCTATTGAACAGGAAAGAACAATTTAAAAAGCATAGAGGAAGTGATCATATTTAATCATAACCACTAACTACAAACACATTTACAATCTAATATTGACTTGGGATGAAATTATTATTGATAGTTTCACTAGTAGTACACAAAGAAAATAGCACTGTGATAACAGTGTTAAATTAATTATTAACACTGCAAGTCTGAAACTATGATAAAAATGCTGACATTATTAATTAGTAAATGACAATATAATTAGTTTGCTATTGAGTGGACCACCTTTGAGATCAGTAAAGTTGGTTTACATGAGAAAAACTGCTATATTACTGTATGTATCTTAATGAGGTTAGATGGCTTGTGTTAAAATTAATCCTTTACAAACAACATACTAAAAAGGAAATGGAAAATTCTCACCATATACAAGTCCCAGTTTCAAGAATATTTTGCAGTAGAGAAAAAAGAAAGTTGTGTGACTAAGAGACTGGAATTCAGGATTTTTAAAAATTAAACTTCTCAGCCATCATTAACTACCATTGTGACCATGAGCAAGTGATCTAGGATCCTGATCCTGCAAGTAGCTGAGCTCCCTCAAGGTACACTATACCTCTGTGCCTTAGTTTACTTATTTATAAAATGGATGTAATAATATTTACATATGGGACAGAGATGCTATGACTTATGTCTTTGTAATGAGCTTTGAGTTCCAGTGATGAAAGATACTATAGAAGTGGAAAGGGTTTCCTTCAGGGTTGCCAACTGTCTGTAAATTTACGGACAGTCAGTAAAAAAATGTACAATTTTAACACTGTCAGTAAATCCGTAAATAAATGAAAATGTCTGTAAAATTGGGTAGAAATAAAATATATTGTATTTTGACATTGATTGTCGTCATTCAGAATCACGTCTTACATCATAAAACTACACTGATCATGACTTTATCAATTTCCTGTTTTCTGTTATTGCACATGCCCAAAGGACCCGACTGATCAATTAACTTCAGCTAAAACAATTGTGTAATTCCAAATTCCTGTGTACAGAATATCGTGAGCGAGTACACACTTTCGTGACTTTATTGTATTGTTCATGGTATTTTTAGTGATGTCCATAAAAAGTTTACCATGTCAGTAAAAAAAATCAGCTTCAGATTTTCATGTCAGTAAAAACTAAAATGCAAGGTTGGCAACCCTGGTTTCCTTCTACAATAAAACCCTATTTTAATTAAGAGTTTTGAAGAGGTATGAAAGCTTCAAAAATATTGGGTTTGAGATAAATCGGTTGTAGAGATATGCTTGTAGAAGATTGTGATTTAGAGACACTCCCTAGCATGGGTCAGTGTGGTGTGAGTTGGGAGATGTGCTCTACATCAGATCTAACATGGCTGCTCCCAGCTGCATATGTGGGAATCACTCCTGTCTGTGTTATTAAAGTTCTATTCCTTACTCATTCAATATTGTGTTCTTAAATGAACCCTCAAGATCGTTACATGGTGTCAGCAGTGGTGAATGAGTTCGGAAACTACAAGGATTTGGAGGAAAATTCCTGCATTTGCAACTGAAAACACAGACAAACACAGGGGATCTCTGAAAACAAAGACAAACAAAGGAAGCCTTCAGCAAGTAAGTGAAAGCTCTATGAATGGATGTTTTACAACCTCCTTCCACTCTGCAAATGTCAGGCAATGTTGCAGAGAACTGGATAAAGTTTAAGCAGCGATTTTTGTTGTATTTGTCTCCCATTAGGGAACAGAACAAAGATGTAAACGTAAAATCATCTATATTTTTACATGTTGCTGGGGAGGAAGCACTGGATGTTTATAATAACATTGAGTTTCAGGAAGGTGAAAGCATGAATTTAAATATAATACTCACTAAATTTGAGGAATATTGCATGCCAAAAAGGAATGTGACTTTTGAGAGGCATAGATTTTGTACATCCATGCAAAAACCAGATGACACCATAGAGTGATATGTCACAGAATTAAGGAAACTCAGTAAAACTTGTAGCTTTGGTGGCTTGACAGAGTCTCTGATCACAGACAGACTCATTTGTGGCATTACAGACAATGTATTAAGAGAGAAGCTGCTCATAGTGGAGGAGTTATCTTTGAATGAAGCTCTCCAAGTATGTAGGGCCACCAAAACATTAAAAACACAAATTAGACAGCTGAATTCACAAGAAGGGATCATTAATGCACTGAGGAAAGCAGCATATAGGCAGAGTGGTTCAAATTACAATGTGGAACCCACCCTGCTAAAGAGAAGACTGAGTCTAGGTGGTCATGTGGCAAATGTGGATCACAGCATGGTCCCAAACAGCATCTTGCCTGTGGGAAACTGTCATAACCGTGGGAAACAATCATTTTGCAAATTGCTGCAGATCCAAAAGGCAGAAAAGTCAAGTGTATTTAGTTACTGACAATGTGACTGAGGAGTGCTTTGTAGATGTACTGGGATCAAGCAAGCTTGATGAGAGGGACTGGATACTGCCTCTGACAGTGAATGGAACAATCATTCCACTGAAACTGGACACAGAAGCTCAGGTTAATATTCTATTTGCACAAGATGATGAGAGATTGAAAATAAGACCTAAACTGAGACCAACAAACATAAAAGTATCTGGGTATTCTGATACCAACAAATATACCAGTGCAGGGGCGATGCTTTGCTAGCGTTAACCATAAAAACACCATATACAGGCTCCCTTTCATTATAGGGCCACAGGAGGTGACACCAATTTTGGGCCTGGCTGCATGTGAGAAACTCATTCTGGTAAAAAGGGTGCTTTCACTACAAGATTATACTGCACCTGGCTATGAGGCATTCTTTCAAGAATACCAGGACCTGTTCCAGGGATTTGGTCACTTGCAGGGTGAACATAGAATCTGAATAAACAAGCAGGTCCCTCCAGTTATTTATCCATGTAGAAAGGTACCATTTGCACTCCATGATAAACTCAAGGCTGAGCTTGCAAGGATGGAAGCAATGCATGTAGTACAAAAAGTAGAGGAGCCTACAGAATGGGTGAGCTCCCTAGTCTTCATGGAAAAAAGCACCAGCCAGCTACACATATGCTTAGATCCCAGAGACCTCAACAAGGCTATACAAAGAACATTTCAGACTACCAGAGAAGAGATTATGGCTCAGTTTGCAAATGCTCAATATTTCAGTAAATTGGATGCATCCTCAGTGTTTTGGCAGATAAAATTAACGGAGGAAAGCTCAAAATTATGCATATTTAATACTCCATTTGGAAGATACAGATTTTTACGCTTACCCTTTGATATAGCTTCAGCACCAGAGGTGTACCACAAAACCATACACATGATCTATGAACACATTAGTGGTGTGGACACCTCCATGGATGACATCATCATCTGGGGCTCACCAAAAGATTGTCAAATTCAGTAAGTGTTGGATGCAACTAGAGCTGAAAACCTCGAACTAAATAGGGATAAATGTGTCTTAGGAGTTAGAGAACTGACTTTTGTAGGGGACATTATTTCCCATGAAGGTGTAAAACCTGATAAGAGGAAAATTTCAGCCATTGAAATGATATCATGTCCCCAGTCAAAGAAAGTCCAATGGTTCCTGGGAATGGTTAATTATCTTGGAAAATTCACATCCAATCTTTCTGCCAAAGCAGCAGCATTGAGACAACTCCTAGAGGACAAAAATGCACAGGAGAAATCATGGGCAGGTTTAAAACAACACCTGCTACAAGAACTGGTATTGAAGTTCTATGCACCAGGAAGATGGATTAAGCTTTCAGCAGATGCATCGCAGTCTGGGTTGGGTGCAGTGGTTTTACAGAAGCATGAGGATTGCTGGCAACCAGTGGCATATGCATCCAAATCACTGACAGATGCAGAAACTAGATATGCACAGACTGAGAAGGAGCTTTTAGGACTCTTGTTTGCCTGTGAGAGATTCAATCAGTGGATTTATGGACAGACAGTGGAAGTTGAAACGGACCACAGGCCCCTGATTGCATTATTTAGCAAACCGCTAAATGACTGTACCTTAAGAATTCGAAGAATGATGATAAAGTTGCAAAGGTATGATTTGCTGGTGACCTACACGCCTGCTAAATTTATGTTCACAGCAGAAGCACTTTCCAGAGCACTGGTGCCCATGGCACCCAAGAAGACACTGGAGAAAGAGATGCAAGACTACGTAGATGTGATTATACGATCGATTTCCATAGCTAACAGGAGACTGCAACAAATAAGAGAGGAGATGGAGAAAGATGAATCATTGGGAATCCTTAAAGAAGTGATGATTAAAGGGTGGCCTGAAATAATAAGCAGTTGCTGTCTAAGTATAAGAGACTATTGCGACTGCAGACATGAATTGATCGTGATAGATGGGGTGATTTTCAAGGGCGGCAAGGTCATAATTCCACTGAGCCCCTGAAAAGAAATGCTACAGAAGATCCACGAGGGTCATTTAGGAACTAAGAAGTGCAAAGAACAAGCATGAGAGGTGCTATATTGGCCGCAAATCAATCATGACATCACTAATGTGGTAAGAAACTGCTTTTCATGTTTGAAATACAAGCCATGCCAACAGGCAGAGCCCTGAGACTCCATCCTGTTCCACAAAGGCCTTATGAGAAGGTAAGTGTTGATTTATTTACCTGGCATTCAAAGGATTACTTAATAGTCACCGATTATTACTCTCTATATCCAGAAATTTGCACACTGCATGGTACTAATAGTAAGTCAGTGATCACTGGCATGAAAGGAACTTTTTCCAGACATGAAATTCCAGATGAGGTCTTCAGAGATAATGGGCCATAATTTTCCAGCACAGAGTTTAGGCAATTTGCCTCAGACTGGGATTTTCATCATGAAACCTCCAGTCCAAATTACCCCCAATGAAATGGACTGGTGGAAAGGTCTATATATAGACAGTAAAGAACCTGATGATAAAGACTTTTGACAGTGGGGGTGATATGTATAAAGCATTGCTGTCTACCAAAGTACACCCCTGAAGAATGGCTTTTTCTCCAGCTCAGCTGTTAAGAGAAGAAGGATCAGACCTTATTTACCTATTACCACTAAGTTGCTGCAATCTCAGAACAATGCCACCGTTCAGAAGATGAAAGAAAATCAGAAGTGGAAGTAGAAATATTAATTTGACAGAAAGGCCCGAGATCTCCCATCTCTTAACCCAGGTGATAGTGTGTGTCTGAGAAATCACAACTCTAATACTTGAGGCCAAAAGGGTACCATTAAAGAACAGCTGCATCCACGGTCTTATGTGGTACAGATAGACCAAGGGGATACATTTCGATGTAATCAACGGGCTCTATGAGTTATCCCAGAGAGTTCCAACACCGTGAAAGCTGAAGTAGATTCCAGCATATCTCCTCTGACTGATCCAGTATCATCAACACATGATGAAGAAACTGTTGAGGAATGAGAGAATTTGGACTTGAATGAAGGGCTGGTACTGAGAAGATCTAATTGGGTGATCAAACATCCAGAAAGACTCATAGAGACTTGGTAGGATATGTGAGAATAGTGTGTGGTAAAGACTCACTTGAGAGTGATGTGCTAGTAACCTCTCCTCTCTAGGTAGTTGATATGTTGAGTTTATGGAATTGTATAATGCACATGTTATTAGATAGCTGTTATATGTTATTAGATGTTAATGTATTGTTATGTGTTTATTAGATGTTCGTGCATGCATTTTTTATATGTATTTAAGGGTTAACTTGTTTTCCTTAGGAGGGAAGATGTAGAGATATGCTTGTAGAAGATGGTGATTTAGAGAAACTCCCTAGCATGGGACAGTGTTGTGTGAATTGGAAGATGTGCCCTACATCAGATCTAACATGGCTGCTCCCAGCTGCACAGATGGGAATCACTCCTGTCTGTGTTATTAAAGTTCTATTTCTTACTCATTCAATATTGTGTTCTTTAATGAACCCTCAAGATCATTACATGGGTGAGCTAAATATGATGTGTTTCTTTAAGTACAGTCATGTTTCTCCAAATCAACCAACCAGGAGTACTGGTTAATCAGAAGTTATTTAATTGAGGGTTCTACTGTATTAGATGTAGCAATGTTTTTAACCCCCTTTCCTTTGATTCATATTATGAGCTGTGTGTCACAAATGCAATGAGGGTGGTTTTTGTGTTGGAAAATCACTTCCCACAGCATGGCCTGGTGCACCTTAGAAAAGAATCATGTTCTGACTCAGTCTGAGTCATTTCCTGAAAACTCATCAAAGTGGAAAAATGTTACGTGGAGCCATATGCTCCCTCCATTCCTGATAAAGCAGAGAAAAAAACCACATTAATGACATGAAAATGTGGTTCTGTAGAGGTATGGATTGTGCAATAAGTTCACCCCTTGACACACACCAGCACTGGCCACATTTATTACAACATTATGCATACAGGATGCCAGGCAAAACAAGTGATATAGCCTTGCAACTGAGGGGGAGAATCAGGGAGCAATAATGATGCAACTCAATCCCAGGAGATCTCACACTAAGTTAATGTTGACTGGCTGAAAACATGAGCACAATTATGTGGACTTGATTAATGGAGAGTTTTTCCACTGTAAATTCCATCAAAGGAAACCAAGTTTCCAAATATTTTTCTAATTTCTGGAAGGAAGGGTATTTTTTAAATTTTTGATAAAGAAGTGGCCTCATGTTGCTATGGTAGCTGAGATAACTGGCCTGCAGGATCTCAGTAGACTGTGGGAGAGTAGAGGTGGCCTAAAGGCACTTTTAATACCCTTCTCCTCAGTTGCACTGAACAGAGCCTTGGTGTACTGGAGGAGCTGGCAGAGAATAGGACTAGATTGACTGAAAAAGTGGGAGAAGAAATAAGCATGACGAGCAAAGCCAAAGCAAGAGAAGCAGCTACCATGTTGTATTGCCATGATAGTTGAGATAACATGAGGTGCTCAGCATAATTGTTCTCTCCTGGTATAAATGGCAGCTGGATCTTCCTGGAGAAGGCTTTGGAATTTGCTTCTCTTTGGTCCATCAAGAGCCTAGGTGTGGTGACCTTTGAGACATGGTGCAATATCCACCTGTTATCCTAGGTTTTCCTTATGAGGGCTTGTGAAGGCTTTTAATGAGGAAATAGGAGAGCTGGGTTGAAAAATGGTGTCTGGATTTAGAAAGCTGATGTAAAAAGCTGCACAAAGGAAGCTATTTGCAGTGCATACAGCAACAAATTTTACTGGTCCAACAAAACCTGAGAAATACGCTATATATTGTTAAGCACCATTCACTGGCATCTTATCTATTAAACTATTTATATATATGCAGACACAGCATTCTTGTACCTAAAATTAATAAAAATGTTTTGATTGACCTGAAATTACTTTTTTAAATTTAGTTCCATGGGACATTTTTAAATTCTTGTTTTAATTTGGATTTGTATCTAAAACAAATTTAGTAATCACAGCATTTCCTGCTAAATGGAGATTCTGGTTTCCACACAGCTGTACTTGTAAGAGCAAGAGGTTGTGGGAGGTCTGTTTATTTTTCTATTATCCATTGGTATAGTCTTTGCTTGAGCAACCTCTTAGTTTTGTTTGGTTCTAAATTAATTTTGCACAATCACAATTTCCAAGTAGACATTTAATACATTTGAATGCTTGAATAATAAATAATTATTCCTCAAACCAAGATATCATCACTGAAGGAGGTTTTTTCTTCTAATGATCTGCACCTAAATAAACTCTGTGATTAGTAATGTGGGATAGTAATTCTTTAGATTTCAAATAGTGTTGATTTTTTTTAAATTGAAAGCTCAACAATACCTGTAGAACAAATAAGTCCACTAGTAAATTACAATTACATCTAGTAATTATTGATAAGAACACCCCAAAGTTTGGATTGTTTACCCACAGTGTATTCAAAACCCAATATGAACTGGGATAGATATCTCATATGAACAAGTTCCCCTCAAAGATTTCTTCTTCTTCTTCCAGAACACCTACTCATCATATCTCAGCATTTGCACCTCAATTGCAATCCAGGTGTACAGAGGTCAAATAAAAGAGAGCTGCAAAGTTGAGATTTGGAACCAAACTTGAACATGGCAAACATTCAGAACATGGTGTGTAAATCTGAGGTCTTAACAGTTCTGAGCTTTCACAGAGATAGTTCAAATCCAGCTGTGAACATTGCCCAAGGGTTTGGATCCAATGGTCCTGTGCTGGCCACTTTATACACAAAAAATGAAAAATATGAGGGAGGGAGAGGGAAGAAGGGAAGAGAGAGAAGACAGCTATACTTTTCTAAAGTTCAAATAAATCTCAGTTTGAATTTTAAGGAAAGCTTTGGGGGAACTGATACTCCTACTGAAGCTGACTCACCTATTCTTAAAAGAACAATACAAATGTCAATATCTAGTGAATATCAAGGTGAATGGTTGATCCACAGAACCTCCTGTTTCTGTTAATTAAGTCAAAATTTTGGTTTTTACTTTAGCTTTGTTTTCCTCCATTTAATGCTTCTTTCTGCTCCTTGCCCTTGCTTTGAACATTCTGCATGTTGTTGAATCATTGCATGCTGACATTTTCCATAATGGTTAATGGCACATGATGACTTTGCAACCAGGAACAGAGCATTGACGGGGAATTTAATTAATGGAACCATCATCAGAATCAATATGAGTGTTGGATTCTTCCTAAGTTTAAGTTTAAGATAAATCTTCTGTGTCCCCAAATAACGTACTTATCTAATACTTCTATTTTCCCTGTTAATGCAGAAGCCTTCATAAATATTACCGATTTTTACTTTTCTGCAACGTGGCATCATTATAGATGCTTCATGTCTCTTATATAGGACAGTGTAAACTAGCATAAACATATTTCTTTGGTGCAGGCTGCCTATCCTATAAAATCTGAAGGTGGAAATGAATTCAAATAAAATTGCTCCACTCATAAAAAAGGTAACAAGATAAAAATGTTTGTCTTTTGGTTGTTTTTAAGACAATACTTGATTTGATTAGTATAAATCATAAATTGGCTTGGACTGAAATGGATTAGATCCAGGGAGCTGTCTGGGTATAAAATTACTGTTCATGTGGATTCATTGGAACCAGCAATAAAATTCTAAGACAAAAAAATGTTTCAGTTAAACCTGAAAATAGACTTAAGTCAAGGTTGGAAATATGTATCAGTAGCATCAGGGGAATATGCCTTAGAAGAATGTTTCAGTTAAAAAAACCAAGTATTAGAAAGACAGGGCAAAATGGTTGCTTACCTCTACAGCAACTGTTGTTCTTCAAGATGAGTTGTACACATACACATTCCACTGCAAGTGTATATGTGCCCTATCCACTCTAGTAGGAAATTATTGCCTGCAGTACCACTAAGTGATGCATGCATCCCTGCTCTCCTTGTGCTCTCAGGAGGGCATAAAAGAGGCGCTGTCTCACTCTCTGTTCCTTCACACAACATATATAACGTCCAAAGCAGTGGGAAAGGGAGCTTTGTAGAATGTATATGTGCACAACAGTCCTTGAATAACAACAGTTACTGTACAGGTAAGTAATTATTTTTTCTCCTTTAAGTGATTGTGCACATACACATCACACCACAGATGACTGAGCAGCAGTTGTCTTACAGGTGGAGGGACTTACAATCTCCATTCACGTGATCGGAACACCAGCTTGCTAAAGTTTGCATTGTCAAGAGAGGCTTCAGTGAAGGCATAATGAGTGGGAAAAATATGCACAGATAACCACATTATGCTTTGCACATATCAGCTATTGGAATATTGCACAGAACGGCTGATGAAGTGAACTGAACTCTGGTGGAGTGAGCGTTATTCTTGTTGGAGGAGAAACTTTAGCAAGATTGTAGCAGATTTTAATGCAGTCAGACATCCAATGTGAGATTCACTGATTGACACTTAACTCCAGCCTGGAAGAAGTCTTGTAGGACCTAGTGCAGTCCTGGTAGAATGCCAAAGCTCTAAAGATGTCTAAGGCCTGAAGAGCTCTGTGTAAGCTTGAAAGTTCGTCTCTTTTAGAAATTGGTCCAATAAAAGATATTATCTTACCCATCTTTTTACTCTAAGGTATGAAGTCTTTCTTCACCTTTAGAAGAATTGGGTTTCAGGAGAAATACTGGCAAATGAATAGTTTGGTTCAGATGGAAAGCTGACACTACCTTAGACATAAACTTAGGGTGTGGCCTACGGGAAACCTTCTGTTTATTTGAAGCTAGGAAAGAGGATAAGCCAGGAGAGCTTGAAGCTATGAAATATTCCTTCTGGAAGTGTTTGTCACCTGAAATGCTGTTTTCATAGACAATAAAGGTAATGAGGTGTAGCCATAAGTTTGGGGTGGGGGGTTGAGGATGAGGAGGTCCTATGGATTTGGAGAGGAGTAGTTTGAGCTGCTATACAGGTACAGGACCAGACATAAGAAGGAAACATTGAGCAGCCCTTTCAAAAATAGGAAAATGAAAGGGTGAGAGAAAATGGAAAACCCATCTACTAGCAGACATGTGGGATGATAAACATTGATATTGGGTACTGATTGAAAATAGCTTCCACTTTGCTGTGTATGTTGCTTTACTGAATTCTTTTCTGCTGCTCATCAAGATACTTTGAACATCTCGGGAACATGGTTTCTCATCAGAATTCAACCAGAAATCATCCACGCCATAAGGTGGAGATTGGAGTTGCTATACAGAAGCTTGCCTTGGTTCTGAGACATGATATCCTGATCCATGATACCGCTGGTAAAGTTAACAACAAATTAATAGAGAGCTGATGTAGGTCCAAAAAATACTATCTTGGCCATGTCAATGTAATAAAGATTAATGTTGTTTTGTCTCTTTTCTGTTTCCTGAGTACCCTTGGAATGAGAGGAACTGGAGGAAATGCATATAGAAGGTGACTGGACCAACAAAGAAGGAAGTCATCTGTGATGGAGCCCAGGCTGATGCCCACCCTGAAGCAAAATCTCGTGCACTTGTTGTTTAGGTTGGTTCCAAATAAGTCTATTACCAGGTAACCCAATGCTGGAAAATCTGGAGGAGAATGTCCTTCCTGATTGACCACTTGTATTGGTTTATGAAAACCCTGCTGAAGGAATCCATAAGTATGTTTCTCAATCCTGGAAGGTGGAATGTTTTCAGAAAGACAATATTTCATACATAGATTTCATAGGAAGATAGCTTCCTCCCATAGTTGAGATGATTTTGCACCTCCCTGGCTTATTTAAATAAAACTTTGCAGTCGTGTTGTCTGTAACAAGTTGTACCACCTCGTTCTTGATGGTGGACATAAACATCTCACATGCCTAACAAATAGTTGAGAGCTCCAGCACATTTATGTGGAGGGAAACTCCCTTAGGTGACAAAAGAGCTTGTGCCCGAAGGTGACCAAATGGGGCCCTTAGCTTTTGGTAAATGCATATGTAACCAGAATCATAGCCAGTTCTGGGAACAGAAACAGAACTCGTTTGCACATGTTTTGTGGATTCGATCACTAATTCAGAGATTGATGCACTTGCGTAGATACACAAATCTTTCTGTCCAGATGGTGTCTGGAAAGAACATACTCAAATGGAGCCAGGCCTGCACAGAATGAAGGTGAAGGTTGGCATGAGGAGTTACATATGTGCACAAAGCCATGTGGCCCAAAAGCTGTAGGCAGGCATGCATTGATGTCATTAGGTTGGTTGTGAGGCTTTCAGAGAGAGAGACTATAAACTTAAACCTTTCCCAGGGAAGGTAAGCCGTGGTTGTGATGCTGTTAAGGTTTGCTCCTATGAAGGTTATGAGCTGTGTTGGTTTTAATTGTGATTTTTCCACATTTAGTTTCAGGCCCAGATAAGAGAACAGCTGGCTGATGAAAGGATGCTGTTTTGGACCTGATGCTCCACAACTAGCCAATCACCCAGATAAAGAAATATTTGAATGCCCCAAATGGTGGAGATGGGTTGCTGCAACTGTCATGCACTCCATGAAGACCCTTGGGGTTCATGACAGTGCAAAGGGAAGCACTGTGCATTGGCAATGGCTGTTGTCTGCTATGAACTGAAGATACATCCATGCCACAGGAAGTATTGCCGTGTAGAAGTATGCATTCTACAAACTGAGGACAACATATCAATCTCCAGGGGAAGGGTAATCAAAGCAAGGGTAACCTTTCTGAATTTGGTCTTTTTAATATAAATGTTCAGCTTTCTTAAATCTGGAATGAGGAAGGGAGGGAAGACCACCAGGTTTCTTCAGGACTGGGAAGTGTCAGGAATAGAGCCTTTCCCTCTGTGTTGGTAATGAACTTCATCTATCACTCCCAATTCCAGAACAGACTGTGTACTTCTTGAAGTAATAGAGTCTTATGATATGGGTCCCCGAAAAGGGACAAGGAAGCTGGGCAGGGAAAAGGGAGAGAGGTGAATTGGATAACATATCCCTCCTTTGCTGTGATGAGCATCCACTTGTCTGATGTGATGCTTTCCCAAGCACAGTGAAACAGGGACAGGCATGATCTGAAGGGAGGAGATATTGTTAGCGTACTGTCCTCAATCAAGAAATTATAATGATTGTTTGAAGGTTGCAGATGAAAAGGGCCTCCCATAGATGAAGGGAACTGGTGACATCTGGGAGATCCTGACCTTCTTTTACAACAACTGTGACCTCTGTTAGAAAGAGGATCTAGAATAAGAATGTGGCCTAAACTGTTTCCTTCCTATAGTTGGAGTATAAACTCCTAGTAATTAGCCACTCTCCTTTGAAAAATTGCTGTGGAATAAGCATTACGGCCATATCAATCTAGTCTCTTAAATTCCTTGTCTTTAGGGGTGGCTTTAGGATGGGAATGATCACATTGCTCATTAGCAGCTTTGATTACCAAGGAATCAGGAATTGGGTGGATTAAAAAAATAGCTGAAATCTTGATGAGGGACTTGATGTTGCCTGTCCACTAATTTGGATGTAGGAAGTACAGAAGCTGGGATGTGCAAGAGGGTTTTCATTGGCTCTAGTAAAGGGTTTTTGCTGACTCTATTTTGTAGGAAGGGCATCCTTTCCAGAGGCAGGAATGTGTATGATATCAAAGTCGTGTTTGGGCTTTCTTGCACAATTTCCACCTATGCTCCTCCAGACTAGCTACCCTCCTCATAAGGTCCTGAAAGACCTTGAAGTCTTCTGAGGGGAGGTGTTGATTCACTATCAATGGATGTCGGCTCTCAAATGATGGCTTCATCTAGAGAAAATTATAAAAATGGTGTGTGTGTGTGTGGGGGCGGGAGGGGGGGGACGGGACACGACAATCAAGCATTCCTCAATTAATTCTCCTTCCTGTCTGGGGCCAAAACAATGGGTGGAGGGATGATAACGGTATCCTGAGTAGAGGTTCCTGCACTGGGGGAGGAAGAGACTTTCTCTTAGAGTGTTACCATGATGGAGGCCTAGAATCTCTCAGAGCAGCCTAAGACGAGTAAGGCCATGGAGGACACTGCATAGCCTGAGCCATCCATGGCAGGGGACACCACTTTAGAGCTCCCCTATAGGAAAACCAGGAATGGTCCTTAGGTCCTGTAACCCTGATAGAAGGCCTGTTAGGTGTTCTAAAAATATTGAAAGTGATAGTTTCCTCCCTTTCAAAGTGCAAAGAAAAAACGTAGGTTTCTCCAAAATAGGGAGAAGCAGTGCTTTTGTGGGTTCTGGGTGGTCTGGATATAGGTGGTACATTGGTGCCAAGGAAAGATGGTTGAAGTGGTTGGCATGTTGATTAAACGATCTGAGCCAGTGTTTCCGGCATAAAGAGTTGGAGAGGCAAAGCTGTCTGTGATAGAACTGACAGTGCTGATGCCCTCAGGCGGTGCTGAGTGCATTGACAGTTCCGATAATTCTAAGTGCTGCGCATTGCAGAGTGAGCCAGTGTTGCCGATAGAGCTGAAGACACTGTAGCCAGACACTGCAGCAAAAGAGAGTCCTGCAGAAGAGGGCAGAGAAGATCAATTGCTGACAAGAAGGCCTGCAGAACAGAAGGCACCACAACTGTGTGTTGGTGTCCATGAAGCCGAGGTAGGCTGGGTCAGCTGAAAAGGAGCAGAAGGACCTGGTAAAGGTGGAAAACACTAGTCTCAACAGCCCTCAGGGAGCTAGAGTTGTTGGTTCTGCCTCAGACAGAGTCAATGAATGTTTTAATTTGTGATACCTCAAACGGATACTGGAAACCTTACTTTCTAGGAGAAGGTGTGCTTGTAAACTTCGACATGCTTGGAATGCTTCGGAAAGGCTAATCATGAAGGCAAAGAGTGGCATTTCTCACCAAACTTGTGCCTCAAATCAGAAGCAGCAGGAGGGGGGCTGTCTCCTGGTAGAGGCTTGATTCTGACGCAGGATGTATCACCTGTTTCATGAGATTAACTCTGAGGCAGAACCCTGTTTTTTAGTCCTGGTGGGAAGAAGGTACAAATAGGGCACTTGTCCCTCATATGGTCCTCACCCAGACAAATCAAGCACCTCTTGTACCTATTTGTGTGACAAGGATAACAGTTCTGCACATAGCACTCGGCTTGAAAGCTGGGCTATGAGAAGGAACAGAGAGGGAGGAACAGATACACCCTTTTATGCCCTAGCCTGAGAGCTGAAGGAAAGCAGGGGCACATGTACCACTTAGTAGTACTGGTGGCCAAATACTCTGACTCAAGTGAATTGGGCACCCATACACTTGCAGTGGAATGTATATGTGCAAAGTGACTCAAAGGAGAATTCAAAGTTATGCTTACACTCAAATTTCATCACAATTTCTATACAATATATAAGTATTGTTTCTAAAAACCAAGCTCAAGGTGTCTCTGTTTAGGCTCCCAGAATCAGCTGGGTATGTCAAATCACTGGCCACTGTTGCCTCAGTTTCCTCATTTCTAATATGTGAGAAAAATAGTTCTCTCATAGGGGTGGCAAGAAGCCTAACTAATTTAAGCTTCTAGGGCTTTGAGGGAAAGCCTCAAAGAAGTGCAATATATTACAATTTTAAGATCTGTTTCTCCTTTTTCTGAGCCTCTTAAATTAAATTTGTCCTTTTTTTTAATCCAGCAGGCATTACAGTTTAATGACATTTCAATTTGCAGAAGTCTGTACGGTCACCCCAGTTTCTTTCTTCATTCTCTGTCACACAGGTGCTAGTTCTATGCATGTTGTAATAGACAGCCCTTAGCCAATATTGATAGTATATTTTATTTTACTTTACTTTTTTCCATTGACAGGTTTCCATTGACAGTTTTTTTAATGTTGCTTCTTTTTCTTTTTTCAGCTACTCTGTGTAAGAACCACTTAGTTTGCTGTGATGCCCAATATATACATTTATGTATATAAACCCACTTATCACTAAAACGCAGCCACCTCTGGGTGGAACACAGCAGCCATTCTACATTGCCACTATTATACAACAGTTTTTAAGAAGGGGTGTATAGAATGTTTCCAGTGCAACCACATAGGCAGTTTTAGGAGGTGAAAAATGCAGGGCCTAATTCTTCTCTCCCACGAGTTTTAAACTTAAGTAAATGGAGAATCAGTTCAATACTTACTAGAACTGAATGAATAACTTATTAGATGATGTATTTCAATATATTTCCATACTCAAAATGTCTGCAAACAGAGTTAGAATCCGCCATTCATTCCTTATTTGAAATGATATCTCTACCAAATTAAGTTTCATTGGCAGATTATTTAAACTGCATCTATTGTCACATACAATTAATACAATTCTGATTAGGTAAGTAAGTAATGGCATAAATTGTATATATGAATGTAATATTTCTAGTGCTCGCAATGTTGTTTAATTATGTATGTCATCCAGACAAGGAACAGAAACAACAGATGACTTACCAGGCAATGGAGTAAAAAGCAAACTTTATAATCAACATACGATTCAAATATGCATCCAGCAAATATTCTAGCTAAAAAAAGTCTCTTATCACACTAGTAATTCTTGAGCACTCAAAATGTTTGTGGAAAATGAATAGGAAAAAGCACATGAGATGAAGTCTAACAAATACATTTCCCCCCAAGTAATGGTTTAGCTCTAGTAATGATTCAATTTTTCAAGGACACCAGGGTTGATTACCCCAGCTTTTTTTCAAAGGTTCCTGGGATCACCAAGCACCATAAGCAGTGAGGGCCTCTATTTTAGGTCTTCTTTTAGAGACAACTACAGCAGCTCAGTTGCCCCTATTCACTTCCAAGGAAGAGTGACACCACTTCCAGTTGCCTCTTGATTGTACTTGGAGGTCTCCTACCTATACAATCTTCTTCAACCCCAATGAGGGCTAAATAATGGTAGCAGTACCTAGAGTGCAATAAGGAGGAAGAGATGCAGGAAATAGCTACAAAAACCCTACTATTCCTATGCTGGAAGCCGTCATAATTAGAACTAGATGAATAACTGATTTTTCAGTTAACTGGTAATTCTGAAAAATTAGGGGGGAAAAACGGTTCAACTAAAATCAAACTAAATTTTTTTGGAATTTTTGAAAAATCAAAAAAGTTGACGAAAATTTGTTTCTGTTTGAAATTTTTTTTCCAAGCTGAAATGAAATGTTTCATTTTGTATTGGGACATTTTAATTTTTTTTTTAATAAAAACAAATAATTGAAGGGTGCTGTCATGCTGGCTGGATGGGGTGGGGGCAGGGGGCATTTATTATGTTATTTAACACCAATATGTCAAAATCATAGTAATTCATGTGAGATATGCCATGCCAGGTACTGTTAGAAAGGCTATAATGTGCTAAGTAAGATGATAATGTTTATATTCATGTGTCATATGTGTTATGGAAGCTATGGATATGTTTGATATATCTGTATTTCAAATTGTGCTGTGTCTGAGTCACACCCCAGACAGGATGGCTGCAGAACAATAGCCTGCTTAATGGCCCATTAAGAGATCCACAGGTACCAGGGGCCAGGGACAGAAGCCAGGGATATACCTGATGAGTCACCAGGACTTACTTATGTGACTCTGGACTCCGTTTTGGTTCCTGTAAAATTCCACAAGCAGCATGGCACAGACTAAAGGACATAAAAGGCAGCTGCCCAGGTGTCCATTTTGTCTTTAGTCTGTCTTTCAGTTATCACCTACCTCTGGATCAACTCATCTACTGAAGCTGTGAAACAAAGGACTGAGACCCATCCAGGTACTGGATGAATACCAGAGGGACTATACAAGCCTGCAAACTCCACAATTCTTCTAGAAACCTGATATATATGGACATTCAAATCATTTGTATGTATCTGATTGCTTTAATCCTTTAACATTTCTCTTACAGTTTGTTTCTTTCTTTTTATTTACTAAAGGATTGGCTGGCAGCATGGTATTTTGGGTAAGATCTAAACTGTGGCTGACCCTTTGGGGTCAGGAGAAACCTTTTTGATAAAGAGCATAGAGTTTAAATAACTGGTCTCTTTACTGGACCTAGTGGCTGATTGGGAGCCGGAGATTGAAATGCAGTAAAGGGGGCTGTGTACATTTTTATTTTGGCTTCTTGATAACTAGTGTGGGGAATCAGAAGCACTGTTTGTGGCTGGTTGGGAAGTCTGACTTCAGTGTTACCCTCCAGTGCGGGGAGAATCTGCTCTTCTTTTGCAGCCTGCCCTGACCTTGGCATTTTCAGGTGGCTACTCTAGGCACGGAAGGGTTACAGGTGCGACTTACAAAACAAGCAGATGAGAACAGAAGAATAGTCCTTGGGCCAGAGAAAAAGAGTGAGAATGACTCTATAGCCTGGTGTTTAGGGTACTCACCTGGGAAGGGGAGAGACCCAAATTAAAATCCCTGCTCTAGGGATTATGTATACAGAGTAGAATGGCTTCAACAGGAGAAACTGAGAGATACCTATATTGTAATAGGCAATAGTATAGTGATTAGGGTACTCATCTGGGGGAGGGTAAAGATCTGGATTCCATTCCCTGTTCCAGAACAGAAATTTCCACCTGAGTCTCCTGCATCCAGAGTGAGTGCCCTACCAGTGGCCTACTAAGTATGAGAGTAGGGGTGACGGCAGCTCCTCCTCCAATTGTTTTTCTTTTATGAATATTGTGTGTATTTCTGTTTGTGTTGTGACATGGCTGGCTTTATGGAACACTAATAATTAAATCCAGCTGCATATCGCCACATGTACCGAGAAACCAGGCAATGACTTTAATTTAATTGCCAGTGCTCAAGAGGACCGTACAGTGAATCTACTGCTGAAAGTCTATCTCTGACTCATGTAAGGAATTGCATAAAGCTGATTGATCAGGTTCAGGTGACCCAGAACAAACAAAGAGACTTTGAAATTGACAAAAGACTGTCTGCGAACACACAAGAGAGGTGCTGACTAAGTTTCAGTCTCAGTGAGAGGCAGATGCTATAGGGATGCAGTCTGTCTCACACAACCCCCATGTTGGAGGATGCCTGGGACAAAGTGGGGCCTACCTAGACTTTAAGGAAATGCTGAGATTTAGGTAAGATAATATGCATGTAGGCCTTTTGTTGTGTTAACCTTTTTCATCTCTTTTTGTTATGTTCCTATGGACAAATAAATAATAATTTACTTTGAACATGTGATTCTCCTGTGTTACTGCATTTTCATACAGGGCACAAATCCTAAAAAGATGTCTAAAGCAGGGGCCAAAATCCAAGTGAGCCTGCTGAAGGCCTGGTTGGCGAACAGGGTGTTGTGACCTGGACACCCAGTCTAAAAGTGGGGTGAATTGGGGGAATTTTACTCTGAGAGAAGTACAGGTGGAGGCCTGTAACCTGGGAAGGATGCCCATGGAGAGACTGAGTGAGGGGTCAAAGGTACAGATTACCACTGTACTGTAACAGGGGATGTCTAGGTGGGATGGGGAAGTAGGTATGAGCCAGAATCCCCACTGTACAGACACAATACTTTTCTCCTCAGTTTACAGGCTTTGAAGATGCTCCAACAACACTGCCCACAGAATTGCCCTCATCCTCAAGAGGCAATTAAGTCATTAATTTGTAATCCTCTTGAAGATCACATCACTCTTCTGTTATATTCTAGCAACTAAATTCTTCTTTTAATTACACCAACGCAAGCCCATGAGAGTTGATAGGAGAATTTGGCCCATTTACTATTTAAATTTGTTCCATTAAATCATTAATCAGTTAAGTTAGCTAGGGTCATTTCCTTCCCCCCTCCCTCCCCCCCCCACACACTTTTTGAAGACTGGCACCTGTTCTGCTTCCTCCTCTGAGTCCTCTAGTAATTCAGAAGAAAAGCAGGACTGATGCTTCAAAGAAAAGGGAAATATGACCTCTGATGTTCTTTAAGGCGATATATTTTCCAAGAGATATCATAGCACCTGTAACACTTATGACAAATTAGCTGCCTTTCTTATATATATCATTAACATATCAAATGCAAAAGTTAAGGATCTTCTCACCTGCAACACTCATCTTCCTACCTTCCAAAATCTTAGGTATCTCTAAGGCACCAACCTTAGTTGGTGTAGTAGTGTTCTGGGATCTAGACACTACCATATCAGTTTACTAATATTCTGCAATAACCTCACATGTAATAATCTTTGTGTAATCATTGTAGAGCTATAATGTCCACAGCCTTCACTATTTGTAGCATTTCTGACTAGGAGGAAAGAATGAGAATAAACTAAAAGTTAGTTTTCTCCTATCATCCCTCTATTCATTTGTATGCTTTTCACTTCATACAGATCCCCATAGGTGTATCATCTTAGGAACTCTAGTTACATACACACTCAGGACCAATTTTTCAAAAGAGTTCAAGGCACAGTTTCAAGTACTCAACGGTCACAATTAGAGATAGAAAAGGGTTCAAGATCCTATTTTGTCACCTAAATAAAGGCCAGATTTTCATAAGTCCTCAGCAGCCAGCAGTTCCCATTTAGGCACCAAAATACGTGACAAATTTTCAAGAGAACTGTCCATATAGCAGACTGAGTTCTTTTGCAAATCTCAGCCCAACTGTGGGGTCTGTGCTCTTTTGAAAATCTGACCACATGAACCTGTTCTACTTCTGACTTCTGCTGAAGTCAAGAAGTTACACCAGTACAGACCTGGCTCAGTGAAGAGAAGAATTAGGTCTAAAGTTCCTGACAGAAAGGTTCAGATTGTAATTTTAAAAAGGATGATTAAAGATGATTATATAATGGAATTCAGCATTCAATGGTGTAATTACTTCAGCTCCAGTGGAACTTCATTATAGTCACTGTTTTTGTATAACAAATTTGTGTGTGTATGAGTGTAATTTTTTTCTTGAAAAGCGGTAAGATATTAAAAGGTGTTCAATTCACTAGTCAAGAAAGAGCAAATAATGGCCAGTTTTATACAATGGAATCCAAATAACTCTGGAGAATAATCATGTGTGAAATGAAAACTAAAATTGAACCAGAAATGCCAGGTAAATACTACTAATAATAAAAAAGTCACACTAGATGCTTCTGCCAAAATACTGTCAAGTTGTATAGATTGCACCACACCATAATTATAGTAGCTGACATACGTAAAATGATTATAAATTAATGGTTTTGCAGAACAAAGTCATATGTTATAGATTTTTACTAGGTAGTTATACAATCATAAGGAACATGAAACAGTGTAACAATGATGAAAGCCATCTAAAATTGGTACACAACCCCCTCTGTGGAAATTATGGGATCATTTTTAATGTACTTAAAATCCTAATTGCATAGACCTCAACACATCACTTAAAGGAAGACTGTTGGAGGTGGTTCTGCATACATTACTTTACCTCCTGCGTGAGAGTATATGGTAAGATTTTTAATGAAAATATCTAAGTAGTTCCTAGACCAGTGGAAAGGATTTGGAATTAGATGTAAAAATAAGATATATTCTATTACTATGGGCAAAACAAATATGTTTCATGTTATAAAGATGGGACACACATGGGTGCTGATAAGAGACACTGAACTCTATTTCCTAGCCTCTCACCTAAAATGGTGAGAGGTTACAAAGATCGATACTCTTATCATATAACAGGGATCAGTATCCATCAACTCCAGGGGTTACTGTTACATTTTTCTTTTCTTTTTCTTTTTTGTAAGTGAAATGTCAATATTGTGCAACATTGACCAAAACAAGCACAAACTCATACAGCCAATTAATAAAACAAACAGAGATACCTAGAATGCAGGTTAGAGTAGATTATATGAACTCCCTTGACAGAGGACAGGACTATTCTGCCTCTTACTGGACATTTGTCAGTAATTGTTGTCTCTGAATCTCAATAGCTTTCTGATCATATGACCTCCTCTCATGAGGCAGAACTCACACTTGTACAAACTCAAAAGACCCCTAAGGCCATCAAATCCTTAATTTGTTTGGTTTGAATATGGTGACCCGACTGCTAACCGAGTTAGACGGTGTGTTTATTTGCTCAATAGCATCGACATTTGACACTGGGTCAAATGCACTTTGTGTTTGCATGTATTTGCAGTGGCATACTGAGATCTCAATGTGATGTATTATATTCTTAATGCATTCCAATCTGTTAAACATGTTGTCATGCTTTAAGAATATCTTTTGCATCTTTTTCATTAGACAACTTACACACTTGTTTAATCATCTGCATTTATGGACCTCAGTTAAACCCAAGCACACCTGGGGCTTGGCTTTATACTATTTCAAACTCTACAGAAAGTTATAGTCCTTTTGCAGACATTCCCATGTTGCTTTACCACATAGACTCAGTTTATGACCATTATATAATATTGGTTTAGTTTTTAATTTTACTATTGGGAAGGTCATACTAATTTTTTATCCTTTTGCAGTGATTAAACTGCATTCAGCTCTGGTAGCTATCTTGAAGATCTCCCTTTATCCATATACATTTACAGTTTCACAAACCAGTCCGTAGCAGACACATGGTTTATAGATATATAGAGAATTCTAAAGAATTACACTTTAACTTCATCAGATCTTTGTCCTCCAGCTGAATGTTCATCAATGCATTTTGCCATACTTCTTTGCCTTCTGTGCTGAAAGTATTACACTTGCAAAATGCTACCTTTTATTGCAAGAATGACACAACATCCCTTCCACTGGACACTTTCACATTGTGAACTGCCTCTGGATTTACTAGTAGCAAATCTGGCCTCTGCCATTTGACTGCCCTTGTAGTATCTCCGTGCTGGGCATGTATTAAATAGATGCAAAGCACTTCAATTATTTTATTGTTTGTGAAACCCTTAGTTTTCATTAGCCCTCCAAACAGCCAGTTTTGCAAAGTTCCATTTCTAATAATAACCTTGCTTTGACCTGGTTCAGTATAGCACAAATAATTCAATCTCTGCTTAGTCTGTTAAATGTTCATTATTATATGATTTAACTTTCCTGCATATATATATATATATATATATATATATATATATATATATATATATATATATATATATATATATATATATATATATATATATGTCTGTTACACAGTGGTCAATGGTCTCATCTGGCAGTTGCTGGCTTTAAAAAACATATGCCTTTCCCAAGCAGTATCACAGTATTCTTGAAATTTTGTAATTGTGTCCTACAATTTGTTATTCCCTTCATGCTGTCTTGCTAGTGTGCTGTAGATCTTTAATGCATCTGGGCCTGGCAGTGGAACAGCATGGAGGATTCCATCCTCTGTGATTTCACTGCTCCCAGAAAAATTTGGAAGAGCTGCAACACCTCCTGCAGTTCTCCACCAGGTTCCCTCCCAGACTGAGAGATTCAGGTGGGTGATTTTGCTCCATTTTTTCCAATGTTCAAGCTTTCTACTGACAGCGTATCATAAAGACCAACTGGCACTCCTATGTGACATCTATTTCCTGTCCCCAGCCACATGACAGGGTTACAGAATTTGATAGCCTTGCCCCCTGACAGGGAGCAATACCAACCAATGCCAGATTTTTAATTTTTTTTTTTTTAAGTAAAAAGGTTGCAGATTTGCTTCCTCATCTGTAAAATGTTCTTTTGAGATGGAGAAATAGGAGTATGCAAAAATTCAAGACCAATGGGGCAATATTGCAGTCTTTACTCAGGCAAGACATTCATATATACAGATAGCCTCAAAAGATTTGCAACCATTCTGCAGTCAGGATTTACAGATCCTGGGATAAAATATAAAAGTGGGACCCCACAATTCTCCCTGTACCCCAACTGCTGACATTTTTCCTCTCAAGCTTTTCCTCTCCTCATCCTTTATTCTTGTAGATCATCTTGTATAATAAGGTGCTCTTTAAAAATATGTATTTTTCTTTTGAAAATAGCCATGTATCTAAAAACATGAGTACAAACTTATTGCACCAAGTGGATCACTCAATAGATGACTAAGACAGAGGCAGCAATGTAGGTGGGTCATAGGGTAGCACAGGCAGAACCAGCAGGCAAAGGAGCCTAGCAGCAGAATATAGGGATGTTTCCTTCACTATGTGGTTTCCCTATCACACAGTAAGATGAAAAGAAACTACACTCGCCGCCCCACAACCCCATTCAGTCACTGTCCTCTCTTGCCCACAGACAGTACCCATTCCATCACCAGTCATTGCCAAAGGATTGTGGATCTACACAGGTTGGCTCAGGACCCTATGTGCAGCTCAGTACCAGGACAGAGTGCATACTTGTCCCTACTCCATGGAAGCCCACATTCATAGTACACAGACAGGGCACAGAAAGCTTGCAATGCAGTTGAATTGTAAAAATCAGTAGCAGTATATAGCCCAAGACTGATCCACACCTGCTTACCCAGGGGAAAAGTGAAGTTATTTGTGCTTCCTTGTGTATTTCATAAAACACACATAATCCCTATTACAATAGAGCAAACAGGCAAATTAGTCATGACTGGTGATCTGATCTCCAAATCCTGTAATATACCCCTGGAAGAACTGCCTAAAGAATTCAGTACTTCTGGAACTTGCATCACAACTGCCCACTTGTAAAGTGAAGTTCCCTGAACTAGGAACAATAATATTGTTGCATTGGAAATGCTAGGAAGAAAATAAAATTCAATCTCTTCCATTGTTGTGTGTAGTGTTGGTGTAGCCATGTTCATCCCAGGATATCAGAGAGACAAGGAAGAAGAAAATACACAAAAGGGTAAATCCTGACCTATAGTGCTGGGAACAGCAAGGACAGCAAGGTAACAATCCTACATATTGGTCTCCAAAGAACCCTTATAACAAAGGTTTGAGTTAAGGATGATGGGATACTAAGAATTTCTGTGGTATGGGGGAGGCCTGGGCCATTGTTTTCCTTCTACAAGCCATTTTAGTGTTTAATTCATTTTTCTAATGACAGTATAATTTGCATTGACACCTTTTCATTTCTGGCTCTCCATAGATTTATACTGAAATCTCTCAGCCATAATGACAGTGGCATCAAATTGGCATCATAATAGATTGTCTGTGGACTTGTACCCTTACATATATTTCCCTTTCTAATCTCAGATTGTAACAACACCATAACTGGGTCACCATAGAAGCCTACTGAAATCATTACAAAATAGTTAACATTAGAGATACTCCAGATTAAACTGAATGGGAAGCCAGAAGCAATACACAAGAACAGACTCTGAAAAGTAATTACTGGATAAATTTATGCTTTTTAAAATAAATCTGTTTTTAAAATATCCCACAAAGAAGCTAGTCTATGTTTTAAAAAAAGCTACCTGGCAGCCTGATAAATTCTTTTAAGTGAGAAAATGTTCAGTTAGAAGATGTTAGACACCGGAAACCAAAACATGCCAGTAGATAACTAGAAAATTGTTTAATAGTAGAGGGAAATTGCCAAATACAGAGAAATATTCAGCTAGGGCCAAATGTGAGACAAGCAAGTCTCACTGACATGATGCCTAATATGTGTTTGCAGGATTCATAGATTATAAAGCCAGAACAGACCACTGTGATCAACTAAATTTGATCTCCTGTATATCAGAGTATCCAAGGTGTAAGGGCACTGAAATTAATGGATTTACACCAGGGATAGATATGGCTCATTATGTCTGAGTGCCACAATTTGGGTCCATTAGAACACAAAGGATACTTTTTAGCAGTGCTAAATCATGCATGTCATATGCAATTATTTAAATCCAAGAAGCCAAGCTCGTCATTCCAAACTACAGAGAATAAATGCTAATGCGATGGAGGGCTGACTGGCTGGCAAATTTCTCGGCATGTATACTACCTAATTACAGCTAGGGTCAAAGATAGCACGACTGAGTTCTGCATTTTAAAAAGGATTTCCTCAATTTCAGAGTTATGCCAGAATGACATAGTTCACTTGGCAGAAAGGACCTGAATCTGGGTTATAACCAGAGTTGGCCTTTTCTGGAGAACAAGCACTGCAGGCCCAACCCTGTTATAATATGGGGATCTCCAACTGTAAAGAAGAAGCCCAACTCTTTCTTTTTCTTTTAAAGTAAAGATTCTAGTCCACGTCCTTGCAAACATCCTTGAAAAAATTTTATCCAATGCAACCTGATCACTAAAAGAGATTTTCCCTGAACATCGGAGGTTATTCATACCCACTAGAATTCAGCTTCGGAGTCTGAAAAACCAGAACAGTCCTCCTAGATTTCTGGGAGGATCCTAGATCATATTCACAGTTGCATGGAGCACTGCGCCTCCAGATACTGCTGACAATAGAGTATTGGTGCCTAACTCTATACATGCCGTTTTGAAGAAATCTCTGTGCTTCAGTTCCTACATGTTACATGGAGATAAAAATGACTGATAAACTTGGATAAAATATCTATAAAATAGGAATTGTATACCTTCCATAAGGGTCATGACAATTAAGTTATTAAAGTTTGTCAAGTACTACGCTGTAAGCAATCATTCTCAGTAGGATGTACACACAATCATGTGGTGGTTTGAGACTTGTCAGCTCCCAGAACCCCTCCTGCTTAAGCAGACAATATCAATTGCAAAACTGTTATAAGTGCTGTTATAAGTGCTGACCATGGCACAGTATTTTTTCTAGTATATATATTTTTTTAAATATCCTTTTAGTTTCAAGGGAGAAAGGTAGCATTGCAAAGATGTCACTAACAGGAAAGTGGTTCATTTTTTTCCTAAAACATGTAAAACGTGATTACTATGTATGGAATACATCAGGGCTAAACCTCCTGAGCCTTCCCATTTTTCAAGTTCAAATAAAGTTCACAGATTTTTGGAAAAATTCTGAGATGTTCTATTTGAACATGGAATTGAGCAGCAGCTTTTTCTCCCCCACACAGCATTAGGGTGTCACATACAATTCTCTAATGTGAATAAACACTATAAATAATAATGGTATGGACATAAAATCCCCTTGAAGTCAAATGATCTCTGAGTTGGAAAGAACATTTGGATAAAGTTTCATTATTTCAGCTAACGGTAGACGCTGTAGAGGAAACTAATTCAGTGTATATGTAATGGGTCCAGTCATGCTGTGAACTTAAAAAGGTATATTGGGAAATTGGTTAAAAACCTAATTTAAGTTTTGTAAAAAGCAGATGTTATAAATCATGATAGCAGTAGAAATATTTAATTATTATTTTCATTTTAACATTTATTTGAACTGATGGAAACCCAAACTTATTAGCATTGTCTTACCATAGTAATTCTGAACCCTTTCTACACCATTACCCAGGTTTCAAAAGGAACAACAACAACAACAACAACAAAATTGGGAGCTCTTTTATAATCACAAAGAAAAGAAAAGTGATCACAATGATGCTCTGAATCCCAGTAAGAACCCCCATGTTGAGAACCTCCTGAGCTAGTCCTCTGGGGAACCTGGCCTATGACAATAAAGTTAAACTGACTAATCTAGTTTCACTGTTCAAGCTGTAGAGAAAGTAAACAACATCAGTGACGAAAACATATTTGATTTTTGAAATTCTGCCATCTACAATAATCTAAAGAATTATTAGTAATACAGCAAACGACGTTTACAAATGTAATTTTATCGTTCCCGTGTCCCTTTAAACATTAGAGAACTGTTCCCTGGTAGGTACGAACATACATTCAGGGCTGGCCCTAGACCAAATGGCACCCGAGGTGAAGCGCAGCATCAGCATCAGCATCAGCACCGCTCCCCCCATTTGTTAAATTTTTGAATACCTTATTTTTTATTGCATTTGTAGCCCATTTCACAACTTTGATGCACGATTTGTATGCATGATTTATCCCTGTCATAAGACATGATACATTTGCAGACTAGGATCTGTAAATCTATATTTATTCATGCCATATATAAGCAAATAAAAAAATTTATTTTCTCTAAGCTTATAGAAACCTTTTAATTTTAAGAATAACTGAAGTGTACTAATATCAAGAAATTTTTCCTTTTGTCACTAACAACAAAAACAGCACTCTGAGCCCAGAACCCCAGGCAGTTGCCTATCCCGAAATCCGGCACTGCATACACTGCTCTGTGAAAGTTCACAAATTGCCCTTTCCTATCATTCTGTGACTCCCAGCTGAAAGTCTTCTTAATATTAGGCGACCACATTTGTGTTCCCGGCTATAGCACATTAGCCTCTTCTCTGGTTATTCAGTGTCAGAATGGCCATATCCATACACAGCAATCACAAAACTGGAAAGACAACAAAATTCCATGTAATATAGAAAACTGGTCCTTCAAATATGCTACCAGAATACTGTCATGAAAATATATTAGGTCCCATTTGAAAAACATTGCACATACTTTGTGTCAGTTGTATAGATCTTCACCAGAGCAGAGCAGAAGAGGTGATTGTACCTCTTCTGGGGCTATTATCTTATTTATGTGCTTCATGCTGTTAAATGACCCATGCTAAAAAATCAGTGATGTATGCATTTCCACAGTCAGTGCAACTTTAAGTAGGGACAGGCTGCACAGTTTGACCGCTATTTCATGCTGTGTTGTATGTAATATGTTAATATTTAACTTGTCTATTAGCCATGCAAGAAATCGCCACAGGAACTAGCAGGGATTATTAGGGATTAAATTTAGATCTGGACCAAAATAAGAAAGGTCAAGATATTCTCCCCCTTCTTCTTTTGAAAAACAAAGAAATCACTGCCTCAAAACCAACAATCAAGTAAATGGGTTATGCAGATGTTTGAAATAATAGATACTGCAACTTTGGGAAGAAACTACAGCATCTATATCAGCAAGCTGTAAAACATGCTACAAATATTTATTATAATTTAAACATTTATCTGCAGCTCCCACTATTGCCTTTTAAGCATTCCTCTTAAATTCTCTCACGTAAGAATTGTGAGGCTGGGAATATATTTTAAGAAAATATAGTAACATGTATCAAAGCAGCCATAAATAAAAAAAATACATTTGTGAATAAAGAGAGATATCGAATGGAGTTTTATGTTCTGAAACATGAACACTTGTTAGCTTTTTACACTTCCAGGATATCATAATATTTTATGAGCTATTAGGATATGCGTATGAATCAGAGAGAGCTTTTCTTCCTCTTTTATATGCATTTTCCCCCTTTTCCCTCATATTTATTCAGGAACAATATAAAAAATATGGCATTATCCCCCCAAAACAAGGTCTTTTTCAAGAAAAAATAACTGTATAAAGTACCTCCTTTTGCAGACAACAGCAGTTTTACTGAATAGCAAACAGTCATTAGTATGCCCTGATATGCTGAAGATCTTACTGACAATTCCCAGAGTGTTCCCTCTTTCATAAACAGATTGTTGTTGGTTGATGCATAAGCCATCTAAGCATTGCAATAAAAGGAAAAATATCACACAAAGTATGCAGGGCAGTACAGAAACTCAATGCCAAAAATTGCTACAGATAGCAGTAGACAATAAAATAAATTATTTGACTATATACATTTCTTGTATTTACTAGCATTATTCATGAAGAGATGTAAGCTGTTATATTTTGTCACTGAATTTGTATGTTCTCAAAACAGACATTCATCAAACATTTTAAAAAAACCGTTTAATTCAATTTAATATAAACTTAAATCACAGGAAACTACACTGCTGTGATATTGAGGATTTGACTCAATTGTTATGTTTGAGTTGTTCACGCTCCATAGAAAAATATTGAAAGAGCTCTCATTTTGTGACAAATTTGTCAGGCTCAACAAACTTGAGTATCACTGAGTTGCCTGTGGCACTGCATCATAACGTACCATAATAATCTTGTGTCCAAAATTCTGTAAGGTGTCAAAGCAACAACACACTGTGAAACATCCTTATGGGACAATATTTTATGGGCTGCAGGTGTAATTTGTGGACAAACTCTTCAGGGCTATATGTGTCTCTTGCTATAAGTAAACACAGCTCCAAGCACAATGGTGCCCCGTCCCAGCTGAAACCTCTAGACGCTATTGCAATGTAGATAGTAAACAGAGTTAGTCAAATTAGTCATTGTGCATAGCTTCTGTCTAGATTTAGCACATTTCTGTAAACAAACTATTAACCCATAAATGTTTGCAATATTTGAACTGTTTGATAAATGGCCAAATAATATTCTGTGAATAAATCACTGGACAATTTTTCATCAATTACCAAATCATAGTCAATGAATCCTACGGACAAAGTTTCTCCCAAAAGAAACAAATACCACCCCCCCCCCAAATAAACCAAATCAAACAACAAAGAAAAATGTGATTGTGAGAATGTAGAAACACTGAGGAAACTGGGACAATCCTGCAAAGTTTGCAACCAGTGGCAACCCTAAGTGGTAGTTAGATCACTGGAGTGGGAGTCACAAAACTTGAGGGCTATTCCCAACTGAGCCCATAGTTTACTTTGAGATCTTGGGCAACTCATTCCATCTACCCTAGTGGTTCTCAAATTTATTTGATTGGGCTCCCCTTCTTTGTGTCTGTAGTAGTTTCCACTCCCCTTCCCAACAAGTACATCTATCACCATGCAGATCTGAAGATAGAGCTGAGAGCAGTGGCCACTGGCTGGGCACCCAGCTCTGTAGACAAGCAGCAGCACTGAAGTAAGGGTGGCTTTGTGGAAAGTGATATTTGTCAATATCACTTTTCACAGCAGACTTAGTGCCCCATTGCCGCCCTTACTTCTGCATTGCTGCTACCACGCCAGGGCTGACAGCCAGAGCTCTACCACCTCCAGGTGAGGGACTGGGGGAGGAGAGCATGAGCCTGGGCTGCCTCCTGGTGGGAGATTGGGGGGGGGGGGGGGGGCAGCAAAGCTGGCATGGCTTCGGCTGTCCCTTTTATCCTTGCCTCTCAGGTGTGCACGCTCCTTCTGCACGAGCCCAAGCCATCTGGGCAGACAGCCAGAGCTCTTCCAAAACAAACAAACAAACACAAAAAACCCACACAGCTTGCGCCTCCCTTGACATATTCCCAGGCCTCCCTTGATAGGCCCACCCCATAGTTTGAGAACCACTGGTCTACCCCTATTTAAATAGAGTACTCTACCTCGTATTTCACGAATGAAAATATGAGGCTTAACTGTTAGTAAAATGCATGAAGATTCTTGGCCTATAGTAATTTATGTATTCTTTTCCTTTATCCTTTATTACAGAGGACTTGTGTTGAAAACATATCTTAATGCTCATCAGAGCCTGATGTCTATTACTTTCCACCTGAAACTGTAAACCTCTGCTGAGAGACCACAATTAGTTGTTGTGACACTGTAACTACACATGGTGGAGGTGATTAGGATGTCACTAACACAAGACTATGACTTCAGCTAAGGGATAAACAGAGCAGATGACACAGGGTATAATATAAGCAGTATTGCTCCAATTTCAGCAGAATATTTTAAAAACTTTTTCATCAGGCATTAGTCACTTCTTTATGGCTTTCATTTAAATCATGAGGTTAAAAAAAGAACTGTGGGAGGATTGTGACTCAGGGAGTTTAATGGAATACAACGCTTTCATCTCTAGGCAAACACCCTGAACTTGACCAAAGTTAGGAAAGGCCGAAGTTTGTCACATCTAACTACTCAACTACACTGAGATGCCAACAACTTAATCAGGCCTATGCCTGATTAGAACCAGGAATCAACAAGTGGGAAAAAAGATACATCCCATATCCAATCATGGGAAACCCACAAGACTAATTCTGACATTAATGCTAAGGATTGCCAGTGTTCTTCTCCTCCCCCCCCCTTTTATAAAGTTCAATTTAGTCTTTTATTCATAAACAAGAAAATCCTTGTGTTTTAATTAGGGGGAATATGTTTAACTCTATCTCTCACAGCTCTGAACTCCTTGACTCCAGAGGAATATGTATGCCATTTCTATAGATTGACATGTGGATAATAGATAGACACATACATCCAGGGATAGAAGGATTATTACCATCTAGTTCTCCAGACTGTCTCTATGAGTTTCATGATGAATTGACGTTACAAATTTTCATTGCATTTTAATGGTTGATTTACTGATGTTTGTAAAACCAAAGGTCAGTTCAATAACTGAAAAGAGTTGTGACAGTGCTGGTGGTGAATGAACAAAGATTTAAAGAAAAGTGAAAACATGGCTGATAAGGTCATAAAGTTGAACACTTGAATACGTTTAATTGACCTATTTTCTTCCAAAGGCCATAAACTTTGTCAGACTTTGTAAATGCCATAGTAGTGCTCTTACATTTACAGAAAGAGCCCTAATATATAAGGCAAAAAAAAAAAAGAAAAGAAAAAAGAGAGAGAGAGAGAGAGAGAGTAGTTTTTAGTGGAAAAGAAAAGGAAGATTAAAACCAAAAAAAAAAAAAAAAACCCCCCAAAAAACACTCTCTTTAAAGCATTAGTTAAAAGAAGCACACAATGTAGATCATTAGCAGAGGTTCAAGTAACATCAGCTTTCTTAATAAAAAGTTGCAATTAAGAGAGTGAAAATGTCAAGAGGAAGACTATTTTTTCTCTTTAAATATTTTCCATACTATGCTTTTCCAAGGGTAATCACATATTTAGGTTGTAAACTCTTTGGAACATGGACTGTCTCTTATTTTGTCCTTACAGTACCTAGTGCTGGGGTCCTAGGCACTACTATAATCTGTATTACCAACTGTTCAAAATTTATGAATCAGGCACCAAAAAAATAATGAGATTATAAAAACCCATTTCAGGTTCTTAGGTCGTTCGAGCCTTTAGGGTATTCTTGGGTCAAATTCTCAAGCTATTCTTTGGCTACCTTGGGTACTAGAAAGTTACTCTTTTTTTAAATGAAAGCGACGATTCTCACATAATCACCTGACTCTAGGAGATTGGGTTTCAAGAAAAACACTAATTATCAGAAACTCCAGATAAAATGAGATTTTACAGAGCTGTGCAATATAAATCAGTAATATTAATACTAAATATAAATAATATTTTCAGTCCAAAAGACTTAATTTTAGACTTAGGAAACCAACAGAACAAGAAAGAATCAGAGTAACTTCTCTAGGCAAGAGCACGGTGTAGCAGCATCCACCTGCAGCTCAAACTGCATTACAGTATGGAAGGCATCCAGCAAACAGATGTCTCAGAAATCTGAAAGATGCAGAACCCAACAACCAGCAATAAGTTACATACCTACATCCACTTCTCTCTGAAGTTTACTCTGACACATTACCTTTGGCATTAATTATTAAAACTGATAAAGTAGCCAAACAGTACAACAGATAAAAATAAATTAGGTTATTTATATGGCCTTCCCCCAACAAAACTGAACTAGCTAGTTTAAGTTTTTGCTTGTACTCAATTTTACTTTGTTTTTTTCAGGAACTAACACAATGCTGTCATGTTTTGGTTTAAAAAATGCAAGGAAAAGTTTAAAAAATAATAATACAAAAATGTAATCACATTAAAAGATTTCTACTCATGCTTAATCATTTAATAATTCCCCCACTCGCCTGTAGCCCAGGATCTAAACAATTGGGCTTAAAATTTCACTTTAATGTAGCCCTATAATTGCAGATTTAGGATCACATCTATAGAAGAGTTATAAACTTGAATATTAAACTTCAGAATAAGGAAAATATTTTTTTGTCTTATCAAAGATTACTTGATAGTTTCCTGTCTGCTTTTTAAAGTGTTTGGCAATCTAATTCAGTTTTTCCTTCCTCTGTTGCTATGGAGAGAGTGCATACCTGTCAATCAACTGCTGCAGGCTAAGGTACTCTCTCCTGGAACAACTGCTGAAATGGAGCACTCCCCAAAATGTAATACTTAAAAAGCGGGGTTAGCTCAAAGAAAAATGAGTATAGAGCACTTTAAAAAGGATAAATCTGAA
The DNA here is from genome assembly GCF_026122565.2 of Emydura macquarii macquarii. Classification (NCBI taxonomy): domain Eukaryota; kingdom Metazoa; phylum Chordata; order Testudines; family Chelidae; genus Emydura; species Emydura macquarii. The sequence continues at coordinate 33,000,691 of NW_027131390.1, read as the reverse complement.
TACTGACTTTATATCTTTTTTAACTAGTTTGTTTTTGTTGTCAGAGTACACATGGAGAGGAAAACGTAATACATTTAATTAAACACTCAGATTCAAAATTTTACCCCAAAAACTGGGGACGGGAAGGCAAATTGCTAAACAGTTAAAGCAGGATTAAGAACTTTTCAAGTATTCTCAAATATTATTTTTTATTCTCCTACTTTAAAGTCTCTGGAAATCAGATAGTGGAACTCATGCAGCCTATTAAATAATCTCAGGGTAGGATTAAGAGATAAAAGAAATGGCATGCATTAATTATAAATATTTTAATAATGGCAGTGAGACTTCTCCGCCTATGTAGTAGTTGCTGATTGGGACTGAGATGAGGACTTCATGCTCCCACAAAGGAATTAGACGGAGGGGGCCTATCTGAGGTTTATATAATCAACGGCAGGGCTGCAAAAGTCTGACTCCTTGCTTCTTGGTTGGAGGCACCAAAGACTGTGAGTTTTTTACTTCACTATTGAAAACTGGGAGAAAACAGTTGTAGGACAACCAGCTTGGTGGAAACCGCAGGCCTTCTACTTTCTATGCATTGGCAAAGCAAGATTTTAAAATTAAAATAATATTTATAAATAATAGGAAAATTTATCCATGCCTTATCTAAAAATATCCTTTCTTAATGAGGTCCACAGATCTATGAAATTAGACAGACCAAACCTATCAATCAGTGGCAGGGGAGATGTGGCTCTACCTTTGAGAAGCCACTAGTTAAGATACTTCCATAGCCTAGAAAATCTCTAATTTCACCAAATCAGTAAAGAAAGTTAAGCATTAAAACTACATTGAACAATCCCCCTTCAGAGCAAGGAATTCAACAAATAACAAACATTGAGTGCCAATTAATAAGCCTATATATCCCCAAATAGCAGCCCATTTGGGGTGGGTTGGATCTGTGGACCTCATTACTCCAACAAAGGAAATATTCAGGTAAGGCACAAATATATTTTCCTATTTTTATTCATAATGAGGTCCACAGACCCATAACAATGGGATTTTCATAGCTGTGTCCACTCAGGGTGGGGAGACGCTATACACATTTATGTACAGATTGAAAAAAGGTAACCATTTTCTAATAGTTTCTGGAATAATACAGCAAGGGGCACCCCATCTACCAAAGACAGCATCAGATGATGAGTGGATGTTGAGCTTGTATAATTTGGAGAAGGTCTGAGCAGATGACCAAGAGGCTGCTTTACAGATTTCCTTTATCAGGTATATGATCTTTCCACCCATGAAGTTGCCACAACTCTGAAGGAGTGAGCTTGGACTTCAGAAATGGAGTTACACTTTTTGATTTATATGCTTCTGATTTAGAAGAGTTTAGCCAAGATTTTTAAGCTTTCTTTCCCTTTGACACTGGATGATAAACCACGAACAAAGTATTTGCCTTTCTTAACTGAGCTGTGTGGTGAATATATAATTTGAGAGCTCTGTGGGTATCTCAGGTATGCTACAATTTCTCTTTCGGTATGACAGAGCTGAGCAGGAGGAGAAAAGGACAATTTCTTGTGTTCTAGGGAGCCTAAAGTTAATCTTTGGTATGAAGGCAGGGTTTATTCTCAATACCATTTTATCTTTATAGAAAGTTCAGTTTTGAGGTTGCAGGAAAAGAGGGTCCTGCTCAGGCATCCTGAAACTGGTGATGGCCATCAAAAAGTCCACTTTAATGGTTAGAAAATAATGACACCCCTTTGTGAATGGTTCAAATGGAGTGCTGGTAATGGCACTGAGAACAGATTATGATCCCATGAAACAACTCTGTGCACTTCAGATGAACATAGAAGAGATCTTGCTCTTGTAAAAAAATACTGGATATCTGGGTAAGATGAAATTCACTACTTGTCTCCTGCATTAAGGATATTAGGCAAAGTAGCAAGCTGACCTTTGAGTGTCTGAACTGCCAGGTCTAGCCTGAATCCATCTTGAAGTAATTCAAGAATCCCTAGTTCAGATACAAATGTAGGTGTGAACCCTTTGTCCTGATACCAATGGATAAACTTCAACCTTCACAGGCCAGTGAATATCTTGAGTTAGTAGATTTCTTTCTGGATGCTAAATACGTGGATACTACTTCTCTGAATAATCTCTGTGTCTTAAGACGCTCCTTTCAAGAGATAGATTGTCTGGATTCTGATGCATGACTGGTCCATGTAATATCATATCCCTTCAAAATGTAAATCAGATGGGAAGTCTTTGTGCTACATTAGAAGGTTGGAGAACCAACGTCTTGTGGGCCAATCTGACCAATGCTGCTTCTATCCTGATCTTCTGTCATGTTTTGGTGAGGAGAGGAAAGGGAGGGAAGGCAAAAATAGTCCCTTTGGCCATCTTTGTGGTAACTCATCTGTTGCCTTCGCTTTGCAATCCTGCTGCAAGAGAACACTGAAACCTTGTGATTCATGTGGAAGGCAAATAGATCTGTCATTGAAAGACAAAATTGCTTTACCAGGAGATGAAACACCTCTGATTATTGTTCCTATTGATTCATCTATCTTTTGTTTGCTGAGCCAATTGGCCGTAACATTCATTTTTCCCTGGATGTGAAGGGAGCAAACTGACTGCAGATTCTCCTCCACCCAAGTCAGCAGGATGTGATCACTTTGAAGGACTGTATATCTTGTTCCTCTTTGTCTGCTAATGCATGACTTGGCAGAGGTATTATCTGTCATGATTAGTGTGAGGTGAGGCAAACATGAGAGCAGAGCCATGAGACCGTATTGGATTGTCTTAAGCACACACGAGTTTATACAGCACTTGCTCTCTTGTTTGGACCAGATCCCTGGGACAATTCTTGACCCTGTGTGAGAGCCCTATCCCTCCTAGCTTGTATCCGTCCTGATTGGTTCACCTATTTGGAAGCCTGATTTGAGTCTCTTTGGATTCATCCACCATCTGAATGACCTGAGAATCTGGCTGGGAAGAGATACCTTCACTGAGGGGTAGATGAGAGATAGTTGAGGGAGGAATAGGAGAAAACTCTGTAGCAGTTTAATGTGAACATAAACCCACTAAGAATATCCACACAGGAGACTACTAATCCCAGAAGAGACAGAAGTGTACGATTTAGTACTTCACTTAAGAGGTTGACTGTTTTGATAAAACTCTTCAGCTTCTCCTGTCTTTCCTGCAGTAAGAAATTTTGTAGAGGACTATGTCCATTTCCACTCTGAGAAAGGGAATCCAATGAGATGGTGTCAACTGACTCCATCACAAAATCTTAGCTCTGTAGCCTCTGGGTGGTGCCATCCATGGCCCTGACTCTGGATGAGGCTTGGATCAGAAGTTCGTCCAGAAAGGGGGTAGATTTAGACCTCTCAAGCTGAGAGCTGCTATTTACATTACTAGCAGACTCATAAATACTCGCTGTGCTCCTACTAAACCAGAGGGCAAGGACCTGCATTAGCAGTGTTGTACTCCAAGATCAAAGTATAGGTCGCATCTGTGAGACTGTCAAACTGGGATATGGAAATAGACAACCAATCTATTGATGTCATGAAGTCCTCTTTGTTGATGGCAGCCAGCAAGTATTTTAAGGTCTCCCATATTGATTTTTGATTTCTTCACAGATCAGTTCAGCACTTGAGAACTGCCTGGTAGCCATCTACTTTATTTTCTCTTTTTTAATGAAATGGGAAATAATATGTAGTAAAGACCTTGTTTCCTATGTAGAGGAGGGACAGATTCTATTGCTCTCATTGGTAGGGGATTTAGGATGGCCATCTGCATGCCTGGTGTCTTCTTACTCATCAAGAAACCCTTAGGCCTGGCAGTTCTTCTAAATCTGAGCTGTTGTCCCTCTTCTTACTCAATGTACACCTGCTGAGGGGAGGTGGTGGCAAGGCATGGCAACTTGCAATAGAAGCTTGAAGAAATAACTTGGATATTAAGGCATGGAAACCTGCAACAGCAGTTGGAGACAACAACCCAATAATTTTCCAGTCTTTTAGGTGTGGCAGGAAATCCTTATCCACTGATCACACCTTCCCAGGATGCATGAGGAGGGATATATAGCTAGTCTAGGGCAGCTGCAGATTTTAAAGCATAGTTTACAATACTCACTATACTCTTGCAAATGCCCTTCCTCTGTGTGAGTGTATGCACATCTAGAGAGATCAGTACATATCTGTGAACTGGTCTTTTCAACATTGATTAGCTACACTCTGGCAGCAGGGACTGAGGGATATTTGCCCTGTTGTACTCTGCAGATTTATGTAGCTTGAGGGAAACAGATTTTGCTTTGCTCCTCTTAAAGCACTTCTTAGAGGAATCTTTTCAATTAGACTGTTCAGAAGATGAACGATATCTGGGGGCTTTTTCTTCCCTTAGTGCTTTTTGTTGGGGTGAGTAGAGGGCTCTCAACATCTGCAAGACCTCTTTTTCTTATGCTTTGTTGCCCTGAGAAAGGTACTGGGTCAGAGCACAGATTTGTGCTAGACTGGATAGTAGGGGGCTCTCCAGGGTCCTATGTCCTGTTCTAGGGAGACTCCTAGGTGAGGTTTGGAAAAAATTAGATTGACTCCACCCCAAGGGCATGAGCCTCCAATTGTGGAGGTTCAAAAGGAATCCTTGGCCCACTTCTGCACTAGGAGACAGAGCTGGGCTGACATTACTGGGAGGGAGCAGTCCTGAGACACTAAACAGCTGAGTGGGAGGGAGCATGCTATGGAGTGGAGGAAGGGAGGGATTGGGCCCGAGGATCCTTTACCAGGGTGTCCTTAATCTGTCTGCTTGGAAATCCCTGTCAGTAGCTCACTGCAGTCACAGCAGCTGCAGTGGAGGTACTGGGCAGCTGCTCCCCAGAGTCTTTGGTCAGTAGTCAGAGCTGTGAGCATGGGCTACAGCAGCTTGGTGGGAAGCTTCCATGACCTTCTGAAGTTTTGCTTCGACTTACATTTCCCGCATGTGCGGTGGGGAGGAGAGGGAGCTGCTCTTCATGCCTGCTCCCAGGGCCACTGCCTATGGCAGTCCCAGTGATTTTGCTGCTGAGGTTCAGCTGCTGATTTCTGAAAGCTTTCCTGCTCAGGGAGGTAAATGCAACATGTGGGGGTTGGGCACACGGGGGCACATGCTCCCCCAGATTTTTGCCAGAGTTTATATGCCCTGCCCTGAACCTCACTGTAGACCACCAGAACCTTTAAATTGTGCCCCGTCCTCACACAGTTACGTGTTGTCTCTGCAGGGAGAGAGATTGCAGGACACTGTTCCAGCACTAGCATTTGAGAAAGTCTTGGGTCTCCACAGAACAGCCACAGATCTCCATGCAGACACTAAATGAGCAGGAAAGGTGCAGGAGGCACAGCGTCTAACTTTCCCTCTCTTAGCTTTCTCCACCATGCTGCACTCCATGTGGGTGAGTGAGATGTTTGCCATCTGGGGAAGAACTAAAAAACCCACCCACACTCTAGTAGATTTATGCTCAGTAAAGGCTTGCTTCCTTGACCACGTACCACTTTGTGAGAGGCTCTCCAACCAGACATACTGATATCCTTGGATTGACTTCTCTGGATTGAGAAAAGCCTGAACCAAAAACCTGTGCACCCCTCCAGGACTCTTATCAAAAGGAAATAACTTTCTGCACATTTAAATTGAATTGTTGGAGAAGTAACTTGATGTCAAACCCTGCAAGCCCTTTGCTTGTGAAACTGGCATGTGAATCACCAACAGCAGACCTCTTTCTTTTTCTGAAAAGATGGCTCCTGCAGACTAGAAAACTGAAAGTAGAATCTCTCCTCTCCCCCTCAAATATTCTGCAATAATGGTCCCAAGTGCTACAACTTCCACTAGCATTAGTATGATGGTTTTAGATTATGCCATAGTATTTAAATAAATCAATAAATCGTGCACTGCATGATTACAAAGGACCCCACAACATAGTATTCATCAGGATATCAACATGGATTTAGCTGTTCTCAATTTTATAGGTAAATGCCAAAAGCATCTAAAAAAGCCATAACCTTGATCTGGCCTCATTAAAATCAAGGGCTAAAATCCATTGATAAGAATGGGAGCAGGCGCAGGCCTAATACAGAAAATAAAGGATTACATACAAGTTTCAAATGAAGCCAAAAGAAGCTTTTTTCTTTCTTTTTTTAAATGCAGCTGTGTATTTGTGTGGGCTCAGGGGAAAGGTACTTACGTGGTTATTCTTTCCACACCAACCTCAATTAGAAGCATCTCTTGAGATATTAGACAGGACTGGGTCTCATGTAGGAGCTTGGGAAACAGTTTTTCCACATGTTGATTCCCACGTGGGTTATAAATGACTTCTTTCTTTCTTTCTTTCTTTCTTTCTTTCTTTCTAATAAAATCTGATGTGCCTATTTTCTGTAGCAATGCTACCATTAATAACTAGTTTTAACATTATTCTTTCTTCCTCTATGTGATGTAAAACTTAAAACAATAAAATGAAATAAATTTTAAAAACTGGGAACCTTTGTAAGGTAAGAATGATACATTGTAAGAGCAATATAACTTACTGTGGAAGATGTACTTTTTGTAATGGAAAGACAGAACTAGATTATTAAACAAATCTGGCATTTTCTTACTCCCATCTCCACCAGACCACATTTTTAGTGGACCAGTGTACTTCAGGAAAACATTATTGCTAGTTCAACTATACTCTCTAATTCACTGTTCCATGTATCTCTATGCTCCTTTAATTATATTAACTTGTTTCTACTTTTACAGATATTCCCATTTTCCTTCTTACTAGATAACATTTTTTATAAGCCATCTATGTATTGCTTGCACCACTCTTTACATTCACAACTTAATCATATTGGCTTGTTTTACACTTTTGACTTAATTAAGTTGGGTTTCAGTTGCATTGTTGTGAACAGTTCCCTAAATATTTCAAAGTTTATCTGTTGAAGAGTTCCAGAGGGGTAGCCGTGTTAGTCTGTTTTTAGCAAAACAGCGAGAGTCCTGTGACACCTTAAAGACTAACAAATTTATTTGGGCATAAGTTTTGTTATAAGCGTATGCCCAAATAAATTTGTTAGTCTTTAAGGTGCCACAGGACTCTTGCTGTTTTATCTATTGAAGGTTTCATAATTAATAACTAACAGGTTACATAATTAATATATAATTATGCAATTACATACAATATTCCTTAGGCATTTCAATATTTCCTCAACATCAACTGATTGACAATTAAAAACTTATTTATTTCCTTTTTTATTTATTCTTAGATGTATGCTTCACATAATGTTCTAAGCACTAGATCCTACATGCTCATTCTTTATTAATTATACTTGCCTCATTCACAGGATTAGTTCCTGAAGAGCCTTTGACCATATAGATTGTGCTACAAATTGTGTTGAAAAGCAATCCTGTACTATCCACAGAATCATTTTTTTCATAACGTAGTTATCACCATCAAAAATCTCAGTAATTAAAATCCTCCATGATCAAAGTTCTGGCCTTCAGACAGACCTTTTCTTATCAGCAGCAAAAGATTTCCTGATCCGCTTTACCTAGCTGCCCTGGAGGGCTATAACAACCTGGCTACCCTTGTTGTCCTTATCTGCTAAGCTTTCTGATGTATCAGCCAAAAGATTTACCTCATTTCTCTCTGAAGGTTCAATATCATTCCACACCAAAGAATCAAGACATTCCCTAGCTTTTCTCCTGCTCATCTTTCAGTAAATTATGTGTTCCAGAATTTTATACTTCTGTCATTTTTCTTCTTTAACCTTGTCTGTATTAACCTAATAATATTCATACCCTTCTCTTAAATGCTTTACCACCAGTTCAACAGACAAATTATGTGTGCTTCTCCCATTCTACTTAATATGGTTTAGAAGTTTATGTTTGCCTTTTTAACCCTCCCTTGCTTTGCCTTCTCACTAACTTTTATATATTAGCCGGACATACATTTTGGGGTTCTACAAAATGTACCTCCTCGTCTTCTATTTCTTTTGCCTCATCCCTCATCTAAGAATGCATGCAATATGATTTTTCAAATCAGCAGTTAAGCTGCGTTAATCACACAGCTGGAATTACTCAGAGGCTCCAAGTGGCCTCATATTCAGAGTTATATAGCAATTCTGTCAACACCACTGTCCCACATGTATATGTAGCCACTCAGAGAACTGATAGAGTGGTGTGGCATTCATTACCTTCAATACCCTGGCCATGCTCATGCTTCTATTACCATCAGCTCCATATCTCAGTGATTCCATCTTCATGCTGTCTATCGAGAGACAGCTGAAGATCAGGACTACTAACAAGGAGATATTGATTGGTAGAGTGGGAAGAAAGACCTGAAGGATCATGCTTGCTCAGTGGCAGCTCTATTAATTGACCTGGTATACCCTAGGCATACTGGTAGGGTCTGGGGTGCATGTGCCATTACAAGAAACCAAACAGGTTTCAGCAATTAAAAATAGACGTAGATTCTACTAGACAGGGACATGGACTTAGCCACAGGGATTCATGTCTTCTTAGTCTCTAGGCTTGATAAATGAAATATGCTTTATATAGCCTCACCTCCTATAGGCCTTCCCATACATTAGCTATTGGCACCAACTCCCTAGAGTGCGCTGGTTCCCTTTTATCCAATAAGGCAAATTCAACATATTACTATTAAAACCCTCAAATATAAAAGGGCCTATCTATTGAAGGGGCTGTCTGCTGTCCTATTTCCCTCCACAGTGAATGAGGGCAGAGTTACTGGCCACCTCATAATATAGTCTTGACATGCTGGGAAGCAGGAAATTCTCCATCTGAGGCAGTGGACAAAAGCCATAACATTTTTATTTCTCTTTTAGCAAATATGTTGGGAAGGTACAATCTTCTAATATATGGGGCGATCTGGGGTCTGGAGTTTATGTACATCCTATGTTTAGTAACTATTGACCCACAGTGCCTTTTAATGTATCATATTTATTTATGTTTATGTACAATCTTTTGTCAGGTATCCAGAGGCTGTAGGGGGCTCATGATGAAATCTGTCCCTACCTCCCATTCTACAGGCTTTCTGCAAACAGCTACTTTTTTATTTATTTTTTTTACAAAACTGTACAGAATGGTTGACACCAGTTGGTCAGTTACTGAGTCATCCTTAAGATCCTGCTTTTAACAGCATCTGGTAAACAAATTCCTTTTGAATATTTTTAATTTATTTGAAGGCATTGTGCTCTTGCTTCCCTCTATTACAATTTACTGCCACAATATACTTCAATTGCAAGGAGACTAAGATGTTTCTAATGTGTTCTAAGCATGTTTGAAAGCAACTCCACATTTTCCCAGAAATGTTTGAGTAGCATCTAATTTGGATTTTTTGGAAAACTATTTAGTAAAAGCTGAAAAAACCATGGCTGACAGTCTCATACTGAATATCCAGACCATGTTTACACACACATATATTTCAGGAAAGTGAAGAAGCCCATGCAGTTCAATGAGCTTTCCTTTTTCAGTGGATATTAATCATACTCCCCTGCTTTTTCACCTGTACTCTGAACACCCTCCCTTTCCAGACACAACTAGTAGTCCCTTGAATTAACATATCCTTTTTTACTGCAGTCGCATTCACTGGTAGCTTACAGCATACATTTATTATCTTTCATATGAAGTAGTTCCATGAACCTAGCTTCCTATTTTTGGATTACGTCCCCTGATTTTTCAATGCTTCACCAAGGCTGAAAATTTCTCTTTGAGGCTTCAAACGTCTTTTTTTTTTTTTTTTTTTTTTTTTAAACCAAGTGAGACTTAGATCAATTTATGTAGGGCCTAATGAGGGTTGCTAGTGGTGAAACCACACTGGGGGGTAAGGCAAAAGGAAACTGTACACAGTCCTAGTGTTGATAACTGAAAATATTATGTCTGTGGAAGGCAGGAACCAGCATAATACCTGCAGGTGAGCTAAGGGTATCAAACTTAAGGTATAGAATTCACCAGCCCAGCACAACCAGGCATTGTCCACTGAGAAGGTGGAGAAGTCCCAAGCCATGCTACCTATCTTACTCTCTTGGCTGGTCATACATACTAGTACCATCCACTTCCTCTGTGTTCTCAGGGAGCAGACACCCTCAGATTAGCTGAATTTCTACTGGAGCACAGAGAGGGGAAGAAGCATGCATGTACATGGACTGCTATAATTTGGCTCATCCTTTTCATGTTACTCAAAACCCTGAACCATCTAGTCTCATCCTAGTTACCATATGCTGTAAACATTGCAAAGCAATAATAGCCTCCCTTTTATATGATGGTGGCTAGCATGGCATATAGCATTCTAGATGCATTCCAACAACTGTCTTGTCAATTTTTTGTAGTTTCTCTGTTCCTGTGTTAATACTCCCAAGTACCTTTTGTGTTTTTAAAAATTGTATTTCTTTCTTTCTTTTTTTTTTTAAATTGTGCTTAGAAATACTGAGCACTCCAGACCCTAGGCCAGTGATCATATTTGAAGACCTCAGTTGTTTTCCATTAGGCATTGCTGATTTAAATACAGTATGATTTTTAATACCAAAATGAGATTTTATGGAATCAAATTGTTGGAACAGGTTATATCCATCTTTTGGGAACAAACTAATTAGTAACAATGAGAGTGGCTAGAAGCATATCTAGAAGCTGTTTTTACTCCTGTCAATACTTAAGAAAACAATGGTGTCAAATACTTAATATAGGTGGCTTTGAGGGATTTAAAGCTTCCTTTTTTTCCCAGCAGCAAAGCTCTTTTGCTAATTAAGTAGGTAGAAGACAGAAAATCAGTAGAAAAAGTCTTCTATGAAACTTCTGCCTGTTGTGAAGTTCTTTTGCAAACATTGTGATGAGTTTCAGTTTTGTTAGCCCCTCACTGAGGTACTGGTCCTGCATCTGTTGAAATTAATGGCAAAACTTCCATCAATTTCAGTGAAAGACAGATAAGGTTCCTGCGAGCCATACCCTGAATCCCTCACTAGCACAAGGGTGCCATTGAATTCAATGTGCCTGCTGGTGTGGATGAGGACTACTAATATGAGTAAGGCTTGTGGTTAGCAGGCCCTAATTGTCCTCAAAAGCCACATAGCTAACTGGAGTTGGGCCAATACTACAAAAATATTCCCACAATTATTCAGTTTGCTTGGACGGTGTTTACATTCCTTTTATGTTAATTTTTAATAAATATTCTAGTAAACAAGTTTACTGTGAAACAAACACATGTTAAGTAAATATTGGACAGTATTCATAGAAAAAAATGTTGAACTCATAACATTGAGCATTTGTACGAGAAAACTGATTTCTAAGGGTTATGTTCATCTAGCCCAGAAACAGCAACACACCCCTTGAACTATGTATCCAATCAAAAGTAGCTCCAATTTGATGTAGGAAATACTTGCCACAAAGAAGCTATGATCTATTCACAAAATACACTTTGGGAATGATTTTTAGTACATACCTTAGAGATAAAACACACACTCTTCCTTCATGGACCATTCAGGAATAGAAAATCAGATTAATTAAAATAAATTATTAGTTTTGCATTTAACAGATAACCTTTAAAAAAGGCTTTGAAAATTTTTAGTAGGATTTATGATAGTGGCCAGTTCTGGGTACTAGGGACTAAATAAACCTCTCAGGTAATTTCCATTAAAAAAAAAAATAATGGACTTACACAAGAGTTGAACATGGACAAAGTTCTCTGCACAATTTAATGTATTGTCCCAAATACTGTGGAAGGTCTTAAAAAATAAAGATTTTCATAGAATCATAGGGTCATCTAATCAATAATTAGGGTAATCAACAGTAGATTATCTAGTCCAACCCGCTGCTCAAAGCAGGACCAACCCCAACTAAATCCAATTTTCCAAGAGTTACCACATATATATCCTAATCTAAGTATAATATGGGCAAATCCTGCAGCAACCTCACATACTGCTAGGGTGCAGATAATATTGGTACATGCTAACTTTTATGTCCCTGATGCAATTCCATTCACTTTACTGGAGCACCACGACTTTGGCTCTATATGGCGGGATTTAATACCTTTCTCTATATAGGGCCACTGTCAGAAACAGGATATGAAACGACAGACTCCATTTTTGGAACCAATATGTAAATTGTAATGTTTTTATGCATTTGTTTTGTGGGATGGAGCAGTGGAAGGACTAAAGAGAGGAAAGGAATAAATTCTTACACATGGAGGGATAAGTTAAGTATTTTTCTAATATTCATACAAACTAGTCAAAATAATTTAAAAAATCTTTTTATGGTGATATTTTGCAGTCATATTATCTGAACAAAAATTGGATAGACACCTCAAATGGAGGTATTCTTCATGTTGATTTATTCTTGTGTCTATCCAAAAATTAAACCTGCCTGTTGCTTACATCACAAGCTTTGTTTTTCCAAATAAAGAAGAGTTGCAAATGAACTGTCACTATATCTGAAAACAAAACAAGGAGGGTCTGAACCAAAATCCCTAATCCAACTATCTGTGTCCAACTTTGGGAAGTTCAGATCTGGACTGAAGTTTGGACTGTGGGCCCATCTCTACTAAGAACTAGGAGCAAGCCAGCTGCAGGTCTTTAAAATGTGTAACTATTTTATTCACAGAAACGTGTGAACCTAATGCTATATTTACCATTAACTACTTCTAACTCTCACTGTACTTAAAAGAAAGAAACGACAAAAACTTACACTTCCCTGACCTCCAGAACCAGGAAGCTAAGCATGCATACATTGCAAGATATATAGATCCTCAGAGTCATTAAATGATAGATGGGAGTAGACAATTGGGTATAGCCACTATGGTCCCTAAATTGACCAGTTAGTTTCCTAGTTACTAAAGTATTTGGACCAATTTTGCAACCCTAACTCAATCCTCATTTCTTACTAAACTTACTGAAGGATTAGGCTCATGGTATATGAAGTGGAAGAAAATAAAAGTGTGTCACTTGTTGAAAGTGGAGAATACCCTGAGTACACAGGCCAATGAGCAGGGCCTGTTTTAATGCAATGTCTCCAAAAGAATAATTAAAGAAAATAAAATCAACTCCTATAAAACAAGGTGGAAATGTTCAAGAACTAGATCCAAGTAGAAAACCTCAGGCTACTTGAGCTCCCAGATGATCTTGGTAAGTAAGAGCTGGTTAATTTTCTTGAAAATTGGATTGCAAAAGCTTAACAGCGTGCAGTAGAGAATGACCCACTTTACACTGAAAAGGCATACAGAATCCCCTTTAAGAGTAAAAATAAAAAATCTCAAGTAGGAAGACACTATTATACTTATGCTCTCAGATCTGAGATAGGACAGGATCCTCAAGGCAGTACATGAGAATAGTAAACTTATTTTTACAAAACACTTTGTGTTCTCTTTTTTCTAATTCAAGCACCACAGTGCAAGCACAAAAATTATTCAAATTAGCACTTTTGAAGAAGAAGATGAAGGTGGCCATTTTGGCTCCCACGGATACTGAATTATATGCTTCTTTCCACTACAGTACATGCTTCACAAGGGGAAAAAAATTGACAGCCTCCCCAAATATAAATATGGGGGAAGACCAGGAGCAGTGCATCTGTACCATGCTCCCTCCCCCCATGAAAGCCCCTCTGCATGATGACCACATGGCCTGGGCTCTGCAACTTTGGGAAGCACTGTCTAGTAGATTTACCATGAGCCTGGGAGTTTGGACACTAGGGTTTTAATTTTGGTCCTGTGCTTTGTGGCGTTGGACAAGTCACTTACAGTCAACTTTTCATAAGTGACCACTGATTTTGGCCTTTCTTGTTGAATAGCCCATACGATACCATCTGGGTTTGATTTTCAAAAGTGCTGAACACCTGCAGGTGCTGTTGTCCTCAACAGGAGTTTCAGGCGTTCAGCACCACTGTATAACAGGTGAAAGGCATCAAGCTGGCCACACAAAAAAAAACAATGACCACTTTTAAGCTTAGCCTCTGTATACATTTAATTGTGTAATGCAATTAATGCTCACTCATCTCACATAAGACTTAGTCAAACATGTATAGAGTGATTTGAAAATGTAAAGCTCTATGTAAGTATTAGGAGAGTAAATCAGGAACTGCAACCTTTAATTTGAAAAATGAAGCAACTTGCTAAGAGTGTGATTTTGATATGAAGTGGTAGAGGCTTATAATACAATATTATCCACACCTATAAATCTAATGTTTTGTATTGTAGTGATGTGCCCATTCCCTTTTTGGATAGATAGCCGGATTTCAGACTGCTTTTATTTTTGACGTACTTTAGCCTTGAAATCATCAACAATATCTACTCTGAGACCTCTCATTTCTACTGGATAAATCTCAGCAGTTTAAGAGCTTTCTTCATTATTTTCTCTGCTCTAATTTTCTTCTCTCTCTGAAAATCTCCATGGCTTAATTAAGACCATCTCAGGCTCACAGACTTTAAACAAGATACAAAAATACTGAGCTACCCAGACAGGAAACTTCCCAAAGTTGTACTAAGGCTGAGTGAACTGACCCAAACCTTCACCTGTCCCTCAAGCCAGAACTCTTAACCTTCTGAGTTTCACCCACCACTCTATGTCAGATTTAAGACTAAAGCAAATTAAAAGAGAGCACTGATAATTTTCTTGCAATAGTTTCTAATTTTGTAATTGTACAGAACTCTCCACTACTAACAATGACACCTCAGAAATAAATGGCTTTATGTGGTAGATTAGGTCCTTAGCCATTTTGCAAACACGTCCTTTGAGATGGAACAACCCATGATATTAATACAATTAAGATGAACTATTTCGTTTTATGGATCATCTTTCCAAACCATGACTTCTTGTTACATATAATATCACTAATGAAATCAGCACATTTATGGGAATAGTATTTGCAGTGCCAGCAGGAACAAGCTTACTTGTGGATTACCAGCCAAATTTTGAGGAGGACTGAGCACCCACTGTATGTGTAGAAGACAATGGAATTTGGAGTTCAGCACCTCTAAAACCTAGTCTGATATTACTATTTTGTGTTCTAACTCTAAATTCCTCCCCTGATTTTTTTGGTGAACAATTGTGGCTTTCTTTAAAAAGAAAGCAACTAGAAACTTGAATTCTTTAGGGCTTTTCTCATATTTATTTTATTAAGACCATAACAATAATACTTACCACTTAGATAAATGCTCCAGTAATTGCAATGATAAAACATTCAATCTTCCATTACCTATCATAATTGAATAGCTATCTCCAAATACCATCAAAAAATGCCCTCTTGGTTTTCAAAGCTCTCCAGGAATTTGTTCCATTCTCTCTCCATTTCAAAAGCATGTCCACCCACAACTCTGCTCATTCACTGCAGTCTCTATCTCTGATTTACTTGAGGGTCATTTTTTCACTTGTACTAAGCTACTCAGATAACTAAACTATTAATTTCCTCCTCCAAACAACTACTAAGATGGTTGATTTAAATCATACTAAAAATATCCCCATTTTTTTCTAGGCTTTAAGATTTGCAGTTGTCTCACAGCTGAAGCATTCCATTAAAATATGTTGTTGTTTATTGTTTTCCATTTATGCCTTAATTTAAACACTTTGCTGATGTTCTCTATATATTACAAAGAGGGAAAACACCAGCAAACTGCTTTAGTCTTGTGTAAATAATTAGAACTCTATTCTTAAAGGAAGTTTGATGACATTCTATGAGATTCTTTTATTTGAATGTTTAAAAAAAATCATCCTGAGACTGTTGGTTTGGAGAAAATTAGGCTGAATTCAAGAATAATAAGCAGAATGTACCATCTAAGGAACAAGATCATAACCCTTATGATAACCATTTGATATTATAGGCTGCAAATCAAGTGCATTTTAAATTAGTCTCTTGTGAATGTACATAAACAAAATGTTATATTTCAGCAGATAATTTTTCATTGATTTGCCTGGAGCAAAACAAAATGCTCAGCTAAAAGGATGATGGAAAAGTCATTTAAACTAAAAAGTATAACAAGTTACTCCATTTTTAAAAATGACCTTAAGATATTATTGGAATTGCTGGAAACCAGCATTTTGTTTAACTGTCTCAGACTGATGGAACATGCTGATGTTAGGCTCCTTTTCCCATATTGAGGTGACTACATTGTTTCATTGCTTTGCTACCAACACCATCATCCTAGGTTTGGAGCAATTTTGGCTGCTCCTCTTCCCTCTCCGCACTTGTGCATGATGACAAATTCCTGATTTTTCCCATCTTCACAGTAACATATGTAAAAAAATCCCATTCTTCCTGTCTGCATCAGCAAACCATTTGCCCACATCTTGATTATCTCATTCCTTGACCACTGTAACCGTCCTCTCTGATATCCCCAGTTTCCATCTTGCTCCTCTCCAGTCCACCTACAATGCAGCAGCTAAAGCCACTTTCCCCACCTGCTGCTGAGGCGGTGACATTTCCCTCTTCCAGTCGCTCCACCAGCTCCTCTTTTTCTTTCCATATAGCATTTAAGACGTTATTCCCCAACTGCAAGGCTCTATACAACTCTACTGCCAACAACCCTGTTCTCATTTCCCAGAATGTTCTGCAAGCAGCACCAACTTCATTGTTCCCCTTTTGTCCCTTCTCTCACAGAGAGCTAGCGAAAATATTCAGGAGCTACAGAAAAGTGTACTTAGA
This sequence comes from Emydura macquarii macquarii, assembly GCF_026122565.2. Lineage (NCBI taxonomy): Eukaryota > Metazoa > Chordata > Testudines > Chelidae > Emydura > Emydura macquarii. The sequence goes on along the minus strand of NW_027131390.1, from coordinate 32,984,083 downwards.
ATGCATCTAAACATATGGGCCCTTCATTACAATACAACCCCCCTTACACTTATGTCCTGATTGCTTCCCTGGCTCAGTTGCTGACTCTGCGAGGGTGCTCCAAAGAAGAGTGCTCCAGACCTGAACAGCTTCTTGCCTGTTCATTTGAGGAGTCTACAGTCATGTGGCTCTGCTTATCTCGGGTTGGGAGAAATGAAACCGAGGCAGTTGCTAGATACGCATAGAACTACAGATGGGTTACTACCTAGGAGTAGCAGGGGAAGGCAGTTTTAAAACAAAGCTGCTTGCTGTTTTCCTTGCTCCTGTAGCATGTCATCAACCAAAACAGCGGGTGCTACTATGTGGCACCACTCAGGAATTCATAGTTTATCACCTCCTCTATCCCTCCCTATAACTATTCCCCTTATCCCAATCCATTTAATATTAGCTAACAATGAAGCATTTCAGATATTCTTTGAGTGAATGAAAACTAGTAAATAAAAGCTCACAATTAAATGAAGCCCTGAAGTTTCACCCACTTGCCATCACCATGGCAAAGCAAAAAATTCTAATTGTGCCTCATGAAATGTTCATGGATAAACTCGAGTTTAGTTTTGTTGCTTTCTCTCATGACTGTCATGAGAAATTTAAGCCATGTTATTTGTGAACAAGATTTAGGAAGTCATGAAAACCTGTGAAAATGCAGCAAGTATCTGGCAAGCAAATTTGAGAAAATATAGGATGTTTTCCTTCTTTTTTAGACCATTTTATTATGGGAAGAAAGTGCACGGGTGCAAGAACATAGGCAATTAAGGGTCATGCATCGTGCACTATGCAGTAAAAGAAGAACAGATAGAGTTCAATGCATGTTTTTCATGGACAAAAACATAAAAAACAAAGTTTCACAAGGAGTTAAGCATTCTTCCCAACCTGAATCAAATACTCACCAGCAACTGTACACCATACAACAAGAACACTAACCCAGGAACCTATCCCTGCAACAAACCCCGTTGCCAACTCTGCCTGCACATCAACTCTAGTGACACCATCCACAGGTCCTAACCACATCAGCCACACCATAAGGAGTTCATTCACCTGAACATCTACTAATGTAATATATGCCATCGTGTGCCAGCAATGCCGCTCTGTCATGTACATTGGCCAAACCTGACGGTCACTATGCAAAAGAATAAATGGACACAAATCAGACATAAAAAAATGGTAACATCCATAAACCAGTAGGAGAGCACTTCAATCTCCCAGGACACTGTAACTGACTTGAAAGTTGCCATACTTCTACAAAAAAACTTCAAAAATAGACTTCAGCGAGAAACCGCAGAGCTGAAACTCATATGCAAACTTGACACAATCAGACTGGGTCTGAAAAGGGACTTGGAATGGTTATCTCATTACAAGAAGTAATTGTCACTGTTCACTCATTCTCACTTTCTAATCAATGGTTGTGAATAGGCTTCATCTAGTCTAACTGAATGGACTTTGTTAACACTTACCCTCCCCATTGTTGTTTCTTACCCTTGGATGCATATATATACCTCCTATCTGTGATTTCTATTTCATGCATCTGACCAAGTGAGTTGCAGCCCACAAAAGCTTATGCCTGCAGAAATTTGTTAGTCTTGAAAGTGCTACAGGACTCTGATTGTTCTTCCCTCTTCAATCATTTGTATTTAAATTTAGCCAACAGAATGATGCAATTTCACACAAGGAAAGACTCTTTCAGCAAGTGGAAAGCGAGGGAACAATTAGACCCAAATGACATAAAACAAAAGATCCTTGAAGTAAAACTTTATGCCATTTCCTTCAAGTCTTACCTGGGCCTCCCAAGTCTTGGAGGGATAATAGGGTGTCCTTCAGTTTCCTTGTGGCTGGTCTGCCAAGGAGAGAGGAGAAGTAAATTTACTATATGCATAAATTATAATCATCATCATGAAAATTATGCCAGTCTGAAACATTTCAAGTGTCTAATAGAGCAATGCTATATATAGACCACCTCTGAAGCTCAACTCTATCAGTGTCAAAATGATTCTTCTTCTTGTATAACTATAACTTGTATAACTTGTATGGATGAAAGGTTAGTTGATACCACACTCTGATATCTGGAACTTCTACTCAAGTTATGCTTATATATATATATAGCATTTATGGACTTCACGTGTTTTTAGCAATACGAAGTTGGTGGGAGATGAGTCCCAATCTGAATAGAAGATCTTTGTTGTGTCATGCCAGGAAGTAGCAATGGTATTGAAGACAGCCAATTTCATGGGTTAGGTTTACAGAATAAGAAAGGAAGAAATTAATATACTGGGCCTCATTTGACATTGCTTTGCATCTTAAATAGTCAGTTGAACCTGTGCAAAGTGAAAGTAATTTGCTACCAAAACAGAAAGGATTTACACCCACTTTGTGTATATGTAAATGATTACACAAGGTGCAAAGCAACTGACAGTCAGGTCCACTAGATCAAAGGTGCAAACTGAAGAGAGAGGGCATTTGTGGAGAAGCAAAAAGATTTGATGTATTTATTAAAGCGCCCCTTTAAATAAAATGAATGGTTTATTACATGTTATAAACCAGAATGCCTGACTCCATGGGCACCACCAAAAGAAAGCCAACTAATTTTCAGGCCATCTGAAGAATCTGGCAACTAGAACTCTTCTCCTGTATCACCTCTCTGTTCCATTGGCATCTCTTAATTCTGTCATATCAACAATCAACACACAAACCCTTTTGTCATTTTTATTTGTTCTAAATTAAATCAATTTGAACATACAATAATTAATTCAGAGTTTCTCTCAAGTAAAAACCAGATGAAATATTAGTATGAAGGCACACATAAAGGTACAATTCAGAGCCTAATAAATTACAGGTACAACTCATATTATTTTGACCAAATCAACTGTAAATAGTATAGTTTAGTATGACACAAGTCAGTTAGTACTTCTTTAATAGACTAATCAGTTTGCATTTAATTGTCATATCAATAATACTGGCATACCCCTACAGCAAAGTCAATAGTTATTACACCAACTAATTAAAAGCTAAGTTAAAAGGTAACTTGCTGAGTGTTCTATTCATGAAATGCAAATTCTAGAAGAAGAAACAATAGACAAAAATGAGTCTTGATGGTTCATTTTTCATTTTCTTCTCTGACTGAACTGAAAGTGTTGTGTGGCTCTCTTCATACTATGGGAAGTGACTTTCCACTGGCATAATAATCAGAACAGCAAAACAGATGGGTCTCCTCTGAAGTTACACAAGACTCCCGGTGGACAATATAAAATGCTGACAGATAACAAAATAATTCCATATTTGTTATTCACTGAAGATTAAAATTTAAACATCATCTGAGCAAGTCAGGCATTTGAACCAATTTTCTTAGCATAGTATTGTAAATTACAGAGAAATCGTGGCAAAGGGGTTGAAATATGACAATTTTTTGAGACAACAGATCTGTTAATGACCCAAGAAAACTTTTTTCCTGTGTACAGTAATGCAATTCTGAAATGTACCAGGTTGATATATTTGACCTTGCTCCATATGAGTCTATAAAAGCATCTGGGAGAACATGTTCTTTAGAGAGTTCAAGAAATCATGTACAACAGCTTTACGTGAACATTTCAAGTACAGTAGCCGAGGCTGTGGCAAAGCAAGGAAAGTTACTTTGTTGGGACATACAGCCATAGTTAGAAATGATACCATTGGTACAAGTTGTTCTTAGGGATTTAAAAAAAAAAAAAAAAAAAAGGAGGAGGGAAAATGGGTGGAGACCTGGGCCAAGATGCGTGAAAAAGCTGGCAGTAATTTTGAGACTACATTTGCCCAAGTAGTGTATGTCAGAACATAAACAAACAGAAAAATGGAGAAAGAAATAAACATTGGATCTCTGAATCTCTAGGAATTAGGATTGAAGACATAACTAATTCAAGGGAAAGCAGGGGGAAAAACAAAGAGAGAAAGTGTATTTCCAAAGGGAGGGAGAGTGAAACAACCAACCAGCATATTTTAATGAATCAACTGAAAATAAAGAAAAGCAGGAGATAACTAAGACCAACAAACATTATGTCAAGAGAAACAAGGCCACGGGATAATTCTGAAGATGGATAAATGACACTTTGGGGAGTAGAGTACTTTGTGGAGATTAAAGGAAGTTTTGAAGTGTCTGAACTAAGCAGACCCGTATTTCAAGCTGAAGAACATCCCAGATAACAACATTGTTAGAAATAATCAAACAGGTTGTCCCGGGGCTGGATTGGGGAGACAGAACTCTGCTCGTTCTACCTCGACATCGTGAGTGAGCAACGAGGGGGTTATTTTACAATTCTTTTATCCATAACAGTATGTAAATGTATATATTTTCAGCAACTCCCCACAGACCCTTATTTGGTTACATTGACGCCTATAAAATGAATATTAACAACTACATAATGAATATAATTATACCCACCCCTGTTTGTTGTTTACAGGATTCCCATACAGAGGTCAGGCAAATCACCTTAAAACCTATAAATTTTACACTAACATTCTTTGAAGTAAGGGCATGCCAGGGGGAGAAGGAAGCTAATGCTTTCTTCACACCAAAAGGCCTTGCACAGAAATAGCAATAGACTCATCCCCTGCGCAGATGGCTAGGAAGGGAGGAGAAGAAGAGAGATAACAGACTAACTAAAATTCACACCAATTAACAGAAACAAGGTTTGCCCTTGCCTTGACCCTGTTCCCTGTAATTTAGGCCTGACCACTTGTCCAGCTTTTAAATTTTTACTCTCCTACAAACATGAAAGCAGACATTTTTCCTCTGACTGCAATTGTTAGCCAAAAGATATACAATATTTTCATGGGTATCTTTTTATAAATAAAAACGAGAGTTCTGTGGCACTTTAAAGACTAACAAATTTAATGTCTACAAATATTAAATTTGTTAGTCTTTAAAGTGCCACAGAACTCTCGTTGTTTTTGCTGTATACAGACTACCACGGCTACCCCTCTGGAACTATTTTATAAATAAATTATATCACAGATTTATACTGTGATTATATAGATTACATATATAACACACACACACAGTGTGTGTGTGTATCTGTGTTTTCATATCTATACATATGAAGCTACAGTTCTGGACACATCTGGCTTTTATAAATAAACAGCTATGTGAAAAACTTTGTCAAAATGCAACATTCAGCTGGATTAAAAACAAATTAACTCTCCCCCCTCATAAATAGTCTATGAAATATATTTTGCACTTAAAAGAAGCAAAATAATACCAGTATAGTAGTCTACCAGGACACACAGAGAAGTGTATACATACTCTCAATACAATATTTGTTTTGTTATTCATAGCATGATTGTACAGAGATTTTACATACATGAAATATTAGAAGACTATTCAGTTTTAATTATATTAAAATATTAGGTGATATAAAATGGTTACTAACCTTTCCGTAACTGTTGTTCTTCGAGATATGTTGCACATGTCTATTCTCTTGCAGGTGTTTGTGTGATCCAGTGCACGGTAGTCAAAGAGTTTTTACTCTTAGCAGCATCTGTTGGTGTGGCCAAGCACCCTCTTCACTTTCACATACACTGCACAGACAGAAAAGGGCTAAGCCACACCAGACCCCCCTGAGTTCCTTCCTACTGGAATTTATCTAACAGGAAGGAACAGAGGATGGATGGCAGAATGGACATGTGCAACAGATCTTGAAGAACAACAGTTACGGAAAGATTAGAAACAGTTCTTTCTTTTTTGAGTGATTGCACATGTAGGTGACTCACAGGCAGTCCCATCTGGAGGTGGGTTTGGAGTCTATTCGAACAGGAATGGGAGGACCACTTGTTAGGGCGCGCAAGACTTTGTGACGCGAAATCAGTATAGCTTGACAAGAGCAAGGCCCTGAAAGCATTGCTAAGCTTTTGCAGCAAATATAGCAAGAGTTAGGCCTCTCGGGAGCAGAGCCCAGACGCTGCCCTCTGTCCGACCTTGGGCCGAAGGAGGAAGTGCCATGGGGTCTGGAAAATCACGAGACGACCACATACACCTGTTGTTGCTTGATAAGCTGAATGATTCCTGTTTTGGCAATAATAAAGTAGAAGTACTTCTATAATTAAGTTCTTTTTGAAGTAAACAACTAACGTCATTTTATCCCAAAAAGTCCCTAGCTAACTACCAATAGACTAATAGTAACAAAGTGTTAAGGCCCAATCCCTACTCGGATTGAGATATACATCATGTATTACTGGGTAAGGCTTACTGCAAGGTGAGGAGGGAAAAAGGGTATATCAGACCCCAGGGAGCCTCCCCAAGCTGAGACCCTCCGTGAATCCGTGGAAGCGCTAGCGGATGCCTCGGCCAGGACGGTTCCCCGGTCGCCACTCGCTTATCAGAACGAAGTATGGGTCTCCTAGTTCTTGTATTGGTAAGCGCCCCTTTTCCCACTTAGATAGGTCTACCTCTTCTAGATCGATGGGCCCCCAGGAGTATAGTGCTGTGGGTATCCTCTTGGCAGGTTTCTTCCTTGCTGTATGGTTCACCTCACTGTTTATTAATTGTTGTTGCCGCTGCTGTTGCTCAGCCGATAACAACAATAACAATAATAATGACTGTGGGAACTTCCCCCTAGTATAGATGCCCATGCATACCTGCAAGTTGTTACTTTTTATCTTTGTAATTGATTGTGCCTGCATTTTACTCCTTGTATTAAAACTTGTGCTGGAACTTCTGTTTCATTATGGCAGAGGACTCCCAGTCTTGTCTTTGTCTCATTACCTCTTTCAATAAATAAGCTAAAGTCTAATCCATTTTGTCCGTTTGCTCCATTCCCGCCACCAAGATAAAATACCGAGCATTACACCACACATCCAAATTTAGCATCATCACTAGACTGTTGCAAGTTTGCACAATGGGAGGCAAATGTGTGACATGATGAATAGGTTACCATTTTGCAAAAAAGTGTAATGTGGGCACATGAGCCACAAATGCTGCAGAGGCTGCTTGGGCTCTAGTTGAATGACCCAATATTCTATCCAGCAGCTTCATGTTAGACAACTGGTAACACAGGTGAATACAACCAGATATCCACAACAAAATCCTTTAAGTGAAAACTTGACTGCACTTCATTCTATCTGCAAATGCAATAAACAATTGAGATGAAGACCTGAGAGGTTTAGACCATTCCAGATAAAATGCTAATGCTCTTGTAACATCTAGAATGTGTAGTGTCTCCTCTCCCTTATTACTGTGAAGTTTTGGGAAGAAGGATGATAAGAAAGTTGTTTGGTTGATATTAAAAGTGGATTAATCACTTTCATAAGAAAACTTGGATGGGGACAACTGTGGACTATCTGCACCCAAAAAAATATATGGAGGATCTGATACTAACACTCTCAACTCCCCTATTTTCTTGGCCAGTGTAACAGTTTTTAAAAATGCTATCTTAATTGAAAAGTACAATAGACAGCAGGCCACTAGAGGCTCGATGGGAGAACCCATAAGCTTTGTTAAGACTAAATTCAGGCTCCTTGGAGGAAAAGGACCCTGAATGTGTTGAAATAGTCTGTCCAAACCCTTTTCAAATCTTATGGCCATTGGGTTGGAAAAAAGGGAGTGGTTATCCACAGGAGGGTGAAATGCTGATATAACTGGTAGATGTATCCTGATCAAGCTAATTGCCAGTCCTTGATGTTTCAGATATAAAAGATAGTCTAGTACATATTGAATAGAAACAAGAATAGGGGAGATCCCTTTCATCTGTGACAAGATTGAAAACCTTACACTTAGCACGGTAAGTTGTCCTTGTTGATGGATTTCTACTATTCAGCACCTCTCTGAAGCATGACTATTCTACTGATGTCTGCAGGCCATCACATGAAGTCTGTGAAGATTGAGGTGGAGAAGGTGGCCATGATTCTGTGAAATTAGGTGTGTGTGTAAACAGAGTAACAGTGGAGGACTGAATGAGAGGTCCAAAAGCTGTGAAAACCAGTATTAATGGGGACATGTCAGGGCAACTGGTAAAAGATGAGCTTTGTCCTGCTTGACCTTGCAGAGAATTCCAGGTAAAAGAAGGATGGGGGGAAAAGCCTACAGCAGACCCTCTGACCACAGCAGTAGAAAAAGCATCCATCGGTGAACCCGAGTTGTGTCATGCTCTGGAGCAGAACTGTTGATGTTTTGTTAGTCCTTTGCTGTAAACAGATCCACTTGGATAGTTCCCCAGAGCTGTAAAATGGCCCTTACTATGTCTGGGTGAATGGACCACTTATGATGACTGATAAATAACCAGCTCAGGTGATCTGCCAAGGTATTCTGAGCCCCCAGGGCTTTCACTTTCAGAAATATAGAATTGCTGATGCAGAAGTCCTAGGGCAGGATTGCTTCCCAACGGAGTATGGAAGACGAAGCTATATGCTGTTTGTTTACACAGAACTTAGCTGTCATATTGTTGGTCAGCACCATTACACCTCTGCCCCTGAAGTGAGGAAGGAATGCCATGCATGCTAAACAAATAGCCTGCAACTCCCTGATGGTTATGTGCAGACTGAAATTTTGTAGAGACCAGTTACCCTCAGTCTACAGGGATCCCAGGTGAGCCACAGGTCCAAGCCATCCATGACTAAGGTAAGAGATTGTTGAGGTGGGCGAAAAGAACCCCCTTGCAGACACTGGTTGGGTCTATCCAGCATTCTAGGGAGGATAAAATATGACTTGGTAAGTGCACTAACATGTTTATGTGGTTCCTTCATGGAGAATATACCATTGCCACCTTGCCCTGAAGTATTCTGTGATGCAGTCTGACATACTGGACCACATCAGTGCATGCGGCCATCTGCCCCAGCAGCCTTAAACAATTTCCCACACTTGTGAAAATCCAGAATGAAGCTTTGCATTGTATGAAACATTGCCTGTGGAAGTAAGGCCTTGACTACTGTTGAGTCCAAGACTACTCCAATAAATTCTATTTTCTATATGGAGACAGGATTGACTTGTCTGTGTTGATCAGGAGGCCTAGCATGTCAAAGATGGATTATGTTATGCAATTGCTAGACACCACCTATGACCTGGATTGACCTGTTACCAGCCAGTTGTCTGGGTAAGGGATACATGGACTCCTGGCCTCTGTAGGAATGATGCCACCATCACTACTCACTTTGTAAAAATACATGAGGTATCCAAGAGACCAAAGGGGACGACTGTGGAGGCCCGTGGTAGCAAATCGCTAACATTTTCTGTGACTCTGATGAATTCCAGGCAATGAGTTTCAAACTATAGGCCATGGGTTCAAACTACAGCACCACAGTTTTAGATTAAATCTCAGGAAAAACTTCATAACTACAAGAACAGTAGGACAATGCAACATACTGCCTAGAGAGGTCATGGTAGCTCCTTCAGTGGAGGTTTTCAAAAAGAAGCCAGATATCCATCGGTCTTGGATGGTTTAGACACAACAAATCCTGCATCTTGGCAAGGCACTTGTCATTCCAAAACACATTTGAGACTGTTTTAGGTGTATGTATGTATACAAGGCATTCATCCTAGTTATTAAATCCTCAGACACTTCATATTTCCTGAGCACTGGTGTGAGCACATCCTTCTGTTCACTTTATTATGTCTTTTCTAGGTCTGTAAAAGCCCAGAAGCTATCGTGTTGGTACTGTAGCCACTTCTCTATCCCTTGCCAAATTACAAACATTGCATCTGTGGTTTCCTAGCCTTTTCTAAAGCTGAACTGTTCTTGTTCGAAGAGGGGTTCCACTAGCCTACTAACGCTAGTGTCCAGGAAACATTCCAGTATCTTCATCCCATGCAACAATAGCTTTTTCCTTCAATAGTTTTCACATTCATGGATGCTTTCCTTCTTATGTATTGGGACCAGGACAGACTTCACCAGACTTTGGGAATTTTCTTGTCTCACCATGTGGCTCAACCATTCTGCTCATCCATTTTATGCCTCTCTCACCCAAGACTTTCACCAGGTCTGCTATCACTTCATCAGGTCCCATTGCCTTACTGTTCTTTATTTCCTAGATCTCTTCCTCTGTTACATCATGCTCAGGCACCACATTAGCAACATATGTTGGCAAACTCCACCCTAAAGGGATTTGCCTCATTTAAGAGAATCTCAAGTATTGTTTCCACCTCTTCTTTACATGTTCAGGTGTTACAAGCACTGTCCCTGGTTATCATTTACAAATGGTGTTATAATACCATCCTCCTTCCTTATAGCATTTTCACAGAACTATAGATCTTTTTACCAGCCAGCTGTGGGTTGTTTACAATCTCAGCGTAAAAATTGTCTGAGGCAATCTTTTTGACCTTCTTCACTGCCCAATTGGCAGCTTGCTTCGCTTTTTTCTATTTGTTTTAATTTACATTAAATGGATTTATTTCTTTTTCTTTATTAGCCATTTACTGGCCACCCAGCACTTCTCTCTTTCCCTTGGTTTTCCTGATCTGCACTGTTATGATATGGGAGTTCTTTAATTGTACAGGTCACTGTTTTTCAACTGACACTTTGCCCTGACTGTTAGCCCTCCTGACTCTCTAGAGAACAGTTCAGATGTTGGCCACCTGAAATCCTACTGGCCCAGGGCTGCCAGGCTTGAGGAAAGTGAACTTCTGGTTTATGGTTGAAATACCTGCCCACTGTTATCAGTAGTCCCTTGTGGAGAAACATACAGGCCAGTCTCGCATAGTCAGTATTGCTTTTTGGTAACTTGCCGCACTGTCATAGTCACTTTGCCACAACAAGAACTATAGTGTATAGTTTGGTGTTAAATGACTTGCTCAAGTTTTCCCCAAATTGTAGGGTTGGGAATAGAATCCAAGTTTCCAGACTCTCCATCCTTGTACTCTATCAAGATTACCAATCTTGATTATATATTTGAAGAGCATTTTTCCACTGGACAAAGGTATGTTATAATGTCTTCCATATCTGTTTTAGAATATAAATAATACTCAAGTAAGTCCTGGAAGGTCACAAGGATATTAACTAGCAGCAATTGGTACTCAGCAACACTCTAATCATTAGAAAAGAAAACAACCCAGACTTTCTCAAAAAAATATGGCTTGAAGTTGAATCATCATATAGTAACACAGAGTTTCTCAGTTGAAAAACACTGTAAAAAAGCAAAATCCCTTATGAACATTAATTAGCTAGGTCTAAGAAAACCCTTGCAAGGTAGCTGGGTAATATCTCCACATTACTAATGGGTAAATTGAAACAGATAGATTAAGGGCCTTATTCCATTCAGTAAGAGAGTTATAATACTGGGAATAGAACACAGGAGACTCAGCTCTCAGCCTTATGCTTTTACTACTATATCACAATGCCTCAAAGTAGATTCTATTCTCTCTGATCAGGTAAGGTATTCAGAATAAACTGCAGGAGTTGAAGAGATTCATTCTACTTCCAAAACATATAGTCTGTTATATAAACCAGTGTATATACTATACATTAGAATTAAATCCTGTCTAGTTCTACTGAAACTACTTCAGGAAATTCATATCAAATCTGTCCATTGCAGTTAGTTTTTATGACAGAACTATTACAGAGAAATAAACAGTGTCATTGGTGAAAGGAATGTCAAGCTGCTTTTGAATTGGCTAAACAGCAACTGATGTCCTCAAGGATTATAGTGCATTATGACCCTGCCCTGCCAATCTGTTTAGCTACTGACGCTTCACCATATGCGGTCAGAGCAGTGATTTCTCACATAATGCCAAATGACCTAGAAAAGCCTGTAGCATTTGTATTGTGAACACTTACCAGTGTAGCAAAGAATTAAGCACAGATGGAGAAGCTTTAACTTATATATTTTGATGTGCTGTCATTAAATTACTAAATTTCACTACTTCATATACCTTGGCGATTGCCAAAGAGTGAAAAGCCCTCTTGGGTAGATGTGTCACTTATACATGGAGATTTTATTTAATTGAACTCAGTGGGGAGACACAAAGTTTCCAATACCACCTCCAGACTCAGAATGTTTCACTTTTCATTCATGGTCATATCTGATAGAAATTAACATGATTTGATAGGCCAGGAATGGCCATCGGGGAAAGGAAAATAGGTTGGTATACAAAGAGGCATAAACTCAACTTTGATAAAAACATTGTAAACAAATAACTCAACGTAGTGAAATATACATTTCAAAGTTAATGAAAATTGTTACTTGTAATAAGCTGCATTTTAGCCAAGCAAATTAACAGCAAGGTATTCACTCCAAGCTAACGGATTTTTCTCTTTTTTCACACAAACTCTGTTTGCCGTTTAATTCTATACTGAGAAGCTGTTACACATCATGTTAATTAAGAGACACAATATAATTCATCCTTTACTGGGTGGGGAATGTAGGAGGGAAAAGCAATGGTGACCAACAGACCAGTTCTACAAAGGGTGGAGCTCCCTCAACTTGCATAAGAGCTGGAGTTGCCCAGCAACTGACAGAATCAGATTCTTTGTTTCATTACAAGGTAAAGGGCATGTATTCATCCATGCTGAGAGATTATTTACTGTGAAATTAAATACCACAATATTTACATTTCAGAGGACAGAAAAAAGTTAACTTAAGCAAGCAAACAAACCTCCTGCAGGTTTGCTAAATGAGTGGACATTGAAAAACTGGAACATTGTAAAGACAAATATGCTCTCAGTAAGGACCTGTTCCTGCATTGCTTACACACTGAAAGCTCATGGTGTCAATGGGAGTAATGGGCTACAAATACCCAGCCTGCAGATACCATACATGAACAATGAGGAGGCGGAAGCTTTGAGGTTAATAGGTTTTACTTAGATTTTATCCTCCATTCCCCATAAGATTAATTTATGTTTCTCTTATCATTCACAGTTTAAAAGTTACATATTAAACCTACAGAAACAACATGGCAAATTAGTACATTCTTTCCTCATGTATAAATTAAGAAGTGACAACTGTGTAACATAACTATGTAATATGCCTTTGGAGGGCATGCATGATTCCATCTGAAAGACTACGATTGAAATGAGAGAGATAAATAAATGTCAAGAGAAAGCAAAAAAAGGGGGAAGGAAAAAAGCAATGTGGGGAAAGATTAATAGATTAACAGGTTAATCATCTGAAGTAGTGGTTTCCCAATGTGACATGCCAGAGCATCTTAAATTAGCACTAATGATACAAGGAATTTGAAGGGATATGCACAGATAACTGAAGAAGGCAAATTCAATGTGTTTACAAGATTATCAGGGAGAGCAAAGTCAAATGATAAAGTGGATATGATTTGATTTTATAGACAATTAAGGATGAATGTTCGGCACGATATGCAGGGAAACAGATACCAAACCATCATTAACAGTAATGGGAGCAGTGACTCTGCTTCACCATGCAACGTGCTGAAAATGTACCATCTACAGGTGCCAAAGGAAGTGCTGCCAAAATGAAGGTGTAATTAAGGTTCAACATAGGGATGAAGGCACCTGAAGAGCTGTGCCAGGTGAGCAATGCACATGAGCAGAAAAAAAATCCCCTAATTGCTGAGAAATATTTGTTTGTGGATTATGCCTGTTTCTAAGAATTCATTGTCTGCTTCAGTTTGCTCCCCAGCCCCGGCCCCCACTTCAGATAGGGGCTGAGATTCCTACCAGCCCCCTCCTCACACCATGATGCAATGAGGCAAGCTCACTCTCCAGTCTTCATGCTCCAGCACAGGGTGGCAAATGTGCTCCCCACTGCCACCTGTCTACTCACTGTTGAGGTCATCAGCCTTATTGCCAAACCACTGCTTCCACCATTAATTGCTGGGCAGAGAGTTTGTTCCCCAGCACTTTTCCCTTCAGGGTAAGAGACAAGCTTGCTCTCCAGTTGCCAAGGTGCAAAGCAGTAACCTTGCCCCATGCTGTCAGGAGCTTGGTATTTAACATTCATCATCTCATCTCATCCCCCCCAATAAGAACTAAATGGACAAACCACAGAATCTGGGAGAAGATACCAAACATTTCCCAGTAAATTTGTCATTGAAATGTGAAATAAACTGTGGATCTCTATCCACATATGTGCCTAATACTGGCTGTGTCTGTCAGACAGACTGGAATGAAACTGGCTGCCTGAGTCACCTGCCAAACCATTGCTGGAAACTATACAAGAACCATCATAGATAAAGATGGCAGAATCTTTTTTCTTCATGTTTCTGAAGAGCTGTCCTACCCATTTGCCTAGAGTATCCTATTGTCCAGATGAGTGCCTAGTGATGGTTGAGTCTCACGCTGTCATTTGGACAGAATAGAGGCCACCAAACATATTATGAGCCTCTGTGATGTTCTGTCCTGAGTCAAAATTGGCACTTTACAGGGTAAGATGCCTATGCAGGATAAGTGTCTGTTGATGCCACTCAGCCATCATGTGTTAGGTTTCCAGGCTCTTCTCCAGGCTGCTTTCATAGGATCAAAGTTGATGGTGATCCTCACAGGGAAGATGCTATGCATCCAGAGCAGATGCCCATATCATCTTAGAGAGCAATGGGCAACCATTTCAGAGAGTGGGATCTGTGTAGTTAGAAAACAAATCTTTTCTTTTGACTTGAATTTATACCTTTTTGATGTTTTCAATCATTCAGAGATGCTTCATCTGAATAGCATCCAACTTCTTTTCAATCTTGACAGTGAGAGGCCATGTGTCAGTTCCATAGCTCATATTACTGACCACTGAAGCATTATATATCCTCAGCTTCCTCACGCTACTTATCAAAGGGTTCAGTTTGTGAAGACATATTCTTGATGTTGTGTCCCATTACTGACAACACTTTTGCACAACGGTCTTCAAGTTCTTTCTCGATGCTACCCATGTTATCAACAGTGGAAATGAGGTAGGTGAAAACACCAACAATCTTAACAGGGTTGTTGCCTATGAAGATGCTAGAGCCAGCAATGTGTTACTGGAAAATTTTAGTTTTAAACCAATTAATTTTCTGAGCTTTCCAGTGCTTTAAGTGCCACAGCTAGCTTGGCCATTGATTTGACAACAGCACTATATTGTTGGCAAAATTGATGTCATTGAGGTTCCAGTCATCAAGGTGTACTCTAAAATGCATTTGGTTAGTATCAGGCAGGAATATAGTTTATGACAACACTGATGAGTTTTGGAGAAGCGAAGGATTTTGTCAAACACCCCCACCTAATTCAGATGGTGGTTCTTTTCCCATTTACAAGAATGCATCTCAAGGAGTAATCATATATGAGATAGAACATTCTACAGAGCTTGTCAGGGAGGCCTGTGAGTTTCAACCCCCCTCTGATAGTCACAAATGAAATGTGAATGGGGTGCTTGAATTCTCATGCCTTCTTAATGAGCTGATACACTGTGAAGCCAGTTTGTCATAGTATTCTGTTGTTCCTTAAGCAGATATGAGCAGCTTGGCCCAACAAAACAGAAACAAAAACTTTCCCCAGAATGTATACAAGAGTAATGCTTTGATAGTTACAACAGTCTTGTTTGCCACCTTCATGTTTCCAGAGCAGTAAGATAATGCCTTTTTACTAATTGGACAGGATTGTCTCTGTTCTCTAGATGATACTGAACAGTGTCTGCAGTCACAAAAATAATGACTGGTCCACTGTTAACAGTTCTTCAGGAATTCCACAGATTCATAAGAACATAAACAACTGCAGTGTCTCAATGCGTGGATGAGACTATGGTGTAGGGAGGAGTGGTTTAGATTTATTAGGAACTGGGGGAAATGTTGGGAAAGGGGGAGCCTGTACAGGAACATAATCTGTGGCATTCCCACTGATCTTTTCCAACTGCCTCTACTGAACAATGAATATGCTGCTTTCCTTGTGTCCTTTCCATATGACAGCTGCCCAGTTTTATTGCCTAGTTTCTTTTGTTTAGAACACATATCATAATATCCTCAACTCTCCCATGTTTGTACAGACATTCTCCGTGCAATCCATATCCTAAGATATTAAGACTATATCTTTATAACGCTGCATTTCCTAAACCCCAATTTTACAGGACCTTAAAGGTATTCTGTGCACATACATTTGTGTTTTTTTTAAGGCAAGGCATAAGAGGTTAGAGCTAGTTCATGTCACCCTATGCTCAAATACTACTTATCTCCCTAGTAAGCAGTACCACTATTTTGTTTACAAGTAGTGTGGTTGTGTTTTTAATGCATTCTACGTGATTTTGAAACTGAGGAAATCAAAATGTACATACATACATGGAGTTAATCTTTGCATTGTTCTGTCTGAAATGTGTTTTTGTAATCTGCATTTTTGATCTTTATAGAATATCTTGCATTCTCTTCCATGAATGAGCCCTGCTTATGGATAAATTCCCCCATATGCTCCTGCAAACACAGTCAGTTTAACGTTGAACTGCATACTACAGGAGAAATAATATTGTCTTAAAGCTACTTGAGGTAGACCATGATTGATGGGAATATCACAGGCTGTGTAGTTAGCCACAAGCAGTGTCTAATAAACTGTCTATTGTGCCTTTACAATTAATGGAAATGAAAATTCAAGAGAATAAAGCCACATGCATTTCAGAGAAAAAAAATAGGATTTTGGAAAATCTGTGCTAAATTATTCACTCAACTTGCTTACTCGTGTGAGCAGATGCACAAACTAATGACTATGCACGCATACACAGTGAATACCTTTTTGCATGCACAGCCACCCTTCTTCCATATGCGACTACCTACTTTGGCCAGTGAAAGTATTTGTTTGCTTCACATGCAACTTAGACACCAGTTTCTGAAAGCATGGCCAACACTATAGATGCTCATTCACTTAGGTGACTGGCAGTGTTTAAATACATAGGTTACTTAGATAGTATAATAAGCTGTCTGTAGATAGCTGCAAAGTTTTCCCACATTTCAATAAGTGCTAGCAACACAGTAAAGATACTATTCATATCTCAGTTGATGTCAGACAATGTCCACAATTTATTCAAAGGCTGCAATCAATTGTTTGCTCAGCCAGTGATTATGTTGTTTACCTGTGGGGAAAAAACATAATTTAAACTTCATCTATATTGGCTAATTTAGAACACATTTTGTCAGAATTTTAATGCTAGAGAACACGGTGGCAAAAATGCACAAGTCTTGACTACACTATAGCTTACAATTGTGCTACCATTGGTGGAGTTGCCATAACAGTGAATTATGAGACCTAAGGTGATGCAGCCTTACAGACCATTCAGTAAATAACTAATATGATCTAGAAGGCAGAAGAAGAAATTTATATCTGGCCTACCTTCCACTGACTTCTGCCAATTGCTTGAGAACAGAGCCAATACTATTGTCACAGCAGTACTGTTTGGGTAAACCAAACAGATGTCACTCTTATAGTTGCCATCAAATATAACCAAGCTTGTAGCCAACCCACTATTAACTGTATACTACTGATCAGGATAACTTAAATATTGGGGGTGGTGGTGGAGTGGTGGTGTTTAATTCTCACCAAAAAGAAAGTGAAATAGTGTACTTTCCTAACACGTACTTCATTTACAACACCATTAGAGAACTGGAGAATGATTGAATAATAACAGAGGCAGAAAAACATGTCACAATTTGCATTAACCATGTTTCATATTTACAGAACCATAATCCAAATAGAGGATACACTGCTAAGTTACTTTCTCAATTTTTTTCTGAATCCTACCTTATCACTGTCTAAGTACATTGTGGATTTCACATGCAATCCATGTACGAACTAAACATGATCCAAAATACTGCATGGTCATTAAACCTTACATTCTTACTTAGCTATCTGCCCAAGTTTCTTACTTTTAGGAGTGATTATGTCTCTTCTTAAATAACATTATCCCTGGTGCATTTGCAGTGCTGTCAGCACAAGGCTCAAGGTGACACAGTGGAAAGACAGGTAGCATAGTTAGCCATCCAGACTCAGAGACTCATGCATTGAACAAGAGAGAATGTTGTTTTTACAGTACCTACTGTGCCATCAAAATACACAACATTTGAGAAGTTTGAGATTTGGAAGCTTTGGAGTAGGCCACATATGTCAGCAGCAGAAACTGGGCTGTTCGCAAAAGTCCCTTTCATCAGCCTTCTGAGATGTATTCTGTAAAGCTTTAAGACAATTTACTTCTACTGTGAAGTGGGTGGATGCTTTATATACTAATTTTGACAATGACACAAACATTTCCCACATGAACAAGTCTCCCTATTAAATTTTTGCTGTTGTACTAGATCCAAGATTTAAGGAGAAAATAAAAAGATTTAAGCTTCATGTCAATGATTCAATTTGAATACACTTTAAAGAATGTTTTGGTATGATGAGCTGGAAAGAAACTTACTCTACTGACAGCATTACTCTCCTGTGTATCCTACTTCTTCAAATCACTTCTTCTTCATGCTGTGGTTCAGAGTAAGAAATATAGAGTTTTTATGCCCACAAATACGCAGGAGTAAATATCCAGGCAACCCACAGGCAATGTTTCTCCTGCATGGAAGTCCTCATCAAGAATAAGGGCTAAGATATTATATGAAGATTCCCAAGATGCAGATTGAAAAACACACATTTGCATAAATGGGAGACCATTTTGCAAATGTTAACACATATCTATGCAAAAAATGCCATTTTTTCAGGAACATCCATTTCAGTCTCCAAACTCTAAGAAGCAGATGAAAAATCAGCCCGTACACATCACTTCTAAAACAATGTGGCCTGTCCTGAAAATGAATATGTGAACACATATGCTAATGTTTAGCATGTAGAACATCTTCTTTTCAGTGTTCCTTCAGAATGAGATTTTAGGCAGCAGAATAAGATACTTCTATGAATAAAGTTTCTGAAGATCAGCATATTGTGCCAAACTCATCTGTAGCCCTCAGATTTTGCAGTGGAACTAAGGATCAGAGGTGGGACCAGTATATATAAGAATTAAAATTAAAGTTAAGCTAATTGTCTACATCTTTATGACATTGCCAGCTGCACACTTGTGCAATTATGTAAGATATAATCTATGAGATTCTGGCTGTCTTGTGAATTGGTCAGTTGTGGATCAGTTATTAGTGTCTTGAATCAGCTCTCAAATAGATATATAAAAGTGTGCCCATCCAGACATAGTCATTGTAGCCCTTTGATTATTTTTCTGTTGGTTGCTTGAAAAATAACTAATGTTCCCAGTAACTGTATTCAAGGCAGAGCAGTAGATATCATGTGGTGATATTTACCCAGAGTAATAACTTTGTGTGTGGCCTTCATCAGCAACTTTTCCATTGATGGTCCTCAATAGTGACCCATCTCTGGTCCAGCTTTGCATGACATTTGTGATCTCTGCATAAATAACAGAAGCCAAATGGCCTGGCTGCCTCTAGCTCCAACGGGCCATTCAGAAAGGATGGCTGGAGCTCAGAGGTGCCCTGGCTGGGTCCCAATTTACTCTGTGCCAAGACAGCAGTAGCATAAAACTGCATCCATAAAAAGAAGCATCTATTAAAATGCTGTACAGAATGTGACAGCATACTCAGTCAGTGTCCTTGTCTGTGATAACATGGGACATGGAAAACTCTAGACCAACATTCCTATTTTTTGCCTTTGTGAGGTATAATATGAATCTTCATTTTTATGTCAATCATGAAAACTCCTTTTCACTATGCATTGTCACAAACAAGTCAGTTGTGGTGCACTGTATTCCAGTCCTAACACTGTCTCTCACAAAGCTGTTTCAAGAATGTTGAGTGCGATGACAAAATATATCCTCTAAAGATATGGAAAATGTATGCATATTTACTGAATAGGGAATATCTATTTAATCTCTGGTGTATCCCAACTATATATATTCTTCAAAATAGTCAAGCATACAATAACAATTAAGTCTGTGTGAAACATCTGACACTGGGATATTAATCTACACAGGAGCACCAGTAAATTATGCATCAGATGTATTCTTGATGTGAGGCTCCAGAAAGATCACTCCTCTGTCCAAACATATTATTAGCAACTAAGAAGTGTTTCTGGAGAATGTAGGCTGCCATCAGATAAGCCTCTAGCCAATAAACCTATAAGGTCTTGCCCTTCCAGAAGTAACTGTAGAAAGGTGGAGGAACTCCAAACTTAAACTGCATTCATGTTTGTCACCCTATTCGTTGTAATTTCTTCACCAGTATGAAACATGGTTTGAATGGACAAGAGAGTGGGACTGGAATTGCACGCACCATTGCCACTATAATCCAATCACAGTACAGGTGATTCAGCAACACAACACTGACTCTGCAACCTCTTAATACAAGTTCTGTGGTGATGGGGGTATGATGGCATGCACAGGCAGAGGATGCTGCTGGAAGTCTTTTGTAACAATCATGCATATAGTTGGCCTGGGAGTGATGCTTATTCATTGTAGACTGGAGCAGATCCCATGTTCATATCCTTCTCTCAGAACATCCCTATCTAGGGACAGCTCTGTGCTCCTCAAATGGGAAAGAGGATAGAAAAAGATCCCTAAAAAATGCTCATTCTACCCAAACCTGTCAGAGTGCCTCACCTGATTCGTCATCCAGCATTTCCGTAGTCTAAATGTAAGGAAGACCCAAATACATTTTGCAACTTGGAATGTTTGCACGCTCCTTGACAGAGGTGATTGACCTGAGTGTATAACCACTATACTTGGCAGAATGGTGGTGCAGTACAATATAGATATGGCTGCACTCAGTGAGACAACACTTGCTGGTGAGTCGCAACTAGAAGAAGTCAGTGATGGTCACACTTTTTCACTAAATTGGAAAATCTGAGGATGAATGCAGATGCATTGGTGTGGGGTTTGCTATTCGCTCTTTGATTGCCTGAAAAAAAAGACAGTTACTTACCTTGTAACTGTTGTTCTTTGAGATGTGTTGCTCATGTACATTCTATTGTAGGTGTGTGCGCACCTCTGTGCATGTTTACCGGATTTTTTTCCCTTTAACAGTACCCGTAGGGCCAGCTCCGGCACCCCCTGGAGCCCTGCGTACATGGCGCGGTATATGAGGCTTTGCTGGCCCTACACTCCCTCAGTTCCTTTTTGCTGCCAACTCCAGCAGCGGAGATGGGTGTGTGGGTCATGGAATGGACATGAGCAACACATCTCGAAGGACAACAGTTACAAGGTAAATTATTGTCTTTTCTTCTTCAAGTGCTTGCTCATGTCCATTGCATTGTAGGTGACTCACAAGCAATACCTTGGAGGTGAACCGGAGTCAAGGATAAGCTGCCAGCAGCACCACTCTGCCAAAGCCTGCATCATCCCACACCTGCTGGACGATGGCATAGTGGGACATGAAGGAGTGTACAGATGACCAGGTGGCAGCCCTGCAGATGTCTTGCACAGGCACTCTCACTAGGAAGGCTGTGGATGAAGCTTGAGCTCTGGTTGTAATTATCCCCAGAAGTGGCATCTTTGCCTGCTCATAGCAGAACTTGATGCAGGAAATTATCTACAATGAGATGCAATGGGAGGAAACAGGTAAGCCGTTTATCTGATCAAGAGTTGTGTAGATCTCCAGAATGGCTTCATGAGCTCGACATAGAATGCTAATGCCCATCTAACATCTAGCGTGTGCCACCTCCTCTCCTCCTCCGAACCATGCGGTTTGGGAAAAAACATGGGGGAAAAATATCTTGGTTATAGTGAAATTGGGAAACCACCGTAGACAGGAAGGCTGGGTGTGGCCACAACTGAACTTTGTCTTTATAGAACACAGTATAAGGAGGCTCTGACATCAGCGCCCTAATCTTAGAGGCCCCCCTTGCTGAGGTAATGGCCATTACCTCCTTGCCGAGGTAATGGCCACCAGGAAGGCCACCTTCCGTGACAGCAGCAGTAAAGGGCACGTAGCCATGGGCTTGAAGGGAGGCCCTGTGAGATGAGAGAGAACCAGGTTGAGATCCAAAAGGGGCACCGGGTCACAGACCTGCAGATAGAGCCTCTCCACCCCTTTCAGGAACCTAGTTGTCACAGGGTGGGAGAAAACTGATCTCCCTTCCAAAGGTTGGTGGAACATTGATATAGCCGCTAGGTGAATCTTCAGGGAGGCTAGTGCTAGTCCCTGGAGTTTAATTGCAACAAGTACTCCAGGATCACCTGTATTGGCAACAACCCAGGAAAAATTCCCTGGGACTCTGCCCAACAGGTAAATCACTTCCATTTTGCCCGATACACAACCTATGTGGAAGGTTTCCTGCTACCCACCAGGATTTGCTGGACTTGCGCTGAACAGGCTTGCTCGTCTGTGCTCAGCCATGGAGCCTCCATGCCGTGAGGTGTAGGGAGTACAAGTTCAGTTGTAACAAGCAACCGTGGTCCTGGGACAGGAGACCGTGCCATCTCGGTAGCTGCAGTAGGGGGGCAATTGATAGGTCCAGCAGCATGCTGAACCAGTGCTGGTGTGACGAGGCCGGTGCAATTATCTCTCTTGATTTTCAGCAGGACTTTGTGAAGAAGAGGAATGGGCGGAAACGTGTATATGAAGCTCCCTAACCACTGCAGAAGGAAGGCGTCAGAGAGCGACCTGGCCTCCAGACCGCAGAGGGAGCAGAACTGCAGGCATTTCCTGTTCCATGCTGACGCAAACAGGTCCACCTGGGGAGAGCCCCACCATTGGAAAATCGTAGAGATCACATCTGGATGAAACAACCAGTCATGGCGGGGTAAGAACAACCCGCTGAGGTGGTACACCTCGTCATTCCTTGCTCCGGGAGGTGAGAGGCTATTATGTGAAAATTGTGTCTCACCGCGAGGTCCCACAGACAAATTGATTCCTTGCAGAGGGATGAGGAATGGGCTCCTCCCATCTGTTGATGTAATACATGGCTGCCATATTGTCTGTCAGTACCTGCACCAGCTTGCCCGCAATAAAGTGGAGGAACACTCCACAGATTAGGTGAATAGCTCGTAACTCTCTCACGTTGACGTGCATGCTCCTCTTCTCCATTGACCAGACCCCTTGCGTGACAAGCTTCTGGAGAACAACCTGTTGGCGTTATCGATCGTGATGACGATGAGCGCCGGTGCCAGTGCCATGACTGGTGCCGATGTGGGGAATCATGCTCTGACACGAACTAGAATTCCCGGAGCGGCGCCTGGGCACTGATGATTGACAGCGCTGCTTCCCCCTCGGTGCTGAGTCTGCCTCCAGCGACCGGGTATGTTCTGCACCAGTGTGGTCAAACTCCTTGGCGCTGGGGAGCAGGAGTGGTGCAGACCTCCTTCTGGGGAGTGGCCTCTTGCAGGCGACCCAGATAGGCGCCGCCTCCTGGAATGAGCTTTTCCCGGTGCCGGGGATCACGACCAGTGTTAAGAGGGTGACCTCGCTGCCAATGCGGGGTGATCTGGTGACCATAACCTGGAACAATTTACTGGGGAGCAGCACCGTGTCGACCCTTCCATTCAGGATGACCGGGCTGTTGGAGACTGTCCCCCAGGCTCCAGAGATCGCCTAAGCCAACCAGGGGGTCCCAACACGAGCTTCCCCTGTGACACCAGCTCCTTCTCTCTGGGTGGAGGCCAGGATGAGGGTGGCGTGGGCAAGGCCAACAAGGTCTGTGCCACATGAAACGTCTCCGGTGTCGATGGCGTCAGCAGGTGCAGAGGCGCCCTCCCACTCCCAGGAGTCAGGGTTGGCTCTCTGGCTGGAGACATAGGCTCCAGTGGTGGCAAGCGAGTCTCCACTGTCTGACCTCAGTGCGGCTCCATGCTTGATCTCGCTTTCTTGGACGCTGCTTCTTCCTCAATGGAAAGGAGGAAGTCTGGTGCCGAGGCGGGGCCAGTGCCGACGGCACGCTCAGCACCGATGCCACGCTCAGTACCGAGGTAGAATGGTTGGTTTGGAGGCCAGTCTGAGTGCTGCCTCCATTAGTAAGGCTTTCAAACTCCTGGCAAAGTCCTAGGCGGGACTAACTACCACTATTAACAACACTTAAGGATTAATTTACCTAACTAAGACAAACAAAAAACGATTAAGGAGAACAAAAGGGATTGAGAACACTTGTGATGCAATTTGTATGAGTTCCAGCAACCATCACATGTGGAAAGAAGTAACTGAGGGGGTGTAGGGCCGGCAGCACCTCATATACCGTGGCATGTGTGCGTGGCTCCAGGGGGTGCCAGAGCCAGCCCTACAGGTACTGCTAAAGGGAAAAAAATTCCGGTAACTGTTCATGGAGGTGCGCACACACCTACAATGGAATGGACATGAGCAAGCACTCGAAGAAGAACTTGAGTTACTGCCAAAGGGTGTTAACAACAGACTTATGCTTCTCTGCATTGGCCTTTCTAAAGGATGTTATGCTTCTGTCATCAGCACATATTCACTGACAATGACCATCCAGATGAGTATAAGGATGATGTCTATCAAACCCCTGGTAGTGTCATCAGGTTGGTCCCCTAAAATGATAATCTGATAATTTTAGGTCATTTCAGTGTCAGGGTTGATTGTGACTATGCATCAGGGTACAATGTGATAGGTCATCATGAAGTTGGTAACACAAACTCTATCAGCTTGCTACTACTTTCCAAATGCACTGAGTACAATCTAGTCATCACCAACAGGCCAACAACCTGAATGCCTCATTCAAAACACTTGCACATGATTGATTATGTTACTGTACGGCACAGATCTATGGGAGGTCAGATTCACTCACAACATGAGAGGCTCTGATTTCTGGTCAGACCACAGACTTGTAAGAAGTCAATGTCCTTTTGTATTGCTCACAAGCAACACAGAGAGCAACTCAACCCAGTGAAGAAAATCAATTATTTCAAGCCTGGAAAAAACTGTGGCAAACAATCCGAATTCTAGTCAAACTCATGGGAACATTTCCCTCAGGTTACAGAAACCTCAGTGATGTTGAGACTGTCTGAAAACATTTTCAGGACACAATAGAATATGGCTGCTGAAGTTATTGGCTTCATTAAGATGAAACACCAGGATTGGTTTAAAGAGAATGACCCCAAAATATTTCAACTTTTGAACTCATTGCATGCTACCAATTGAGCAAAATGGTAGACAAGGATTCAGCAGCTAGGAAGGCTGCATATCATTGAGAAAAATAGATGGTTCAGACCAGACTTTGGCAAACGAAAAACCAATGATGGGAAAGGAAAGAAGTTAGAAGAAAGTTACCAAAAGCTTTTTTGCTGGACTTAGTGCTGCCAATGCCCCCAGGTACAATGGGATAACCCCTGCATGTACACTGGGTGGCAATTGACTCTTAACTGACAAAAAAATAAATACTTGAGTGATGGATCAAGTATTTCAGTTCACCTCTTAATCACCCTTCAAACATTTAATTCAAACAATTAATGCTCTTCCACAATGCTCACTAAAAGACGAACTTGCACTAGCCCTCACTTTATATGAAACCATAACAGCAATTAAGCAACTGTTACAAGGGAGATCACCTGGTGCAGATGGCATACCTGCAGAGATCTACAAGTACGGTGGCTATCCCACTGGAAGGCACCTCACATTGCTCTTCCACATTATCTGGGACAAGAATCGTTGCCACAGGATTTCAAGGAGGTCAACATTGTCTATCTCTATTATAAGGATAATATGGCAAACTGTGATAATCACCCCAGAATTTCCCTACTTTCTATTGCTGGGAAAATTCTTGTGCAGGTCATAGTGAATTGACTTAACACCTAGTCTGTGGAAACCACCCTCCCTGAGTCTCAATTTGAAACTGTAGATGTGATCTTCACAGCCTGTCAGTCAGTTTCAGCAAAAGTGCTGGGAGAAAAACTCTGGACTTTATATGGTGTCTACCAACTTAGTTAAAGCTTTTGACTCTGTAAATTGTGAGGAATTCTGGAAACTTTTGTTCATCTTTGGATGGGTACAAAGTTTATTTCTTTCCTTTGGCCCTTCCATGATAGGATGATGGCCAAAATGGTGGAAAATGGTGATATATCAGATCCCTTTCTGGTCATCAATTGCACCAAATGAAGTTGTGGGCTGACTCCCACACTCTTTTCCAGTCTTTTTTCCCCATATGCTTATGTCAATGTCATGAAATGCATCCAGAGAAGTATTTATCTATTTCTGCACTAATGGGAAGTTGTTCAATCTGCAACACTTCTGTGCTTGCACAAAAAAGTGGCAAATTTTCTCATTGAGAGCTTTTACTTGCTGATGACTGATGCACTGGTTGCTCACTTAATTGATGACTTTCAATTTATAACTGATCTCTTTGCTCATGCAGTCAATGATATTGGTTTCATAATCAGCCTAAACAAAACTGAAGTACTGCACCAACCTGTGCCAGGGGAGGCGCATGTCTATCCAGTTATTAAGATCAGAACTGCTCCTCTCAAGTCCATAGAGAAGTGTCACGACTTAAGGAGTATGCTGTCACAGAATGTCTCAATTGATTATGAGAATATTGGTCGTAAACCCAAGGCCACCTCTGCATTTGGAATGCTGTCATATAGCCTACAGGAATGTCAAAGTAAGCACTAAGCTAAATGTCTTTCAGGCAGTTGTGCTTTCAGTGCTTCAGTATAGTTGTGAGACATGGAAAACGTATTGCTGCCACATTAGGAAACTGGTTCACTTCCATATGCGAGTCTTCGGTCTATTTGCAGGAGCAAACAGTGGGATAAAACTACCAATATTGAAATCCTTCATCATTATCAAATGTCTGGCATTCAAAACATACTCATAAAAGCTCAGCTGCATTGGTCTGGGCATCTCATTCATATGGCTAACTAGAGAGTACTCAACACCTAGCAAGGTACAACAAACAATATAAAAACACACTGATGTCAGACTTGAAAGCATGTCAGGCTTACCCCACCAACTGGGAAGCTACAGCCTATGACAGACCAAAGTGGTGACAGATTTGTAATGTTGTCATTAACTACTTTAAAGCGTTAACACCACACAAGCATTAGCACCCTGCGCAAAAGGACTGGAGGTGAAGGCAGTGGTGGCAGCAGCAGCCACGTTATAGCTTTTAGCTCAGTGGTTAGTACATGCCATTCAGTGTTTAATTTGTAATGAAAGAGGTGCCGGGGCTCAAGCAATTAGGTGCTGGGGCTCAGGCAATTTTTTTTTTACTTTCATAACTGATGCGACAAGCCCAGAGGTGCTGGGGCTATGAATTGCCAAGCCTAGAGTTGCCAGGGCTCAGCTCTGGCAAACCCTGGTACAAATTAAGCAGCAACTCTTCTGGAATGTTAGTTACCCTCTCAGATGGAGAGGGAGAAAGGATTTGATAGGAGCCTCCCAAGCCTTTCAGGAGAGTGTTTTAACCACTGAGCTGTCCTATATTCTGATGTTTTGATTCCCTCAATCTTTTCCTATGAAGCTGTTCCACTGTGTATAAACCCTTAAAGAGAGTTTAAGTTTAAGAGTTGGTCAGAGAGAAAGTGTGTGAGAATGACTTTATATCATGGGGTTAGGGCACCCACTTGGGAGGTGGAAGACCCAGCATTCAGTCTCCCTGATTCAATGATTCTTTAACTATTTATCGACAATATAACAGCTTCAAGAGGAAATATTGAGGGAGTCCTACATCAAAATATCCCACAGTTCAGTGGTTAAGCACACTCCTGGAGGTTTGGGAGCCCCCTGTTCAAATCCTTTCTCCCCCTCTTCCTCAAGGGGGAATTAAACCTCACATTCCCACATAGAGTGGTGAGTACTCTAACCACTGGCTTAAAGTTATTAGGTGGGTACTACTACCCACTCTTCTGACACATAGGAATCTTTTACAGCAGAAATATAGTTGCCTTTGGGGCTAGGCAGCAGCCAAGAGGGAGTTTTGTGAATTGCAGTGGAGCCTAACACTAGGACTAAAGTGCCAAAGTGTGGGGTTTAAAAACCAAGTATTTTTATCGATCTGGCCTTGAACCTTCAGGCCTCAGACTAATACCATCTGTACTTCGTCTGACATATTAGGAATCCCTTTGTGTCATCTTTCTGTCAGTTAGCTGCACCAGGTCACAACACCACTCACTCAAATTTGGCCCAGCAGCCCCAGCATCATGATGGAGGAATGGCTGGGCCAAATTTTAGTGGTGAAGTGGGCTGCACACAGAGGTGTTGCTTAATAGTCTCAAGCAGCCTCTGACCAGAGAGAATCCTCTGCCTGCAGCAACAAATATACACTCTGTGGACCTGTTTAGTGGTTTTTCAATTTCACCAAAATCATGAGGGTTCTCATTGAAATTTTGGAATTGAACAGATTTGATGTTCAAAAGTTATCCTGTAACAGAGAAATGCCATTGAATTGAGTGTAAGCCCTCATTTCATTCAGCCATCTACTTCTGTCCTCAGGTACAATAAGACAGGAGAAGGTTTTTATCCCTTGGTTGCTCTAAAAGACAGTGAGTGTCTATTTGGATATTTATACCACACATCATATATATAACACATCACACATCTGAGCAACTTGCATAATTATAAAATCCGGAAGTGATCTGATCACCGGTTCTCTCCTTCCTATTCCTGAAATTGAGGGTTTTGTATTTGTTTTATCACTGTAGAAAAAAGAAGCTGAAGTGCATTTTAAATTTTGCTCCTTCTTCAAAGGAGGTGTGGACAATCTCTCTTAAGATGGCACCCAGATGGATATTCCTAATTACTGTTCCCGAAGCCAGAAAGACCCTGGATCAGAGTCACAGGAAGAGTCCAATTTCTTTCAGTACTTCTTAGTAGAGCTGGGTGAATTTTTTTCAGCTAATTGTATTTCACCAAAAAATGCATTTTTGGGCTCTGAAATTAATTTTGATAGGAGAAACATTTTGAAAGGGTTGAAAAGTTGTGTTTCAGCCATTTTGAAATATTTTGTTTTGACTTTTCAAATCAAAATGGGATTTTGATTTCAATTTGGTCCATTTAAATAAGAAACAAACACAAAAGAGCATGGAAAGTAGCCAAAATGGCTGAATTAAAATTAAAAATTAAAAAAAAATGTTTTGAGTTGTCAAAATATTTCAGTCAATTCAAAACAAATTTTCATCCAAGTTTTATGATTTGAAGAAAAAATATGGAAAAAATATTTTCAGTTTGAATTAACCTGGATCATTCTCCTGGATTTTTTGAGTTGGCCCCGTTGCTTGTGAATACAGGAATTCGTATAAACATCCATCTGAGCAAAAATCAGCAAACAATAAGGAGTGTATAAAAATAGTCAAATTGAACAGAATGTGAAGTTATTCTCAAAAATAGATTTGGGATATTTGACAAGCTTTCCACAAGAGTTCGACGGTTTATGTAAGTATTACTCCTACTGTGCAGATCCAATTTGAACTGATTTCCAAAACTGATCCGAGATGGCAGTTGTCACACTGCAGATAATGAGGTTGTAGTTTCTCTCTCTCTCTCTTTTTTGCTCCAGTGAGTCTTCATCCTTCATAAAGCATAACTATTCAAAAATTCACAAGTGTTTTTTTTTTAAAAGCAGGATAAAGATGTAGACACATAAGACAAACATTTCGGATAAGTAGTTTAAATGTCTCAGCAAGAGGCATTGATTATGATTCTTGACCTGGTAAATTGGACAGTGAATATTAATGAAGAGTGACCCTCATTTGCAGATTTAACTTAATCCAGTTTCTTCCAAAAATAAAGAAAAATTTGGAATATGGGAACACTATTTCTAAACCTGCAAGCAGATTGTCACCAAGATAGAAACCTCTTGGGACACTGGCTTTTTCATATGATTTGATGCTGTAATTGTAAAGAGATATTAAATAACTTTTTTCCATTTATCCTTTAAATTGCCACTAAAGTATAGAGGATGTCTTCAACCTACTGTATGATATGATTGAATTATAAAGGTTATGTCTACTTGCAATAAAACTATTCTACCTGACAACCACTTTATGGTAATGGCTTATGAAGCTCCTTGTTTCCCAAGTACAGTTATTCAGAATTCTAATGGGGAGATAGTAATAGCATCTGCTACACCATGTGCTGACCCTGACAAGTAGCAATGGTAAGAAAAACAATCACAGTACTGTTCAAGACATCAGTCCCAGGTTTATGTTGGAATAAAGCATGTTTGTACTACAAAAAAGTTTAATTTGTTTTTGGTAGGGGCTTTTGTTTTAGTTTAAAGGGTTCCTTTGTTTGTTTGTTTGTTTTTATGTTGGATCTACAGTACAGTGAGAAGTATTCTTTCCTTGCAAATTCCTATTACTATTTTGCAAACCAAGAGGATGAATCAAAAACACCCTCTCGTGCAAAACATGACAATTTAATTTCACAGTTTTTACATTTTGTTATCTAACAACGTTTTACAAAAGGAAGCATTCAGTAAATAAAATTTTTAAAATCCCAATTGCTTGGATCAAAACAAAAGCCTTGAAATTCAAAAGCCAGAAAAGTAAGCATTTGTTCATTTCTTTTTTAAGAGCTTGGATGCAAAACTTTTTTCAAGAGGAAAAACAGGCCTCACACAGTAAGGAACTGCGGTACTTGAAGTAACTAGAGCTGTGTGCAATGTTCATAGTGAACCCTCAAAAGGAGTAAACTAATCAAAAACATGAAAGTTGGTCCAGGCTCATGGACTTTTTTTTTTAAACATTGACCTAGTAGCAGCAGTTCATGGGTTGAGTGATTGTTTACAGAAGAAACTATGCAAAGGTCAGTGGTTTTCCATTGTTCATACCTCACACCAGGCAAAATTGATGGGTTATGGCAGTTTCACTTTTGTTCCATTCAAACTGAAAATTTAAAATTCCATACACAAACCCTAAAGTTAAGGCATATCGCCCCATAAAATAAAACCCTGGAGAAAAATTAATAAATTGCCATGGAAACAACTCTTCAGTGCCTACCTAATCAAGGAGCCAAAATTCAGCCATGACTTAATGGACAGATTTTTAAAAAGGCAAGACAGTGGTAAGGTACTAGAAGTAAAAATGAGTCCAGAAGATGTGATGAAATAACAGAATAGGAAATAGTTAGGGGATCCACACTCTTGTGAAGTATTGATACATCTAAGTCAGGGGATAAGTCAAGGCAGAATTGAATGTAAAATATTTAATAAGTCCTGCTGGTGTCTTATAATAAAAAGATCCACATCTTAGCTGCAAGAAATAAACTACTTTTTTTTCCTACCCAATAAAATCTAATCCTAGACTTGCATTAGTTGATTATTCTTCACACAATTGATATTAGTCATTCTAGGTCTGTCTCTAAATGGCATTTTTCAGGTGTAAATATTGACCAAGAATGATATAAGTGAGAGCAGAATTTGACCCTTTAAATATATTTCAAAACGTACACCAGCTAGTTTCTGACCTAATTTAAGACTGCTGGGAGAAACAGTGAATTTCAGATACATAAAAGAAAAAGTCAAACAATAACTAAGGTTACTGAGACATTATTGGTTTTATACATAGAAGTGAACCAAGGAAACAGCAAACAATTGAATAGATTTGACTTAAAAGCAAAACTCACACTTGTTTGGAAGAGGATTTAGAATCTTTTTTCTCTTCTAGTGACTTCTGGCCATCCATACAAATGGGTGGACTTCCCAATTACCATAGGCCTATCATTTGACATTATATATAAACAACTCCGCTGAGAAATCCCTCAACAGGCTAAGCATAGCCATAGTATTTCAGCTTGGTGACTCTCTCTGTCAGTACTTAGTAGCATGTAGCAAAATAAACACAAGTTTCATTGGAATTTTTAGAGTACCAGACAGTTGTTCTGTGTCTGGAGCAAAAGTATTTAAGGGTCTGGAGACAGTTTGGAAAAAAAAGAACAATAAAGTTTAATCAAAGCAAGACACATTTATCTGACAGTGTGTTGAGAGCCAATTGGCTGGAGCAGGGAGCCAGCCTAGCCCCACCAGACAGCAGACACTGCTGCAAGGTGAGTGCAGGCACACTCACAGTCCAAGTCCTCAACCCTGCCCCCTGAGGGCCTCTGATCCTGGGGTTAGGTCCCAACACACCATGTCCCTGAGTCACACCTTAGGGATAGAACCTGATCTCACCCTCCATGTGCTTCTCCCCACATACACACCGGCCTGCCAATAGGTTTTAGTGGATTTTGTTGCCCTCCACCACCTTAAAATTAAACATCCCTGGCCTAGGGTTATTGGTCTTACTTATGATGCCAGAGCTCCTGGGTTTCCAATCCCACCAGATCCCTAGCCAGGGAAGTAAAATTTTGGCACCTTTAATTTCCTGAGTTATACAGGAGTTTCGACTAGATGTTCACAATGGTTCCTTCTGGTACTGGAATCTATGAAAAATTCACTGTCTGCTTTTGGTTCATTGTACATTTAGCATGCCCACAAGAAGATTGCTTCTCTATTTTTTCACTTTCAAATGTTTTGCACTAGTATATTGTTCTGTGGGATGGCAAGTGGCTTATATTGCCATCTTGCTTGCACCTCTGAACTCTGTCACGAGTCATATCCCACTTGCATTGAAAAATGGATGGAAGAAAACAGAATCCTGATAATTCCACGCACCAGGCTCAGTTCTTCAATGAGTTCTTCTATGCACACGGGACTTGTAGGATTGGATTTCTCCTGAGTGTTTTTAGTGTCTGCACCTGTTCTATCCTTGCCTTTAATCATGCTAATGTACACGCCCATTCCCTCCTGCCTCTTCACTGTTGCTGTGATGCACGTTGTGCAAATGTTTCCCCATGCTTATTTTTCAAGTGGCTTCTTAGAGCAGACTTTCCCTTGAGTGTACTTTCTCTTTCTTTACTAGCCTTCTTTTCTATACAAACAACAGATTGCTTTTCTGCTGTCCTTTAGATTTAAAGAGAGGAAAAATCCCACACCACAGATGTCTGTTTTCTTTTTCAAGCTTCTTGGGAAAGTTCAATAATTCAATTCTTCCTCATCATTCCTCCTCAGAGGATACAAATTCTAGACCTTTACTTTCAGGTTCTCCTCATTTGTGTTCATTATCAGCTAGAACTGTCATTATCAGTGTAGATCTATTAGTTACATGGGAAAATGAGCCCCAGACAATTCATAAACAGTCTGCCCCCAAAAAATCTGGCAAGATTATTGAATACACAGACAAATTATGTGTTCTAGGCTTGGTTTCTGTGGTACTTTTAGCCTAGGAACAATCATACTGCCCAGTGGCCCATGACAAATGGATCTGTTATCTGAGCAAATAAAAAAGAGTCAGGATTCCTGCTTTATTGACAAGCATGGGGAAGCTGAGTGATGGCAGAAATCATAGCACTGAGCTACCAGGAGGCGTTTCAAAAGTGCATTGTGCCCCACCTAAAATTTTGATCTACAGTTGCTACTGCTGGTTGAGAACATTCACAAGTGGAAAGGCTTGTTTAGAACAGCTATCGAAGGGCTCGTCTACATAGGCAAGTTATAAGTATATAAGGTAGGATGTGAATTTAAAGTGCTATACTTATACTGGCAAAACTCCCCATGCAGACAGTTAAAGAGTGCCTTTTCCTGGTTAAGTGTACATTGCTTTGGAAGCAGTCTAACTAAGCTTTAAAAAAAAAAGTCACTCTTATTCTGGAATAAGAGTGTTCACACAGGGGAGTTACCAATATAACTGGAAAAATCTACACTGTAGGCAAACCCTTAGCCTGTCAGCCTCATCATCCTTGTTGTGCACCCTTGAAATTCTAGTAAATGGTTAGGACAGAGAAGCCTTGTTACTCACTAATAGGCAAATACCTGACATTTTTTAGTGTTCACACCCCTTATATGGTTGCTTTACACAATATACGCCAATAAATACATTTACTAACAGACAGGAATGTGTGTAGGAAGAGCACATATTGGTGAATACTTGTAGAAAAGCAGAATCTGAATTTGCAAACATCACTATTTGACCAATTCTAAGAGTCACACTCCTTTAATCAGGTTAAAATCATACTTTGGTGACATGTGACCAACCAAAGCTAGCCAATATGGTTCCTATTTCAGATATCAAATGCTTAAAATGAACTGCTCATAATCAATCTACACGCAAAGAATTATCCTAGGAAGATTACTGTAATAATTTCATACAATGAAGACATTTGAGAAAATCGAAAGTTCCTGATGGATAGTTTGCACAAAAAATAAGTAATGAAACAACTTATTCACTTGGCTCTGCTGTTCACACAGTATTTCCAGTGACATACTGGATATACTGGATATACTGGAAATCACTAAAGAAAGTTTGTTTTCTTGAGGGTTCCAGGCCCAGCACAAGTTTTGGAGACCAAATGAGTATTGATAAACTGTAGTCACACATCTGTACTAGAATTCTCATCCTAACTGATTCCTAAAATCTCATGAGATTCACACATTGCTACTTTATTACTTCAACTTTTCCCAGCTTAAAGATGGGAAAGGCCCTAAAGGAGTCTTTATCTTTTGATTTATAAAAGGTGTTGCTCCAGTTACCAGGCACCACTCTGTGTTCTGGGCACTCTGACAATAAATTAACAATCTCACACATTATTCACTGTAACAGATGATAGATTGTTCATTCCATCAAAGAGAACTGAGTAACTAATGCTTCTCCTCAGAGCACCTTACATATGAAAATGGCCCCTCAAACTAGTCCTTCCCAAATGCCCAAGAGAGGAGATGAGTCTTATAGCACGACATCAAGGTTAACAATTCCAGGCGCTAGTGGACTAAGGAAGGGTGAGCATTGAGTTCCATTAGGGTAAAAGGCTAAAAGCTCCATCTCAGTGAGTGAGGGAGTTCAAAACTAAAGTGCCTGCATTTAACTCTTGCAATAGGGGATTAGGAGAGAGGCACGCTTGTAGGGTAACTAGCTCTTAAACCATTTATGGCCTTTACCTTTAAAGCCCACATCTAGATGGGTGCACTTGGAAATTCACAGGCAGAATTTTAATTTTAGGGACAATCTTGATAACAAATATCAGATAGGAATACTCAATTATTAACTCAGACATTTGGCTGCTGTTTTGTTTAGTCTCTCACACAGAAGCTATAGAAAAGGATTTGAAAGAGGACAGAATTGCAGAACTCACTGGGCCTTAAAGAAACAAGACAGGCTGGGTACTGTCAGATAAAATGAATTTGACACATGACCTTCAATTCCCAGGGAACTTATCTGTTGAATGGAGAACCGGTGAGACCTATCATAGATGGCAACAAATACTGTATCAGGAAACAGAGAAAAAAGGATATTGTTACTAGGGATGGGGGAAAGGAGCATCACACACAGGAAATTTTCACTGTTAAAATAATTTGGGGAACTAGAGACTCCTGATAAAAAATTTACAACTACATAGTTAGGATGTAAGTACAGTGAACTCGTCAAATTCATGAAGCATTTTAGGAGGCAAAAGGAACTCTGGGTAGAATGTTGTAAAACATTACAGGTGTGCTGACCTCTCTGAACTAAAAGGGTTCATGAACTGGCAAACTCCAATGTTATAATGACCTCCACTAACTAAAATCTGAAAACCAATTTTGGTCAGGATCCTTAGTGGCTTTAAAGGAATCTCTCAGGAAGTCACTCTTGATGATGTGTCTGTAAGGCAGGTATGTCCTCCATTTATTTCTGCTAAAAACCTGAAACAATTTCTGAAACAAGGACAGTCAGGAGAGCAAAGCAATTGCTGTCAATGGCCTGCAAAGATTTATGCATATGCTTAACTATAAACATGTGAGTAACTCCATTCTTAAAATTAAGCACAAGTGTAAGTCTTCACAGGATTGGGGCCAAAGTCTGTAACAGAGGAAATGTCTGATGGGGGAAACTATCTGATTAATCATGGGACTTAACATTTCTGCTTGAGTAGGCTATCAGAAATATTCAAAAGCCTTTTTTTATTGTAGGGCGGCACAAACCTGGCAGAGCTGGACTGAAAGGGGCACATAAAACAGTAAACATTACACAGTTATAAGTCACCAGGACCAGATGGTATTCACCCAAGAGTTCTGAACGAAGTCAAATGTGAATTTTCAGAACTATTAATTGTGGTATGTAACCTATCTTTTAAATCAGCTTCTGTACCAGATGACTAGAGGATAGCTGATGTGATGCCAATTTTTAAAAAGGGCCCAGAGGTGATCCTGGCAATTATAGGCTGGTAAGCCTAACTTCAGCATCAGGCAAATTGTTTGAAACTACAGTAAAAAACAGAACTATCAGAACATGGATGAACACATAGATGAACATGATTTGTTGGGGAAGAGTCAACATGTTTTTTGTAAAGGGATGTCATATCTCACCAATCTACTAGAATTCTTTGAGGGGGTCAACAAGCATGTGGACAAGGGTGATCCAATGGATATGGTTAACTTAGATTTCCAGAAAGCCTTTGACAAGATACCTCACCAAAGGCTCTTAAGCAAAGTAAGCGGTCATGGGATAAGAAGGTAGGTCCTCTCATGGATCAGTAACTGGTTAAATATTGGAAACAAAGGGTAGGTAAATATGGTCAGTTTTCAGAATGTAGAGAGGTAAATAGTGGTGTCCCCCAGGGGTCTGTACTGGGACCAATACTATTCATCATATTCATAAATGATCTGGAAAAAGAGGTCAACAATGAGGTAGCAAAATTTGCAGATGATACAAAACTACTCAAGATAGTTAGGTCCAAAGCAGACTGAAGAGTTACAAAGGGATCTCACAAAACTGGGTGACTGAGCAACAAAATGGCAGATGAAATTCAGTGTTGATAAATGCAAAGTAATGCATATTGGAAAACACAACCCTAACTATACATATAAAATGATGGCAGTCTAAATTAGCTACTACCACTCCAGAAAAAAATCTTGGATAGTTCTCTGAAAACATTCATTCAGTCAAAAAAGCTAACAGAATGTTGGGAATCATTAGGAAAGGGATAGATAATAAGACAAAAAATATCATATTGCCTCTATATAAATCCATGGTGCCTCCACATCTTGTATACATGCAGATCTGGTCTCCCCATCTCAAAAAAGATATATTGAAATTGGAAAAGATACAGAAAAGGGCAACAAAAATTATTAGGGTAATGGAACAGCTTCCGTATGAAGAGACATTAATAACACTGGGATTTTTCAGCTTGGAAAAGAGACTATTAAGGGGATATGATAGAGGTCTATAAAATCATAACTGGTGTGAAGAAATTAAATAAGTAAGTGTTATTTACTCTTTCTCATAACACAAGAACTAGAGTAACCAAATCAAAGTAATAGGCAGCAGGTTTAAAACAAACAAAAGGAAGTATTTCTTCACACAATACACAGTCAACCTGGGGAACTCTTTGCCAGGGGATGTTGTAAAGGCCAAGACGATTAACAGGGTTCAAAAAAGAACTAAAGTTCATGGAGGACAGGTCAATCAGCCAGGATGGACAGGGATGCAAAACCATGCTCTAAAGTGTCCCTAGCCAGAAGGTGGGAAGGGTGACAATGGATGGATCACTTGAGGATTACCTGTTCTGTTCATTCCCTCTGAAGCATCTGGCACTGGTCACTGTTGGAAGACAGGATACTGGTCTAGATGGACAATTGGGTTGACCAGTATGGTTGTTCTCATGTTCTTACATAAAGAAAAACCCATCTGTCACAGGAGCCTGTTTTATTATTATAGTATGGTAGCATACACAGTATGTCAGGTGCTTTTTCAAACATATAAAAGAGACTGTCTTTGCCATGCAGAACTCAGTCTAAGCAGTCAAACAACCAACAAGCAAAATTAGGTATGTCTTGTTACTTTTGTTTAAAACTTATTCTCCTTGACTTAGACCTTATTCCTCCCTAATCCCCAATGCAGCATTCCCTCAGTCCACATGCCCCATCTGACTCACACGATCATTGATGATTGAATGTGTATTTTTCCCACCCTGCATAATTTCAGGTTTAGTATAAATCAGGGGCCAGGAAGAATGGACATCCACAAGTGTAGTACCAAAAGAGCAGCAGGTCACTCAAGGGTGTGAGGGGTCCATGGAAGTGAGATCAGGGGCAGGCATGAGTCCTGCACAACTCTAGCTGCTTTGTCCACCCACAACCTCGTGGGAATGGATAATGTAAGTTTCCAGCCTCTGAGGCATCCAGAGTGGCCCCTGAAGAGCCTAAGTGGAAGAAGAAGGGACCATGCATTTCCAGGAGGAAGTAGAAGTTGGGCATTTTACCATGGACCAAGGCTCCTTCCCCAAGATATCTAAGTTAAGATTCTGGGAGTGCCTAAACATCTAGTGGGAGAGGGGATGAATGGGAGCTGCAAATACCATCAACTCATACCAAGAAAAACAGCCCTACTTTTAATTCTTGACTACAATAACAACAGACCATTTTTATTCCCTGGGACCCTCTCCCCTCAAATCTTTGGATCTGTTAATCATTCTAATACACACACACACACACACACACACACACACACACACACACACACCCCCAGTATTCAGGAAACATTAGATTCACCATAAGACATCTTCAATACAGACAGCAGCTCTGTAAACCTCTGAATTACCCTGCCAATAAGAATTAATCCTGCTCTGAAGGAACCACCTCTAGCAATGAGAAGGTATCATACTTCATTTTCTATCCCGTTCGACCCTTAGCTTCTCCACAGAGACTGAAAACAAGAATATTGATTATTGCCAAATATGATGGTTCTACTTTGTGCTGTGAACTGAAACTTTGTTTGTACAAGTATAAAAACAATCAACAGATGGTAATAACTTTCAGTCACTACTGTCCTTGGCCACATTTGAACTAGAAATATAGAGGTAAAAAGCACTTTACCCATTTGCCAATTCCATGTGAGCCAACCAGATCATCTGGGGACAAGTTATTTCAAGTCAAATCCTCAAATTAAACTCTTTCTCTTGCTACTTCCTATCATCTCTTCCCTGACACTGATTTCACATTTTGTATCAGCTTTATATTCCTAAATGGTTGACAAAGATGATTAAAGGAGCTTAAGGTATATAAATGTAAGCTCTGCAAAATCCAAACCATTCTTTTCCTGCAATAAACTCAACATATTTTTCTGGTCCCAATTATTTTTCCCACAGAGGTGTATCACAAGAACGTCATACAATAAAAGTAGTAATGGAATCTCAGAATATTCACTTGTTCAAATACATTTCAGGTATTTCAGTGCCAATATACTCCTAATTTGGCATATTAAAAATATTGAAAAACCTGTCAGAAACATCTGTGAATATGACAGGAAGGAGAAGCTACAGGAGGACTGTTTCAAATCACTGAAAGGGCGGTATAAGCAGTTTCATTTTTCAATTATTTTCCTCTGGCACCTATAAAACCAGTGTCTTCCTGTTTTTCAGAGAATTTTTCATAATGCCTTTTCTTCTCCAAAAGAAGTCAATGTCTTAGTCGATTTCCAATTTCAACACCCTTAACAGCCATTGACTTTTTTTGAAAAACAAAAGCTTATTTAAACCTCTGGCTATGATTTCTCAAGCTAGTAAAGCTGTGGTCAGCAGCCCACACCACAAAAATAGCTTTTCTGCTTCCGTACCCTCTAACCACTTGGTGATCAGATGAGTCTGCAGGCCCTGTCTTCCTTTGCCTCTCTGCTCTCTGGAAATGTTGGGTCAGGGAGGTAAGAAATATCAGAATTACCTTTTTATTATCAGTCATGCTGTACCCCTGGGATTTCAGGGACATTAGCTACAAGCCACGCTCTTGCTACAGAGGAAGACAAGGCAAACGTCAGAAATAGATGAAGTGATAGAATAAAAAGCTGGTAAAGTGCTTTGATGGCAAAGGTTATGCAAGCGTGAAGGAATGCTCTTACACTTCCCATCAGTGAGGAAGAAGGGCCTTTGAAGTGCAATTTAATAGCCAAAAAGAAATCATGAGCTGACCAAAAGTATCCAGATCTTACTCTCCTTTAGATGGGGTGTGAATTATAACATTGACAGAGCACATAATGCTGATTTACTGTCAGCTGAGACGATTGTGAATGAGAAAAGTCATACAAACATTTATCTGAGTGACTGTGGGTGAAGCTCAGATTAAAGAATCTGTTAAAGGAACCAGCTTTTTAAAACACATATTTTCTGGGCTCCACACTAAAACATTCAGCAATACTACAGTGCTTTTAAATTACTAGTATTTATTAATGGTAACACCCACAATGTGCTAGGCACTTTCCAGGCACACAAGCAGGAATGGTTCCAGCCCCCAGGAGCTCACATTCTAAATCAGACAAGCAGATACACATAGACAGCTCAGACAGAGAAGAGGAACAAAAGGAATTTTCTATACATATTAGTAAGATCCATTCAAGGCAACACAACTGAAGTGGTTTTTTAAGATAAACGTAAAAAATGGAGGGAGCGTAGGGGGCCTTGCGGATGAGTTCAAGGCAAGTGAGTCATACATAGAGGTGACCAATCTAATGCCTGATAAAAAATTATGCACCTGCCAAGGTCAACATAATTTAATTCTGGTTTGCATGGGGGCTGACTGTAGTAGATCACTATTTAATATCCATCATTCTCCTTTTAGGATTGCCCAGCCTCTACTCCTTTTTCACTGGCACCATGGTTCAGCACTAGTAAGTATGGAATATGCTAGTAATGGGCACTTTGTGATCAAAGTCCTCTTCAATTCCTGGATATCTGGCTGCATAGATTTTAAATGTAAAGCTGGTATGCAATAGGATAGCATCCTCAGCCATGCCTGTATAAACTCTTAATAGTATGAGGCAAGTGCCACACAGCGGACATCTGTTGGTTCTGACCACTCTAACATTGTAGCCACCTTTTCTGGGTAAAAGGAGAAATTATCACCAAAGTGTCTTCAAAGCAACCAGAGCTGAATAATTGCTTTATCCCTACAGGCCTCTGCAGATTCATTTTAAGCTTCCACTAGCCAAATAAGGGAAGAAGAAAGACACATTACAATGCCAATGTAAACTATTCTTGATGACAGTTGGTGTGAAACACTATGTAGAATCAAGTTATATTGTATAATATTATTGAATTATGGCTGGCATGCTCACAGTCACAGTCACTGTATCTAATGCATTATTTGGTAAAATGCTTTGATATATTCTAGCATGAGCATTAGAAGGCACAGCTTCATAGAAAGTCTATTGCCAACAAATATTTTAATTTTCCAGTGCTAGGATTATGTTTTTGTTTTAAAAACATTGATTTTCTTCAAAATATTAGACCTAGTCTTCAAACCCTTACTCCGAATTATATTTATTCCATATGAAATCCCATTAATTTCAAAGGGGATATACACTGGAGTTAATAATTTGCAGA
The DNA here is from genome assembly GCF_026122565.2 of Emydura macquarii macquarii. Lineage (NCBI taxonomy): Eukaryota > Metazoa > Chordata > Testudines > Chelidae > Emydura > Emydura macquarii. The sequence goes on along the minus strand of NW_027131390.1, from coordinate 32,942,937 downwards.
ATCAACTTTTATATATATTCAAAGTAAAAAACAAACAAATAAAAATCCGACCTTTTGTCTAGGTTGCAAAAAAGGCTGTTTGTTCCCCCAGTTTCTGCACTGCACCTTCAACAATGAGAATGTCAAAAACTGCCAAATTCCTTTCCCCAATAAAAAGATGGTCAACAATTAGAGGGAAAAATCTTACATATGGGCCAACACATCAAAGACACAATTTGCTTGCTTACCAAAGACTTGAGGGTGGAAACTTTTAAAAGATGAGTTAAGAATGCCATGAAGTTCTGCTCCAGTCTAGTTTTCAAAGTCCTGCTTTTTAAAATCAGTTGTCAGCTGTGGTGACTCACCAACACACAGGGAGGTATATCAGGTTGGTTAAAGCAGATCAGAACCCCAGCGACCTCATTTTGCTTGATTTCATGACTATAGTAGATTATTCTTCACTAGAGCACACAGGCAGGCAGAGTTTTTCTAATATATTAGATTTCAGCCACAAAACCTAATATTTTTATTATTTTAAATAAAATTACAGAAAAATTAAAATAGATTATGCCAGATGCTCTCTCAAATTATCCCACAAAATAATTTTGATGGGTGTTTATAAATTTTTAAGCAATGTTTACTTCTGAAATGTACAATTGCTTTTGACATTTCTTTGATGTATATTGAATTTTTTCTATTTTTATTGTATTATGGAAGATACCTGGTTCATTTATTGGCATCTTTTTGATGTACTGAGTTCTTTGTATACATTTTGTTATCCATCATGGCGAAAGCCAGATAAATAAATATATACAGAACATAAAATAATGTGTGCAGCACATCACAGGTAAATTCAGTCACTTGCTCATGAATAATAGAGAGCAGAATTCCTACTTTGAAAACAATTCTGCACACAATTCTGCATGATTCCTAGACATCTGTGTCCTTGGACTTAAAGTATCATTTATATTAATGGGGCTTTGGTTTAATTCTTTTCTGATTAATATTAAACATTAGATTACACCACACTCCACATACAGTACTATATAGGTTAATAATGATGTTGAATAGTTGCATTATGTTATGTATTAAATCTTAATGCAGCCTAAACTATAGAATAACTACCATCTCCTCCATAATACCCCTATGTAACATTACATAAAGAGAAAATAGTCTAAGGTACAGTGCGCTATTATTATTATTACTTGTATGGGATAACTTATTTTTCAATTAATTTACCAAAATCTGCTTCCCCCTTTCTTCCCTTCCACAAACAATAGTTACCATGGAAACAAGTATATCACTGGAACAGGAGTCACTTTGTGATATTTGAAGGTAATGTAGTTTAAAAACAAAATACGTAATAGTCCAAAATGTGTCTTCTGTTGTGTGGGAAGAGTAAACCTATGGGATGGTTATGACTATGAACATGCACCCTGTGTAGTAAATGCCTTAATACTGTTTGTAGTGTCTAGGAATATTGGGCTGGGGCAACATCACAAAGCTTCATTGATTACAAAGCCATGAGTCTGTTACAGAAGTAAGGGAAAAGAAGATTTTTTCCCCCAAAGAAGTCTTTGTAGACCATACTAATCAGATATTTAATTTGACTACAAATTATTTCATCTACCTGAGATTACAGCTATTTTAACAAACTACTCCAAGGTGTTCCTGCAATCAGGTCCACACAGGGGGACTAGGGCACTCATGTGAAGCTCTGCTGTCTTTATGTAAATGGACAATTCTTTCTGTTCAACAACTCCCTATAAAACCAGTGTGGCTAGTGAAGAAATACAAGATAAGAGACTTCTGGAGATTTTGCTCTAACTTAGTTGATCAGATTTCTCTGCTCAGTTTTAAACTCAAAACATTTCTATATCTGCCAAATGAGTCTTAAAAATTAAGGGCTGGTGGCAAGTCCACCAACTTTTACTCATGCAAGTAATCCAATATATTTAAATGCAGCTACTTGACTGAGTAAGAGCCCATGAATAAGTTTGCAGGCTTAGGTCCTTAATTGCAATACATTTCTTGCATCTCTGAGTACAGTCATTTAGACATTTTCTACTTGATATGCAAATGCAGTTCAAGATATCTGGATGAAATCACCTGTGCCTGCAATTACTTCTACACACAAATAGTAAACAAAGGAGTCTCAGAGTTTTGAAAATCTGGACCAAAATATTGCAAAGAAGGCTTTAGCTACATAAATCCAATATATGGTTAAGTCATTTTTTAGTGGAAGAGGGGATGGAATCTTTTTGGTAATATCTGGAATGAATTTTTCATACATCTTTTTTTTTACGTCTAAACTCTTATCACTTGACTAATTTTCTTACACTGACCATTCTGATCCTTTAAATGTATTATTTTGAATAATTTATTAATTTAAAAATATTTCTCTAGGCAACAACAAAACAGGCCTTTTTCATTTTGGGAGAGATGAAATAACCTAATTTCGATTGTTTTCTGAACATGTTCTTTAGGAAGCTTGGAAGAGATGAAGAATTTCTCTTCGGTAACCAAGAAACAGAGGAAATGCTATATATAACCTATAGTGATACAAGAACAAGACAAGGGAGTCTATGGATCTTAGATTCTAAATCAATTCTTACAAGTTTTTTTTTTTTTTAAACAGTGCTTTTAAAAGAACCCACAGTCACTCGATTAATGTTCTTATATAATAGCTTAATTAAAATGTATAGTAGAGCATAGACATATTTCCCTCTGAACACATATTCAAGTGTGGACATAGCAAATATGCCAGTAGGGTAAACTGGAAATGTCCAGTTTCCATGGCCTATCCCAGTACCTCTGTTTGATCACATTTTCTAATGCTCAGCAGATTGGCCACGCATATCTGCTGAAAACCCTGAGCTGGTGAAATAAAAATCAGGATGCTTCAGACCAAGCTTGCCTTTACCTGCCCTCTCCCCTCAGCTGTCAAACGTTGACCTCCTATCTTCCCTCCAACCATTAGGCCTTTAAGCAAACATCACCATTTGCATTAGAACTGAAGCTTTCACACATGTACCGGGCTCTATGGACCTCGGTGTAAGGGGCCCTTCAGCTTTCCTGGAGACAGGAGGAAGATACTGAGCTTGGGCGTTCTCCATTCTAGTAATCCCTTGCACTTTCTTTGTGAGAGAAAGGAGTATCATAATTGCACCATGAGTTTGCAGCTAAAAGAGTCTGGACACTTATGACATTGTTCCATGGAGCAGCTGCCTGAATCTAAAGCAGATGAACTGAAACAAATGTGTCAGCTGGCCTGTAGTGGGATTGCAGTTGAGCAGGGAAAAAATTATATATTGGAAGTCAGTGACTGGACATTGCGCCTAGCATGTCCAAACAGCATTGATCCAGACTGTTACATGAATAGGAGCAGAAAAATATATTAATGTATATGATTATATTTACACTAACTGAGTATGTGATTGTGACATGCTTTCCCCATGTACACCCTTATAGTGCGATTTGTGTAGCATTCATGTTCACCCTTATAGTGTAACTGGCTATTGTCTAATGCAAAGTATGTCATCTATGGTGTTTTTGAAATGCTCATGACATACTGAACATTATTGTTATGATAACATGTTTCCTGCAATATAATTCATACATGCAGATATTAAATTCTGCTCTGTCATATCCTCAAACACGTGTCTCACATGGCTTGGATAGATGCAGACAAACACAAAGCTATGATTCCATGCCCAGCAGAGGCATGCATACAGGAACCGTGGACTGGCCTAAGCATCTTTGAGCACTTTGGCTCAAGAGGGAAAAATCATGCCCATTGCCGGACATGGATGATCACCTGACTCCAAGGGGGAGTCGAGGAAACTTGTTAAAAAGAGGCATCTTTGTCTCAGGGCTCCCCTAAAATCTCTCCCACAAGCGACATCAAGGACTGGCACCTACCAACAGGGAGGGGAGGCCTGGTTGCAAGAGGCATTGCAACCAGCTGTGGATAAGCTGACATCACAGAAGTTACTGAAATATCAAGTCTAGTTTAGCATGCAATTTATTACTTTAGTTAATTGTGACCAACTCCTTGACATATTATTAATCTCTTGATTTACATTACTCTGACTTATATTCACTTAAAATCTTGCTGTAGTCAATAAACTTATTTGTTTGTTTTAACTAAAACAGTGCATGTGGATTGAGTGTGTGTAAAGACTCCACTTAGAGTGACAGGGCTGGTGCATACCAATTTCTTTGATAAATTGATGGAGAAATGTACAGCACTGAATCCTGCAAGACAGCAGTTCTTGGGGTTGCATCTGGGACTGGGGGTGTTTGCTGGGAGTCTATCCCACAAGTGGCTGGCCAGAAGCTTTCCTTCACTAGGTCAGGGACCTATTACTCGCAGGAGGCTGGGTGTGGGCTGACCTAGGAGTGGGGTAAATCGGGGCCGAGGTGTGAGAAATTGGGGTGACACAGCTACACACCAGTCCAGATTGCAGGGGTGGAACGTCACAGTGATTATCAGAGATTAATCCATACGAGTATTGGGAAGATTAAAAAGCTAATAGAAATCAACATCATTCCATGAACTCTGCTTTGTTAATTATTTACACAAGTCAGTGTTGGGCACAATAAAATCCCTGACTGTGTATTAAGTTCATCCTGAAGCTCTCAAATCAAAACTGATTTTTCGAAACTTTGTGTGTCACACTGGAATCAAATCCCCCATTCACTAACCACAATTACAGACCAAATTAAATCCATTTTAAAAAGAGAGAAAAGACAGTCTTCTGGTTACAGCTCTGGACTGGGATTCTGGACATCTGAGTTCCATTACTGATTGTGCCACAGATTTACTATCTGATGTTGAACAAGTGGCTTAATCTGTGCCTTAGTTTCCACATCTGTAAAATGGGGATAATCTTCCTTTTCTTCTTCACAGAGGTTTTGAGAGGCTAAAATTGTTGAGACACTCTCAGATACAACAACAATAGGCTAATGGAAAAGCCTATGAATAAAAAAGCCAAACAACTTCAGTGGCATCCGTCTAGCACATAACACACAGGTACAACACATTATGAATCAACAACTACCTATACACTCAAAAATATACATATTTACAAGTACTCTTTCTTTGCCACTGCAGCCTGCTATTTCTTCTATTTATCATCTTGGTCCTCCTTTCCAGCAAGTGACTCATATGATCTCTGGAATCCTTTCTCTAGCTAGGAATAGGATAGCTGCCTAATTCCTGTAATTTCCATCTGGGTCTTGCAACTAAATTAGTTTGAAAATATCAATTTAAGTCTTATAGGAGATATTATAAAAATAGCTTTGAACTCTTGACTAAAATGCTGCTTTTAAACATTTTTTTTGTAGCAGCATTTTAGATTTTTTTTTTCCACAAAGACATTCCAGGCAGCTATTACTTTCTTATGGAGAAGATTCTCCAGGCAAGCTGCATAAAATGTAATATTCCAGCACTAAATGAAAGGTCAAGGATGTGCTAATGAGAAGCACTATATGCAATGTGCACAGACCTCCAGGCTCTCCACATCCTCCATATAAATATTCCACATAACCTCTCTGATGTACCACACTGTATTTACAAGCTGTTTACCTTGAATTATAACCTCTTGGGCCCTTTTCCCCTCCTGGCTTCTCCATGCCATTTTCTTAAATTTATCTGGATTTACTGGCTATTCCCACATCATTTCATATGCTCTCTTTGCTCTCCCACCAGCTAATATGGGATTCTTGAGGGTTTTCTTAAACCTTGTTTACTCTCCAGGTGGTCAGGTATCACAAAATGCATTAGCTGCTGTCTTCCAAATTATCTTGGACATAGTTTTCAAAACTGTTCAGCATTGACCAACTCTGTTCCCATGACAATCAATAAGATTGACCTCCTGGAGAGGAGAATTAGTCCAACACCAATTCCACCCCTAGTTTTCAGAATTTATGTTTGAACTATATTTAATCAGATGAGGTGTTAATTTTGTCACTGGGGGTACCAGAGCCAGGCCATCATCTATGTTCTGCCATCTTAAGAGGAGTAATAATTCCCTTTTCTTTTGGGCTGTAAGCCTGCTCTGACAGCTCAGACCTAGAGTCCAGCACCGTTTGTTTGACATTAAGCCAAAGTGGCACTGTGACATTTCTGAATCTGAGAAATCTTGAATCTCACAGGTAAACTGTAAGAGCTGAGAAGTAGAGAGTGAAAGTGTGAGACCCACAACTCTGCCAGTGGACTGGAAGTCTAAAGAGTCACTCTGCATGACCCCTGCTATCTTATAACTGAGGAGCAGCACAAAGCTGTGGGAAAACCAGAGAGGACAGGAGAGCTAAAACTCTAGAAATGTAACTTTTTTGCTGAATAAATGAATGCTCTAATAGAAATTATTCATATGTTGTAGGCTCAATGAGCTATACATTATTTAAAGTGAAATATACCATTTAAAATTGAGATAAAGAACTTAAAAATGGGTATGCTGACATTTTTATACACTGCTGAGCTGGCAAGAGGAAGTGCAGTACAGTTCTGAACTTTGTTGGCAGAATTTTATATATTGGGAGAGAGGGCTTATTGGGGGCTTTCAAAGTCAAAAGTGGAACTAACCCCTACTGACCTCTATAATTACATTTTATCGATTTAAGATTGGTGTTTGTATTTTGCCAAAACGTTTAATACTATTAACATTTAAATTGTCAGATATGTCTCATTAAGATGAAGCTCACACATCTGGTAGCTATTGCTCTTTAAAAAAAAAAATCCATTTGGAGATATCAAAAGGACAACACGCTTCTGATTTATATACTGGAGGCTAGTTTTGCCACTAAAACAAAGAGCAAGCTATGTGGCTCATATCAGCACTAAGGCCACAATCCTGCAATAAGCTCCATGCAGACAGACCCCTGAACCTTCTTGAAGCCCCACTGAAGCTGAGGTACTTCAGAAAAGAAAACAGCACTCTGAGCAATTGTATGTATAGCAGTGCCATAAAACCCCACTTACCCAAAACACTTCAGTGATATAACAACACTTTCTATTCTTACGGTGCTTTTCAATCAAAGACCTCGAAGTATTTTACTATAAGCGTTTATGCTCAATACCCCCTATGATGTACAGAAGGTATTTTGTCTGTTTTTAAATGGGTCAGATGATGCACTGAGAAATTAAATAATATTTCCAAGGAAACACAGCAAGTCAACGCCATAACTGTGACCACTTGAAATTTGTGTTGTAACTGCTCATGGCCAACCCATTCACATTTCACCAATATGTGGACCTGTTTAGTTCCCTGGGGCATCAACTCATATGATTTCATTTCAGAAAATACACCAATATTTTGTATTTGTATAATATCTGAGAATATCAATGTGCTTCACAAAAGGAGGGTAGATTTTATTATCCTCAGTTTAAAGACTCAGGCACTAGATCATTAAGTGTCCTGCCCAAGATCACACAGCAAGTGGAAAAGTTAAGTATAGAACCCACACCTTTGGACTTTTAGTTTGCTGTCTAACCTGGGGCTAACATTGCCTCAAAAGCATCATCTCTGAGAGAAGTTATTTTGGGACTGATGTCAACTTCATCAAAGTTTGACCAATCAAGGAAGTTTGATAGGAGCACATGACTCACTTCAAGTCTTTGGAGTCAAGTCATTCAGAATGTTTTCACACACCCCAAACATCACCAAACATCCATTTTTATAAAGGAAAGGAAGCTTTTTCTGAACCAGGCACTACAGATGCAGTTCTATCACCTTTGATCTCTTGAACCTCAACTAAACTCCTTAGATGCCAAGCCTCTGCAGATGCCCACTACACTTTCAAAAAAAGAGTATGCTTTAAAAAGTTACACTAAAACTTGTCTAAATATTGTATATTATTATTCTGTATGAGTGGTCTGCTTGATCTTCTCAAATCCATTCTAGGCTTTTAAAACTTTCATCCACCCATACATTGTAATCTTCACAGGACATTCCATGCTACTTTTGTAACTGTTTATTACACAACACATACCATGTGTTTGTGTAGCCGAGGCAAACAAGTTTAGTATATCCTGAAAAGATTCTGTATGTAAAGGACAATGCATCATCCTTGAGCTGGTTTTCAATAGCACAGTCAGCTCATTTCTGCACAATCAGCCAAGGCCAGAATCTTAAGGTCGGCAGCATTGATGTAAACAGCACTGCAATACCTATTTTACAGATAGTAGCAGTGATGCACAGAGATGTTAAATGACAACTTAAGTCAGTGGCACATGTAGAAGCAGAAACCAGGAGTGCTTATTTCCAGTCCTGTGCTCCACTAGCTTGAATAATTGCTGGATGGATGAGTGAAATAAGAGGTAATGTGGGCTTTTTAAGTGTTTGTGAAAGATAACTGATGGTACTGAAGACTGAATTTATCCACAGAACTAGCTGGGCCTTAACATCCCCATGTTGCTGTGTCACTGTGCTTCAACCCAATGTGATGGATAAGAAGACGGCCACCAGCTCAACGGTGGAAAAGTCTCCTGGCCCCATTAAATCCTTGGCCTTAGACTGTCAATGAGGATGTAAATTAAAACCAATTGTATTAATATTTTTTGTGATGTGTATACTTTTCCTGTAGGAACTGGACTGAAACAACCAGCTGATTTCATATAGACCCACTACATTTCCAACAGACAGCAACAACTTGTGCTCATTACAGTCCTGGTAAGATTTGAACTGGTGACCCAGCAATAAAGTACATACTTTGTACCAATTCCCTGGATACAGCTTATAGTGAAGTCTAATATACAATATCAAATCTATTAGTTTTAGCAGCAATTAAGACCCCAATCTTGCAAATAGTTACACATACCTTAAAATGCATGTGAGTAGACCCAGTGGCTAAATGGGACTTCTGAAGTGTGTGAAATAAAACACAAGTAAATATTTGCAAGATCAGCATCCAAATGATCATATTCATTATCACTTCACTGTAGACAACTTAATAGAGTGGATTTTGAAATATAATTTATTTTAAAATACAGGTACTATTTAACCACCTTTGTGCCTTTAGCATCTGTGGTTCTCGAATTTTTTTCATACTATGATTCTGTATTATAACAAAAAATAGTTTCAAGACCCTTTCCAGCCATAAAGAGAAGGTGACTGTGAACCCGTACCCAAATCTGTCTGAGACCATTCTGGGAGTCACTCTCCCCCTCCCAGGATAAGAACCCATGAATTCAATAAAACCAAAAACCAAGTGGGCAAAACTCTATTGAAACTAGAGTTGTACCAAGATTTCAGTCTTCTGGTGGGGGAGAAACAGGGGAAACAATATCAGAAAGGCCTAAGAGAGTCCTTTAAAGTCCAATTAAAAAGAGTAGGACCTACATAACCTGAAAAAAACAAATAATCAAACAAACAAAAAGCCAACCAACCACGCAAACACCCCACCTCCCAATTTGCAAGACCTATATTTTTCCTTCTTTGGATTTGAACTATTCCTTTCATAATATTATTGCCTCTAAAGGCAGTAGATTTAATTGGCAAATCAATCACACAGAGGAATGAAAGGTCACAATGAAGGTTAGCAATGAGTTGAGTTTATCTGTATGGGGAAAAAAAACAGAGCAGAGTACTGCTTGAAAACAGCCCACAATAGATTCCAGCTAGACCAATTTGCATTATTAGCAACTGAAGAAGGATGATGATCTTTGTCAGGAAAGCATATGACTGAACTTGCTGTGCGTCCGTCACACTGCAGAGAGCCTATAACAGCTGCTGATGTAGCTGATACTAAAATAGTTCCCATACAAAAAAGGACATTCCACAATAACTGCAAAACACCACCTTTTTGTAAGTTGTAGAACTTTTAAAATCATTTTTAAAAAAACCAAAACCATTTTATATTTCACTCGCTACAGACAAGGATAAGCAGAAGGAATTCAAATGTTCTCTCATGCAGTCTGTTCCTCTTCATTGTACTTGGAAACTCTGCAGTAATGGGCTTCCAGTTTTCAAAATGAAATGGGAACAAGTAGTTTGAAACCCACTTAGTGTTACACAGAAAAACAGAGGCTGCCATGGCATAACTATTCAGTGGGAAAGCAGAAATAAAGGGAAAAGAGAGGAAGAAGGAAAGCCAGGAACAGACTTCTAGGAGGAAACTTTCCAATAAGCATAAACTACTTGGATCAGGGACTGTCTTTTACTATGTTTACATACAGCACATACAGTACTACTATTAAGAGGTTGAAATATTGGACAAAGGGCTCCTGGGATGAAATCTTGGCCTCACTGAAGTTAATGGGAGATTTGCTATTTGACTTCAGTAGGGCCAGGATTTTACCCATAGGTTTTTCAGTGTTAAAAATTATCAGGGCTCTTCATGGCTTTAAAGTGAAACAGCAGGGGAGTGGGTAGAATCAAAGTAAATTTAAATCTTGTTCAGGCCAGTGGCAACAACAGTTCATTACATTATGGTCCTGAGCCAAAGCTCACTGAAGGGAATCTTTAGTGACTTAACTGGGCTTTGGATGATGCCGGATATGGCCTCAATTAAAGTTTCCTTCAGTGCTGAACAAGTGCTCTCAAATTAAACAATTCTTTATGCACAGTTTCAAAATCTTAAAGAGCTTGATTTATAACTATGCAAAATCAATTTTTTCTATTTTTAATATACCTTTTAGTATGTTGCTATAAAAGCTTTTAAGGAACCCAGTGAATCTTTTACAATAGGCTGGCTGTAGCTTCAATCAGCCTGTATGACAAACAGGCTTGTCATAAGTATAAAATGAATTAATACAGTAAAGTTCTATGTACTACATTAAGTTAAAGTATATTTGGCAGTTGCATATTTATGGCTGAATTACAGAGAGAAATAAATTCTTTGCTGAAAATGTAGACATTTTATTGTGCAAACTATAATTCTATTGCATTTACATAATGATTTGTAGTTGCTAAAAGTTGTTAGATATTCTAAAAGACAAAGTATGAATGGGATTACAATCTATTATAAAATTTATTGCATTCACTAAAGGGCTAGAGCACTTAGGCTTTGAAATGAACTGCTGCAAAAACTGTTTATTCCTCATATAAAGTCTTACAGTATGTTGTGCATTGGAAAACGTGAGGGATGCAACAGAGTAGATTGCTAAACATTTCAAATATTAATGTATTGGGTTCCAAAGCTATGTTCACAGAGCAAACAGAGTAGCACAAAATGAGGGTCTGGTTAAAAAAAAGCAGCATTAGTTGGATGTTCTGCTTTTTAGCATTGAATCGTTTTAGACTGTGAGCACCATGGATGGAAGAGGAGTGTGAACAAATGGATTCATAAAACATGTTTGTTTTCAAATATATTGCTAGGGCTATTTTACTTAGTACTTGATGCTCCTTTTCATTTACACTGCCAAAGGAGAGCGAAAGTAAGTGGAAGTAGATTAGGGATCAACTATAGAGGTGGGGAAGGGAAGAGGAGCAGCAGTTCAGTGCAACATTATTTTGCCTCCGCCACAGCATGATTTCCCAAAGGCAACTGGACCATGTTCAACAAGCTTCCCACCCTTCACCACCCCCATAGGCCATTATTTCTTCCACATGCCTGATGAAGTATATGTGGAAGGAGTAGGACACAACAGCTATGCTTATGTTGGCTCTCTGCCAACACCTAAGGGTACAGAGCTCTAAGAGCAAATATTCTCTCAATCCAAAAGAACCACAGATAAGGTGCTGCCATTCTAAAGAGGGAAGAGTTAAGGTTGTATGTCCTGTGGGGGAAGTATCACCTGCACTCTGGATTTCCTGATTTTTTAAACTTCTTTTTTTTTTTTTTAAATTGCAATTAACATTCTTGTAAGGCTTGCTTGTGTGGGGATCATAACTACACATTTTCTGGGTTTCCATTGTTTGAGTTTGGCTGTTTAAACCCTTGTTCTGGAATGGGTACAACGGCCAGGGGGCAATGTTATGGAACAGCAACCTTAACTGCTCCGTTAGGTTCTTTGTCTGGGGAATTTATCTATTTAAATGCCTTCATTAAAAATTAACGCATTTACAACAGCCTTCCTTACCCAGAAGGATCATGCAGCAAGTGACATTACAGATGGCAAATGCCACTCTGTGGGTGATCAATATTTGAAGCTGGAGGGTGAAAGAAAAGGGGAGAGAGGGAATAGAAGGTATTTCAGTTGCAGCACATCTCCAGTAACAAAGAAAATCGATCATAGGCGTGTACGGCAAGAGCTTTTTTCATTTTCATTTTTTAAAATGATTTAACAACAAAGACAGCAAATGCTGCACTATTGTTCTGACTTACCTAACCTCAAGGGATGCAGAGGCAGCAGGAGAGGAAGAACTGGCAAAAGATGATATTCCAGAGCTCTAAAGGTAACTAAACTATGTGTACAAACTAAATGACTATTTCCCACAAGTGCATACATCTACCACTTTCTCGAATATTTAAAAATATTGCATTTATAGCATCTCCACTACTTTGCCACTTTTTAAAAACAAACTAATGTGCTTCATTTTGACAGCACATTCCAAAGGACAAGCTCAAAGTATCGTACAGATGTTCATGCAAAACATCTCTATGGCATTGGTAGGTATCATATGTTAAAGAGTCAGGTCCAGATTTTCAAAAGAATTTAAGCATTGTTGCACTCCATGCTGCAAGGCCTAACTAATTTAGAGGCCTAAGTCTAATTTGCAAAAGGGATTTAGGCATTGAAGAGTCAAAGTCCTATTGGCAATCAATGGGAACCCAGATCTCTAGACTCCAAGTCCTGTGTTTTAGCCACAAGAATGTTCTTCACTTTTCCAAATGAAGCAAATGTGATGACAGATGCAAAATCAGCAGCTTTGGAAACTGAAGGCTGCTGTCCACCTGAGGATATGGCACATTCTTGTCAAGTGCAAGCCTCCCATGTCCTGCAGGCTCTGGTTTCTCTGCTATGAGTGCCAAAGAGGGAGCCAATTAGTGCCAATTGTGGTGGTGGTTTTGGCAATATGGACACCTATCCATTTGGAACTGAACTGACAGACCAGCTCATAGCATGTACTTTTCTGAGTAACTAAAGGGCAGCTCTTTTTGGCAGGGACCATCTTTGTGTTCTGTGATTGTTTAGCACATACAACTATGGAATCCTGGTACATGACCAGAGCTCCTAGCTGCTACAGCAATACAAAGAAATAAATAAATAAATTACTAATAGGGCAGACCTATGTCAGGATTTGAATCTGCGACCTGGTCTGTAAGCCATTACCAAATTTTGATCCTGTAATTCCCTAATCTTTATGCTTTAGTGAGAACTACGGCACAACATTAGGTACATGCTGCACATATATTTTCCAAAATAAAGATATAACAAATTATGTATCGAGAAGCCTCTAAATCATTGAATCAAAAACCTGCAGATTCAGAGGTAGCAGCAATAAATTAATAGCCACAATAAGCTTCTACCTCTAATGATAAAGAGAGACATATTTTATTTTAAAATACCAACAGTAACTCCTATGCAATCAATACCTTTCAGGGCAAAGGAAAATTGCACAGCCCCTGCTGCTGCTATACATACATTGAAGAGGACAGATGAATTAAAGCTGAGAGCCCTTCAGCAAATGACAGGTATGAAAAGTATTTGGACAGCATCATGTGGTGGTCACCAATAAAATGTGGGAGAACAAGGTCACTTCAAAAAATATTTTACCTTCATTTTTATTGTAATAGCAAAAGGGGGAAAGCCAATGCCTATGGGTGCATACACTGCCTTTGCAATCAGCATAACAATATGATCTACACTGGTCTTGTAAACCTTAATTACAGCACCATTCTAAACGAGCAGATATTAATTTATGAACACCATGTACACATCCCACCACCAACTATGCATTCAACTTGTTAGTGTTAAAAAATTAGCAGCTCATGTACTTCTGTCTGATAAGCTCCTAAGAGTTCGTACAGTATATTAAGTACTTTCTAATGAATACCATACTCTTTCATTTTGTGCTGAGCTCCAATCACCTCCTTGTTTCTAAATACAAGTCTCTTCCCATTCTGGCTGGCAGTTCTGAATAAAGCAATTTGAGGAGGGATTCAGTAACATCAATATCTATGTTTTTAGATCCTGATCGTGCAAACAAGTCTCTAAGCCCTCTAAGAGCTCTACTGACTTCAAAGGCTATCTGGCTACAGATTTGTTTGTAGGATCAGGCCCTAATGAATTCCTAATACTGCCAAAATCCTCCCTTTCCTCTCATGAGCATTCCTATAGGATTTGCAGCATAACCCCTGTCTGTCACATCACACCCTCTCCAATTCAATGCAGATATGTGTAGATTAAGTTGACAAAGGAGATTTTGTCAATATCCCAGGGCCATTAGAAAGAGAACTACTAGTAGAAGTAGCAGTGATTGATCCATGTTCTCTAATGGGGTCAGGAGAAGAAATTGCCTCTTTTCCTTTTGTGTTGTTAGCCCTTTTTGTGATTGTCTCAAAGTTTGAGACATTGAGCTTAATTCCACTCAGTAGTAGTCCATGGTACTAGGAATGGAGAGATGAGACTTCATGGAGATAGAGAATGCACACACACAAACGTGTGAAAAATTGATATGTTGAGTATGAAGTAGTATTAGCTTAGTTATAGGTAAAGGAATGTTTGCTAGTGGTTTAACTTTAATACATCACAACAGACAGGGCACAGTATGCCATGTCCTAAACAATGTAAAACTTGCAAAGATAGATGGTTTGTATTTATAGTGAAGGGTGCATCTTAAGGCTTGGAATTTGTATAAGACTCTGGTCTTCTGTATAGCTTATCCAGATCAGCTTTAGATTTCTTGGGTCTAAACCCTCCCGTCTCCTCCCCCCCCCCTTGGAAAATCTCTCTCAAAAAACAAACATGCTTTAAAGCAAGGTTTCTTCTGCTTCATGCTTCTGAATGAGCTGCCAGAACAGCTACTCATGGTATGTTGGAATTTCTGTTTTGGATTCTGTCTGGAACCCAGAAGTGGAGAAATGGAAGAAAGTTGAAAGGAAAAGTCAATGGAACATTTTCCAACTTCCAGATAGATTTAGTGAAGGTTGGCATGGAGATTCAGAGGGGTGTGGTTTGTTTAATTTTCTGAACCAGGTTGCCCCATCTCTTCCCATCCCCAATTATATGTTTTATTTCTGAATGAAATTTTAAAAACCACAATTAAGTCAAATGTACACACAAATCAACAACAGTGTTCTAATTCCATTAGTTATCAACATTTAATAATTCAGGCACTGAATGAGAGCATTAGAGCAACAATTATCATTGTTTCTTTAGGCAAACAATTAAAATCAGGATCAAAACTGCATTAAGAGTAAAAATCACATATAAATATATAGAACAATTAAAAAAAAAGAGAATTTACATATTCGGAGACCCTTAATAAAGTTCACCTAGGATATCATAATATGTAGTTTATAAAAAGGACTGACTAGAAGAAAATGAAAAATAACAGTTTTTCAATCATACTTTACTGAAAAAGGTTTTTTGTTTTTTTTTGCAGTTTTAGAATATAAATTATTTAAATTTTTTGTGTATTTAAATTGCTGCCTAACTTTTCCTTGCTATTGATAATAAAATTAATTCTTCTTGGGGTATATGGAAAATACAATTTGAAAAAGCAAGAAGACTGAAGAGTTCAACAGCAGAAATGTAGGAGTTCACGGATTCTGAACCAAAATATAAGAATTCACTGATCACAAGAGATGTTAATACTGAGTTGGGGGGAAGGGATTGTTGTTAATGAGACTGGAAAAGAAAGTGAGACATACTGGGGTAGATCAATGGACAAGGACACTAACTTACTAGACTGAATATTGCTTTGAGAATAAGCTTCTCCTTGCAAATGCTTTATTTCAATATCACACAAGGAGACAATTCCCTTTTGGAGCTCTCCAGATTAACTCCCCAGAAATCAAATCAATTTTATCACTGTAAAAGGAAGATGGGAAACCAGCTTTTCTCAGCTTCATAATTCTGCCAGGTGCCAATATCAACTCAAAACACTAGCTACTTATTTCAAAGTTCAGGCCTAGCCTCAAATATATAAAACAAACAGCTTCTCTGATGCAACAGTCTAGACTAAGTCAAAGAGAGAGAGAGAGGCATAAAGTAGAAATTGGCAAAGAGTCTGACAACACTGAAGAAAAAGCCCAAATGAGCTGTCGGTAGAGAGACAGTGTGTTCATTGATGTTGCAGGGAAATAGAGATCTGTGGATCTCTGCTGTGGACTGGTGGGACTTACATACATGGAACAGTAGCAAGAATTCCCACTGGTATGAAAGAGTCCTACATAATTCAATAGGGACAAAATATTTCTATAGGAATTTTAACTTTTGGACTAACATTTTCCAAACCTTGTTCTCTGCCCCAAATCAAATTTTTGTGTATATTTATGTAAAATCAGTATGTTGCTTTTGGTACACATTGCAGCTGTTGATCAACTTTCCTTTCCACCAAAGTGAGACAGTGGCCATCTTGTGTTAATTGCATTATCTTTCTTACATCTAAAGAACAGGAGGCTCTGGCACATGCAGCAATTTGTGTTTTCGAATAGCTCAATGGTGCAGTTTTTGTTTAACTCATTATTTATTCAACTGTCAGTATCATTCCTATTGGTCAGAAACTCCATTCAAAGTCAGCTGCTGATCCTTAGAGGAGATATGCTATTGGTTCTGAAATCAGGAATCCTAACGAGCAATCCTGCTAAATTTGGTGCTTCTCACTTGGAAATTTCAGACACTTAATTTCTCTATGTACTATTCTAACATAACACTTCTGAAGCAATAAAAATAAACAGAACTGAGGAAATGTGTTAAGGAGAATAGTACTAATTAAACTGATCTCTATGATTTATATTTATCAATATATGATTTGCATATTTTATCATCAGGTTTTTACACAGCTGAATTTTATTTATGTTGATTAGATTTCAACATTTATTTCTCCATTTCAACATGAAAATAGTTATGCTACTATATCATTGTCACTGAAAGTACAGTGCTTGAAATTTTTGTTCTAAGCTATTTCTTCTCCCAACAACAACAAAACAAACCTAAAAGCCTAAGTCCCATTTTTAAAAATGAGTTGGGGCCAGCTTTTAAAAGTCTATGGGAGTTTTTATGTGTCTATGGGAGTTAAGCACCTAAACACTTTTGAAAATCTCACTAGGCACCTATCAGCATATATAGGCCCCTAAATACTTTTATAAAGTAGGCACTTAAGAACCCAAGTCCCATGGACTATGAGATAGAGTAAAAACTTTCGAAATTTCCTGTTACTTAAGCACTTCTGAAAATTTTATCCCCAGTCCTTTTCTACAAGATCTTCCTCCTCCTACAAAAAATATTGATTTTACAGTTGATGTAGCAAATATGTGTTAAAATGAATGCACTAACTAGCTTCAACAAGAGGAAAATACCTATAAAACTAAAAAGGGGGAACTTGACTGGGGCTTCCCTTTGCCCCATTTTTCCCTCCCTCTGTTCTTCACATTTAACACAAAATGTATTGAAATACATTTCTACATTACATGCATCCATCATGGCAGCAACCATACAGCTTTCTTTCTTCTGCTTGGCATTCAGAGCCTCGTATTACAATACAAAAGATTATTGACAATCATGAGTGATACACTTTTAAAATTCTATGATTTTGGGGGTAAGACTGAAAGGGACCTCAAGGTCATCTAGTCAATTCCCCCATGCTGAGGCAGGATTAAGTGTATCTAGACCCCCTCTGGCAGATGCTTGTCTAACCTGTTCTTAAAAACTTAATGATGGGGATTCCATAACCCCCACATCTAGGTTAAAAATAACTTGGAAACAATAATGAAAATCAAATAAATAGCACCACAAACCTATGTTTTGAGCCTTTAGGATGTGCCTGAGTTATATTTTTAAGTTTTTCTCCACAAACACGAGGGCTTTAAAAAAAAGAAAAAAGAAAGCTGAAATTCTCATGTAATCAAATCAGTTCAGGAGCTGGGGCTTTAATAAAAACACCAAATATCACTAGACTCATGCTTAAAATTGTGAGAGTTAGCAATACTGGTGAAACGTGACCTTTTGAATTCTTCACCCACATCCCATAACATTATATAATATACTCTATACACCTTCCACTTCATACAGGGCCCTATCCAACAAAGCATGAAAGCAGTCCTACTACTTTCAGTGAGACTCTTTGTGAGCTTAAAGTTAAGCAGGTACTTAAATGCTTTGCTGGAATGGAGGTCAGAGTGCAGGGTAGCATATAAATAACAGAGACAGCAAAGGTGGGAATTTACTCTTAGCACTTCCTTAAGACTAAATGGGAGCATTTATATGCTATAATGCTTAAGCAATTGCCTGAGCTTTCCCTCCTATTTCTTATTAAATCCAAGGGAAAAAAAATAAAAGTTAGTACCATCTGTATGGCTGCACAGCTGAAATCTCAGAAAATCCCTCACTCTTAAATTTAACAGCATTCCACAGAGAATAGGAATATTTTATATTTTTGGCTTTCTGTATACATATATAGCGGAATAGCATACTACCAAATATAGAGGGGTGTAATGCTATTATACCCTTAATACTTGCATTTCCTGACTTGTTTATTTTTTGGAACTAGGAATCCCTCACACTGTGCACTTATATCTGCAATCAAATGTGCAAAAAAACTGTATCAGCAGCAGCACACACACAGCTGTATATATATCAAACAGTTTTTTGATCTTGTATATGCAAGCTAGACACTACTCATAGCAGTCTGACTTGTGTAGGGATTCACTCATGGTAATTGTACAGGAGATAGTAATCCACTAGTACTTCTTACTGCCTCTCTGTTTTGCCTTGTCCTCGAAGTGCAAGTTAGAGGCGCTGATTTATAATCTGGAAAGCAAGGCACTCAAATATTGAGACTTGTGGTGGAACAGATCCATATGGCCTGCAATTACTCTTCTGCACACACTTTCATAAAGTTATTGGATATCCTTTTTGGAGAAGAATGTCTGACAAGGGACACAGCATGTGGTTCAGCGCCAGCCATGAATCTGATATAAGGTTTGCTGGAAACCACAGCAAAGGCAATATGAATCAAGTTATCAGCTATGCAGTGTTCTTATTTCAAGACTGTACAGTTAGATGATTCTTCACTTTCAGCTGCCTTTCATTAGACAGTGGTGCTGTTACAGGTGAATTAAATTAAAAACATAATTACACTGACTTAAAGGTCAGGAATTTATGTACAATAGCAATGAAAATCAACAGATTAACCAGAAACCACACCCTCTAAGCTCTTAGCGTCAAGTTGGGGCGAATTTACTGTAAATTACGAAGTCACATAGGACATAACAGATATATGACTAAATACTGACTAGCCCTGGTTAAGTATCCCAAAGTGTATATCAACTTTAAACATTTCCAGCTCAATTCTATATGAAAACCCAATGTTCTGATTCTTAAATGATCTCTGAAGAGCAAATGTTTGCCTCACAAAGAGAGTCCATGTTGAAATATACAACAGCAGTTCATATCCTGTTGCCTTTCAATTCCTGCTTTTGTTCAGATATTAAAGTAATAGCAGATCATTTTTCATACACTGCAAGACCCCACATATCAAGTGACTCTACATCTTGCCAACTAGCAATGAAGTTAACTGTTAATCAAATACGTGGTGCCCGCTAACAAAAAAGATTACAATAAAGAGCAAAGATGAAAAAGGAGAGACGAAGCATTGTCTTACATTTTTAACTCAAATGGTAGGGACGTGCTCACGATGCTGACAGCCATGGTTTGTGACACAAGCAAGTATTCACATACCCCATTTTACCTTTACTTTCCATCAATACTTGAGCACATGACTTGGGAATTTGCTTTTCAAAAACACTGTGGCAGAGTTATTTGAATGATCACAGAAAACCAACACAAAAAACATAAGCACAGCCAAAGCAAAGTCATTACAAAAATTCAAGCAAATATTTTAAACAGTATTTGCCATGCTCTAAATATAAATGTAGAACATTAAGGTATTTACATTCT
Source organism: Emydura macquarii macquarii (assembly GCF_026122565.2). NCBI lineage: Eukaryota > Metazoa > Chordata > Testudines > Chelidae > Emydura > Emydura macquarii. The sequence goes on along the minus strand of NW_027131390.1, from coordinate 32,922,947 downwards.
AATTAAAAATTGCTGTTTTAAAAATATTTTGATGGCTTGACAAGGTATTTTTTCACCTTAACTCTAGAGCTGTTATTCTGAATTTAAAGTTAGACCTTCAATAAAGTTTAAAGGTAGTTTTTTGTGATGGGCTAGGAAATATTTAAATCCCTAGAATTCATAGATGAAAAAACAGTAAAAATAAACAAATGTTCCATTTAATGGTGCCTTTTTGCCAAACATCAGCAATATATGTCATAACCTTGATCCAAGACACTCCACTGATTATGCAAGAGTAACAGGACGGCTTGTCCCTTAAGGGTTGGGACCAGTCAACCCTGATTACAGATTGAGTCAGACCTGGGTGAGATCAGGGTGATTGCCCTATGAAGATCAGCAGAAGGCCAAAATGAAAGGGGCAAGCCCAGGAAATTGCAGAGACTGAAGGGTTTAAGAAAGATCCTGAGACCAAGGGAGTTGTGACAGAGAGGATCCCCTGGAGCCAGATGCTGCTATGGGGAAACCTGGAGGAATTTTAGTTCTAGAAGTTTGGGGGCCAATAGATAAGCTTGGAAGGAACAGATTTTTATTGGTAAATGTCATTTTCACCATACACACACAAACAGGTGAAAAATATTTCCATCAATAATAATTGAAATGTACAGACAGGCAAAGTAAGAAAAATGCTGCTTGAGAACTTATTAGAGTTTGATTTAAGGATATGCACTTTGTTTAGTTTGACATGTGATATCGACAATTTATGTTTTAATAGCTATAAAGCTTTAACTTCTTGAATCTCAATGTTTATGGTCATTAAATAATTATATTTATATATAAATATATATAAATAATTTCTCCACTGTGAAAATTTAACTTGATAAAAATTAAAAAAATGCTTAAAAATAAACATAGATATTTTATAATTACAAAACAATAAAAATCAGATTCTATCAAGCCTACCTAGAGACCAGTGTTAGAAGACTAAGCACCAGCTAAGAAGAGCTGGGAGGTGAGCTGTCAGAACAGACTATGACAGAAGACCTCTGGCTATGAGAGAAGACACTAGAGCTAAGTATGAACTGTTGTGTGGTGATGGACTTTATTTTGTGACCAAGAGGATTGTTAAGAACTGTTTTGTTATTAAAATAGCTCCTGGCATGGGGTATTGTTATCCATGTGAAAACCTGAATGCAGTTCTTAAGGGGCCTGAATGAAGGAGCTAAAAAGGGCAGGGTGCCCACAAAGTGACCTCTGGCCACAAGGGGACATTCAGTAAGCAGCCATTCTGCTACAGCAAACATTTACATTTTGATGTTAACGGGTCCCATTTTGGGCATATCAGGATATGAATAAACTTCGCTGCATACACATCATTCCCTCCACGAGGGACTATAGTACTTCAAACACCTGTCAATTCCTTTTGCATGCCAACATTTCTGAGCCTGTTTCTAAGTAAAATTCTAAAGCCACAGTGGCATCTCGAAAACAAAAATCTTAGCTAGTTACTCTATTAAAACCAAGTTTAGAGATTATATCAAAGTTTTTGGTTGGGGCTATTACCACAGATTTGAGCAGATCAAAATCTAAATCTAAATCCTTCCATCTCATAATCATCTCTTGTTAAGACAAACTAATCTTTCAGACTACCATGCAGCAGGCAATATTATATATCATGTTTTCTCTTTGAGCTATGTATATAGATAGCTATCAATATCTCACGTACCAGTTGTGTAATCCCATTTGAATCTATAGGCATCTGTATTATTTCCCCAATGCTTCTCTACAGTTTTAGCATTAGGCAAATGGAATTGAGTTAGAAGTGCTGTGACAGCCTGAACACATTTTGTGCTTGGTTTGGTACATTTACTCATCCACTGTATCACTATTTGTCTAGGATTTTTTAACTGCCATTTGATATCAAAGTACCCTGTGATAAGTGCTTGTCAATAACTCAATGACCCATACTTTTTCGTTACAAGCAGACTGATATTTTGCTATCAGGCATTGAAAGACTCTTAATGCCTGTAATATGTGCACTAAAGCTGTGCACTCTTAACGCTGAATATGAGTGCAATGCGTAACTAGTCATACACAAATAATGCCCAGATAGCAATGACTCTTAATGGGAGTTTTGAAAACAGATCTTAAATATCTTGAGATACCAGGTATTCCACTAGTCCTTCAACTGTCAAGAATAACCTAATTATATTATTAAAAAAAGCACAACTTGTACTGACTTTGGTTTATCAAGGATTTGTGGTGAAATGAGATCTCTGGATTTAAATTGTTAGCATTTGGCAATCTTGGAATTACAACTAGAATTCCATACATATAACATGAACATCTAACAACTTGAGATAGGATACACAAAGGCGGCTTCGGCAACCAAGTCCAACATTTAGGTGCCTCTGGCATTCACAAAAAACCCTGGTCAGCTGCCACCTAACCTTATAGGCGCCCAAGTTTCCACTGTTAAAGTCCCCAAGGTGCCTAAATTTTGGAGGATTGGCATGTACATGGCTGCCTAATGTATGAGACTATCCAGCAGTTCGGTGCCTAATTCACAGTTAAGCTTCCGTGATATTCAAACAAACAAACCTCTGCCTGCCTGGCCTTTGGGACCCAATTGAGTAGACATGCTTAAACTATGTCTAAACCTGCACAAAAAACTAGGGCAGTGGTTACACTGCACTTATAACTGTTGGCCCAGTCGTTAGAGCACTTGCTTAGGATGTAGGAGAACCAGGTTTGAATTCTCACCCTGCTTGATATGGAGCAGGGACTGGAACTGGGATCTCCCATATCCCAGATAAGTGCCTTAACCCTGGGCTATCGTGCCATTCTCTTTCTCTGGCCCCATGAATAATTATTTATACACAGTAGAACATCTCCAATAGGAGAGATTTGCTTTCTAGTATACTTCAGTGGTCAGGGTTTTCTTGTGGGAGACCAAAGTTCAAGTTCCTAATCCACATCAGATAGAGTGATGATTTGAACCCATGTCTCCTCATCCTAGGTGAGTGCTCTAACCACTGGTGTAAAAGTTACAGGGGGTGGTGGCATCATCACCATTTTTCTTGAAAGAGGGCTGACATGGCTTAGCAGCCTAACTCCAGGAGAGGACATGAATCCTAAGTGGAGGTAGGTGCCTCTTTCCAGCCTCCAGTTAGGCACCTTCAAGCCACACTGCTATCTTAGATAGCTCCCTACTCAGTATGCTGGCAGTTGTGAATCACATTTTTAGGCATCTAAATAATTGTATAGGGAGCTTGGATGCCTAACTCAGGGCTGTGAATTCCATTAGACAGCAGGGTGCCCACAAGTTAGGTGTTGCAATCCTGAAAGTTGTAGTGCCTGAGTCCCCCTTCTTGCCTGACCATGCAAGATGAGTTTCATGGAAATTATTCTATTACCCAAACAAGATATAATGTTAGGACATATAGAAAGAAATCTGGTTATCATTTGGATGTTGTATTGTGGCCTTTGCAGATTTACACTAAAATCCTTTTCACAACATAATTTGACATGAGTGTGTCGTAACTGACTCTCAATGAGCGTCATCTATTTTGACTAATGGTTACATCATTGTTATCTTCACCATATATCTGCAGCAATCAAAAGATTTTTGATTACCAACTGAAATGCAAACTACGGCTATCCCCACACTAATTTACTGGGGTTGATTAGGAAGGGTGCCATCAAGCTATACAGAGCCGAGGGCAATCATAATGTGGCTTCCTTTATTCCCTGAACATAGGAGGAGGTTGCTATTTTCACTGAGGGGGCAGTAAAGCAATGTTCCACAGCCAGACATTGGTATGTTAGTGAATTTTCACTAAGCACGAAGCATGAAAAACATGAACACTTAACAGGAGCACCGCATGAAAGTTGTCGTCTTGCTCTTGTCTTTTGATGGTGATGACCGGGAACCACTGTTTTAAGGTGCACCTTAATGGCCAGATCAGCAGACCAAGAACTTTTAACTTGGGCATCCCTCAGGGCTCCGTCCTGACCTCGATACCTTTTAATTTATACCCCATGAATACACAAATGACAAAAAGGAGGAAATTTGAGTATGCAGATGACATTTCTCTAGCTGCTCAGCACACAAGCCTCCATACCATCAGCTGCACCCTAACCTGAGATCTTAATATAATGGCTGATTATTTCCAATGCTGAAAACTTAGGCCTAACCCTAAAAAAAACCATTATGACCATGCTGAGTTTGGTATTAGCCATTTTATTGTTCAGATGGAAAGTGGTTATAATGGTTTTTTTTGGGTTCAGCCTAAGATTCCAGCATTGGAAATAATCAGCCATTATGTTAAGATCTCAGGTGACAGTGTCAACCATGAGGCTAACACAAAGTATCTCGTCATTTCACTGGACCAGAGTTTGACCTTCTGACCCATGATAAGATCAGGTCTTGTGTCGCACTTATTAGGAAACTGGCCAGAACATCATGGGGCTCCAGTTCACAAACCCTAGGAACCGCAACAATTGCCTTGGTACATGTTGTGGCTGAATACTGTGTGTCCAGACATGTCACTTTCTTAACTATGTAATTGCAAACACGAGGAGCCCATTGCATGATGACCTGCAGAGCCTACCAAAGACAAGTTTAAAATCCCGCAGCCCTCTATGGAACCACATCAAAACCCTCACACGCAACTTTGACCCTAAGGCTCATTAGAGAACCACATGGAGTATTTTGAACACTCAAAACAAACTGCTGATTGTTGACCCTGCCGAGGAACCACAAGCTTTTGATTTAGGTCGGAAAGACTGGTGTAGATTGAATCGCATCAGGACATCCCATTGGAGATGTGGACAAACTGTCTCTCAATGGATAATGAGGCAAACACCCGTATATGACTGTGGTCACAGGTCAAAACGACGAAGCACATCATATCTGTGTCTCCTTTGTTCTTTTGCCAGGAGCCTGAAAGACATTCACCAGCTCACTGCTGAAGCAATCTGCTGGCTATCAAATCTAGATATAAATTTGTAATTGTTGCTACCTTCGCAAGCCATACAAAAAAAGATAGTACCTAGAATACCTGGGAAGGTTGGGAATAGGCTACAACTTACCCTGCCCTGAATACCAATCAACATATGAATGGCTGCAGGGGGGATGGGGTGGGGAGAAGAGGGGTTTGGGGAGAGACACTACATGTGTAGTACAAGTGTCCCTTTCTCAGTGCCCTGTAGCCATAACACCTCCAGACAGCATCACTGAGTGAGGCATCTTTTTCCCTACCCCAAATGAAGCTCAGAGATTCTTCAAGCTACATCTGAGACATGAAAGTGGAATCAGATATCTCACACACACACACGAAACAAGAAAGTATACAGTGAAAGCTCAGTGGACATTAATATTTTACTCAATAAAAAAAACTTTATTAAATTAATGCAATTCATCAGTGACTTTTCCTACACTTAGTATTTAATTATTTGCTTCCTTAGTTAAAAATATTCCTTCTTGTTGCTTTTCTGGTCTATTGGACCTAAAGCTCAGTCAGTGTTGGTTTTTTTTTTTTTTTTTTTTAATCTTTTCATAATCTGACTGTATTAAACACGAACTAAAAATTGTAAGATGGCAGTATTCAGAGAACACTCCTGGTTGGATATCAGTAGTTCCCCTTCTGTATCTGAAGAATAACTGAACAATGAAAAATTCTCATTGCTGGCAAGGAGCAAAACTCCCATACACCTGTTTGCAGATTTACAAAATAAACCTTACCTTTTTTGATAGCCTCTTGATTTACAATAAAAAACAAAGGCTGCTATGACAGCGACCATCTGTTATTGTACAGAAATACAGTATTTGTGCAGCTAAACCTAGTGATTTAATAATATTTTGCTCATTCTAAGTACCTTCCATGTGACAATCTCAAACAGATAGCCACAATACAATGTGAAGTGGACAATTCAAAAGTGGAAATGGCAATTATTCATAAAATAAACCCCATTTTATAGATGGGGAGGGAAAGGAGGCACAGAGGTTAATTGACTTGGGCAGGGTTGCACAGGAAGTCTGCAGCAGAGTTGGGAGTAGAACTCATATTTCCTGTGTTGATCATGAGACCATGCTTCTGCCTACTGCACATTGTGCAACTATAATGATCTGAGTGTAGAGACAGAAGATTGTGTATTTAAGATTCTGAAGTAATCCTCAAGCATGCTTATAGCATCATAAAGAAAACTTGAAAGATTTCTTTTTCTTAACTAAGTCTTTCTGTTCTGACTTTTAATACCCTTGGACTCTACCTCCCACATATTTCTAATTATTTGGTATTTCTTCTAAAATACTACTGTGTTAATGAATACATACATAAATGCAAAAGATCAGACAGATACGTTATCTTTGTGTTTTGCTACCTTTCTAATTTTCAGACAATGGAAGACTTACACTAGCTAGGCCCTTAAGTACTGACATTTCTTTTTCTTTTATTTTCTTAATATGGGCCATGGAATTTTATTGGTTTTGATAAAGTAATTACAAAGAACAATAATGATGAACACAATTGACAAGAAATGGAAAAAGCTGCATAATGGGTAGGTTTGAAAAATCCTGCCTTTAAATGCCCAAATCACAATGCCATTAAGAGTGCATGTTTGTGAAAGTGGCTTTGAAAGTTTGGCCCTTAAAGCTATTTCACTTTTGGGGAAGCTAGTGTAATAAAAATACCTTAAACCTGGGTCTTTTGTAACATTCAAATATAGCTAATAAGCACATTTTATTTCTAAAGAGCTGTGTTGACCCATACATTTCTTATAACATCCAGCATAGACCTTGGCATTTGTAGTCTTTCAACTGTCTCTACATGAGGAGCTGTGAACTACATTACATTCTCAGCCAGACCAGTGTAAATCTTCAAGTCCCATGTCACCCATTTTCCCCCTTTCTACAAGGTATCAAAGACATATGGGATATCAGACATGCCTGGCATGTATCCATTTTCCTCATTTGTATCTAAACCAAGTGAACATCCTCCATAAGAAATACATCAAATGCTGTGCAAAAGCCAAACACCATCACAGTATAAATAATTATTTTCAAATGATGCCCATTGTACATTAGATTAACCAAAGACCAAAATCATAGGATTTTTTTTAAAAAAAACCCACATTCATTATTTTTAAACTAGAATTCTCATAACTATATGAATTATATGCTCCACTGCTAAAAATTGGCTCTATACTTTGAAAACTCTTTTTGGCAAACAAATTAACATCCAGACTGAGAGTCTATAAATTTAAGCCTGTTGTGATTTGAAATAAATTACATTAATGCTAAAAAATGGGCCTCTTGGAAATACTACTATGGCCTTAGCTATGGCAGCACTAACGGCAACAGTACTAATATAAAAAGAAAGAAAAAAACTTTCCAAGCTGTCTTTAGTTTTGTTTAAATTTACTGGCAGATTGTAACAGGCATGAAACTAAGACACATCGGGTTATGTGTTTTAATTTTAACAGGTGCGTTTTATTCAACATCCCCATAATACTACATTGAAAAGAAAAGCTTTTCTGTTATTTTCCTGTTAGGACAAGTGACATGCTGATGCTAATTGATTGGATGTCAAGCCCTAAGGCACTCTCACACACCCACACACACTAGAGCTGTGTGAAACTCGGCAATTTCACTTCACACTGTGTCTTTGGTTTCAGTCAAAGTGAAATGCAACTGGAACTGCTGAGATTCACCTGGTTTCACACCTAACCCATGCGACCCCATAAATTTCATATCACTTCAGTGAAAAACCATAAATTGGGTAAGTTTTTCTTGAAACTAAGCTCAGGTTTCTTTGAAAGGTTCATGATAAACCTTAACAGACCTTTCAAACAAACACAGCATGAGTTTCTACTTTGTAATGAGACAAGTCTACATGAAACTAAGGGAGTTTCATAGGGCTATCAGTTTTATTATGACATTCTACACAGCTATAACACATGCAGTCATACATTCAACACAACACAGAAGAAAGACAACTTCCAGAATAGTAAGATTACTGAAATGGGTCTTTAAAAGGATTATGTTCCATTCCTCAACACTAATGGGATTGGTACATCTCGGCCTACCTTCAAGTTTTTAATGTCTTCATCATCAGATTCCCAATAAACATTTTGTTGTAGTAATATATCTATAAATTACAAGGTAATGTGGATTTTCCCCTACCCAGGATCTCTTTTGCCTTCCCTTTTTCCTTTATCAACTCTCCCCTACCATAATGTGCTATCCTATTTTCATCCAGAGGAGTTCATGAAAAGGCTATGATGACAATCCACATCATTAGCTAGCTGGCGTTACTATTTCTATACCATCAGCATGCCACCTCTGTTGACTTTGGAAACAGCAACAGTGCTAACTCCACACACAGATTTGATCTAAATGGGGATGTAAATTAAATCAGATGGTGTAATTTATGCTCTGAGAAGTCAGACGTTAGAGCCGGGAAAACAAGAGTGTGTATTGATAATGTTTCGCATGACCTTCTCATAAACAAACTAGAGAAATACAACCTAGATGAAGCTACTGTAAGGTGGGTGCAATAACTCATTGGAAAAGCATTCCCAGAGAGTAGTTATCAGTGGTTCACAGTCAAGTTGGAAGGGCATATCAAGTGGAGTCCTGCAAGGATCCGTTCTGGGTCTGGTTATTGATGAAGATATTGATGAAGAATTGATGAAGATATTATTCATCAATTATTTAGATAATGGCATAGAGAGTACACTTATAAAGTTTGTGGATGACACCAAGGTGGGAGGTGTTGCAAACGCTTTGGATGATGGGATTATAATTCAAAATGGAAAAACTGGAAAAATAATCTGAAGCAAACAGGATGAAATTCAGTGAGGACAAATGTCAAGTACTCCACTTAGGAAGGAACAATCAGATGCAAACATACAAAATTGAAATAACTCCCTAAGAAAGAGTACTGCAAAAAGGGATCTAGAGGTCATAGTGAATCACAGGCTAAATACGAGTCAATAGTGTTGCACAAAAAGCAAACATCCATCTGAGATGTATTAGCAGGAGTACTGTAAGCAAAACACAAGAAGTAATTCTTCAGTTTTACTCCGCACTGATTAGCCATCAAGTGGATTATTGTGTCTAGCTCTGACTTTGTTTAGTTTGGAGAAGAGAAGACTGAGAGGGGACATGATAACAGTTTTCAAATACATAAAAGGCTGTTACAAGGAGGAAGGATAAAAATTATTCTCCTTAAACTCTGAGGATAGGACAAGAAGCAATGGGTTTAAATTGCAGCAAGGGTGCTTGAGATTGGACATTAGAAATACTTCCTGTCAGAGTAGTTAAGCACTGGAATAAATTGTCTCGGGATGTTGTGGAATCTCCAACATTGGAGATTTTTAAGAGTAGGTCAGACAAACAGCTGTCAGGGACCGTCTAGATAATGCTTGATCCTGCCATAAGTGCAGGGGACTGGACTAGATGACCTTGCAAGGTCCCTTTCAGTTGTATGAGTCTATGATTCTATTTATGTGGGGTAAAATAGGGGCAGAAATCTCCATTATCTTATATCTACATTTGCCTTCTTATTAAGTGCTTTTCTTGCAATCCCAGAAGATGGGAATGAGTGAGAGGGGATGGATCAGTTAATGATTAACTGTTCTGTTCTTTCCCTCTGAACCACCTGGCATTGGACATTGTCGGAAGACAGGATATTGGGCTAGATGGACAATTGGTCTAACCTAGTATGGCCATTCTTACATAATCCCCTTCACTTCTGGTCCCCTAGTTTGTGTGGCACTCAGGTTTACCTTGATTTACCTTACCAGCATGTAAGTTACACCAGCAAATGGATTGGCCTAATATCTTAATTGGCTCACTTCTGGTTCAGCTATGATTCTCTTAGAGCCAAAAAGACGGAGGGGAGAATACTGACAACTATTTTCATGACACAGATCATTACACACCTCAAAGATTCTGAATAAAGATCTTGGCCCCGTGTACTGAATAATGTAGATGTTGCTTTATTAACAAGAACATCCTTCTTTTTTTTGGAGGAAGTGGGGAGTTTGCCTGATGAAAAACTGATCCATTATCCATTGCAGAATTTTTAAAATAATTCAGAAACTCTATATAGGAATGAAAAAAAATATCCTTGAATATCCAATGTCACTGTGAGATTTGCAGCTCTGCACATTTCATGCAAATAAATTTTAATTTTTCATTTTGGAATCAACTATTTAAACTGATACTGAAGCACATTGATCAACTTAATTAGAAATAAAGCCTACTGACTAAAGTTACCAAGAGTACATAAGCTCATGCCCTAGGTAACATATTCAATATTTTTATTATTATTGTATGATAATTCTCCCAACTTTTTTTCTGTAAGGAACTCTCACTGGGTTAAGTAATTGGTAGTTTCTCATGCATGTTTAAATAGTCTTCAGAAAAGGTTTCCTAACAAATGCCATCTACTAGGGAAGACTATTTGAACTACATTTATTTCTATGGCAGATTTCCCTAGTCGGCCAATTAATTACAAGGTATAAAAGTCTTTTTAAAGTCACTTAAAAAAAACATAAGAAAGACAGTTATGGTTCATTGTTCCTATCTTGAACAGACTCTAATAATGCACCCAGAAGATGTTGAAAATATTATTTTAATATTTCCAGTACAATGTACTGCCTGTTCAAAACTGCCATTAAGGCTACATTGTGCTCTTTGATTTTTTTCCCTGATCACTTAATAGTGAGTGGATAGGATGAAAGGTTTATCACTCTTTACATAATTGTAACTTGCAATTATCTAAAAGTGTATTACTGTACCACATTTTGTAGTAAAGTTATAGCAATCAACTGGGGAAGTTACAAACCAGCAGCATTAATAAACTGTTTTTTTAAAATACTGGCCACAATTCTGGCACTATTATAATGGATGTCAAATGGCCTTGTGCATGAATAGTAATGGAGTTTGAATAGGGATGAAACTCATTACTTAGACTTAATTTGTGTAATTGGAGTCATGGGTTCTGTGTTGTTCATTTCCCCTCACCCCCAAATCTGCAACTTCACATTGTGATTTTGACATGTGGGTGGATGGGAAGTGATGGTAACTATTGAACCAGTTGAACTGAGCATCTTGAGTGGTGTCACGTTATACCCTGTGTACTTCATGGAAGACTAGACAGCAGAAGTTCAGCAGCAATCTAAACAAACATTAAAAGAAAACTTTAATTGCTCCAGAGACGATGAGGTGTCTCCCTCCCAAAGTAAAGAAAAGCCTTAAAAACTGTAGTGTTAAGTCATATTTTTACAAAGGTCCCTTCTGGCATATCCACTACATATTCCCATCTGTTTTCTCTCGGCAGAGTTCTAGTTATTTGAACTAATATGGGATAACAAAGGTTGCTTGACTACATAACGAGAACTGTGGCGTTTAAAGCATTTCCTTGACCTTTGCCCTTTTCTCCATGACCATTCTCTGACTTTATCCAGAACCATTTATTGCTAGCCATAGCTGCTGTGAATATTATAAAGAACACAGTATTGCAACTAGTGTACTACAAATCTAAGCAGGGGGTTGGACTAGATGGCCTCCTGAGGTCCCTTCTATACCTAATTTTCTATGATTTGAAAGAGGGTCAAAAGTTCAGGTTTGGTTTGAAATGCTTATTGAAACTGAACCTTCAAGTCTGCAAAATTTGGCTGGGAATCTCAGGAAACTGCTGGAGACATCTGGAAATACCATGAAAGCCTGAGTAACTACCTCCCAATTCTTAATCCTTAAATGGAGAAAGTCTGTCCTTATTACATAACAATATGTTGATTTATTGATGTATGTTTCTGGTTGATTTTTTAAACTGATATTTATCCTGTTGGTGGGAGCTCTCTTCTGGAGCTTCATAAGCAGTACTTGTGGAGGCGGGATGGAACAGAGATCACTCTAGGTTTCTGGTCCATGAGACCATTTGAACCATTTTCTAACAGTAAGGAGGTACCAAGAGAGTCAGTGAACTCTGGGCTGATAGTGGAAAGTCCTTTTTAGGCAATACTCTAATTGATTTAATCTTCTGAAAGTCTTTGCAAGAACAGGTTTGCGGGAAAAAGTTTCCCTTGCTTTGTTCTTTTCTTGCACTAATTTAGGTCAATTGTTATTCTAAAAAATCCCCACCATTATTGACAGTAATATTTTACTGCAAACAAAGATTTGGTTCCAGTTCAATCCTAGAAACAGGCAAAGGGGCAAAAAAATTATACATCATAAGTGTCTCAGAGAAGAGTCTGAAAAACGATTGGAGCTATTCAGATTTAGATTTGTGGAAAGCTATATCAATCGATTAGGACTTCTCTGCAGAAATCAGCGATTAGTAAAATGAACTGCCTGCCATTTGTTAAGGTAGAAAAGTAGCATCAATTATTGTGATTGGAACTTCATCCCACTTCCCTCATTTCGTTAGCAATTGCTTTCTTAATACTGACAGTTGGTATAGACTATAGTTAAAAGGGCAGTAGTGAAAAAGATGGAAAGAAAGGGCAAGTTTGTGGAGGGTTTTTAGTGATACAAGGGCTATAGGACACTGCTCTAGTTTAATATCATACCTGGAGAACTAGGAGTCAGGTCACAGTTCAGGGAATATATAAATCAGAGATTACTGACTAATGCACTTGAACAGAAGTCAATAGGCTAGTGTTTAAGGGTTTCAACATGGTGGTGACTAGATCCTATTAAAGTATGGGCCTTCCTAATCAACTTGCCCTATTTATTGTCACACTACTGTGTACCCTTTAGATGGCAGAACACAAATTTACCTACCTTTTTAGCTGGAGAAAGGGAAGGCTGACTCTTAAATGCACCATCTTGCTCCAGTACCCAAGTTTCCCAACCAATTATGTCTCCAGATTTCCCCTCCCCATCCAGCAAATTCTAAGCATATTTCCTACTACTGCACTTGGGTGCAAATGTTAGCAAGAATTTTAAAAAACCCCAACAACTTAGAGTATTTTATTTCATGAATAATGATAAAAATATATGAGAAAATGGTTCAAGAAGATATTCCAGAAATAAATTTGGAGCGTAAACCAGACGGACATTGTCCATTAGCGAAACAAAGTACAGTAGTTATTCTTAGCAAAACCTTCCTTTCCAAAGGACAATGTAACAGCAAACTGAAGAATATACATAGCATGTGTCTGAAGACTGCCTCCCTAGTGATGCACACCAAAATCGTATATCAGAAATATTACACTGCTATTATGAACTTTTTATCAAAAACTGTAAAATCAATAATCTGTGACCATTCATGTTTGCAATGACTCACACTGTAATTCAGAGATGACAAAATAACTCCCTGGAAAGAGACTCACTAGTTTAATTGTTATTGGGGGAGGAAAGGATAGAGGTTGAATCTACAATAGTTTTCATTTCTGAATTGTATAGTGATGCATTGCTTGCTAATAAAAGAATGAAAAGATTAATACCACTGGTGCCTGAAGCGCTTTGCTGATCCACAAACCAGGTAAGGCAATGAGAAAGGAGAGCTATTTTCTATATCTTACAATCAACAATGCTCTCTGTCTGTGGGCTTTATCCTCCCTAGATACTTAAAGGAGCTGCACTATGAGTTATTTGCTATCAAACAGGATTAACTTTGTTCTAGATGGAACATTCTTGATTTTCTGTGCCAAATAGCATAGTGGTCTGGTGTGTCATTCATAATTGTTCACTACAAACTATCAAACTCATTACATTTGTGACAAAAGATGGAATTGAACCTTGTTCTCCTGAGAATACAATGCCCATGTATTAATCTGATGTGTGCTTCCTTTCATTCCAACTTGTATATCATTACAACAGCTCTTCTTTCACTGCAAATTTTTCAACCTCTCTCAGTGGCTAGAAAAGCCTATGTATTTGCCTTATATGTCACAGAATTAGGATCTAAGGGTGGCAGCATTCTTCTTTTTCTTAGTTGGCAAAAACCATAAATATCCATAAGCAATGTTCAAATGTGCACAGGTGCAGACAGTATTTTCTAACACAAGAAGCTTTAAAACAGCCACCTAACAGGGATGAAAGCAAACAGACTTACAATAACCTATATTCAAATCCCCTGGATAGGATGGGATATATCAAATGGTTCACTACAGAAAATGTCAAACCACTAATTCTATCCTCTGGAAATGTGGTGAGTTATGGCTACAGGTGTACTGGCAGTCATGGAAAGGGGAGGGTATATTCCATCTAACTTGACTTCTGCTAGCATATAATGATACTTTTTTCTATTAATACCTAGAGGTCAAATCTTAACCTCTGGATTTACTCCTGTCTGAGTATGCAACCACTTCTACTAGTGCTGTCAGTAAGTTTCGCATGAGCAAATGTAGAATAAAAAGTGAACAAGGAATTCAGGATATGTCTCTATTCATTTACAACATTTTATAAGAAGATTTTTTAAATATAACTTGTGTTAGTAAGTCTCGTGATTTCATCATCAGTCTCACAATATCTGATGCTGCTCTTAAAGCCCCTGTTAGGTCAACATCACAAATTTCATTAAACCAAAAATTTCCTAGCTTTATGATTGCAGAGGAAAAGCTTGAAAATGTGCACTGAATGTGATATAAGGCTCAGAATTCAGAAGGCAAATAAAAAGAATCAAACTAAATGTTTTGGTTTTGGTTTTTAAATCTCATAATTTTTAAAGGGCCTGACTCAGATTTTGAAACATGGGGGTTGGTAACATTGTATACCTGATGTAGTCTGATTATTTAAAAATATAATCTGTCCTGTTACAATCTCTTGAGCTCACACTGGTAAAGGATAAGTAAAGGAAAGTTACTAGTCAAATCTGAACAACTACATTTTAAAAGATTGCAGTGGGGTTGATGGTACAAGGTGCTGAAGTGAAAGGGGAACGAAGATATTTAGTATATATATTGCACACACACACACAAATTAATGCCTGGAAATTTCTAACCAGAACAGACGTTTAGGCAATAATGACTGAGGTCAAGAGCATTTTCTAAGGTGAGCTTGCTAATGGCCTTAGGCAAAGCTAGGGGGCTCATAACCCTATACACTCATTATTTCTCTAGGAAATGCCCTGGCCAGGAATAATTATTGTTATCAGATGCTGTTGTAATAGAAGTAGTTTAAAATCAACTTTCAAATTATCTTTAATTATGCATTGGTTGCATAGCTGTTTTATTTATTTATTTGGATTTAAACAAACTAACAAAATTGCCTATCCTGGGAGCTAGGCATCCTTGCCATCAATTAACAGAATGCAATTCAAAAACCATTACAAAACCAAAACAGCAGCATTTCACTGATAATGTATTCTAATTCAGATGTGAAACCCTGCATGCAGGGTTTTGGTGGCCGGAGTGATGTTACGATTTTGCATTCTAAAGGACACCCTTCAAGAGGTGCCTGTGCTTGCTTCTGTGCTAAATTTCACAAAGTAGAAGGCAGTTTACCCAAATGTCCAATTTCCTCCACATTTACAATTTAGTATCTAACTTATTATGATATATAGATTGAGGGAAGAAACTGAGAAATTACAATTACACAGTATAAGGTGGAAAACATTTTAAAAGATGCTATTGATGGACAAATATGGTAACTATTCTGGAAGCTATCATAGCTAACAAGACTCAAATGAAGCAGGAATAACAAGAGCCTTGTGGGTATACTGAGGTACTTACACTTACTTCAGAACAATACATCAACTAAGTAGATTTGTTCTTTTGTTTATGAGTTAAGATTGTCCCTTGCTATGGACAAAAGAGCCTTCTTCCACCTTGCACAGCCTTGCACATAAAAGGACATGGCTCAACTGCAGCCCCTGAATTTATGGGAGCACAGAGAGTAGTCTCTCCTTTCACCTCCAAGGAGATCACTCCTCAGAGGCAAGGACATGGACTTGCTGCCCTTCCATACCAGTCTGCAAAGCACAACAGACATAGTGGACAGAGAGAAAGCTGAACTTCATTAAAGGGTGAAACAGTGGGCATGCTCTTTCTACACACTGAGGAAGAGTTATCTCAGATGCACAATTCCTTCTTGAGTTCCCCCAGGATGAAACAGCTCCGGACTGTGACTCCAGTGTGGGATGGTGCCTAACTGGCACAGCTGAGTCCTATACAATTCCACACACACATATACCCAACGAGACACTTTTAAAACCAGCTTTCACAACTGTACCCACAAACATTGGGCATGCAAACCATTTATTGATGTGAAGAGCTGAATAACTTGATATGCAACTGAGGCAGCTTGGAATATAGCTGCATGAGTTTTATGTGCAGATACTTGTCAGAATACAAAATTTTACAGTGCAGTTGCAGAAGCTCACTCATAGGAGCTGGAAATTCATCATCAGAGCTCAGTGATAGAACAATCCAGCACTGGAAAAAAAAAGTGTTGCCAACTTTTGATTTTATCATAGGTATCACAGCATTTGGTGTTTTTTTTCCAGCTCCTAGGGTGATGTTATATCTGCAGATGGCAGCTTCCATTAAAAAAAGTTTCTAGCCCTGAAAGGCTCAGAAGTCAGAAAACAAATAAAAGGAACCAAAATGTAATTATTAAAATCTCTAGATTTTAGGGGGCTTGATTTTTTTTTGAATGCTTGAAGTTGCCAATAGTGTAAGGGCGTGGGAGGTAAGTCACTGAAAGGGTGAACCTTAACAAGCCTCCTCACAGAGACGAATATGAAACCTATGAGACATAGAGAAGAATCAGCTACCATAAACCACATTGCCGAACTCCATTCTCTAAAGAAGTGAAGACTTTACTTATTCATTAACTTACCTTACAAATGCACTCCCCTACGGAGGGAATCACCTCAAGCATGCTGAGTTGGCTCTGGACAAAAGGAAACAGACAAACTTAGCACTAACTACTTACTACTGGGGGACACCATTTTGGAAACATTCCACTGGGTCTGGGGAGTGCAGTGGATTTACAGTGTCATTCAGCACCATCAGATGGCAGAAAGTGACAGGAAGGGGAAAATTGCAAATGGAAGCTTGTTCTGAATAATTTTGTTATCATCATGTTTCCTCATCTTGGCTCTCCTTGTGGGTGTATGGAGCTGCCCTCCCCTCCTTCCTATTAGCTAAAGAGGTGAACAGGAGACATTGTTTAAATGGTTTAAATATACACAAGCAATGAGATAAAAAATATACAAAGATGGAGGAGCCTGAGTAGCTGAAGCCAAAAAGGAGATGGAATCAAAGCCCTATATAATCAGCATCTGTGACCTACCCCTCAAGACTTTTCTGTAAGTGCTCTTAAAGATATGTTAAAATGTGAAAGTAAGTGTGGAAACACCCTCCCTGCCCCCACAAGCCTAATGCTTGTCTCTGTTGTCTGTGCACACTCCAATTAATAGTTGTTTATTTGAAATAAACATTTTCCCTACTCCTTTTCCTCCCATTAGTCAGGCAGAACAAACAAGGGACTGGGAGATGGACTGTATTCTGATTTGTACTCTGTCAACAGTATTGTTAACCAAACTCCTATTACATAGCCAAATCCATGCAACCCCATTAGCATTCTGTGCATCTTCACAGATCTAACTGAGGACAGCATTTGGCAAGAAGAACCTTTATTATTAGCAACAGTTCACGAGCTGGAAAGAACCCAGCTTGACTTCCCGGTCTCAGAGCAAGCGTTCAAGAATTGATAGCTAAAATAAAAGCCTTCCATAATTGTAAATTGAACTGAATTTTCTCTGGCACTTTGGACAATCAACATGGAACCTTCATGATGCCATTATTGTTATTTTAAATATTGAATAACTTGCCGGACTAGAACTGCACTTTTAAAAAGTAAAGTGTTTCTGATAAGGGCAGCTCTTCAGTCAGGGAATCCCTGAGGTAATGCAGAAAATTCCCTCCAAATTCTCCTCAGCAGCACTGCCTGAATGGAATGCATTGTAGCTGAAGCCCAGGAATGAGGAAGCTGCATATCCATGTTAATGAGTCCGTGGAAATCTGAGAAAAAGAATGACCTTCAAAGAAAACCACTATTGATACAAAATGGCACCCTGACTGATATCTATCTTCCTTCTCCCTGACAATATAATCCTCCCAGCTCCACATTGCAGCCATAGTGTGACTAGTTGGGCTCAGAGATTTTTAACTAATATTAAGACTTTAGGGAAAGCCCAGTTGTTTCTGTCAGGTCTGTTCTTTTAGGAAAACTTATTTTAAATGTTAGCTTTTAGCGGTTTAAAAAAAAAAAATAAAAGAGGCATAGAACTAAATGTTGCTCACATTGCATTTTCCAGAGGAAAAAACCCAGGGTCTTTCATAATTGCCATAATTGTTTTTGAAGTTGAGTAAACTAAGAGATTAAAAATGGGATACAAAAAGTGTACTTCAATACAAAAAAGCCTCACATATGCCCTCTGGGAACATATCTCCGTTTATATTTTGGCCAGTCAAGTTAAAAGCAGTGTCTACTTATTTTCTGCCTTGAAAGCCATCATTTTAGATTTAATTGGATTTAATGCAGTATACATGACAAAAGCTTGAGCTGGAAATGTAGGATTCAAAACAAAACTTTATCAAAGAGTAGGGGGCTGGGCCCAGGGTATTGGGATCAGTTCCTCTAGAAAACATATATGCCCCAACTTTGGAATTTGTTCTGCACAGGTAGACCCCTGTGGCCACCTGAAGTCAATGTTGTTCCATGTAGATGCAGGAGTCCAGCTATGCTAAATAACTGGTAGGATATGGCCTAGATCACCATGTGGTAGATTTCCCAGCCATCTGAAATGCTTTTGTTTTGCTTGGAGAATTTTCTTGTGCTGCCTTTCTGAGTGTTACAGGGACTTAATTGGCTGCTACTGAGATGGTTGCTTTACCTTTCACTGTGATGTTCCAGTATAGCAATTTATCAGGCATTTCTCTCCATTAGTTAACTAAAATCATATGCAATATTGTGGACCAGGGATGGATTAAGACTGTACTGGGAACACAAAAATTTCAGGATCAACAAAAATGAAGACCCCTTCTCCCAGCTCCCCAACATCTCTGGCTGGTAATAGCTACATTGTTGGAGAGTGAACTTCCTCCCACAACTCCCAAGCATAAGATTTGTATTATTCACTCTCCCTTTAGGCTAGGCTGAGAGCCCCGCAAATTCTCACTAGCAACTTCTGCTTCCACTTGCTTACAGGGATTGATACTTCATTATTACATTCTCCAACTCATCTGACAGTGGGTGTCCTCTGCTGTGAGATGAGACCTATTTTCCATCTGTACATTGAGCCTACTTTTAAACTGGAACTCTGATTCACCAATGATGCAGTGGCAAAAGCTGGTCTTAAAATTGGTATAAATGAGAAGGCAAGGTAATGTGCACCAGTTTGACACATAGTGGGGCTGCAGGCTGAGTGTAATGTACAATGTATCATGGATAAAGACCACCTTATGCCCCACACCATTTATTCCACCCTGTAGGTTCTCAAATATTTGATCCAAAATGTTGATTCTGTTTCTAGCTTATGATTCCAAGCTCACTTAAAAATGGTGTAGATCAGGAGTAACTCTACTGAAGTCAATGGAATTAAGTTGGTACAAACTAGTGGTGGACCAAATAAGACACTAGATAAGATGAAAGAAGATAAGCCAGAGTAGACGAAAATGGAGAAAAACCATGTATAGATTTTTTATTACATGAGTGTGTGAATTTTATGTACATAGCCAAATTGATACCCTTATGATGAATAGCACCTAATTTCATGATAATTCCACTTAAATTAATGGGACTGCTTGTGAATAAAGATACTATAAAATATGAGTAAGGGTACGAAAATCTGACCCATAGAAATCGAGAGCAGTAGCCATGCTGGTAGAGAAGGAAACATTAGGGAAAAGGTTATGTGAGACGTGGAGACAAGTGGTTGACTGCTTGCCTCTGGATAAGATAATGGCAAAGGGCAGTTCCTTTGCCTATGGAAAGTACTACCAGTACTAGCTTACACAAAATATTTTGTCTGCCAGGCTCCAGCAGCACCCAGCTATCTTTTCTTGCCAGATTCATGCGATCAGGTCAGAGAAAGCTGTCACTTTGAAGCACAAACAGAAAAAATAATAATAGGGTTTTTTAACATTTTTCATTAGGGCCAGGTGGGTAAATATTTTTACTTTCTACAAATGTGTCTCCAAAAGGCAAGCAAGCCAGCTGTAAACAGCAGGGTGCAACCAGATGCAATGAAAACAATCATCTAAGAACTGCATACTGTTGTTCATTGTTTTTTGGATTTTTTTTAAAAATCACTTTTGGCATTCTGCTCTGTCCAAGATCTCCTTCTGTGACCTGTCTTCCTTAAATGGCATAAGGAGGTAACTACGCACAGAAGGGTGGTCATGCAACAATATAAAATAAAATCAACCATAAAAAGTAGCAGTAAGGTCAGGGAATGAAGTTAGCTGATAAATGTATTTATTTTACAAGAAATACTTCAGGACTAGATGGCAGGGAGAAACTAAAATGCCTTCCCACCAAACTGATTTTGGGCACTTCCCTAATTCAAATAAGTACTAATGTGGCTTATATAAGAGCTGCCAAGAATCACAGTCCTTGAACTCTAATTGTTCCCTTCTAGGAGCAACTTGTTGGAAAGGTGGTGGAGAGCAGGTGGAGCCATGCATTCATTCCTCCCCACACATTACCTGCCCATTTGCACAGCTGGCCAGCCAGATTGGGTCTAGATAGGAGAAGAGGGAAGTATCAGAGGCTGAGGGGAAGCAGGAGGAAGTATTCTGTAGCAAATTACTCTCCCCTCAGTTCATCTGGTAAGCTGTCAGGCTCCAATGTAGATGAATAAGCAGCTTTCCCATGTTGGAAAGTAAGGCTGAATTTAAAGCAAACAGGAGCCAAGAAAAAGACAACTAAAAATGAAAGGCACTGTGCAAAATGTAGGTTGCAAAATCCCAAGTAATCCTGCTTCTTCCATCAGCAGCTGGAACCTGCTACCCAATCAAGATAAACGGAAGTGAGTTTTGCTATGGCAATTTTTCACAACAGTACTCATCCACGAGTTAAAAATCTTGTGATAGTCACTTGTCACTATTTATCAGCAAACGGGCAGTAAAGAAACAGCACCTATGGTATAGTATGCTGGGTGTTTATTAAATACACACCCAATGGCATTAATCTAGGAAAGTGACAGACTGAACTATGTGAACATATTCTCTGCCATGGCCATTTCCTGTCACTGAACGACCTGCTATACAATAATTTGTGGCTTCTTATTTCCACTACATTTCCTTTCCTTGGAATGCTGTCCCAAGAACGTACAAGGCCATCAATTTCAACATTCTCACTTTCTGAAACAAGAGGATGGACATATGAATTCAGGAACAACCAACCAACCCTTCTAGATTCACACTGCTTTAGAGTTACCAAAAAAAATCAAAAACAATGACAGCTCAGAATTGAATCAGGTGATGTTGCTGTTATCTATTATTCTTTAATAAGAGTGCATGAAGAGGTCAAGCTTTTTGTAAAAGAAATATTCAGTTGCATTTCATGGCTCAGAAATTTTGATTTTCAGAAAATATCCAGTGTGTAAATTTAAATATTTACATGATTTTTTAATGTGAAAACTGATCCTCATCCTGATTAATTTTGATGTTCAGAACTTTGAAACTCAGTATCAGTGTTATTTAAAAAAAAAAATCCAACAATATCTAATTTAAATGCAAAACCTTTGAGTTTCAACTGTTTTTAATTTCACTGCAAACATCCCTAATTGTAAATAAAGTGTATCAAATAAGTAACCACACTATATTAAGGCTGTAGCCCTTGACCTTGCTCACAGACCCACTGTATCATCTTCTTATCTGCTTTCCTTACTTCTAATTTAAAATCAGGTTGAAAACTCTCCAGTGAGATCATGTCCTGATATTTGTATTACAATGCACCTAATGCACTCTTCAGCACTGCAAGTTTAACAGCAACAAAAATTGCTTGGTGATCCACAAATTACTTAACAATTATCACCCCACCTAATTTGATATCCCACTTTCCCTCCTTTGTTTCAGCCACTAACTTGAGAACAATCCCTTATATCTCATTGAAAATAACCCATATTAGCACACAGTGTTTTCCATTTCCATTTTGGTCAGTTGCTACACAATGGTATCTGATATCATACTTATTTCCTATACAGTTCTTGGCTCCTGTGACTTCTGTTCCACCTTCTGCCCTGATTGGTGACAAGCCCACTTTTTTTGCATCTGTTCAATGCACTATTCTCATCCTAGGTGACTTTAATTTTCACATTAATGAACCTATTTCCACTGCTTTTCATTAACCTTCCTCTTCAACCTCCAGCTTTGGACTGTCTTTCACACTCACAGCCTTGTTGATTTAGCAACTTGACCCTGCAAACATTTATGCTCATGAAGAATGACATTCAAGAGAATAGCCCTGTAGGCTTTCAGGGGAGAAATCCCATGAGAAGAGTTACTTATGTGCATAAAGTTTACAGAATTATTGTTTAAAACCATGTTCTTTTCTTTCTGAAGTCTCAGATCCTTTGTTCTGACCATAACCACAAGAGATCTCATTCCTTCCATCATCTTTCATGATCTCCAGTCTATTATAGCTCAGTGAATAATTTACAGTGAATAATTTGCAAATAGCTTAGAAACATATTCTCCTCCACGTATGACAATCCACATGCAGATAGTAATTTCCTTACACACTTTTGTTATTCAGCTTGATGATTTTTTAAATTTTTGTTTTAAATGCCAAGTGACTGATTTGTTCTCTGCAAGCCTATAAAACTCAATAATCACAGTTCCAGGTACATTACAAGGCAAAGTTTTTATACTCCCTGCCTAGAGAAACTTGCAGACACTTTCAGACCTATGACTGCACACAGCAATCGAAAATTCAGTTTCCACTAACACTTGCACATAAGCCTTTGACGTTAGCTTTCTGTCAACATTAGTGCCAGTGGAACTCGATGATTTGAATGTCTATGGACAGAAAACACAACTGGGAGTGATTCCTGTAGAATTTAACTTATTTTGAAGTTTGAACGGAAGTTTGCAAAATCAGTCAGCTTTACTGCAGTATTAATCTCCAATTTCTCCGCTGCACTCTTACCCTCCTACCCTCGCTCCCTCTGTGGTCTTTAATTTAAACTCTTTGCTCTATGTTTTTGCTCTTATGTTAAAGTATGCTATCTGCCCCACTAATCAGGCTGATCTCTTAATGTCCCTATTCTTGGCTGTGTACTTTTACTCATGCTGTCCCCCATGCTTGGAATGTCATCCCATCATCCACCATGTGCCGTCCCCAGTGATACTTTAAAACCCACTTTCCCAGCAAACATTTCACCTCCTCTTCCATCATCAATCCCCCATATACTCCCTATCCTGAGTGGTTCTCCTGAGGCCTGCCTTACAATTGTTCTGTCTATTTGGACAGCAAAGTCTTTGGAGCAGCATAGGTGGCAAACCCTGAACCTGATTCTACAACCCTTACTCACGTGATTATTCCCATTGATTTCAATGACACAACCCTACTGACAAAAACATTACTCATCTGAGTAAGAATTACAGGATCAGCCTTTTTTAAAATGTCCATGTAAATGTAAATCCCTGAAAAAGTCTCTATTATTAACATTAAGAATATGTATGCAACATATTTTATAATTGCATACAATTTTTTACACTTACAGTGGAGAGACTGAATGAATAAAATATTAAATTTTGGTACTAGAGAAACTAGGAAGGATAGAATATTATCCAAGTGGGAAGAATTAAATAGTGTCTTGACACCTGAAATTTGCCGATAGTAAAAACAGCATCATATCTTGGAAGCTGAGCAGAATGGATTATCTCTATTTGACAAGGTGGTTGACAGTAATAACTACACTAACATCTCAAAACATCCTTGATCTCATCACTTCACCTCTTTGATTTTGAGTTGACTGTACCTGGGAAATTAAATATTGCTTTCGTCATTGATGCTGTCTAATGTGATGGAAACGTGCTGCATTAACTCTCAGAGCTGAATCCAGTAATGCTTCTCTACCTTATAAGGCACTGGTTAGGGAGTTCTCAATGGAGAGCAAATCAGCATCAAACAACTGAAATATTCAGACACACTGCAACCAGTCATCTCAAATCACATAAAAAGATATTCATGCATTATTCATGAAATAAAATCTGGGAGTTTTTCCAGAGAACATGCCATAGACTAGCGATAGGATTTATCAACTGTTTTAAATCAGCAGGTTTTACTTAACACAACAACAATTTATTTACTGATGATATTTATGAATTCTAGCTTTTCTGAGCCTAATTGATTCTTTTCATCAAGATCCTCTGTATTGAGAATACTAAGTCATAAAGAAATTTAAAAGTTCCTATTTTGAATATCTGCAGAATAATTCAGATTGTAGGGGACATGATTACAGCTCTGTTAGCATTTACATTATCAGCTTAATTTTCTGTAGACTCTTACCACACATTTTAAATCTGTTTCACCTAAAATGTGGCAAAATGGGTTGTTGTAGAGTAAAAATAATTAATTTTGCCTTTCAAAAAATAATCAGTGTTAATCACCTGAGCTACATTTTACCTAGAGCAGCCAGTTGTTTTAGGCCCCAATCCTGCATAGATATATGCTTCACTTTATGCACGGTGAGGAGCCCCATTCATATCAATGGAATGACTCACAATACTTAAAGTTATGCATATTCTTGAGTCTTTGCAGGATTGGGGCCTTATTTTGTAATTTCGAGTTCTTTTTATTGTAATTTTCAGGATTTTTATACACACACAATTTTACATAAACCTCAACATAGAAATTCCAACACATAGTACAGGGAATTACAAAATGAAATAATTAAGATTTAATAATCTCCATATTCTAGGAAAGAGCGCACCTTCAAAGTTTTCATACAATACAAGAATACTCAGGTTTCCAGCCTTTACAGGTGCAAAAAAGTTTCCAAATATAAAACAAGTGTAACGAGACATAGCACTGCCTTCTTAAGCCTGCAGTCAAGCAGCCCTAGTGCTGCTGCTCCGAACTATGCCAAGGTCAGAGCATGGAAATGGATCAGTCTTAGTCATTGGGACAAATTACACCAGTATTGCTAGCCTCAGCTGCTCAAAGTACATGAGATTATCTTAAAAATGAAGTTAACAAAAAAATCTGGGGTTCTTATTTGCCTTCTGGCTTTTGAGTCTTTAGAGTTCAAGTTTTCAAGCTTTTCCTCCTCAAGTATAAAGGCTAGAAACTTCTTTTTAAAAATGAATAGTGACATTCTCTTGTGATCACTTGACTGCTTTAAGAAAAACACCAGACAGCACAAGATTCAAAATAAAGTGGTGAGAGTTGGAAACAACCCTTTAGGGAACAACAAAACTGCTGCTGCTTGGGAAAGCTGGAATCAACACTTCCTGAAGTAATATGGTGACTGGTAGAAGTAAAAAGCAGTAGAAATTCACATCCCTTGCTCTAGAGGCTCTGGAGTTGGAGGGCATAAACAGAAACTAATAGAAGAGATGAACCCCCACAAAGGTAGGTCCAGCCTTAGCATCTTGAAAAGAATCCCAGGAGCTAGAGGTCAAGGTATCACATAATTGCATAAGTCCTCGGGATCTTAGATGTCTAGTAATATTTCCAAGGCATTTTGTCTAATATGATGGAGGCGTGAGGAAAAGTTCAGGCTGGATTGAAAGATTATTTGGATAAATCGGAGCAAATTCCTTTAACACGCTGCATCTACATATTTAAACACAAAATGGCAGCTGCTGCTATAACAGTCAAGGCTACCTCAGCCTATAAAGATGCAGTACACAATTACAATATCCCCTTCCAGTTGTGTGCACTAAGCTGCATACTCTACATTTAAGTCATAAATAGTCAGGCTAGAAATATGTTGGTAAGGGAGGCTTCCTAATGAATCAACAGCAATGAAGGGTTTGTGTTTTATTAAGGAATATATAATGTGTGACTGGAAGCATATTTAAAAAGGTAAGTTACAAGCTCTCCGGTGATGTAAGGATTACTCCTGATGCTATCCTTCTCTCTAGCATGGCAATTTCTTAAAAGACTCAAATGTTGATATGTAAGGACAGATTACTGCTGGCCTTAATAGTTTTCCACATGGGGGAGGGAATGCAAGGAGCATTATCATCTCCATAACCAAAAGGGACTGATCAGGGCAGTAGGAAGCACAAAGACTGTGAAAGTTGAGACTTGCAATTAGTACTATATTTCCCCAAAGGGATTGGGTACAAGGTGAGGGCTACCCTGCCCCACTATCACCAGGTTCTGCACAAGTCAGCAGAGCTCAGCAGTATTTGGGACCAGGTAGAGCCCCTCAGACTCTCTCAAAGACCCCCAAAAATTCCACCTAGGTCAATCAGAACACCTATAGATACACCCCTCTGTGCTGCTCCTCCAAACAACCATTCCCAAAATGGGCAGTGGTTTTGAAAACCAAATATAGCCCAGGATAGCCAGAGACTCTGTTATATAAATGAAAATCCAGCCAAATGAAGCCAGGAAAAAGGAGTGTATGCTATGAGAAATGACAGTTGCTTACCCAGCTCTGTAAGATGCATCGACTGCCTCAGGTTCCCTTGATCTCAGTGCCCCAGTTTTGCCTCACACTGAGACAGTAGGCAATTTGAGGTGGTTCATTAGCAATTTGGAGGTTAGGGTTTCAATCAGGCTATTAAGAGTCCTAACTAAATTAAAAGCAAAGCCCTATTATCCAGCTTCTTCCTGGATCACAGCCTCTTCAGAGCCTGTCAATCTTCATTTCTCTCTGGGTATTACTCCTTTGCATTCCCCAGGACTCAACTACTTGTCCAAATCCTTCTCCTCAAATTTCAGAACAGAGAAGGGAGTGCTCGGCCTGGCTTCATTCTGGATTCCAGCTCTGAGACCCTATCTCCTGGGCAGCACTCTGCCTGCAAGCTCCAAATTGCCCTGCCTCACTGTTTCTCAGAGCCACTTCCCACAATTCCTTGTTTGGAAGCCTTCTAGGCTTCCTCCTCAAGTTCTTTCCATACCTCCGGTCTTCCCACAGCTACCACTGGAAGACTCCCAGACACTCTGAATCTCTGTCTCTATTTTGAGTAATAGACAGCTCATCAATTACCTGGCCCCAGCAGGTTTTGTTTGCTTCCATCTTGCAGCCACATGATCTTCTGAAGACCCACCAAGTCCCAGTCTTTTAGGAACAGAAATTGGAAGAGGGATGTGGCAGCCCAGGCCTACCCTTAAAGAGACACCTCGCACTGTGACAGCAGGTTGAAAACACAATTGAAATTAGAGAGCAATTAGCCAAGGACTATAAAAAGAACAAGAAATTATTTAAGAATATCAGAAGCATTGAGTGGAGACAGAATCCAAGAGACCATTGGGCACCTGAGAATACAAGAAACAAGTAAGGACATTTCAGAGAAGCAAAAAATTACTTTACATCTATCCTCACCACAGATGTTGGGGAAATACTGTACCAAACCCAGGTCTTCAGTTTACAGATAATAAAGATGAGACACTTAGAAGCTTGACTTGCCAAAAGAAGGATATTGGAACAAACTGCTACATAAAAAAGCAACAGGTCACTAGAAATAGATTGTATATTTTTAGGGGGTTGGATACTTCTTTAAGTGCCTACAGAACTCAATAATGAAGTAGCCAAGCCACTAACAAAAGTATGTATCATTCAAATCAACCATTCTACTAAAGGACTGAAAATGTTATGCCTATCTTTAAAAAAGACACCTGGGTTGATCAGTGAATCTTACATTAGTACTGGATGAATTGGTTGAAATGATAAGACAGTATGTTCTTCTAGGTGTTTTATATAATAGGGACAAGCCAGCACAGCTTCTCTAAAGATTTTCAGAGACATATGATTCTCCAATTCAATAGAAATCTTCAAAACAGTGAATGAAAGAAAACCAGTATATCTAATTTATTTGTCAAAAGCTTTTTGAAAGGCCACAGTCCCTCACAAAAAGCTGTTAAAGAACTTAAATAGTCATAGGTGAGAGGTAAAGTATTGTTAGGGATTAGAAACTGACTATGACAGATAGTAGGAATAAATGGTCAATTTTCAATATGACACAAAATGGAGTTTTTGTGAGGATTGAAAGTGAAGTGACAAAATTTGCAGGTGACACAAAACTGTGTTAGTCAAAACTAAGGATGATTGAGGAATTTCAGGAGGGACCTGAAAAAGACATTCAAGTAGGCAGCATGATGTCAGGTGAAATTCACTGTTCATAAATGCAAATACAGTAATTTGAATTACCCATATGTATTACTGAGTTCTAAATTAACTGTAACCACTCAGAAAAAGGACTTGGGCATCATTGTTGAAATTCACTGGACAAATTGCTCAGTCTGTAGTCGTGGTCCAAAAAAGCAAACAAAATATTGGAATAAATAAGACATAGGAGAGAAAATGGTGGGGGAAAAACCAACATATAAATTTCTGGCACACCCTGAATGTCTCAGTTCTATTCAGCTCAGCTCAAAACGATAGCAAAACTAGGAGGGGTTCAAAGATGGGCAGCCAGAATAAGTATGGAGAGACTTCCATATCAGAGAATGGACAACCTGGGTCTATTTAGTTTAGAGCAGAGATGAATAACATGGTTAGGAATATTTAAAACAATGAATGACATGAGGAATGTCAATAGGATGCTCCTGTTCTCCCTCATTCTCTCATAACAAAAAGGGAACATCAAATTAAATTGAAAGACAATGAATTAAAAACTGAAAAAGGGATTTTCATGGCACACAACTAATCTCCGGAACTCACTGACACAAAATATAACAACAACTAAGTAAAGTTCAGAAAGATTAGACATTTTCTTGGATAAATTACATTAAACAGAATATAAATCTTCATGCTTTGGGGCATAAAACAGCCTATAGCTGCTTGGGTTTGGGAAGAAAATTTCCCTGTAGTCAGGTTATTCCAAAATTGCCCCTTCTGAGTGTTTCTTACACTTTTCTCTGAAGCAGCTGATACTACTAATTAGGATACTAACTACTACATGGTCACAAATCTAATCCTGAATGGCATTCCTACTTTCCTATTTTTCTATATTTGGAAACATTTTGTAAGCAGATATATCACTTTGGATACAGAGTAGAAACCAATCAATTTTGGCAAAAGTTCTCACTCTAACAGGAACTCTAGCCACATCATTAAGAATAATTTTAGTAGCTAAAGGTTTATGTAATGATTTGTGTTTTATTTTCAAACTTTGTATTAGAACATTGACTACTGATTATCCTAGCACAGTGAAAGTGGGACAGAATCAATGCCTTGTAGACTGTCTCTGCTGTTGTGTGTGATAAACACCGTCTAACAAGTTTGAAAAAATCCATTTTGATGCTGCTTCCCCAATTAGACCCGTAAAATGTTCTTTGGCTTAGTTTTACACCCAGCTATATTGTTAAACTAACATTTTAAGTGAAGAAATCTACAGTACCATCAACATTAATTTCTGGTGGCTTTTTTATCAAGTCTCTGACTCTAAGCAAATAAAACTAATTGTTTTGTTGAGATTCTGTGTAACTTGATTACTCTCTAACTATTCAGTAATTTTTGGAAATTCTGCTCATTCATTCTGAACAGCAGCAGCTGACTTGTGTATATATACACAAAAAAAAAAATCCTGTCATTAACATGCTATAAAAAAATCTTTTAATGTACATGCCCATTACAAAATGTACAGAATAAAATTAGATAATGTAGTGGAGTGATAATTATTTCCTGTGTTTAACCTCATTTCATGCCTGTTTTCAGGAAAAGACAATGCATTTCTTTCTGCACACTCTTCTCAGAAGAGTGATGCAAGCTACTCAGTTGCGCTGTTTGATGGACCCAGATCAATCAGGCTTCTGTACACTACACTGTAATTTTCTGGGTCAACAGAAACTTCTTTACAAATCTGTCCATAGTCTACACTGCTGTATACTTCATCAGTAAATTCTTATAAAGGTGTAAATGAAAAATATCCAGATTAAAACTCAGCCTGTTTAAAATCTATTAAATTGTAGACAAAGATATATTGTATAGTTTTTGAAGACCATCTTTCCATACCAGTAATTATAATAAAACATCAAATATAGTCTCTCTTGCAGGGGTGGGGAACCTTTTTTCTATCAAGGGCCTGATGGTGGCCCTGGCGGCGGGGGAGAATTCGGCGGCGGGGGGGGGAATTCAGCGGCGGCACGGTTTCACGTTCCCCACCCCTGTGCTAGACTTTAATCCCACACCTGAAGTTCTATTTTGCAACTACTGTACATGAGCAACAACCATTGATTTTTTTTTGCTCTGACCTCTGCACCACTTTTTCCTACCCCCTTAGCTTGGCTTCACAAATTGCATTTGTCTACATTAGGCCTCTAACATGCCATTTAGGCATATCCCATAAGGTGGAGCAGTGAAGAGCCCACATTGCCTCAGAGGCAGCATCAAAAATACCTTCCAAATTAGCTGGATACAGAGTCCGCAGCCCCCTATTAACACCCCTTTGTGGTGGCCTGTGCATGAGGGAGACTCTGAAATTATAGTCCCCATGTCTGTCTCCTTTTGCCAGCCACCAAATGGCTACTTGTGAGGAAGCTGTCTCTGTGCAGTCTTGGACCCAGGGACTGCAGTTCTGCCTGGCCCTTATGCTGGACATGCAAAGGAGAAGGCAAGACTCCCTATGTCCTCTGTCCCCCACATGCTGTGCAACTGAGGTACAGCAGTTCCCTTACCTCACTGACCACACCTCTCCTTTCCAGCCAGTGCCACCCACTTCAGTTCCGCATGTAGTGTGCCTCTGAGTTACACATACTTCAGCCTAATGAGATTGTATTTCTACATCAGACTGGGTTAGGTTACCAACTTAAATTAATATTACAAAATGTAATCAAGTATTTAAAGATGCAAGTAATAGACCCTGTCACACAGAAACAAGGACAAACCAATGAACTGGAATATCTGGACATTCTAACATGTCTCCTAACTCTGGGGGTTACTAGGAGATAATCAAAAGAAGAACATACTTGATATATTTGGCTAAAAGCTTTATTAACCACGGCAAACCTCTGTATCAGAAATTATTAAATCTATGTGAGCAGTCATTCACATCTATTCAATGTATTCCTTTAGTGTCTCCAAATTAGCCAATCCCCACATCAAGCTTTAGTATTTTACTCACACAAAACACTGTTGTGACCCCTGTTTATACAAAACAAAGATTGTGCCTTTTGTCTCATGTTGCCATACATTCACAAGCTAACAGTTTGGAGCATTAACTGAAATGTTATTAAAGCTCAGTACCCAAGAAAGACCACACTGGATATACTGATGCTTACAATATCTAAGTCATCAAACTCTGGTGGCCAGGTGTGGAGTGGGAACATGCTACACCCACTCCAAGGGTGGTGTAACTGTCAAGCAATGAGTCTTCAGGAGGAATTTTGGTGGAGTCAAAATTCCAGCTGGGGACTCAGGGGTAGTTGAGGGTTGTGGATGGAGCATCTTGCAACTGTAAGATGCCAGAGATACAGTCCAGCCCTGTTCTTCTTTGAAAGATGCAGATTTAGTATTTAACATGGACTGGATTAATTTCACAGCAAAGGAGTGATCAGATGTATCAACAAAATACAGAGAAAAGCACAGAGTGCTGGATTTTGATCTCACTTATATCAGTCAATCAGAAGTAACTGTAGTGAAGTCAATGGCATTATACTGGTGTAAACAAGATCAGAATTAGATCCAAAGTATTCTTAAGCACTGATTTCAGACTAGGATGCAGGCATAGATTCATGTAAGGAACTGTTTCAATAATTGTCCATAGCAACTGGTGGCTATTTTTGCTACTTGTATTACATTAACATACATGAACTCCTGGCCCTGATTACCTTTTCCTTCAATATTTCAATTATTTTTACTGTATTTCAAAAGAATGACACTAAATTAAAAGACTACAAGGAGAAATCCTCATGGAGGATTCGATCTTGTAGTCACTGAAGTCCATGGGATTGGACCCCCAAACAGCAGTATTATATTAACATGATATAACAATGCTATCTGACAACACTACAAGAATAAAGATTTCTGGACAATATGAAGAAAGGGTGAAGCCCATGAAACAACATTGATGTGCATTAAAAATTTAAGGTGAGCCCTGGCAGGCTTTCTGGTGTTGGATAAAACATGGTAATGTGCATCCTGATTGGTAGGCACAAAAAGACTTCTTAGGCTGAAGTCAAGACTGATCTTGTAAATTAAGCCATTCTTCCACATACTACATGACATAATATGATCATCATTTTTCTTTGTGTAGCAATTTTAAAAAAAGAATATCAGGACTATATCATATGAAGACAAAATTCTTAAGTCCAATATGGGGATGTTATTTCAATAATTTATGATTTTTCAGCAACTGGATGTTTAAAGCCATTCTCAGACTATGAATGTGCCTCTGATATCAATGAAAAAAGATGGATCCTTGATTCTAGATCTCCTAATCCTGCTGGTTAAAATGTGTCTGCTTGTTTCAAAGTAGAAACGGTATCAAAGTCTATTATGTACATGTATCTTTTTTTAGGTCAATTTAGGAATCTGTATTGGTCTGAATCCCTAAAGCATATTCAGGGGGGGAAAAAATCCCAAAACACTTATTTGGGATCTGTTGATTGCCTGCTCTTTTCTCACAAAACATACATTACTAAGAAATTTCATCTCTGGAGGGCTGACATTCTCCAGGAAGTAGTCTGTCACTCTGAGGAACAAATTAGGTCAAATCGATGATGCAGACACGGAAGTAGTCTGAGTTGAATCTTTAATTAGTGGGTGGTTTATAGAACTGGCTTTGGTTTATGGAAATCTGTGTTAAAGTGAGAATAGGATTAGCAGTGTTTTGAAGCACTTATGTACCAGTGATCATACTGATTGGCCATGACATGCATGTGAAGGCAACATTACCAATCCTGGGAGATCTTAAATGCACCATAATGGTTTCCACGTTAGTCATCATTTATAGTCAAAGCAAGATATTTAACGTGGAAGACTACCTCCTCTTCTCTTGTTATGGTCATTTTGGTACCGAGTAGTTAATTCATATGGAAGGACTGTACACTCTGGGTCTTGGCTATGTTCAAAATATACAATTAACTGCAGAAGTCAGCAGTCTCATCAGCCTTGCATAGTTGATGTCTTACATAATATTCAGATGAGTAATTATTAAGCCCTTTTGCATGGATATAATTTCCCAGCAGTTTTTACTCAGCCCATCTGTTAATACTGGCCCTAAATTTAATTAGATGCCCCTAATTTGCTAAGTTTTGCATTGTTTAAAAGTAGTCTGCAAGTGCAGTATTTATCTTTCAGCCTAAGACCTTGTGTTACTGTTATTCATAGGAGCACCAGTTGTACTGCTGATTAAACATACTGCTAATGTTTCAGTTGACATATTTTCCTAGGTTGTGGAGGTGATTTTTTCTGGTGATGATTTGTGAATATTTATGAGCAGATCCACGTGCATAACATTTAAAGATTTTTTTTTAAATAACGATGCAAGCTTGACAATGTTATGACAAATGTGAAAGGCAAAAGTAGATAAGACAAAAACATTTACCTTTGGAATGACAAACTTTGATAAATATGAAAATCAGATGTGGTGATGGTGGAGGAGGGGGGTCAGAAGAAACAGAGGAGATGTAGAGGGTAATACAAAGGAAACAAAAACACACCTAACAAACAAAGCTTATGTTTTCCAATTAGCAAAAAGTATGACATACAAAAACAACCTGCTGTATGTGTGTTGATAAAGATTGATGAGGACACTGACAGAGTGATTAAGGCAAATATATCATCTTATTATAATATAAAAACATTAGCAGAAAATAAATTATGAAAATGCATTAAATGAGTATATTAAGAAAAAAATTATAGAATGCAGACAATGCTAAAGAAGGTCATATTAATGACTAAAATACCAAGAGAGATCAGGATAAGCAATAATCAATAATGGATTCTTTAAAAACTCAGTAGTGTGGCAAACATGCCACAAGGCTATTTAAGGACACAAAAGGGTCGCTAATGACATAAGCTGATACAGTACACAGCATGTATGCTCTCTCTCTCTTTCTCTCTCTCTCTCTTTTCCCAGAATATTCACAAATAGAAGGTCATATTTCAGAGTTTGCTGCAGAGAAACAGGAAGTGTTAAAACAAAGGCAATTATAATCATACCAGAGAATGTAGTCCGGCAACTACTGTATAATGATCAACGGTTGGGAAAGACTAGGTCCAGAAAAATGTATTCCAAAACCCTTGATAGAAGTCCCAACAGAGGGTCTATGGAGTGAATGGGCTATGGAGATTGAACTATCGCTCTTGCTCTTTGAAGCTGGTTGAGACACACAGGAAGCAGAAGAATGGTAAAAGCTTGCACTGCCAGGTACTGTTTTGTACCTGCCAGATGACATAGGTCCTAAGTCTCCAGAGATGTCAGGATGGCACCTCACAGCTCACACTAACACTGAATTAACAAACAGATATCCTTCTCATTGAGGATATTTGCTGCTTAGTGATGGTTGTTGAAACTGATAAGTTCTTTTGCTGATGGCAGAGGCAGGTAAAGATTCTCAACAAATAAATCAGGAAGTGTTGCAGAATATAGGTCTTGAAATTTAATACCCAAACTCCGTGTCTGTTCCCTTAGCAGTTCACCCACTAGTATTCATTACATCAATGTAACGAGCAAAACTGGGGTGGGGGACATTCATAACTGGCCAAACCAAGCCTGTGTAGACTGTGCACTCTGGTTGCCTAAATCAAGGATAATGCATGACATTGACTAGGTTCACATATTGTATTACTTTGCAATGCCAAAAAATGTCTATGTAGTGGTTCAATAACAGGAGGAAACACTGAAACCTACATGACACACATACACAAAAATTCCACAACAGGCGAAGTTTATCAAGGCAGGAAAAAAACCTCAAGAATGCTAAAATTTAGTCCTCAGAGTCTCCCCTGCTAATAGCTTATGTTTTCTATGACAAAACGATCTGGGTATGGTTAATGGGAGAAAAAATATATTGACTATCTTCGTAGGTCAGTTGCAACTTGACTGTGTAGAAAGCCACCATCAGATGATACAGCTTCTACTTTCATTATTGGAACACTCCCTTTCTGCCGTAGTTAGTTTTAGATCCTTGAAAAGTGGCTCCTTTTACCACTAGTGTTATAGTGAAGAGTCTGTCATGCTTTAGCTCTGAAAAAGTAACTGTTCTTGTACTCCCCATTCATTCTGTTCCATGGGATTTCACAGCAGGATTCTTTAGCAGTATTTTTTTTAAAACTATGTATAATGAATTCTTTTGCAGGTGCAATTCAAACGTTTCAGCAATTATAATTTGTCCATAAAAGCCAAATGGGGTCAGAACCTCCTCCACCAGTACTTTGTACTATTGTGAACAGTTTGGGGTTTACAGATGTCTTTAAATTCAGATGTCTTTAAATGGGTGTTTGAGCTTTTGAATAGATCTTTCTAGTTATGTTAAACATTTTTTTTTGATCAAACAGAGTTTTAGCTTCTTGGAACACTGCTATGATTTTCTACAGACACCAGCTATCCTCTAACTATCATCATCAACCTCTCTAAGTTGGTTTTATCAGACACCTTACCTCTTTACACCATTATCCACAAAAGGGGAATGAAACCCGCAGCTGGCCTGTTTGGGTATTAGGCAATGGCAATGCAAACCAGTTTAAAAGAGAATTCTCCCAGCTAAAATTCTATACAATAAAACTAGGGGTCAGAGTGGGATCCGGAGTCTCCAGCAGCAGATGAGCTTTGGTTAGGAAACTTTTCAGATGGAAAATGTCTCTTACTCTCCTGCTCCTCCTTCCAGCAGAGGTCAGGGAGCCTCCAGAAGCAGCTAAACTCAGCTAGGGATTCCTATATTAAAAATCCTGCCCCAAGCAAAGCTTCCAATAAACAGGCAAAGAAAAGCCAAAGAATCCATGAAGTGCACAAGGAAACTCACTACTACCAATCCAATTATCCCAATGAGTGGTCTTTTACCAGAGTGATGAAAGTCAGGAAAGAACCCCGTTTCTTTAAATCCTCCCATATGCAGAATAGTGTTGAATAAATCCAGATTAAGTGAGGCAAAACAAGAGAAAAGAACTCACGCAGATCTTCATCATAAACTTACAGCAAAACAAGAACTAAATCTTGCTTTACTGTATGCACACATATATTCTAAACTAATTGGTTTTACCTGGGACAGGAACTGTCAAAATACAATGAGAGAAACAATTCTCACAATATTCCAACACAGAAACTGGAACTATCAGAAATCTCACAAAAGAGCCTGTTCCTATGAGATTGCCAGCACAATTTGCACAAACGGCTTCAGTGTGTATTTTTTAAAACTAAACCAACTCTTTTTCAAGATTTGTTCATTGTTAGTGGTAATGATTTAAAAATGATATAATATATAGCCTACAGGGATTAGAGATGGACCTGACTATCACAGATTTCAACGTTTTTAAACTTTACAAACTTTAAAGTTTGTAAACTTTTAATAAAATTTACTAAACTTTTGAATCTGGGTCTTTGTAATTCAGGGACACCTTTGGGGGTCATGATGGAAGTATCCATTTGTCCTTGTTAACTGCTAGAGACATATTAGGATAATATTTCAAAACTGTACTTGGGTAGTTGCAAACAATCATACACAAATCACCTCTTTTTAAAAAGGTAGGCATGTGTGTACCATCATGCTGTAGGAAGTGATGTCTTTCTAGAAAATATCCCCCAAAAAGGAACACAATTACACAGGTCTGCTTCAATCAAGAGTTTTAGATAAGGTTTGCCAGAAAATTCATTATACACTAAACCTCTGAAATATGTTCTGTCCATATTTGAAGACTTATGGGGAAATTCATACCATATGTTACAGAAACAGTTCCATGCAGCATTAAATAGAGATGGGCTATGTGGCAAACGGCCAGCTTTGCCCTAGTGGGTCTCACTCTTTTGTCTCTTGTAGTGGGCCAGGGCATCACCCGTTACCCCGTCTTCTCGGGGGGGATTGTCCCTCCGGCGTGGCCCCGTGGAAAGGGGAGGTGATAGAGACCCAGGCCCGCCCACTCCTCCGGGCCTATTTGTCCGAGGTGATTGATGCCCAGATGCGCAGATGTGGTAAAATGGGCATAATCAATGGCCAAAGACCTGGTTGGTATTTGTGCTGTAAGGTGTGGAAGGTCGTTCAGACCGTTGACCAAATGTTCAAAATTGCTGTTTGGCCTATGTAGGTTATGATGTGGATAACTGTTTTTAAGATGTCTACGTCGTTGGGGCTTCTGTCTTTGTCTCTGAGAGTCAAATTGTCTTTGCTGATGTGTAAATGAGGTGTCTTTGCCGTGTTGATAGGGTTGGTATTGTCTGTGTTTGGGTGCAGGTGTATAAATCCTGAGGGTATGAAGTGTCTCCCAGGAATCCCTCAGAGAGTGCAGAATCTCATCGATTTTAGCAGAGAAGAGTTTTTCCCTATCACATGGGAGATCTTCCATCTTTAGTTGCAGGTCTTTTGGGATTTCTTACTATTGTAACCAGGATGCCCTGCGCATTACGATGGCTGTGCTGTGGTTCTTGCTACTTTGTCTGCTACATCAAGGAATGCTTGTAATGCCGTTTGGGTGGCAAGTTGTTCCTCGGCAGTAGTACACTGTAATTTGCTATTCAGAACTGTAAGGTTGTGGACGAGTAGACTTTTCGTCTGAATAAGTTAAGTCTCTTCCACTCCTTGTCCTGTGGAGTGGATCTGTATTGGGGTTGTTTGCCACTGTGGTTTGTGGCTTCCACCAACAGGAAATTGGGCGAGGATATGAGAGAAAAAAAGGAAGTCCATGACCTTGGCTGGTACATAGTATTTCCTATCTGGTGTTTATGGGTAGGGTGGTTTTGGAGGTGGAGGAGGTCTAGAGAATTTGTAGAAGTTTGTGTTCATTTTCTGACACTTTTTCCAGAGAGATCTCCTGACTCTGTGATATCCTTTTAAACAGTTCTTGGAACTAGTTGAAATTGTTGGCTGTAGTGGCAGGTGGGGGCATTATGAACTCATCTTCTGCTGCTGATGAGTTGTGAGCAGGTGGCCTCATGTTCTGCTCTGTGCCCTCTTCCCTCTCATCCCCCATTTCCTTGTAGGCTTCAGTGGTCTCCAGGATGGGAGATGATGGTGACTATCTTATTTCACCCAAAGCAGGATTGGTGGTCAACTATACTGTGCTCTGTATGCTGCCCATTGGGTCCCAGGATGGCCATTGCATGGGAAAGGGCATAGGTGGGCATAGTCATGGTTGACTATACTATGGTTGTACCTCTCGGCTGCATTAGATTCTTGATTTCATATATCCCAATATTGGTTTGTTTTTGATCGGTGAGGAGTGATGTGAGGAGAAGGCACTCTCTTCTTGGTCATCATCCTCATCACTCAAGAATGGTGGAAGGATGGGTCAGGTTGGATGTTCCAGTGCCGTATGCTCTAGGGAGCCATTGGTACCAAAGAGCAGCAAGTCTGGCACCGAGGATACCACAACTTCTTCATGGTGTAATAGTTGTTGTGGTATCTTGGGTTTTGGTGCCATTGGTGCTGATGAAAATGATTTGCATGGTACCATGGGCGGTGCCAGTGTCTTACACCCTGGTTTATTCGATGTGGGTGGTGCTGTGTCTGTCAGTGCCAAGGAAGTTGTCGGCATAGGTGGTGGGGCCATAGCCACTGGTGAAGGCCTCAGTGCCATAGTTTTCACTGGCATTATCACAGTGCCATAGAGGAGGAGTCAGGATTGTGTTTTGACTCCTTTTCCTTTTGATGGGTCTTGGCAGCAGTCCTGGTGTGGACGGTGCCAGAGGCACCCAGTGCCTCAAATATGCTCACCCAAGAAGTGGTTGTCACCAAGGACAGTGACCTGGCAGGAGATCATTTCTTTTTAGGCAGCTCTTTCTGTGGCGAGGTCATGGGTATTTTCCTCGATTTTCTAGGGAAATGAGCTTTGTCTTTAGAAGAAGGTAATGTTCCCAGGGATTCTCCTGTAGAGGGAGTCTGTTGTCCTGGGTTGGCGGCCACTCAGAGGGATTTCTCCATCAAGATATGTTTCAGGCAGAGGTCTCTATCTCATCTTGCTTTAGCCTTCAGATTAGTATAGTGAGTGCACTTTTGAGGGACATGTGACTTCCCAAGGCAACAGATACAAAGAAATGATCATCTGAGACAGGCAGAACATCTCAGCAGGGAGCCACATCTTTTAAAACCTGGAGAACCAGGCATTGTTGACTGTTCCCAAACAGGGGAATAGGAAATATATATATATATATATTTAATATATATACAATATGTACATATTTGTAGTTTAAGTAACTAACTACAAAAATAAAATTTTGAGTAAACTACTTATTTTAGTTCTAATTATTTTAATTGTTTTCTCTAGGTATGTCAAATGCTTGGACACTGTTATGGAGCTCCGTCGCAGGCCAGGAATGGATGAGAAGGATCTGAAGGGGTCAGCTCGCACATGTGAGAGAGATGAGGTGCCAATGGTGCTGCGTGATAACTATCACACATGCACAACCCAGAAGGACACTGCAGCCGAAATTTTCTGATCAAAGATACTGGAACACACCAATACCTGAAGTGGAGCATCCACAGCGACATCATTCAAAGAAGCATCATCATCTACACTATATACTGTTTTTTTGGTCTTTCTCTCATGCCTACCACTGTAGCATCTGAGTATTCAAGATAGATACCAGATTTAGTGAATATTAAAAAGGGAAGGCAAAGAAAGCACTGCTACAAAAGTAGGAAGAATTAACTTCTGAGGCCAAATAGACTCTCAATTTAATCTATGCAACCTAGGTTAAATCAGTGTGGTGCTGTAAGAATTTGGTCCCTAACTTTTAATGGTTAGCCATCACTAATCATATGTTCACTGCTCTTCAACACAGCATGGAGCAGATAGAATGTCAGTGAGGACTGAGGTCTGTTGTCTTCTTTCAGGCAAAAAAACATTAACTTCAAAATGTATCTGAGGTCAAGAAACAGATAAATTTAAGACTCCACAACTTCTAAAATACTGTATATTTGCTTCATTTTATTTGAGTAAGGACTACAGAATCAAATTGTGAGAGGGAAATAATAGAATAACTAAGCATTTGCCATACATGCTAGCAAAACAGCAACATCATTTTCTTCTAACTCACCAATGCATGCAGTTTTAACCAAAGTGAAAGAGAAAACAGCCAAACCCATTCCAGCTGTGGCTTGACTTCCAGCATTTTCTTTTACCTTTTCATTATGTTTATTAAATGACTTTTCCTTTGTAAAAATGAGTGAGAACAACTTGATGGTGGTACTGTATTTTACTCACATGAAAATGTCAAACCAAGTAAGGAAGCAATAAAAACAGAAGAAATACTGAGAGAATTTATAATATAATATTAGTGGGCATCTTGTTTTTCTGATGCTCGGTGTTTGTAAAAATATAAACCCAGATTAATGAAAGGTATAAGAAGGAGACATTTTTCATTTATACTGTTTTAACTAATTAAAAACACTTGCACAGTACATGACCTTTACCTACTTTCAAAACACAACAAATACTTCTAGTGATAATATCTATATTAATAATAAACTAACAAGTGTGGTTATTTAACCCTGATTGATATTTATGAGTTACTACATGCAGGAAAATGTTTGGTCTAAGGCAGTGGTTCTTAACCTTTCCAAACTACTGTACCCCTGAAGCCTGAGTCCCACCCCCACGGGGCTGAGGCATGTAACTTAGTTTCATGGCGCCCCTGTGGCTCCAGGCAATTGCCTTTCTTGCCACCCCCAATACCAGCTCTGCACTTGCGACCCCTCTAAACCCCCAGGTTGAGAAACACTGGTCTAAGGCATCTACCACACATACCTCCCTCCACATGAAGTTTAATCTGACATGATCTGGGCCTGCATTTCAAACTAGATTTCTGTTCTGTTATAGTGACAGTACAGGATTCCTTCACACATCAGTGTTATTTACCGGTATCCACCAAATTATAGTGCTGAACTTGATTTATAAATCTGTTCACATCCACAAATGCCATGCTGAATATTGGTCCCATTGGTGTCAATGTCAAAATTCATTCTTACGTCAATGGGACCAGGATCTGGTCCACTGTTGTGTTTTGGTGGAAATGTGAAACCACTATCTTAGTGTTTCCTTGAATAAAACACTTTGACCTAAGGGCCTGATCTGTAATGAATTCTGGGTGGGCACACACCTGCTCATAGGTGCCAAGTGAATAGCTCAGCCTCCTATCTATTCAGCAGTGTGAGCCCTTTCCCTGCTGGCACAGTACAGGGGCAGCTGGCCAAATTTGAGTGGTGTTGCAAACTGGGTGGGAGCTCCTGGGCTCCCAAACCATCTGCCAGAGCCCATCTGGGGACCAGTGCAAAGCAGAGACTGGTAGAAGCAGGATCCTATGCACCAGGGACTCCTTCACACACCTGTGTTATTTATTAGTGTCCTATGCCCTCCTCCCCCACACTTTAAGCATTGTGCCTGGTTCTCAGATTGGGTGGGCCTGGGTGTTAATTGGGTGGCCCACACAGGCCCACTTGCAGCTACACCCTGCTCAGCCCCCACCTCCTGCAGAGTATTTTCACTAGCCACCTATATTCTTGCATGGATCCCCATGCAGGAATTCATTCTGGGATCGGGGCTCACTAATCAAAGCAGGTACTGCTATTTTGAATTAGCAGGCACAAAGAAAATTAGTTCTAGCTATTAAAGAAATAGCTCTTTCTTTATCTTTTATTTCTTCTATTCCATTCTCCAGGTGAAGAAAGCATTGAACCACAATGAAACATTTGATATTGTCTTCAAAGCTCTCCACCCATTGTCAATTCCTCAGTGAATTAAAATGAAGTTTTTTTGTGTGGACTTTGCCTGTTCTTCCTGTATGTTTCAATTTTGCTGTGTGTTTACAAAATATAATTTAAAAATGACATTATAGCATTAACTATGAATGAGAAATTTTGGGAAACAGGAAAATATAAAGTGACATGAGTTATCCTGACCCAAGTTAGATTCTGCTTTGGAACCAATAGGGCAGAACTATGAGAAATATTCACATCAAAGAAGTCCCCTTACATGGAGCCTTGGATTCAAAGCTTTCTGCTTACAAAGTTCAGTCCCTCCTTGTCAAACAGAGGAAGGGCTCTCACTCTTCTGTTCCTAAGGCTCAGCTCCCTCATCCTTCCCTTCCCTCTCCCTCTCCCCTAGTTGGTGAAATAAGGACTCAGGTAGGATTTGAAGTGAATTTTCAAGTATGAACTACTCAGGAGTTGGTGTTAAGCTTGGTCGAAGACTCCTCAGCAGCCATGGCAGAAAACTGGCAGAAAACTGTCCAAATTATGGAATCCCTTATCTGCCTCCTTTTTTTCCACAGGCACATCTGTCCCCATGCTAGTTCCATGTTCCCTCCAGAGAAGAAAAGAGGGAGAAACTGCTGTCTCCAATTCCCCCCCACACTAGGGGAAAGGAAGACCTTGCCATTGGTTTCCCATCCGTAAAACAGAAACTGGGATGAAGAGACTGGCCTTATCTATTCCCGCTCTGATCCGTGCACTTTATAGTGGGATGTGTTTGCGAGATGTGAAAAGTGGGCGAAGCCAAGCAGCAACAATTAAAATTTTTGTACACCGATGCAAGGAGCCTGTTTCACAAAATGGAGGAACTAGAACTACTGGTGCAGGAAGTGAAACCAAATATTATAGGGATAACAGCAACCCAGTGGAATAGTAGTCATGATTGGAGTACAGGGTTTGAAAGGTATGTGCTGTTCAGGAAAGACAGAAATAAAGCCAAAGGTGGTGGAGTAGCATAGTATATTAATGATGAAGTGATGGGATGGAATGGATATGACATTTTGGCTGTTTGGGCCAAAATCACTTTGAGGAAGAAAGCTATTAATGGTTCCCCTGCGCTAGTGCTTGGAGTACACTACAGACCCCCCAGGATCCAATTTGGATATGGATAGAGGCCTCTTTAATGGTTTTAATGAAATAAATACAACTGGGAATTGTGTGGTTATGGGAGATTTTAACTTCCGAGCTATAGATAGGAGGACAAGTGCTATGAATAATAGTAAGCCCAGTTTTTCCTGGATGTGATAGATGACAGATTTCTTGACCAAATAGTTGCTGAACCAACAAAAGAAGATGCTATTTTAGATTTCGTATTCTATGAGGACCTCATAGAAGAACTGGTTGTAGGGGACAAATCTGATTTGAAT
This sequence comes from Emydura macquarii macquarii, assembly GCF_026122565.2. Taxonomy (NCBI): domain Eukaryota; kingdom Metazoa; phylum Chordata; order Testudines; family Chelidae; genus Emydura; species Emydura macquarii. Next base: position 32,879,612 of record NW_027131390.1, on the reverse strand, counting down.
GATCATGAGCTAATTCAGTTTAAACTAAATGGAAGTATAAATAAAAATAGATCTGAAACTAGGTTCCTTGATTTCAAAAGGACTACCTTTAAAAAATTAAGGGAATTAGTTAGGGAAGTGGATTGGCCTTAAGAACTCAACGATTTGAATGTTGAGGAAGCCTGGAATTACTTTAAGTCAAAGGTGCAGAAACTATCTGAAGCATGCAACTGGAAAAAAATCATAGGGAAGGGTTGCAGAACAACCTGAATGATCATCTCAAACAGGTGATGAAGAAAAGCAGAAAGCGTAAAAGAAATGGAATATGGGATGTATCAGCAAGGAAAGCTACCTCTTGGAGGTCAGAAAGTGTAGGGATAATGTGAGAACTGCCAAAAGCCAAGCAGAGTTGGACCTTGTAAAGAGAATTAAAATTAAAAGTAAAAGGTTCTATAGCCATCTAAATAAAAAGAAACAGTGAAAGAAGCAGTAGGACCACTAACCACTGACGATATGGTGGTGATTAAAGATTTCTAGGCATGGCCCAACAAATACTTTGCTTCTTTTTTGAATAAGGCTAATAAAGATCTTAGAGATAATGGCAGGGTGGCTAATGGGAATGAGGATGTGAAGGTAGAAATTACCACATCCAAAGTGGAAGTCAAACTCAAACATCTTAATGGGACTAAATCAGGGGACCCCGATAATCTCCATCCAATCTCCATCCCTCTGATCACAACCCATTTCATCAAGCAGTTTTATCTGATCTGTTTTCTTGGGCTAAATAGCTTGTCTATGTAACTTGCACAAGGGATCTCTCAGCCTCTTGTGAAATTAGGAGCATTCTTTTTACCTCTTCCAAATCCATTTATTGATTCTACAAGGTTCAACTGTTTATCTTTAATAAGGATTCCTACTGGATCTTATCTATCAGATCTCATAAGTCTATAACCTGAAAAACTGGAAGGCAAAAGAAATGCACTAACTTATTTCCTCAATGAGTATGAAAATAGTAATGTAATTTAGCCTTCAAACTTAGTGTAGAAACCCATGAGATTCTCATGACTCTAGAGAAAGGTGGGAGGAATCTCACTGCCTAATGCCAATCGTTTGTTCTAGCCTATACTGAAAAGCTATGTTGCAGCAGAGTGGATAAGCCACATGAAAAGGAACAAAGAATAAAAATGATATGTGAAAGGGGTGGGAGGTGTAAGCTAGTGGGGCTAGCTCACCAGCCCAGGAAAGACCAATGCCATACCAGAATCTAATTCAGGCCCTTTCCTCAGGGCACAATTTATTTGTTTAACAGACAATTTAGGAAAAATATCCCAATAAAATAGGTCCTCTACCCAAACAAGGGCTACAATTTCCAGAGTCTTTTCCTTCACTTATACCAGCTAGTGCCCTGATCCAGGGACTCTCAAGCATCTCTACTCTCTGCAGTGTTCACACTCCCTAAGCCACCTGCCTAGGAATCACCTACTGGCTGGGTTCTTTTACCTGCTCCAGGATCTGCTACATGAGTCTACCTATTCCCTGAAATTCTCCAGCTCAGCTAAGCTCTTGCTGACCTTTTTAAAGACCAGGTACTCTTTCAAGTAATCACCTAATCCCATGAAGTCAGCTGGGAAGCTGCTTTTTAGTCACAGGTGACATTAGACCTATCTCCCCTGAAAGGGGCCAGTTAACCTGTGATAGGGTGCATGACAGAGAGGCTAGGACAATTCTGAAGGCTGCCTGAACTTGTGCTCTGTTGCACTGACCCCTATGGGCCATTGTCAGGGCTCAGAATTGCCATGGTGCAGTAGTTAGTCTAGCAACTCCTGCCGTTCAATAAGCAAAGGAATTAATCTACTTTGCAAGGCGTTTGCAAATACAACTAAATTGAACCATTTTGCAGACCTGTACACATTCACACTGCAATACCAATTGTCTCATTTATTTCACCTAGTCTGAGGTGTGTGCCATTCAGTGTTCATTTCTCAGTTAGTAAGCGTTGGGACACTATCAGTGATTGATTCATTTCATAATAGGTAATATGCTTATGTATATGATTTCAGTTCAGTAGATATTGTCTGTGATGATTGATTTTAAGCAGCCTTTCACTGCTTGTATTTCAACAATGTAAGTTTATCTTTCGCACTGCAGACTCAAGATGCTCCTATTTACCAACTTGTTCTTTCCTCCTGACATAGTAATATGCTATGTGAGACAATGGAGCAACAGCTTGGATTCATAACGTGGACTGAAGTAACATGAGTTCACTAAGTAAGGTTGGTGTTGGATTCATATCGGTGGAGCCATTGAGCACTGCCACAGTCTGTGCTTTTGGAAACATACATGATTCCTGTTTCTCTAATATAACTTGTTCTTTACTTGCTCTGGGCTTTTTCATTATTGCGACTTTCTCAAAGAGGAAGCCACTGTTCTGCATGTTTGGAAAGCATCCACTACAGAGGGCGCTACTGTTAATAACCTTCTCTGACATGCTTTTCAGGCTGATGTGGCTCAGCTGCAGCAGTGTCCAGATACCCTTGCCTACCACAAAGAGATGGGATAAAGGAGAACAAAAATAGATGAGCTTCTTTGAAAGTAAGGTGGATTTTTTTGCACTTCCAAGTACAAAAATTACTAAGGTTCACCCCACTCCTGCAAGTAACATATATCCCAAGAAAATCCAAAATGCAAAAATTGTGACTGAATGCTGTCTGGGAAGATGAACACCTCCAGCTCTTGACCCACTTTCTGTGACTAGTATTTCTGCTTACTGAGGTCACACACAGACAAATGGTCAACTTTCCCTGAACAGGCATCCTTTTACTCTCACTCATGGTGAAGCAGGAGCTAAGTTTTCAGAGAAAGTTCTTGGTTTACAGGTCAGTCTACATCCCCATCCTCACCTATGGTCATGAATTTTGGGTAATGACCAAAAGAATGAGATTGCGGGTACAAGCGGCAGAAATGAGGTTTCTCTGCAGGGTGGCTGAGTTTACTCTCTGAGATAGGGTGAGAGACTCAGCTATTTGGGAGATCCTCAGAGTAGAGCTGCTATTCCTTCAGATTGAGAGGAGTCAGCTGATGTGGTTTGGGCACTTGATAAGGATGTCCCCCTGGCTCACCCAACTGGAGGAAGTGAGGCCAATCCAGGACATGTTGGAGGGATTATATCTCCTGGCTGACCTGGGAATGCCTGGGAATCCTCCAGGAGGAGCTGGAACCTGTTGCAGAAAAAAGGGATGTCCGGTCCTCCCTACTCTCCATGCTGCCGCTGCAACCCTCACCAGGAAAAGGGGCATAAAAGAAAAAGGAGAAGAAGCTTTCCTTTTAACTTCTCTGATAGGAGGAGAAATCGATATTTTAAGAGTCCCAGACTCCTTCCCTTTCTCAGCATACTCTTGTCATTTTCAGTATTGCCAATCCCAATTGTTCCAAAATTATGAGTAAGGCTCATAAAAATCATGATTCCCCCCGCCCAATGTAACAAATATTAGGTTCTTTATATTTACTTTTTTTTCAGCCTTGGCAGTGCACTCAGGTCGTATTTTAAAGCTTTTCTCTGCAACCATGAAACCTAGAGACTTTTTAAGGAAATCTGAGAATCCCACTGAATTACATGATTCCATGACCTGCTGCTGCTTCAAGACCGCCACCAAAAACATGATAACATGAGAAACATGAAAAGGGGACAGCACAACATTTGTCACTGAAAGTGACAGCCTGGCCTTCCTCATTCTAATAGCACTGTGGTTCAACCTACTCCAAGTGTTTTACTCTTTCCTTTGTTCTTCAAAATTCAATGCTCTATAATATGTTCTAAGCCCACATGAACAATTTTACCCTAGCTACATCTCTATTCTCATTTCCTCTTACATTCACTTCCCCATGCCTCTTTCTTAGATGATTCCTTCCTTTCACTGCTCTGAACTCTATGAATTTTCCCATACTTCCATGCTTGGAGCAGGATCTGTGTCCTGTCTTATACCCTCTCTCCCTCTGCCAATCCCTATATAAATCCCATTTTTTCCATTACATTTCTACATTTATCCTTTTAGCAATGAGGAGTTTGATTTTCCCCTTATTCACACCAGTGCAATTCTATCGATTACAAAGGACTAACTCCTGACTTGAAGTGGTGTTAACAGAAGGAGAATTAGGTCCATTGTCTTTGTGTTTTACTATATCTGATCTGTTTACCCTCAATTTGTCCTCTTTGTGAAACTGCAAGGCCTTCATGGCAGGTTCTGGGCCCAATTCCAGGTTGCCTCACATCTTGTACGATCATTCTCCCTATTGCAAAAGGCGTGTACAGCACCAAGTCAAACACTTAAATCAGAATGATGGCATTTTACACCTATTTGCACTAGCTCAAATGACTACACATGGCACAGGACAATAAAGAATCAACCCCCTCTTGGCTTTTTTCTGTGTTTTGCAAATCATTGTGTACATTTACAGCATTATATAAATAAGAATTCCATTTAAGAACAATATTTCTGTGTTTCTGCTGCCAGCTGGAAGCAGCAAATTTACAGGCATATGAAAATGAGAAACTGGGAAAATGAATTATCCAAACCCTTTTGTAGCTCAACAATGGTCATTTCTGGATTAGATTAAATCTTACATGAAATTGTTCAAGTTAAAGAATAGCCCAACCCTTCATCTATCTCCACAGTTTTTATACATGTAAACGTTTATGCAATATACAATACAAACTATGCAGTGTATCAAAGGATCTTGCTAAACAATGGCAACACAAAATAAAATGAGGCAGTCCAGAATTGTAGTCTAGAAAGCTTCCCCCAAAAGGAAGAAAAAATGTAATGACCCATTTGGAAGATAACCCTAATACATTTCCTCAAGCACTGACAGAAGATAATGGCTTATGAACAGAATTGCAAACAGTAGGCAATGAGCACTGCTGCATAAACCAGCTACATTCCTTTCAAAAAATGTCTCCTGGTCTAGGCAGCAATAGCATAAAATTTGAAATCTGTTTGTTTATTGTTGAAAGCCACAGCAGGGATGGTTTAATGACAGACAAAATCTTCAAGATTGGTTGACAAACAGAGCAATCAAAATGTTTCAATGGTGCAATTATGTGTCATCTTGTGTGTGCGTGCACATGTGGGTGGTGTATGTATCACAGACTTAAATGAAATCAATATTAAAATCAAAATGACTTCTAACATTATGTTTTCTTTTATGAGATGGGTCAAATGCTGCTCTCATTTGAAAAACATTTCCATTGGCTTCAGTGGAAGCAGGATCAGATCCTCAAATAAGAACATGCATTTTGTGGTGTTATCTTTGCTCTACTTCCATTTTTAGCCAAGTATGATAAAAATCTATAAAGAAGGCATTGAGGGTGTCTTCTGAGTTCAAATAATTTTGGTAGGTATTAGTTAATACCTGTTTGCGTAACAGCACAGAAATTGGTGTCTATTGTATACTCGCTCAAAATTGTCATTTATCTTTTGCTGGAGAGGCTACATGACCTATTTAAAAAAAAGAAAGAAAAAGACAGAAAAATCTGAGCACAAATTGGATATGGAGTAACAAGAAAAATGAAATACCCTTTCTACGTATTCTCCAGTTTGGGATGCGTTTTTTATAAGAAAGGCGCTGAACTTATCTACAAGTGTTGAAAACCAAGAGAGATTGTGGCAAATGGTTTCATTAAAAAGTAATGAAAGATGGTAATGGTAAATCAGACTCAGGGGTTCATTGTTTTCATTGTTACCTACATTTTGTGGGTGGCTTCCGGACACATGGAACAGAGCACATGATCATAGAAACCATTAGGATCCACTGATTTCATGGTCCAGAACACAAAGAATTTTGAAATTAGGAGTTTGTTTATCCTAATAAAACCCAAAAGAGAAGTCATCAATAGTGCAACTCCACATGGTAGCAACAGTGGAAGTTATAATATGGTCAGGGTGCAGAGTTTATGCCACCATATTGTTTAATCCTGGAATGAGAAATACACGTACATATTACTGTACATTGAGAGCTGGTCATCTAATAAAACACAATAAATATTTTTTCGCTAGTGACTTTGGCTTGCTCATTATTCACAAGGTTATGCTGTTTGTTTTCTGCAAGTATTCAGATGACTATGTATTGGTAAAATGATTTCTACTCCTGAAAGTTTCACAAATGTTAGAACAATTTATTCATCTGGAAAATGTTATCAGCAATTTATTATTTGTTATTCTCTCATTTAAGAAGTTTTAGTCATACAATCAGAGAGCAGAAAAAAATGGCAAGTGATTTACATAGTCAAACACTCAACACAAAATCACACAACATGACCAAAGAATAGTGAATATGAGGTGTTAAAATATTCAAAGTTATTTAACAAATACTCTCCAATAATCAATACTTTCACAGAAATCAGGATTGATTCCTAAACAATTTGCTAAACTTAATCAGGTTTAAATTTGTAACAAATATTATAGAAAATAAGCTGTAATTATACCCAACTGTCATTTTCTCATGAAATTGATTTGAATATTTTAGTTTTTCTACTCACCTTTGTAAAAAAATTAAATTTTCCATTCATTTTTTTCCTCTCTGGTATAAATACTATACAGTGTACATAGATTCTGTGGGTGCTAACACCTACATACCCTCAGGGCCCCATGCAAAATCCTGTTCTGCTTACAGATAAGAGTTCTGCTGACATCTACAATCCTTAGAATCCACAATGTTATTTTAGCCCAAATTGTACACGAACTGACTTGAGACCACAATGATGGTATTTTGTCTGTACTTCCCTTCTTCATGTTATATTCCAGATATAGGGCAAAGTTAACAACTTTATTAACTCTGTTTTGTCTTTTTTTCTTTAACATTCACTGGAAGAAAAAGTATTGTTGCCTGATGGAAATGACTAACCTACAAGTATTCCAGGCTGAAGCTGCCTAATTATAATAAACTATTCCTTCATAGTCTATGTTACTGTCAAAACCATTTCTAATGTACAAATCTCACTTTCAGAATATCTGAATGTATATGTGTTAAAAATGGGTACGTGTTGCATAGCTCTCTGTTCCCTTGGGAACACTATTCAGAGCTCATTTGAGCTCTGACCTGCTTAAGCTGCCAAGGAGTATTAGTATTTTTGTAGGATCTTTAAAATGGAGATCTAGAGCAAAGGACAAAGCCAAAGAATTAGACTTTTTTACTTTCCAAATGAAAAGCAGACTGTGAGACTGTATTTCCTGGAGTTGAAAAGTGCTTCACAACTTTGACTCTTTTTTAGGATTTGCCCTGCTTGGCAAGCCTTATCTGCAAGATTGTCTTTTCTGTGGAAAAAGATTTTCTATGAACTGTGCACCCAGAATCCTAGAGCTGCCTACAGGAGGACTAACTGCCTTAATATACTTCTTGAGAGCTTCTGCAAGAGAATAGTATTTTATTTTGTAGCAACTGCTTAAGCAAATAAAACTGATTTAAATTAACTTCAGAACTCACTTCTGAGCAACAGCAATAAGTTTAAAATGCAATGGAAGTGACACCAAGTGTGGTGGTAAGAAACTGCCCTTTCCTGCCTGATACCAGTCAGATGACCTGGGTCAAGGTTATAAAGGTTAATATCAATATTACATGAAAAGAATCAATATCGACCAAATCATTGACTAATACTCCCCACCCCAGCTGGACATTATGTCTTCAGTTTATTTTTAATTCTTCCTTCCCTCATTCTATCAAAAATTGAACAACTCTCTCTACCCAGGGTCTAGGCACCAGGCTTCCCAATGCAGCAGCACCTCTGCTAAGCTCACCTCCCTCCTAGCCCAAAAGGACTCTGCTGCTGGTGGGCCACTGATTGCTTCTTTATCCCTTCCTCCTTATTCTATTGCTGCTCACTTTTCCTCCCACAGATCTAGAGTGAGCACATAGCAAGCATGAAAAATCAGGACAGCGTGGGGGATAATGGGCTCCTATATAAGAAAAAGTCCCTATAAAACCGGGACATCTGGTCACCCTACACAGATCCCATCTGATGTCTCATGGAAGGAGTTGCCTGAAGAGCTGGAGGGGATTCTTTGCCACTGCCCCTCTGTTACCTCAGACACTACTCCCCACCACTTTGGCCACCAGTTACCACTGATCATTACAGTGTCCATCAAGAGCTGATCCTAAGTGTTTGTGAATGCATCTATATATCTAAGGCTGTGGTTCCCAAAGTTTTTAGTAAGGCAAACCACCAACTGTATGTTGTCTTTTTTTGTGACCCATTACATATATGCACCCACTGCCCCAGCAACACAATCCTAGTCCTGCCCAGTGTAGAGGGGAGGCCCTGGCAGGTTGGCGTGTTAGAGAGCAAACCCACTCCACACTCACCTCACAGCAGCATCTCCTGTCCTGCTGTGCTGTGCCCACCTCCCTGCTCCAGACGTTGCGACCTGGCACATGATGGAAGGGCAGCTAGGCCAAATTTGAATGGGTGGTGCTGCAACCTTGTGCACCATGTCACAACACTTGGAACAAGAAGCCATGCCCGGTCTTGCAGGACAGGAACCGCTGCCACAGGCTTGCTCTTCAAACCACCTTGCCCACTTCCCTGCACACACACCTCAGCACCAGGATGGGAGAAGTTTATGTTTGCCTAGGGTCCAACAATCCATCTAAAATTTTCTGATGACCCGTTAGTGGTTCAGGACCCGGTGTTTGGGAAACACTGATCTAAGGTACTTATAGATGGAAACAAAAATGGACAATTTTCCACTTGGTCTCCTGACAACTTAAAAAAGAAAATATTCGGCTTCTGAGCCATGGCTCAGTTAAACCCTTCCTTAAATTGGCCAGTTCCTGAATACAATAACAGTCCAGTTCACATGTCTGTCTGTTGTTTAGACAGAGTGATTTTGTGTCCTCTACAAAAGGGATCAGATGTACATCAGTTTTCTTATTCAAAACCCGCATGCTTTGCTGTAGAGTGGATACATCAATACCTTTCTGTTAATGTAGTTTAATTTTTAATAGTACCATGTTGAATTATATTGTAACTATTAAACTGCCTAATGTAACAGTCAGGCATAACTCTGAGGCTGAGATTATTATACTCAAAGATGAATGCAAGTTAAGGACAAAAAGGCTTTCTCCTACGCAACTCTGGAAGTATGAAATCTGTTACCATTAGACTTCAGTTGTTTTTTTCTAATAGGGCAGAAATGAACGAGTTCCTTAAAACTAGGAATAACTGCGATCGTTTTTATGGATTTTATTGTTGCACTTTCCTAGTATCGTGCTGGAATTGCCTTTTTTTCCTTTCCTTTCCTTTTCTTTTCTTTTCTTTTTTTTGACCCAGGACATCATGCTTGAAATTCTGCTTTAAGATCAAACCATCAACTTGCTAAATAAATAAATTGTGCTTTCAGTTCTAAGTCTTTGTTAAATGGAGCTGCATAAAACTATTATAATGGACCCATAAAACAGCAGCAGATGCAGCATTTTCATAATGATGATTTTCTTTTTATTTTATAAACATTCACTAAGTTTGCATTACAGTCTGCTATAAATACACCCCTGCTGTAAACTACAGATGTGCCAAACTAACTCCAGATAAATTTGGGAGTCAAGGAACCATGAGATGTGATATACTGCAATATGACAGAAGGCAATGTAATGCTTATGTGTTAGAAATAATTTCAAGAACTTGTCCACAACATGTATCCACTACGGACTGCAAAGGCTTGCTTCATGTTATTGGTTGTCTAGTCTTCCTTTCCAATGGGGTTTTATTCAGTGAGTTTTTTATGCTCACTAAATGAAGGGACTGCTGCTCAAAGAAACTGTGCAATACATCAAGTGATGATACACAATGATGCTGCAAACACAAACTGAAGAACACTTTTTAAAGGGGGGGTATATTTAATTACAGAGGACAAAGGTTTGAACTGAGCACAATACAATAAATGAAACATTGGTCTCACTCTTTTTAATACTAGTAATATAAAGAAAATTACCAAGAGGCTTCAACCATTTTGTCAGGTGGGAAGAGCTGTTATGGCCCACATTTTCAAGACAGTTCAGCTCCTATTTCAGCACCAGTATGCGTAGCCAGAAGTCCAAGAGCTCTGCACATTGCGTGGTGGGCTCTCTTGGATGTCTGGCCATAAGTGATATAATGGGAGCTGCATGGTGCTAGCAATTTTTGTAAATTCAACCCTTATTTAGTACACAGATGTGAGATTAGCTCTTCTGAAAAATGACCCCCAGCTGTGGGCACTAAGCACATGTAAAATCTGGCACTTTATGCAAAGTAGTTGTAACCATATGGGTCTTTTTACTTTGAAAGCATCATGCAGACCAGTTCCAATTCTTTTGTATTGCTGTTAGACAAACAGACCAAAACTAATTACCATGTGTATGAGTTATAATTTAAATTTGGGGCTCTAGGGACAGTCCCCAAACCCTCCATTGCCCATGGGCTACAAAGCCACCAAATACAGAGATGTGCAAACCATAAGATGTGCCTATGTGGTCTAGACAGAAACAGGGGCTGAAAACTTAGGAGCATTCCAACTGTCAAAGTTCAATTTTTGCTAAATATTCCAGTTGCTGGTCTCCCCAGCAGTATCTCTGGAGAACTCACTCATAGGCACCCCAGAACTTGTCCTCCTGGTAAAAACTGCTGCCCGTTGCACAGTAGTTGCCTAAGTAGTATACAGTATTTTATTTCATACACATACTTTGTTCTACATAATTTTAATGCCCTGAAATTCTCATTTTCATGAAATGGTCACAAAATGGCTTTGAATATCTGAATTTCCATATTTTGTAGCAAAAATCAATCTGTACCCAAACTAAATTTCAAAATCTTAACACTACTACATTTTGACTTGTTCACATCAAAATGGTTTAATGTCAGTGGGAGTTTTTGCTAATATTTTCCCAGCTTAAGCAGCAGCTAGCACTCACCTGGGAGACATTCGAATGAAGTGGCCATCTGATGAAGCATGTCTCCATTAGGGTAGAGTGTTGATACAAAACACATCAGAGTTCTGTATAAAATATCTTAAGGTATTTCAAAAGGGAATAAAGAAATTGATCTCTTTTATGTGTTGTTTTCTGAAAATATGAATATCTAAGGACACAGATCAACTTTTGTTGCACCATCAGGAAAATTTCCATGGTATTTTAGTGAATTCCAGTACTTTTCTGGCAGCTAGGGCATATACTGGTTCTGCACCTGCCAATACCTTTTACTACAGAATTGGATTAATCAAGGTTCTATGGATATAGAATTTAACTCTGGATGTACAAAATAGTTTAGAAATCCCATGGCCCATTTTGCATCAGAAGGGAGTGTCAATTCTGGTGTTCTAGCCCATATCCCGTTTGCGTAATTACATTCTCCCTCTTGCAGTTTATAGCTATTCTTCTTGTACTAAAAATGATGTTGAAGAGTGTTACTGTCTATTGTTATAGGGCTGAAGTTTTCCACCCTTGAGGTGACTTTATTTCAATGATGAGTAATTCAAACTACTATGCTTATGTAATTAGTGAAATGCTCTGAGTTCCTTGGTCAAGAAGTGCATTAAGATACTGCACCACACTAGAAATCTATTCAAAACAGTTGCATGCAGAAGTATTTTTCACCCTTGTGAAATGCTGAAGGGGTTTTTAAAAGAAAACAAGTACATCAGTCCCACCCAGGAACAAGAGAAGTGCATTTTAATCCCCAAACACTGTAACCCAAATCCTTGCAGATCAGCATCTCACATCCGTGTTACAAGTAACGCTAGCTGCCCATCAAGTTAAGTGCCACTATGTCATTATTGAAGCTGGCAGAAGGAGACAAAGAGAGAATACCAAAGGAGTGGGAGAAACTGCCCTTTTAAAGATCTTCCCAAAAAGCCATTCTTCTTTCTAACAATACAACAATAGAATATGATTTATATAGCACTTCAACAGGGCCATAAAGCACTTTACAAATTTAAAAACCACAGTTATATGCCCTGCTGTACCTGCCAAAAGTAACCAGGGCTGTGAGTAGTAAGCTCATTTTAATCAAGATGTTAAGCAATGTGGATGGAGAATATGAAAAGGTTCTCTATGGATAAAGGGTGAAGAAAGAAAATGATTATTTTATGCCAGATGATGGTATCCTTCTGACACCAGAATGAAGGCTTTTGAAGGCTAAGAAAGGATATAAGTTTTCAAGTAATATGAGATAAACTGGGGCTGGCTCTTAAAGAGGATTGTAGATAGAAGGTCTGATTTTATTTGTTTATTTAATTATTTATTGCAGATTAATACACCATTCTCTCAGAAGCCCATCAAAATATTTCAGGACCATAAATTCCATGATGATCAGTACAAACTTGGGTGAGGACGAGAAGGGAGGTTATATTTCAGATCAATTAATTAATTTTAAGTTGTCTGCATAATGATATGAAAAACCAGTTTACAAATCATTTGACTAATACAGACATTAATTGATATACCTATGAAATGAATGTAAGGTCAGAACTCAACAAATGAAAAACTTTTGGAGAGAAGCCAAAAAGGTAATTGTACACTGGACATGTTTCTAAATGTATACCAAATGATTCTGTATTTGTATTTCAGATTATTTGCATATAGGTTTGAGAAGATTTTCAAAGATATAGTAAAGTAAAAAATGACAATTAGATGTTGGTAAAACAATAACCAGTTACATTTGTTACAATTTGTTACATGTTAGCATGGCATGAATGTGTTCAAAATTTACTTAAAAATTCACATATAGTCTTGCCTAAATATTAAGGGCCTGATCCAAAGATTGTTGAAGTTAATAGAAGGTTTTCCATTGGCTTCTATGAGCTTTGGACCAGGCCTTAAGAGAATCAATAGTCTGCTAAATGGGCATCATTAGTGCATGGCAAAAAGGAAGGGTTAATTCCTTCAAATAGTGCAAGGCTATTGTAAAGCAACACAAAACCAATCAAAATTCTGTTTTAATATTTCATTACAAGCTCTGAACTCAAGCCTGCCTTGCACATCATAGATGTTTGTGACCTTGAGCCAATTCTGGGAACCTAGAAAAAGATTAGTTTCAGGGGAAACATCGCTCAGAGGTGAGAAAAATCCACACCGTTGAGTGCATGGTGAAGCTAACCTAATCCTCAGTGTAGACAGAGCTAGGTTGACAAAAAAATTCTACCACTTCTCAGGGAGGTGCGTTACCTATCCAAACTGGAGAACCCCTCTGAGTGGTGTAGGTAGTGTCTACACTGAAGTGCTACAGCTGTGCGGCTGTGCTGTTGTAGCATTTCAAGTGCAGACAAGTCCTTAGTGGTTTCAAGTTCACCAAATATTGCAAATTTGTAGTTATGTATCTGAATATTGCATGATGGTCTGATGATTTGTCTATGTACAACATCTGATTTCTGGTTGGTATTATAAATTTATTATGAGATTGTTGTATCATAGAATGTCTTTATGAGGATATGGAATCCACCATTTGTCGAAGAGGCTGTGGCACATCTCAGCCAGATCAGGATCAATAACTGGTCATTAACCTTAACAACACTGCTCTGAACAAACAATAGGTATGCTAAGGATACTGAGTGAGCAGGAAAACCAGTTTGACTAAGTTTCTGTGCAGTGGGCTGGTGAAGTGGACAGCAGAAAATCACCAGCAGCAGAACAAAGAAAACAGGTGTTGTTAAAGGGACATATAAACGTAGGTAAAAGAGAGGGAAAAATAGGAATGTTTTTATAATGGGTGGGTCTGGTTCAACTGTGAGACTAGCCAACATCAGCTAACCTAGAAAGGTTCTATGATTCTAAAAGGAAACAATGAGATAAAGGGAATAGGATTCTGTACATGTCAGAGGACTCTCCCTAACCTTAAAGAACTCTTGAGATTGGAGAGGAAACTGAGGCAGAAAAATGCATATGTGTGCTTACTGTCTCATCTAGATCTGTGTACCTTTTGTGCTGCTAAGTAAAAAGTAATAGCATTTATTAATCCTGCGCAAAGACTGTGGTCTGTTTGTCTTCAGTGTCATATACCCTTAAAGAGGTAAACTGTACACCCAAAGTGTCCACATACCTAGAGTTCTAGGAAAGGATGCATTTAAACTATCGGGAAGCCTGAGGGTGAGCCATAATCTCTGGGGTAGGAAGTTGCACTACAGGATCTCAGCATTCAGAAGAAAGTGCTAGCTAAAAGAGCTGCACCCAAATTGTGCCTAGATACCGCAAGCCAGCAGCAGTGCCTTGATTCTGTTCAGTTTCAGTAGGCTAAAAGGCACATGGAAGCCCATGAGACAGACTCTGAATCTAGTAGCCTAGGGAGTGTCCAGCCAGAGGGGGATTTCTACTAGGGTTGTGTGTGCACTACAGTTGGTGTATGTAACTAATTTAAACTACACATGGGTCTAGGTTACAAAATCATAATGGGGCCTGGATTTTTAGTCTATCCAAAATGTAGGTGTGTTTGGGTCCAATTTTTTCTATGGCCCATTACATAATTTCACAGTGTTGAAACTCAGATTCAGGATTTGAATCAAACCTATCATCTCCACAATTCAAGGAACTGGTAGTTGACTGGTTAATGGGTTTAGGCCTATCTCCAGTTTTCCCCTAAAAGGATTAACTTGGTGGGTTTGGTTGAGTCATCTTCAGTTTTAGAAGAACTCTGGTATTACTGCTTCAAGCTGAATTAGATCTATTTAAAGAACAACCTCTTCTGGGCATATTTCTAACCCTGGCCAGAGTTAGGGTGCTCAGACACAGTGCAAAAATGAAAAATAATGGAGAACACTTAGCCAAATGCACCTCAGGAGAGATGCAACTCAAGTTTTGGGAAAAGGTTTAGGATATGACTGCGTTTCTTTTTTATATCAAGACCAAACATGAGTGACATAATTGGGATAAAAAAAGTTTCTTCAGTAGCTGAATGAAGCACGGGAGAAAATATTTATTTGATTGGTTGATGTACACTATACATATGTGAGAAGACAGCTGATTAAGACTGCAATATCAAGTTCCAAAATTTAGGTCGAGTAACCATGGCAAACTGTCAAAAGTAGTAATGAAAGCAGAGATATCACTATAATCAAAAGCAGCAGGAAATGAAGAAAACTGAGCCCTAAATGTATGTGATTAGTTCCTCTTTTCAGGGAAAACATGGTTGAATTGCCAATGTAGTTATAGTAGAAGGAGCTGCATAGAGACCGCAGTATTTCATATATGAAATATTTGATCAAATCTAGTCATGGTGTAAGCCAGTGATACAGTAGCAACTACTCTGGATTTGTCTACAATGCTGGATTATGCAGTAAACTGGAGAATTTCCTATTTAATTAAATATGAAAAATGCAGGCATATTGCCAATGATTTAACAACATGATGGCTAGACAAGCTGGTTGGCCCTGTGGATAGATAAGTGCCTGCCAGTACAAGATGGCAGTTTATGCATTTTCCAAATTTCCACAACAGTCTTTCTCAGCAGCAGCTGGTCTTATGCAAATCTTCTAAAGGAAATACGAATTAACATTTTCCATGGACATGCCTGAGCCTATCTCCTGAACTTCACTTTTCCCACTTACCTTCCTCCTTCCTTTTTTTAGGAGTAGTTTCCTTTCTAAGTCTGTTGCTTCACAAAATATGACCATTGTTATTGCAAGAGCATTCTGTTTCATTTAGAAAGAGTGAAGCTGAATACAGATTAAACTGAACTAGTGGAATTTTAGTAAACCTTGTGGATTGTTCTGTCCATGTTGCTGTGCTGCTTCTGGCCTTACTCCCCATGTTTCCTGTTTCCGTGGTGTCCGGTCAATAATGACCCCTCCGGGAAACATGGGCCTCTGACTCCAGTTCCATTGATCATCATATATCTTCCCTATTTTACAAATGTTTTAATATAACCATTAAAAACAAATAACTGACACCCCGCTTCCACCGCGTGTCCCTTCGGCCAGAGATTGCTAGCACATCACTGAGCTGGAGTCTTGTCTTTACCACAGACTTATGTACATTATCTTTGAGATAGTTTGGTCTCCTTAAAAAGCGATCGCATCTAGAGTGACCTGTCGCTGTCTCCCTGCCAATCATCTCAGTCTAGCAAACTATTTCTCTGAGGAGTCTTCTCCCTCCCTGTGTGGTTGGCCGTCAGATCTTTCTCTGTTTCTTTGTTCTGTGAACTCTGTAGGCTTTTTCTGGGTGTTACATGTACTGTGGTTCCTGTTCCTTTGGATCACTTTTTCCTCTTGGGTAGCCACCTCATATGACCCCTCAGAACTCCTTTAGTCCACTCCTTCTGGTGTCTGTTTCTCATGGCTGTATCCTCATGACTGTTCTCAGTGGTGTACCCATCCTTCTGGCTGCAACAGATCTCACCTGACTGTTAGTAAGGTTCTCAACTGATCAGTGCCTTCCCCAGACTGTTTTGGGGCCTTTGATGGGGTATTTCTGTGTACCAAACATGGTAACAAAAGGTCTGAACCTGAAGAAACAGCCTTATGTAATAATCTCTCCGCTGTTTTCACAATTGATTCCACATTACCACTACTCTGTGGGTATGCTGAGGAGGAGTTATGGTGGTCAAACTCCAGTTTGCGTGCAAATTCCTTGAACTCTTCTGAGGCAAACTGGGATTTGTTGTCAGTGAACACAGTGTCTGGAATGCCATATTTTGCAAAGTGGGCCTTCAATATGATAATCATTGACTTGCTTCTTCTATCACGCAGGGCAACAACCTCACAAAACTTTGAATAGTAGTCCACTCTAATCTAGTACTGCTTTTCCTTGGAGGTAAATAAATCCAATCCCATCTTTTCCCATGGTTGGGTGGGCAGCTCAAGTGGTAACAGTCTCTTTCTACTGGAGCTTGTCAGATGCCTAGCAGCTGTCTCACCCTTTTATCAAAGAGTGCACGTGTGTATTCATTCTTGGCCAGTAGACACACACTTGGGCCAGTCCAAGACAGCTGTCAATGCCTAGGTGTGAAGCATGTATTTTTTGCATGACATCCTTTCATACTAAGGTGAGGACAACAGCTCTCTGTCCTTGAAATACGATTCTATCCTGGACACTCAGCTCATCTTTAATTTGAAAATATGATTCTGCTCCTACTGGCACTTGGCTTTTGTTTTCTGACCACCCTGCTAGTATCAATCTCTTGATTGCCTGTAGTTGGATGTACTGTTGTTGTAGCTGTGTTGGTCACAGGATATTATAGAGACAAAGTTGATGAGGTAATATTTCTGTTGGTGAGAGAGATAAGCTTTTGAGCTACACAAAACTCTTTCTCAGGTCTGGGACAGGTACTTAGGATGTCACAGCTAAATACAAGAGCAAATAGATAGTTTATCATAAGGAGTTAGCATATGTTCTAATGGACCATTCAAAGTGAAGTGGCTCATTAATATCCCTGTAGTCATAGGACAAAATGAGGGGGTTAGTGAGTTACAGATTGTTGTAATAAGCCATAAAGCCAGTGTCTTTATTAAGACCATGATTTTTAGTGTCTATCAAAATTATGAATTTAAGCTTCTAGGCTTGTCTTTTGAAAGTGTTGTGCAGGTTTCCTTTGAAGATGAGGACTAAGAGGTCAGATATAGAGTGATTGCTTTGTAAAAAGTTGTTCGCCCACTGGTGATGTGTTTTTGCCTTTATCTTTTTCCTGTGCGAGTTAATTCAAGAGCAAAGTGACTGTCTGGTTTCACCCACATGGTTGTTGTTGGATGAGGAACATCACATGTTGTGATCGGCATGTGTAAGACCCATGGATTTTGAAAGGTGTGTTGTAGGGGGTGTTGATCACTGTGGCAATGGAGGTATGTCTGCAGGTTTTGCATCTGTTGTTCAGGAAGGGTCTGGTGCTCTTTGAACTGGTGCATTCTGGTCCGTGGGGCTCTTACCTCTGATGACGAGCTAAGAGAGGTTGGGTTGTTTGAAGGCCAGAAGAGGGTTCAGGAAAAATTTATTTCAGGATGGGGTCCCCATCAAGTATAGATTGTAGTTGTTTGATGATACCCTATATGGGTTCCAGTGTGTGGTGGTAGGTGACAACTAAGGGCAGATGGTTGGAGAGAGGTTTGTTCCTGTATTGAAGTAGGTTCTCCCGGGGTATTTGGATGGCCAATTCCATGATGTGATCTACTTTTCTGGTGATGAAGGCAATTCTGAGTGTGTTAAGGTGTGTAACCAATTTTCTTCTCGAAGCATATTCTGTGGTATCTGAGTGCCTGACTGTAGATAACAGGGTGTTTTTGGTGTGTTTGGGGTAGTTACTAGATATATGAAGGTAGCTGTGGTGATCTGAGGGTTTCTTGTATATAGTTGTCTGTAGAGTTCCATTGTTGAAGCTGGCCATTGTATCCAGAAAGTTTATACTACTATGGGAGTGTTCCAGAGAGAGTGTAATGGATTTGTGGTGGTTGTTGAAGTTGTCGTGGAAATCTATGAGAGAGTGTAATGGAGTGTACCTCCCAGACCGGTCTTGAAAGAGCTGAATTGGGCCAGGTGGGCCTGATCAGCCAATTAAGTGGCACACAAAGGTGATTTAGGCTGTGTGGAGAGCCTTGAGGGAACGGGCAGGGGCTTATACACAGCCAGGAGGCTTGCAATAGAGTAAGGAGGAAGCAGAGCCGGGAGGAAGCCTGTAGTCTCTCTCCTGGGAGAAAGGGAGAAAGGAGGGGGGATAGGTACCTCCCTGAGACCTAGTAGGCCTGAGAGAGGGGTCTAACTAGGAGGACTGGAAGAAGTGCAGGGGCTCGAGCAGTAAGGGGGTGTGGACCTTAGCTGCTTGCTACAGGATCCTGGAATGGAATCCAGAGTAGAGGGAGGGCCTGGGTTCCCCTACCAAGCACTGTAGAGTGGATACTGCTTGGGGCACTGAAATAAAAGACTGCCTGGGTCACTGCAGGAGTGACAGGGTCAGGGCGGCAGGCACGAGGACTGCCTTATGTTACTCGAGCAGAAAGACTTTGAAGGATTTCCCTTCTGGAAGGAGAATCACAGTGTGACCTGGTCAGAGAGCTGAGTCACAAAGAAGCCATGCTACAACTCTGTGAGTAAGAGGAGAGGTGCAGACAGTGGAAGAGAAGGAAGTGGGTGCTGAACCAGGCAAAGCTAATCCCCAGAGTTGCCTGAATGGGACACTGCCCAGCAGTGAGTAGAGCACCTGTGACAGGGAATTTAAGTCATCTGTCCAGAGGATGAAAATATCATCAGGTATCTCAAGTAAATCATTGGTTTCGTGGTGCATTTATAGTTGTATGCCATTTTCTGTAGTCTCTGATTTCCATCAGCTTCATTGTTTAAATGGGGAGATAATGCAGCATGTTAATGGATTCAATGTCCTGATCCCCTTCCCCCAGCTTGCTGATGTTGGGTATATATACCCTGATCAGGGTGTCAGTTAAGACGAATAATCATCCTGAACAATACCTGATCACTACCTTGTAATGGTGGTGGCATATTAACATGCACTTCAGTCCCTTTGGAGCACTAAGAAGGAGCTTTATCATGATTGTCTCTAGGGGTTTGTGGTCTGATTGCACTACTGGTGGGTGACCATAGTAATGGAATTGCTCCACTCCAAAAAACAATAGCCAGAAGCTCTTTTTCTATTTTAGCATATCCCTATTCAGTCTTTGACAGAGCACCTGCTGACATAAGTGACTAGCTACACCTGCAAAGGAGATTTCTGAATATTTTCTCCCATGCATCACACTGGAGTGCAAGTGGCTCTCCTGGCTGGTAGTACTTCAGGACAGGAATATACATTATCATTTGTTTCACCAAGTCAAATGCTTGCTTTTGGGGACTTGCCCAGTTCCACTCAACGTCCTGCCTTATGAACGAACGTATGGGTTTTGCAAGTGAAGCCAGGTGCAGACAGAACTTGGACAGAAAATTTATTATTACAATGAAGTACTGTATGCCTTTCACAGTGACGGGAGCTGACACATCTCTGACTGCCTTGATCTTGCTGGAATCTGTTTTCAATCCCCCTGCTATGAGTAGATGTCCAATGAATGTCACCTTATGAGGTTTGAGTCACATTTTTTCTGGGATGATTTTTATGTTCTTGTCCCTGCATCACTGCAGAAGAGCTTCTAGTTTTCTGTTCTGGTCTTGGTCTCATTTGGCTTCTGTGTCATTGTTCCCTTCACCTACAGTGAGGATATTATTTTCACTTCAGGCAGTTCTTCCCATGCTCGGAGTCTTAGATTCATAGATTCCTAGGACCCACTCTGATCATCTAGTCTGTTCTCCTGTATAACACAGGCCATAGAACTTCCCCAAAATAATTCCTAAAGCATATTTTTTAGAAAAACACACAACTTTGGTTGGGGGTTTTGCCCATCAGCATGCACAGCCATATGTAGCAACCAAATAGTGTTGCAAAGACTGTCAACATACTGGACTCTTGATTTAGGCTTATGTGCCAAAACCTTTCCTCACATCACAAACCCTAAGCATTCTGCCTTTGGAAAGTTCTGGCAAGATGTCATCAACTCCAGGCAATGGATAATGACATCTTTTCAGTGCCTGGTTCAGTGAATAAGGCAGTAACAAATGGATCTATCCCCTCCCCATCAGACTGGTCACTGGTGAAAAATCTGTGTCACTCCACAGTTTGTTCTGCTTTGGGAAGACTTAAGTCCCAGGGTTCCTAGGAGTGCCTTAAGGCATGAAATTGTGGCGATATTCAGAGTGGTGTAGACCTCTCTTCCTTCTTCCCCAATATGGTAAAATTGTTTTGCTTTCCTGGTTTTGTCATTCTCTTGGCATGGCCAGGTCTGTGTACAGCTCAAACTACTCCTTCCACTGGGTCCATCTCTGGGCCTAGGTTCTGTCTGCAAAACCCAGGACTCTGAGGGGCTTCATATCAAGTTCCATGGTTCACACTGTCAGCTGCTGCATTATGTTTCCCTGTTCCCCTGGTGTCCTCTTAATAACAATCCCTCCAGGGAACATAGGTCCTCTGACTCCAGTTCCACAGATCATGATCAATTATCCGCTAACTCTTGCTACCTGTCAAAGCCTTCCTCTGTGTCCCTCTGGAATTTCTTTTGGTGAAAGGTGTTAGAGTGACAGACAAGGAAACTAAAGTTCTCTCTTTAATCACAGAACCATGTATAGCAGTCCCACAAGTTTCCACCCAAACTACTCCATATCAAAGTGCACTTTTAAGAAGGGTAGTTTGGATTCAAGACCCCACTCAAAACCTTTGACTCCCTGCTAAGACTTCCAACAAAGTTGCTGGCTACAGCAGTCATTAAGAGTTTGACCACTTTATTATAATTAACTTTTACAACACTATTTACTATTCCCCTTACAATGTACTTTGAATTGGAATGTTTAACTTTATAAAACACAAGGTGCCAATCTGAACACTAAAACTAGTTGAAAAATGCATTTAATTTTTCATGACAAATTTTAAAGACAACAATATTTTTGTGTGCATCAATTCCCCCTCCTCCCAAAAAGATACATTTATCAGATGTCTATTTTCATGCAAACCTAAAAAGAAAATATCTTGTTTGTCAAAAAGCTATTTTTCGTTTAAAAAAAAGTTGATGAAAAATTTTCCAAGCAGCTTGACTGAGCACTCTAAGCACCTCTAGCAAATACTTAAAAATACAATAAACAAAAAATCAAGAGAAACAGCAACCTCATAACTTATAATACTAAATAACAAGGCAGCACACACACAAAAAAAACCCCAATAAAATAAATTAAACCACCTGCAGCCATTTTAAAAAATGTGCCTTGCAGCATGTGTTGTGAACATGGAAAAGTTCATTAGTTTGAACAGTAAATGCCAACGTTCTAATGGACTTTGTGATGAGAATACTTACCTGTCAGGGAATGGACTCAGATGCCCATCAGCTTTGGCCCATGCTGGAATGGAAGTTGCAGCCTGCAAGGTGGAATAGTCTCCCAAAGGAAGCAGTGGGAACATCATCACTTACAGTTAGACTGAACAAAACGTGATAGGGAATTATTCTGCATTACCAGGGAGATAGACTGGGTGAGCTAATTCATATTTTCCATCCCTAGCTTCTGTAATAATATGTAAGGCTCCATAGCCCATTACTAATCTCCTGAGCCATCCAGTATCCTGGCAGGTTAGCTTTCTAATCTGACCACCTACAGCACATAAATCATGATCTATACCTTTCTTGATCAGCACCCCCCAAGGATGACCAATTTATTTAAAAAGCATCCAGCATGCAACAGAAGTTGAAGTTCACATTGTTGTAAGGGAATGCGCTAAATGGACTAGAAAGCAATGTTTCTGTTAAATAGTTTAAGAAACAATCTCCTAGTTCTGGAATTCACATTTTTTTAATTTGGAAAACAAAACAAAAAAAACAAATCAGATATGAACTCAGAAATACATATAAATTAATCATGGTTGATTTTTTTTGGTAAACAAAGGTTTTAATATTACAGGTCCCTGTTCATCCTGTTTATTTCATAATTACAGAAAAATGGCAAATCTCCCAAATTAAGCTCTTTTCCTCCTGAAGAATTTAACAATACATTTGTACAGGCACATATATTTACTTGGAGACTACATAATGGATAAAATCCCATTTGCACTTAACAGAGTAGAGTTTGTCAGTCTTCAGTATATGAGCCAAAGCTCTACTCTCTGCTAATGGCAGAAATGACTGTGCCTAAAGCCAAGCACTGGATTATGCATTTTTCTTTTGGCAAGTGCCTGCCTGGAAATGCCCAAGACACCTGTTGTTTAACATAAATTATTATGCTGAAAATAGATATATTGTCATTGTCTGAGGGAGATGGTGGGGGGAAATCTATGGACGATGACAATATAACTCTGAAGTCAAGAATTTTTCCCCTGCTCATTCTGCTAAAAATACATAATCATACCAAATTTGACAAACACTAAGGCTTTGTCTACACTTGTGATTGTACGTGGTAACATGTTAGTTGTTATCTCATAACCCCCACTACTGTCCACATGTGAAGCCCTAAAGCAAGTTCCTGAATGACAGTCTAGTCCATGAAAGCTAGAATGCATGAGGGGTGTGGATATGTATATGCCTCTGATGTGGCATGGCACCATTCTACAGTGCAGTATGTATCGGGGCCAGGAGCATGTACCAGGTCACAGGTATCGATAGTTCTGCAAGTCCATTTCCATAGTGCATTGATCCCTTTGCTGCCTGCTGCTTATCCAAAAGTATAAAGGTCCCTGATTCCTCTCTCCTCTTTGCCAGCATTAGTAGCGATCTGTGCCGAGCACTTCAGAACATTTTCTGCTGAAATCTACTGATCAGTATAGGTGATCATGGATCCTGATCAGGGAGCAGCCACCCATTTCTGGAGCACATAGGTGCTGACCAATGTGTGGTCAGACTACACCGTCCTTCACAAATTTACCCAGGTCAGCAGGAATATTCACTTGTACCAGAAAATTTCACGGAGGCTGGAGGAGGCTGGCATTCACTGGCCTCTGTCCCAGTGCTGGGAGCCCATGAAATTACCACATCTGAGATTGGAAGTCAAACTCAAACTGCTTAATGGGTCTAAATGAGGGGGCCTGGGTAATATTCATCCAAGAATATTAAAGAAACTGGCACATGAAATTGCAAGCCCAAGAGCAAGGATTTTTAATGACTCTTTAAACTCAAGGATTGTACCTATTATTGGAGAATTGCTAATGTAGTACCAATTTTTAAGAAATGGAAAAAAAGTGATCCAGAAAATTACAGGCCTGTTAGTTTGACCTCAATTGCATGCAAGGTCCGGTAACAGATTTTGAAAGAGAAAGTAGTTAAGACCATAGAGATAAACGGTAATTTGGATAAAATACAATATTGTTTTACAAAAGACAGATCATGCCAAACCAAGCTGATCTCCTTTTTTGAGAAGATAACTGATTTTTTAAAGAAGGAAATGCATAAAGTCTAACCTACCTGGATTTCAGTAAGGCTTTTGATAAAGTTCCACATGGGAAATTATTAGTTCAATTGGAGAAGATGGGGATTAATATGAGAATTGAATGGTGGATAAGAAACTGGTGAATGGGGAGATTACAATGGGACATACTGAAATATGAACTGTCAGGCTAGAGGGAGGGAGGTGACTAGTAGAGTGCCTCAGAGATCAGTCTTGGGACCAATCTTATTTAAAATTTTTATTACTGATCTTGGCACAAAAAGGGGGTACGTGCTAATAAAATTTGCAGATGACACAAAGTTGGGAGGAATTGCCAATATGGAGAAATACTGAAATATCATAAAGAAGATCTGGGGGACCTTGAAAAGTGGAATAATAGAAATGGGATGAAATTTAATAGTACAAGTGCAAGATCATGCACTTAAGACTAATAAGAATTTTTGCTATAAACTGGGGACATGACAGGAAGTTGGAAGTGACAGAGAAGAAAGATAAGGATGTATTGGTTGATCACAGGAGGAATATGAGCCACCAACATGATATGAACATGAAAAAGGCTAATGTAGTCTTAGGATGCATCAGGTGAGCAGGGATGCTGGAACAATATATATGGTGAGGGTCCAGAGAGCCACTGAACCAAACTGTAAACCCTGTATGTGTATGATGGAAATCACTTCAAGCCAAGTGGGTGCTGCACTAGAGACAGGGAGATATGATTGGTTTCTATAAATACAGAGGGATAAATACCAAAAAGGGAGAGGAGTTATTTAAATTAAGCACCAGTGTAGACACTGGAACAAATGGATATAAAATGGCCATCAACACGTTTAGGCTTGAAATTAGGTTTCTAACCATCAGAGGAATGCAGTTCTGGAACAGCTTTCCAAGGGGAGCAGGGAGGGCAAAGAACCTAACTGGATTCAAGACTGAGCTTGATACGTTTAAGGAGGGCATGATATTTAGACTGTCTACAATGGCATGTAGCTGATCTGCACTGTTAGCAGCAAATATCTCCAATGGCCTGTGATAGGACACTAGATTGTGGGGGGGCTCTGAGTTACTACAGAGAATTCTTTCCCAGATGTCTCACTGCTGAATTTTGCCCACATGCTCCAGGACTAACTGATCACTATAGTTGGGGTGCGGAAGGAATTTTACCCCAGTTCAGATTGGCAGAGACCTTGAGGGGTTTCACCTTCCTCTGCAACATGGGTCACTTGCAGGTTTAAACTAGTGTAAATGGTAGATTCTTTCTAACTTGTAGTCTTTAAATGATTATTCATTGACCTAGCACATGCCCTTGCTACAATGAACTGGACCATGTGCTCACCAGGGTGGTGAGAATGGAGTGTGAAATGACTCATGATCCCCTCCTCAACTCTGCTGGCCTCATAATATGATGAGAGTTGATGATAGGTAGGGCGAGGAGACAGCAGGGACCTTGGAGGAAGTCATGGAGGAAGCCCAGGGAGACATGGAGGAAGAAGAGCATGTGATTCTGCACCTCTACCCAGTGGACCTGATTGAGGAAGGACTCCCTGAAGAGCCTGAGGACCCAGAACCACTGGAGGAACTGGAATCCAATGCTGGTAAGTTTTACAATGGACCTCCACCCTTCTTGAAAATATTGCCTCTTCCTCAGGTGCTACATACCTCAGCCTCTTGTCCCGCCCCCAGCTTCTCCCACCCCCATACTTCATGTAACATAGTTCTGGAGCAATACACCGCTGTAAATTAATGGTTTTACTGAAATCTCATGAACCAATGTAAAGCACGTAGCGGAAGCTGTAGCAGGTTATTAACAGGCAGTCATTATACCCCTGTCAAAAAATATTGAGAGGAAGGAATGTGTGAAGTCCCTCCCAAAACTTTACAGAACTTTTAAAAAATTACTTAAAAAATGCTTAAGTGCTACCCATAAAACAGAGCAGTTAACATATAACAAAGATATTGTTCAATGGTTCCCTTAAAGTGCATTAGAGCTCTCCTCAGCACAAAACCATGGCCAAAGGTGTTAACCTTGAGGGCTCTCTCCCGGTTGTCCGCTTTCAGTTAGTACATTAATGTCAGTTACAGGAGATTGAAACCCACCAATGCATCTCACAACAGAAGTATGTGGCAATGCTCTGATGAGTTTTTCCAACAGCACCATAGTATCATAATAACATCCCTCAGCACAGTCCCAAGTCACCGTCTGGCTTCTCGCTGTTCCAAGATGCACAAGCACACAGCATCATGAATTACACTGGTCCATGGCAAACTAGGAGCTGCATGCAAATGGGTGGGATCTGGCTGCTAGTACAGACTCTGAAAAACAGATCTGCCCTGTGCCCACTTACTATAGAGCTGGGCTCTGCCACTGGAATAAGCGCCAAAAGCCCCCCAAGCAGGAGGAGGAGGTAAACAGCTTTTCTCCCCCCACAGGTACAGACCCCCTCCTCCCTGGGGCAACTGGGGGGCAGCACCATCTAGTGGGAGCTAGGGACCCTTTCCTGTGTGGGGGGAGGCGTGAGGTCTAAGGGGGGTGCAAATATAGGCTTGGCCCCCAGGTGCTGGAGACCCAGGGTGTGACACTGTACATTCATGTTCATGAAGTGATCCCTGTGGTCCACTAAGCCTTTGAGAACCAGTGAATCGTAATCTTTTTGGTTCATGTATTCAGATGGGTGAAGTATCATAATGTGTATTCCGTCAATGGCCCCTGCACAGTTCGGAACGTCCATCCTCTGGATTCCCACAACAATCCACAGCAGTCCACCCAAGGGCATATTATTGCAATCCCAGAATTCAACACATCTGTTCCTTAATACCACAGTGGCACTTAATTTCCCTTCTGGGTCAACCGTCTTCACCATCTCAATTTTTTTTTTGGACGGATACCACTCAATATCTGAGATTGCACCATATGAACATCTGTACAACAAGCAGTAGCAGGAGCAGAAGCATATCCTCGTACACTTGCTCCATGTCTCCACCACAGTCTGGCAGAAGGTAGATATGAGTGGGAGCTGCCATCACCAAATGTATGAAAGAGGCATACAGCACCAATAACATGCAACAAGATGGTTCCCAGAGTGTCTCCCATGATACACAGAACTCTGTGACAGCTCTCCTGAAATGGTAGTGCTACCATTGCATACCACAAAGGGGGTAGTATGGATACAGGTGTATGCATGTGCACAGCATATACCCATCCTCAGCTTGACATATGTGGACATTCAGTGCAGGTACAGGTTACATATGCTAGCAGTACACAGATAAGTACCCGGGCAAGAGCTCAAGTGCAGATGTAGCCTAAAAAGCATCTGTTACAGTAGGTAAAGATTATGGTTAAAGTGGGTAAACTGAGGCAAAAGGAGATTAAAGAGAGTTGCTTAACATTATACAGTGAATCAGTGGCAGGAACAAAGTCAGGAAACTTGATTCTAGTCCATCTGCTATAACCACCAGGGACACTGTTTTAAATTCTAATCTGAGTAATACTGATATTAATTTGGAATAACACTATGCACTTCAATGGAGTTATTCCAGATTTATATTATTGTATTACCGAGATCAGAAATGAGCCTACCTCCTCTTAGTTTTGTAACCAGTTTCAAAATTGAATCTGATTAGGATAATTAAACATTAACACTAACAAATGACATTAAGTATTAAAATGGTGGCAATAAGAGATTATAATAATTGAGAATTCTTTGCTAGTGTAAGGGGAAGGTGTGGTGAGATCTCAGTATTGCTTATTCTTACCCCTTCAATATTTTATTTTAATTCAAGTATATAAGAGCCTTATGAGACACAGCATCAAATTCTGATTGAATTCAAACAATCTCATTAAAGGAAAATGATTCATTTCAAACCTGATAAATGATAGTTCTTGGTGCCAACTTTGCCCGTACATGACTTTTATTACAAGGTATCAAATGCTAACCAGATTTCCACATAGCCCTATACACTGTGGAGATGCAATGAGAATCCACCCAGCACAAGAACACAGTAGAGTCAATAGAAATGACCCTACACCACTTTGCCTTGCAGACACTGGGATGTGGGGGGATAGAAGGCTGAAAGTTCGAGGAGGTGAATTTGGGCAATTTCAACTCCTGTAATAACTTGGAATCTAGGTGGCACAAAAGTACCACAAAGCCACTTTAGCCACTCTTTCTTTTGGGCTTCGATCGTCAGCAGGCATAAGTCAGAATCTGCCATGGATGTTACATAGGGATTGTCTTGATTTGCAGTTGCATTTACCTGTGCTTGTCTCAGGCTATTTTTAAAATGTCCATTATATAAGACGTTTATTTTTGATGACTATTATTTGTTTTTCAGTAGCTTCTACAATGTGCTATGTGCTGTCCACATAGAGACATTCATTATCCCAGAGAGAAAATTAACATCCCTCAAATCTGCCAATATTAATTCGTATCACTTTTCCATTTTATTCTTCTTTTTCTTTGTTGCCTCATCTCTCTTTTTAAAAAAGAAATTCCAGGGCTTTCTGACATGTCCTTGCTCCCACTGAGTCAGACATAGCACTGTGGAGTCACCTCTTGTATAAACCATTTCTGGACTTTCTTTGGGGATGCCTCCCTGCGGCCAATGTCAGAAGTCTGTTGGGTAATGATTGTTCTATCCCTGCCCTCATCTCTCAGGGTGTTGATGAAGAGGTGTCAGCAAAAACCTTAACATTTTTTTCTTCTTGCCGATGAGCTACTGTGAAGAGCTCCCTGGTCCTGATTTGGATCAATCCTTTTGATGCAGTTTCTTGTGTTAGTTAATCATCTAATTCCCCTTATTCATTATAAAGGTGCTACTTCTTTCCATTGCTGCTCTTAAGCCTCTATTATTATTCAATAGGTACACAGAGAATCAAGGTCCTTTAGGATTCTCTGGCCATTTATAAATCTGGGGTCTACCCCCTTGTTTTTTTATCTGAGACTACAGCATTCTTAGTTATTTATGTCACAGTTCAGAGCAACCGCACCTGTATTACCCCTCTGTGATCCAGCAAGGGCCCCCATTCTTAGGCTTCTGACTTCACCCCAGCTATCACTTCTCCTGTGTTTAGCCATGTCTCTCTCTCCCTTCTGACCAGATTATTTTGAGGGTGTGCTATTCCCTGCCTATACTGTGAATTCCCCAGCAAGTCAGACTGCCTAAGTAGGCCTGCTTTGCCTTCTCCTCAGCGGCTATAAACAGTGTACCGTATTTCCCCATGTATAAGTCACACCTTAATTTTGGGGCCCGAAATTTGAAAAAAAAATGTATTACGGTACATCACCGGCAAAGCTTCGCAGGGGTGGGAGGAAGGGCCCATTCGGCGGCGGCGGCGCGCGTACCACCCGGCCCTGGGGTAAGTACCACTGTATAAGACGCACCCAGTTTTTAGACCCCAAATTTTTTGAAAAAAGGTGCGTCTTATACATGGGGAAATATGGTAATTGCCCACAGTTAAGTTACTACACAGCTCTCTCTAAGTAAGCACGTTTATCCCAAAAGTTCCTTCTTGTCTGGACCATTGTTTAAAAATGTCCTTTGAGGTTCATAACACTTACCAGAATTTACATTAGTCAGGTTTCCCCTCTACAGACTTTACATACAATCCCACAATAATCTTCTCTCTTGGCTCAAATGACCTTACCAAAGGGGACTTCTCTGTTATGCCATCAGGGTTTTAACGTCGTTCCTTCATTCTTACACACTAATCTATGTGGTGCCTGCTGCTTCAGCCCCTGCCTCACCAACTTTCAATACCAGCTAATGGCATCCTCATTTCAATCTGTCCTTCTGTACACTCCCGCCTGTTAAACTAGTTTTCTGAGCCTGCTATCAGCCACTCCTCACAACCCAGCCCATTACCACATTGCAGGATTCTCCCTAGGATTTCACTTTGGCCTTTGACAGTCTGCAGCAGCCTGTTTGTGATACTTTCCCTTTTGGATGCTGTCTTTGCATGTTTTTTACTGTTTATAAATAGCTGCTGCTCTGGTTTATGGGGCGTTTTGTATCTCCCAGCTCTGAACCTGACTATGGTGCCCTCTGATTGAAAGGCAGCACTGCATGAAGCAGTCAACCAAACCAAGTCAAACTGCGCTGTGTCATAGTGTATGCAGGTAGGCTAGATCTGTTAGTTCCATTGTCATAACAGCAGAAGAACAGACAGCAGAATTCCTGCTATTTGTGTTTTAGATTCACTACACATAGTGATTCTGAGATTGAGTCACATCCAAATGAATGCACTATGGGCTTTGGGGAAAAAGTGCCTTTCCTTAACCTAACAACAGGGTAAACTGATTAAAATTTCCCTGGAGATTAGGAACTTGAGAGTAGAATGTCTTTTCCCACCTGATTTAAGTTCTAGCTTCGGACTAAATAATTTGATTAAATCATATATGAAATACTGTAAAAATGTGGTCCAACCATCACTTAAAGAAAAATTATGAACACAGTATCTTCCAGTATCTGCAGTACTGTTGCTATAGAGGTATCTTGGCATCTCTCACAACACTTCAGTGTGGAGTTCCTCCAGATGTGGGTAACTAATGGTCAGATTCTAATACCCACAATGGAATATAGAGTGTTATTCATTGTCAGTACGGGTGAGAAGCAGATAACCTGAGCATCCCTCCTTTAGGTCAAGGTTTATATAGATACCAAATGCCTGCTTATATACCAGAGTCTTCCCAGGGTTACCCATGTCTCCTTTATTTTAACCAGCAAGACAGTGTACAAACTTTAAATATTGTAGATAAGAAAATGAGCTAGAAAAAGTATCTACTGTTGCCAGCCTTTACCGCAATGTAATATATCCAGTGCTTCTACAATGTTGTTCATTTACTGTAACTGATTGCAGAAAAAAAATTAGGCATTTTCAGGATTAAACAAACATGCTAGGATTAATTTAGTATTGTTGGGTGATGAACAGCACCAATAATTTATTTATACTAATTTTGACCCATTAGTGCACAATTAGAAATTGGCCATCTGGCTCTTCAGACTGTACCTACAGCCACCCCTGAACATGAAGAAACCCACCTATCCACTGGATGTATGGATATTTACAAACTCAATCTGTCATTACATCTGGAGGAAGTCTGTGGGTGGTGATATTTACTACCCCTTAAGTTTTTGCAGGTATATTTATTACATTCCATAAAAGACCTGCAAGATAGTTTTCTTCAATATACTTTGCAGAATCTAGGTAAACAGAAATAAGAAAAGCCTCATTAGTCATCAATTAGTCTTAAGCAGCACCGGTTAATCAGCTGGTCCAGTAGCTAGAGCTTGGTTCTATTCTTGACTACTATTGACCTGCTGTATCAATCTGGAAAAATCACTTCACCTTGGTCTTTGTCTATCTCTACACTGTATGATATTCAGAGAAGGGATTGTCTCTTACTATGTGTCCATACAGTGCCTAGCACAATGAGGCCCTGATCTTGGTTGGGCCCTCTAACGTAATAAATAGCTGTTTGATAACATCTACTTAGAAAACACTTGCTTTAGCAGATAAGTGAAGACTTTATACTCTACTGCATGTAGCTTCTTCATTCTGAGCATTTCAATGTGCTCCTACAAGCATTGTCTCACAACTTTTTCGATAATAGGTATTTTACAGTAAAGCCTGTCTTCAGCAGCCACTCAAGTAACTGACATAATTTGGTTGCCTAACATAGGTGGCCTTCTCACAAGGGGGAAGCATAACTGTTCTTGATACAATTTGGAAAGGTCTCAATACAGTAAGTTTCCTTTACATGTTTTTGTTTTGTTTTGTTTTTTTGCATAGGTTTTTCTCCTTAGCCTTACAAATGGAGTAACTGAGGCACAGAAGAGTCAGTGCCAGAGTCAAGAACGGAACCCTGAATAACACTCTGACTTCCCTGTTTTGAAAATAATAATAATAAATAAAACAAAACAAAACAAAACAAAACAAAGAAGTCCTCCCTTTGGCATCATCTGCCCTCTGCCTTATGAAAAGAGTGATGTTTAAGACAGTTCTCTTTCTATCATTTGGCTTCCAGCTTCTTACTGGACCAAACACAACCCCCCCATCACCATCAGGCTGTGACTAAAACATGAAGAAAAGGGGGCATCTAAGTGCTCACTTTCTTGAAGGTGCATCATCCTGTTTTCTTATTGGATTGATATAATCTGACATGAGCATTACAATTCAACGCATCAACCAGAAAATTTAAAAAGACAGCTTTTCTGAAAAGCCAACCATACTTTTTACAATGAAAAAGGATCGTAAATAAACCTAATGTATGCATTGCCCTCATCTTGAAAAGAGTAGATACTATAAAGTATAAACTTGGAAAATACACTAACTATGCTGGTCAATAGGACTGACCCACAGCTCTGTTAAAAATCTGCTTTCATTAGCAATCATCCAATGATTATTATATAAAAAGGGTGAAAAGAAGTGCTTTATTGTAAATAGTAAATGCATCTTATTACAATGTTTATAGTAGTTAATACATCCTATAAGGAATTCCATTATAAAATCATTTACACTTGTTTATAACTTTTTTGAAAAGCCCTCCTTTAGGACTGAACTTTGGGGGGGAAGGAGGGAGAGAGTTGTTTATTTAAAATCCCTAATATCTCTCCTTTTTTTTTTTTTGAGTCATGGAAAAGTTTGCTCATTATTATAAAAGAAGGGCTGCACAAAAAATGTCAAAGTTGCCAAGTGGCTAAACCTCTTTGAGGCAGTCTCCCAGCTATATTCAGGGAGAATATGACAGTTCAAGGCAATTGCAAAATCTCTTCTGGGCATGCTCAGTGGGTGTTTGGTAAGTGCAAGATTTTCAAGAATGGATATTGAAAGTTAGGGTCCTCAATCCACATTTAAGCCTCAAAATAAGTGGCATGACTTTCAAAAATGATTAATTCTTTGGAAGTTGCTGGGTGCACAAAACTCTTGAAAATCAGCTGACTTATTTAGGAATCCAAATTAGATTTTAGGACCTTAATTAAGTCCGAGAAGCTGGCCAATAGCAATAAGGTCTCCTTTGCTTTTATCCGTTTTATAAAGTATAAAAGTGTAATTAGGCAGGCCAAAAAATAATTTGAAGAGCAACTAGCAAAAGACTCAAAACCAGCAAAAACGTTTTAAGTATATCAGAAGCAAGAAGCCTGCCAAACAATCAGTGGGGCTACAGGATGATTGAGGTGCTAGAGGACCACTCCAGGAAGACAAGGCCATTGTGGAGAAGCTAAATTAATTCTTTATATTGGTCTTCTCTGCAGAGGATATGAGTGGGATTCCCACACCTGAGCCTTTCTAGATGATAAATCTGAGGAACTGTCCTACATTGAGGGGCCAATACAGGAGGTTTTGGAATAAATGAATGAAGTAATAAGTCACCAGGACTAGAGGGTTTTCAACCAAGAGCTCTGAATGAACTAAAATATGAAATTGCAGAACTACTAACAGTCGTATGTAACCCTATCACTTAAATCAGCTTCTATACTAGATGACTGGAAGATAGCTAATGTGACATAATTTTTTAAAAAGGTGCCAATGGCAATTCTGGCAATTAAAGCTGGTAAGCCTAACTTCAACACCAGGCAAATTGGTTGAAACTATAGTAAAGAACAGAACTATCAGACACATAGATGAACATGATTTGTTGGGGAAGAGTCAACATAGTTTTTGTAAAGGGATGTCATATCTCACCAATCTATTAGAATTCTTTGAGAGGGTCAATAACCATGTGGACAAGGGTGATGATCCGGTGGACACAGTGTACTTAGATTTTCAGAAAGCCTTTGACAATGTCCCTCACAAAAGGCTCTTAGACAAAGTAAGCAGTCATGGAATAAGAGGGAAGGTCCCTTCATGGATCAGTAACTGATTAAAAGATAGGAAACAAGGGTAAGAATAAATGGTGTTTTCAGAATACAGAGAGGTAAATAGCAGTGTCCCCCAGGGAGCTGTACAGGGACCAGTGCTGTTCAACATATTCATAAATAATCTGAAAAAGAGGTAAATAGTGAGGTTTCAAAGTTTGCAGACAATACAAAATTACTCAAGATAGTTAAATCCAATGCACACTGCGAAGAGTTACAAAGGGGCGTTACAACACTGGTTGACTGGGCAACAAAATGGCAGATGAAATTCAATTTTGATAAATGCAAAGTAATACACATTGGAAAACATAATCCCAACTATACATACAAAATAATGTGGTCTAAGTTAGCTCTTAGCACTCAAGAAAATGATCTTGGAGTCATTATGGATAGTTCTATGAAAACATTCACTCAATGTGCAGCAGTAGTCAAAAAGAGCAAGCAGAATATTAGGAACCATTAGGAAAGGGATAGGTAATAAGACAGTAAATATCATAATGCCACTAACATTTATCTATGGAAAACCCACATCTTGAATACTGCATGCAGGTCTGGTTGTCCAATATCCAAGAAGGTATATTAGAAATGGAAAAGGTACACAGAAGGGGGGGGGGGGGGGGGGGGGGGGGGGGGGACAACTCAGCTTCCACCTCAGGAGAGATTAAAAAGACTGTGACTGTTGAGTTTGGAAAAGAGACAACTAAGGGGGGTTATGATAGAACAGTATAAAATCATGAATGGTGTGGAGAAAGTGAATAAGGAAGTGTTAGAATCTAGGGTCAACCCAATGAAATTAATAGGCAGCAGGTTTAAAACAAACAAAAGGAAGTACTTCTTTGCACAGTGCACATGTGAAACAACAACAACATATGGAACTCGTTGCTAGGCAATGTTGTGAAGGCCAAAATATATAACTGGAGTAAAAAAGAATTAGATAAATTCATGAAGAATAGGTCCATCAATGGCTATTAGCCAAGAAGGTCAGGGATGCAATCCCATGCTCTGGGTGTCTCTAAACCTCTGACTGCCTGATGCTGAGAATGGACAAAGGGAATGGATCACTTGATGATTGCACTGTTCTGTTAATTCCCTTTGAAACATCTGGCATTGGCCACTGTTAGAAGACAGGATACTAGGGCTAGACGGACCCAGTATGGCCGTTTTTATAATATGTGATGATGGGCAAGTCAATATCCTATTTTCCATAATAAAACTGGTCTCTTCACAACAGATAAAAATGATCATTTGTATTTCCTTAATTCATTTTGAAATAAATATGGAGGGAATAGATCAGGAATGTACACATCAGCGGTCAACCTGTTATTTCTCAGCTAATGTGAAATGTCCCCAGCATTTCATTTTATTATGAATTATAATGATAAGGAAAGGGCAAGTGCCTACACCATTACTCAGCCTGATAAAAGAAATCAAACCTCACTATGATTGAATGACAAAATACTCCAGTTCATTTGATCTTTTAAATCTATTAACCTCTCTTTCATATGAAACCTCAAACAAATTTTATTTTGATCTGGATTCAGGGCTCTTTTATTAATGGTTACTACCCTATATGCTACATTAAAAATGTACTCTGCACACACTGTGTAGTTAGATGTCTCAGAAATTAAATGGCCATCCTGTCTACTGGCGATAAAATATCACTCCAGAAAATAAAGTGGTAATCAATGACAGCAATATGAGCTTCAAGAAGATACCTGTGTAGTATAATAGGTAGCCTTAAACCCTTATTCATGATAGTAAAGGCATCACATCTCAATGATAACTGAGGACTAGGTTTTACCGCCTTTACACACCTGTGCGTACTCCTCAAGCAGTCCCATTGAAATAAATAAAGTAAGGTATTATTCAATTTGACTAAAGGTGACTAGTGAGAATAACTAATGAGAATAACCAGGGCTCCCATAATAAACATTTAACAAGAGGAACACCCAATTACTTCTCCTCTCTCTTCATTCATATTAAACTAATTCATCCATTTTAGCAGGAGAAAGTATATTCTCCACAATATGAGCCCTGGGAATAACACACAGCATAACATTTCTTTTCCTGGGTCCTTTATCACTAATCAGTCAATATCTTCATACTCCTCCCCTTTTTCCACACACTCACACTGCATGCACACACACGCCTGCCCGTGTGCCCGCCTGCCGGCCAGGCTTTACTCCTCTAGGCCAAAAAGAAGCAACCCCCAAATAATAGCATGGCTATGTTTATTTATTAACACAATTAGGGAAAAGCAATATGAAATAATGAAGTGTTTAGTTAGCAGCACTAATACATTGGCCATATATGCTTCTTGTAGCTATGCAATTTATAATGCATTGTGCAAGCCCAGTGGGATCTTCAAGGGCTTTTTACAGTAAATTCAGTGGAAAGGAGTGCAAATGCTTTTTGCAGCTTTGTTTGTAATGCTAAAGAAAGGCATCCTATTCCTGCAAGTGCCTGAGATGCTAAGTCCTCTGTTTATCCACAAAACAAGATCAACAGGGATATCAGCAGTACAAACTTCCCCTCACTGTCCTATTCACTCCCCCTTCTGCTCCCCTGCCTCCTACATGGTTTCCAAATCAGAGCTGCAGAGCCCTGTTTGTCTAGCTGGTGAGCTCAGCCAAACAAGCCCCCAAGAGCTCAAAGGCAAAGAACAGTGTTGTTTAACCTTCCCTGTTCCCTTGTCCTAGAAATAAAAGTAGAAGGTAACAATTAATCTTGCTATTTAGCCTTCTGGGTTTTGTTTGTATGTTCTTGCTGCATTGCCATTGAACTTCCCTTTTTCTTTCTAGTTACTTGGGTGGCTATGAGCACCAATGCTAATTACAGGAAATAATTGGGATTAGCAGTTTTCAATTAAAATTGGGTGTGAAAGAGTGCACATTTATATTCTTCAAAAAGGCTGTTTTCTGTTAAATCAATGGTGGCAGCGATCACCTCTAAGCTGGGCTGCTTTTTATGCCTCTAGCCATTTTGCATATTTTCAGTGCATTATATTTCTAATAATTGGAATGTCATTTCAGAAAGGTCCGTTATAATTAAATCAGTACCATGGATAGAAGAGGCAGTTAAAACAGTTTGCTCAGATCCCCATGCCTTCCTCTCCTATCCCCAAACATCAACTACTGATCCCTACCACACTAAATAGTTGAGGGACTATTACAATAAAAAGATTACTTGGAATTATGAATTAGTAGTTCTGCTTATTTTAAAGGACCAAACACACAAAGGAGTCTTAAGTTTTACACGGATAAAATGCTTGCATCTCGAAGTATCCACTGAACAAGTTCCCTGGTGTATGGAAATTTGAGGAGTATAAATGACAATACTTTGCTTTGGTACAAAATTGCCTGTTTCAGACAGTGATACAAACTACAGTGCAACCACCCACTGCTGAACATATGAAAAATCACTTTTAATAATGTGAAAGCAAAAGGTATTGAACCTCAAGTCTATGAACAATAAACGGTCCCAAAGAAAACAAATTTAATTTAATAAATTTAATTTGGTGTATAACCAATTTTGAAACCTTGTCTAGATTTTTTTTTAAATAAACCAAGACAAATCAAGGCTTAATTTGATCATTTCCCCAAACTTCACTTGGCTTTGGGCATGCTGCTGCTTGGCCCACAACCTCTTTCAAAAGAAAGAGACATATGAAAAGAAAAAGAGTCTGAATCTAAGACATCCAAATAATGACAAAGTTGTCAACAGTGCATCATGAAAAAGTAGAACTGTTACATAAATAATTTATATAAAGCAATGTCTGGTCTGTCCGAATGACAAGAAATACTGTAATGCTCTACTTTTTACCAGTACTGGGCACACAAAAAGAAGAAAAAAACTTAGTTAATTTAAATCATATTTCCAATGTGGGTGTCATTTGCACAAGGTAAAACCAAATTACCCATTCATAAAATTCAAGGTGATCTGTTTTATGTACCAAAGAATATTAACCCATTATTTTTACTTGCAATATTTGCAGATGCCAGATTTTACATGCTAGTGTCCAGTAGCAGTTAATTAACGTCTTTTGCCTACTCCAATAAGCTGATGCTAGAACTGAGCAAAAAACTGATATCTTTGCCAACAGGTGTGGAGGCTTATGTTTGTTTTAAAGAATGTGCCCCATATTCACATCTATGACAAACAATTCTAACTTGTGTTTACTCCAGCTTGCTTTACTGACCAAGTTGAATACATAAAAAGACATTTGTACCCCACCTTTATAGAACAGTCCTTTGCAAATACA
Source organism: Emydura macquarii macquarii (assembly GCF_026122565.2). NCBI lineage: Eukaryota > Metazoa > Chordata > Testudines > Chelidae > Emydura > Emydura macquarii. Next base: position 32,841,628 of record NW_027131390.1, on the reverse strand, counting down.
TGTCTAAATGAAAAGGGACACAGCCCCATTATAAATAACATAGCCAGAAGCAACATTACTGAATCAGTGTCAATTTGTCTGAGCTGTACCAGGTTAACAAAATGTTTACCCTTTAGGATTCTTTTTTAACCATGCTTCTGTAATCCCTAAATTTAATTCTGATCCACTGGAGGACCAGCATGGAGATAATAAGCAAGCTAATTTAGCAGTGGGATCCCTTGCATTACAGATTATATTGTCATTCTTAATCATATGTGACAATAACACCTCCATGTTCCCAAAAGCATTATCCCCAGGCATTTGCTAGAGGTCTCTTCTAAGACGCCTCTCAGATTCATAAATTGAGTCCTGATTCTCATCTCCTTCGTATGAGACTCCACTAGAGTTACTCCTGATTTGCACCAATGTGAGATCCAAATCAGAGAATGACTAGATTCCTTAGAATGAGTCCTCGTAGAGAAAGAAGAGGATAAGGCCTAAGAGGCCCACAAAAAAAAGGTTCCCATAAATCCAAGTACAAGACTTACTTATACCATTTTCCTAAATACCTAAGATTGAAGTCAACATTTTTTCCCTGAGACCTTTAGCTCTTTCCTGATTACTTAATAATAAACATATATCCAGTTATCCAGGAATCCTTCACTGAAAAATAATCTTTTTCTCTTAGAAGTGGGTATCCGCAGCTAGTGTAAGTCAACATAGCTCAGTTGAATTCAATGAGGTGACAGTGATATACACTAGTTGAGGATGTAAGACCTTGGGTTCCCACACTCAACTTCTCTCATTAACAGATAGTCCAGGAGGAGCTAATCAGACCAACGCAATATCTTTTAAACTATTGAAAAAGGAGAGAATATATGTAATCTCCCTCTTAAAGGTCATGTACCTTTGTGGACCATCCCAGGAGCCATTACCAAATAGTTCCAATAATAAGAGGAGAGATCTTCCTCCATGTGAGCTCAATCTGTATTACACCAGGTAAAGAATAGCTGGTTTCAGCTAATTTGAAAACCAATTCATATTAAAACAATATGAAAAACAATATGAAAACTCATTCCATACATGTTTTGGTCTGAGCCCATCATCTGATACACGTTACGTCAAAAATCATGAACTCAAAATCAGCCCCAAATAATTTGCCCCTTTATTTTTCATTTCCAGTAGCACCTGAGGTGTGCTAGCCATTTTTTAAAGTATAAACAAAGACTTACTATTTCTCGTAAAAGGAGAATAGCTTATTTAACACATTTCTTGAATCAGAGAAGTCTAAAAGAAAGGCCTATCATGCCATTAATCCATCCACCAGAAGTCAATGCAGGAACGATTCCTACAATGCACTGCCCTGTTCAGTTTTAGCTAGAAATGACCCAGGAGATGAGGCTTCCTTTTGAGAGACAATTCCACAATTTACTAGAACTCAAATTTAAGAATATTTTTTCCTGATATCCAGCTTACAGTTTTCTTTTCTCCATTTTCACCTCACTTCTTCCCGGTTTGGCGTCTTAGGCCACGCAAAACAATCCCTTTCCCTCCTTGATGTTTGCACCCTTTAGTCATTTCTACATGGTTATTTTATTCTAGCCATTACTTAGTCGAGCTACATATATGTAGTTCTTTTAATCTTTTCTAAATCATTTTTTTGTTTTGCGAACTTGCAGTTGAAACAGAAGACTTGCCTGAAATATGGTTCTTTGGGTTTGAAATTGAAAAACACTAAGTTTATGACAGAAGGAAAGAGAAAAACAAAATGTCCTGGTTATAAATTAGCCATATTGCTCCAATAATAATACTTGCCAGGGGATAGATTCTTGGCTCAATATTCAGGATAGTATGGAAATAGATGTCTCCAAATCAAGATACAATCTCTTGGTTGCTTTTTACGTGGTAGCAGTAATGGAGTTTCTAAAACAAGCTATAGTCACCACATACAGCAAAGCTAAAAGTCTGCATGTAGCCTGTTAAATATCTTATCATACATACAGGTTACCTTTGTTCTTTTAATAAACAGCTATGCCATATTTCCCTTCATAGAGCTTTAAGAACAATATCTCAATAGGTGTAGGTGACCTTAAAGAAGTCTGATGACTGCAGGAACTTAGCTAAGTGTGGCAGTATCAACAGACATACTCCAGCATTTGCCTTCCAGAGACTTAGGAGAGGATAACCTGTCTATTATGGCCCAGAATTTAGATAGCATAACCTGATGCTAGCCATATGTTCTGAACAGCAACTTCTAAAATCTGCCAAAGTCATCGTAAATAATTTAAGCACACAGAGGAGTATTGTATCCACTGGCTTGTACATACCACAGCAAAGATATTTTAACATTCACCGCCTTCAGTTTCATTTGTAATATGTAAGAAACAGCTTCCCCTTTTTTATGAGACTGTCTATGCAATGACCTGTGTCTGCACCCTCCGCAAAGGTGATTTCAGTTCTGCCCTTGTAACATAGTTCCAGTGAAGTTGCCAACACATACAATATTCTTTCCTGTCTTGTATTTCTCTTATTGTGGAAGTTCTATAGCCAACACAAAAATTAAGTCTTTGGTCTGTGTTTCTACAAGAGCACCTTTGCCTTCTATTTTGTTTGAAATTCAGCAAAGCAGTAGATACGTGCTCCACTGGTGAGTCAAAGCAGTGCTTCTGCCTTATGAGACTATCACCAGTTGACGTAGATACTAATGTTACAGGATACTGACTTTTGGATGACCTTCAGATATCTGGAAGCTTGACCTCTTCTCCAGGAGGAGGCAACATAAAAGAGAATGTTTGTAACAAACCTTCTTAAGGATGAAATTCATTTCTGTGAAGAAAGTCCTCCCAAAACTTTGAGGGCTTCAGTTGTGCATAGGCCTTAAGAGGTCTCTGCACAGAGGTGAATTTCAACCTAAAAGAACAAAGAGGAAGAAAAGCTACAGTAGGGACACTTTGATCATTTTATTTTCACTAGCTTCTTATGGCAAGTGCTTAAATAAGCAGCAGGTTTGAAAAGGTGTCAAATTCCTGCAGTGCTACACAATTGTATTGAGTATCCTAGGTGATCCTTAATATACTATTTTCCTAGCAAAATCATCTTTTTATCAATTTCTGCAGTCATCTTTTTCCTCCATTCTACTCCAGCTGCATTGGCACTTCTCATCCTCATCTAGCTGATAGGTAGTAACATAAATTGCTTAAGTTAACTCTAACCCTGAACCCATCCCAAAGTCAATGGTTAGTATTTAAGTCCATGTTTAAGTTTTACAGTGCTTCTTGTTGTTTTTCCTTGTGCCGTCTCCTGATCATACAGATCTAAAAGCAGTGGTTTCCCACAAAGAAAAAAAAGTTGTTCGAAGTACCCTTTACGTTTATATCTCTTTTCTTGCTATTGTCATTTCTTTCAGCATGTACTGAACACCTTAAACACCTTAAACCATCAGAAAGAGTTAGAATAAAATTAAAATAAAATGTAATGCCATGGAGGGGAAGAAACTTTACACTCTATCGGTGTCCCAAAACAATTTATAGAAAAATGAGCAATATCTAGTACTGTAGGTATACTGCACTGATAGTAGACAAACACTGCAGCCATTAAAATGTATTTTAGTAAGAGGGGCAATGTTGGCCAAGGCATTGGGTTATTCTCTGCTTTGAAAACTGTCTTTAGCTTCCATTTGACAACCACTAGAAAAGTACAGTGGGCTCCAGAATTTAACATGTCATCTTAGAGTGGCACTTCTTAAAGCTACAACTGGTCTTTGGTTATTAGCACAAATTCTGGTGTAGAGTTTCAAGGTGATCATTCAGTTCAGAGGCAAGAGAACAGAACAATACTGGCACATGTAGAAAATCTACCTGCTCTTCAGAAACATAAACTGACTGTACATTTTGGGGTATGTTTGTACATTCTTTGGGGTATGTTTTTCTTTGACCTTGGAAAGTATCTAGCATATTTTGGGCACTAAGAGAATAGAAAAAATTATATTCAGCTTGTGAGTCACTTAAAAATATACATTTTGTAATTCCTTGGTCCCCATTAAGTAACTACACTCTGTCATGCCTACCTCCTAGTATCGAGTCACCATTGACAAGTGACTAATTAGCATTGGCAAGAACAGCCAGATCTAAGTAAGGGAAAATTTAAGTTCTAGGAACTCTCACACTAAAACATTTCCAACAACTCATGAGAAGGATTTCTCTCTTCATGCAATGCTGATCTCAGTTCATATTCCCTATGTCGTAAAGACAAATTGGTAACACTGGACATGATTTAATTAAAATCTGAACCCACCTCTGTGCCTCTGTCTCCTACATGTAATTCTAATAAAAATGAAAGATTTTTCTAGAGATTAAGCCTATAAAATGAAGAAGAAATGGTTACTTTCTGTAACTGTGGTTCTTCCAGATGTGATGCAGACATGTATTCCACTCAGGTGTATGTGCACCCAGCATGCTGGAGCCAGAGATTTTGCCTAGCAGTACCCATAGAGGGGGCAGAGTTCATGCCTTGTGGCTGTGGCCCCTCCCCTGGCTATATGAGGCAGTGCTGTCCCGAGCCCCCTCAGTTCCTTTGCACCAAATGCCCCTGAGAGGAGACTTAGATGCAGAAGGGATGGACGGAGAGTCATGGAGTACATGTCTGCATCCCACTTTGAAGAACCACAGTTATAATAAGTAACCATTTATTTTTATTTGAGTAGATGCAGATGTGTATTCCACCTAGGTGATTACCAAACAGACTTCTCAGGTGGCGGGGCTCAGAGTCTAAATAAATAAGGATCACAGGTTCACCCTTCTAAATTTTGCATCCACTCTGGAAGCTGCAGTAATGGAATAATGGTCTGTAAATGTATGGATGGATGACCAAATGGCAGCCTTGCAAATATCTAATATGGAAATGTCACTGAGGAACGCTATTGATGTTGCTTGCGCTGTCATCAAATGAGCTTGTATCTGCTGAGGAGACATAGCCGAAGTATTTCATATGCAGTCTTGATACATGATGTTAAGCATCTAAAGATGGTTTGTGAAGAGACCTCTTGACCCTTCATGCTGTCTGCGTATGACACAAACAGGTGAGGTCAAGCACGAAACTGTTCAGTCCTACCCAGATAGAAGGCTAGATACTGACTGACATCTAAGGTATATAAACGCTGCTCCTCTAGAGATGCATGTGGCTTAGGAAAAAAATACAGGTAAATATAACAACTGGTTCAAATGAAACTGAGAGGCCACTTGAGACAAAAATTTGGGGTGTGGTCATAAAGTTACTTTGTCTATGGAGAACTGTGTGTAAGGAGGCCCTGCCAACAGAGCCTGCAACTCACATAACCTCCTTGTGGACATAATTGCTGCCAGGAACAAGGTTTTCTGACACAAGAGGTGCAGTGGACAAGACACTAGGGGCCCAAATGGAGGACCTATTAGAGCCCTCAGAAACATGTTTAGGTCCACAAGAGTATCAGCTCTCAGACTGGAAGATGTAGATGGAGAAGCCCTTTCAGGAATGTCATCACTATTGAACTGGAGAAGACTGATTTTCCCTGAACAGGGGGATGAAATGCTGTTACTGCTGCCAGATGCACTCTTAATGAACTACATGCAATTCCCAACTTCGGAAGGTGTAGCAGATATTCCAAGATGTCCTAGATAGAAATCCACATCAGTTGGATCCTGCAGTCCAGGTACCACACCAAAAACCTCTTCCACTTTGCTAAGTAAGCCATCCTGGTAGAGGACTTCCTACTGTTGAGTAGGACTTGTTTGACACTTGCTGAGAACTGCTCTTCCTCTTCATTCAACCATGCAGCAGCCATGTTGGGAGATGCAGTGAGCAGAACAGAATGTGGGATGCATGGTGTATCCATGATTCTGAGTGAGCAGGTAAAGATGGAGAGAAAGAGGCATGGGAGGCTGAATCGATAACTTGAGATGGTCAGAGAACGAGCAATGGCTTGGCCACATAGGGCCATGAAGATGACCTTGGCACTGAGCTTGAGGATGACATGAAGTATAATTCAGATGGGAGAAAGGCATAGGGGAGAGTTGACTGCCAACTACAGTGGAAGATGTAGGAGAGGGAGCCCGGACTGAGCCCCCAGTTGTTCTGAGACAACACAGGAAGGATAGTTGATAGAGTGACCATTCAGAACCTTGTATACATGATATATTTGTTGAAGATGTGAAGGTTGAGGATGGGTCTTCTCTTCCCTTAGATTTGGGTATCAGGAAGTATTGGGAGTAGAAGCCATGACCCTGGTGTTTCCACAGAACCTCATCCACTACTTCCAAAGCAAACAGAGAGTTGACCTGCATGAGAGGGGTCCCTTAAGAGAGATGGGGAGGTAGGTAGAGAGGAGGTATGGAGAAGAACTGGATAGCATAACCCAATCTAATGTGTCTAAGACCTAGTTGTTGGAAGTGATTGAGCCCCTTATACTGTGAAATTGGGCCAGACTGTCCGCAAAGAGGCAGGAGGATGAGAAGAGAGGAGTAACAACCAAAACAGTGCCATCGAGTAAGGAGTCAAAATATGTGCTTAGAGAGTGCCGGGGGAGGTCATGGGGACTGGCTGAACCCCGAACCTGACTGCTTTCTCCTGTGGGATCTCTTTTTGGGCTAGTCCCATTGCTTTGGAAGAGGAAAAGGCTAAGTAAACATGCACTATAAGATGCTGCTGCTGAGTGCCATTATGGCACTTCTGTGCTGCCTGCATATACACCCCAAGAAGCTATGGGAAGCTCTAGAGTCCTTGAAGGAGTGCAGTGTGTCATCAGTTTCATCCAAAAACAAGGTTTGGCCATCAAAAGGTAGGTCCTTGATGGACATTGGGTGCAATATCCGAATTCTACAGCAAGGAAGCCTTCCTCATGTTGATCACAGAGGCCATCACCTGGCCAAGGTGTCCACCACACCAAGTGTGGACTGTAAGGGACATCAAGTGCAGGCCTTAACTGGTTTGAGCAGCATGTCATTGAGCAGGAGGGCGACTCTCCCAGAGGAAGACAGCTGTAAAATATTCACCAATTTGTGGGTGTTCTCTTGCAAGAACTCCACTTGTACATCCAGGGAAGCAACAGCCCAAAAAGTCATGGTATACCTTAAAGTCCTCTGGTACCAAAAGGGAGGATGATCCAGGCAGCACCACATTGTTCGAAGATGAGGATGAGGCCCTTAATAGAGGCAAAGGCTGATCTTGTTCTAGGAATGATGTACCCAGACAGAAGGACTCTAGAGGCTCCACAGAGAGAAAGATTGCTTGTGCCTGGACCCATGATGGATATACAATCACCATCACAGACCTGGCCAGCAGTTTCACCTTTGAACAAGATGAGGAGCAGGACCTCCGTGATCAAAGAGCATCCTACTGACATGGATAGGACATTGGTGGCCAGTAGGCACAGGGCCAGAGACCTCCATCCTGATCACTAAGTTCATGCCTTTCTTCGGAACTGTAATGGTTCATTAGTGGCCCCTGGTGCTCATTGGGTGATGGGGAGCAGAATGATAATGACACTGACTTGGATGCAGAGAAGCCTCGGGATCCCTGTTACAAAGGCAGAGTGAGACCAGGAGTGAGTAGGTGGTATGACTTGTCCATTGCTCAGAATAAGGCAGGAAGCAGAACTGCAGAAGGAGGCAGTACCATCAGTATTGAGCATGCTGGTGCCAGAAATGGTATCAGCCCTAACATGAATAGAAGTACCAGAGTTGAGGGTGGTGAATGTTGCCAATGTTGAGGGTGGTGAAAGATGCCAACGAAGCATCTGTGGTGCTGACTGCAGCAGCGCTGAGAAAGCTCGCAGTACCTAAGTCCCCCATATTGATCCTGGTATTGGCTTTACCCAAATACTGGAAGGGGGGAACTGGGGCATGGTGCTGACAGACACAAGGGTTCAATGGGTCACTCAGTCAGAGGGGCTACAGATAGTACAGCCCAAGGAAAGCCCTGGACCAATGGTGAGGGCAGGATCAAAAGGCAGAGGAGGTCTGTGGTTGTCTGGAACACTGATGATGTAGATACAGTTAGTACTGGCATCTCCCTCATCAGTACCGGACCCAATGGGCACCCAGAAGTCAGAACCAGAGACAACGGTACAGGGTTTCTAATCTTCCTATTCAGTACTGGGGAAGAGTCAAAAATACCTGCACCATCCTACGTGCCAGTACCAGCACATGCTAGTCCACACTTTTCCTGGGGGAGGCGGTCTTGACTGATCTTATGCGACCTTTTCCTAGGCTCGGTCAACAGAGAACAGCTCTGGTGTTTCTTCAGAGTTTTCTTCTAGAACATGAAGCAGCAATACTCTTGGGCCCCGAGGGTGATCTTCAACCCATTGATGGCCTTGGTACTGGATCAGTCCACATGACCTGTTCGAGCAAGTGCTGCTTGAGGCAAAGGTCCTGAGCCATCTGTTTTCTTTTCTTGAACAATCTACAGATCGGGCAATGTTCCTTGAGGTGGGCCTCACTGAGACAGAGGAAGCTTGTGGTGACTGCTGTTGGGGATTACTCCTCCACATGAAGGACAATGTTTAAACCTTGGTGAAGGCGTCTCTGGGGAAACAGACTGTTAACTAACAAACACTAACTACTAACTACATACGATAAGAAACTACACTAAGATTATCTTTGAGGTTGCAAGGCTATAACCACACAGAGCTCTGACTCTAACCAGGGGCAGTAAGAAGGAACTGAGGCGGGGGTTGGGTGGTGCTGCACCACCTCATATAGCAAGGGGTAGGGGCACACCCACAAGGTGCAAGTGCTGACCCTCTACGGGTACAGGTAGGCAAAATCTCTGGCTCTGGTGTGCTGGGTGCGCCTGAGTGTAATACACATCTGCATTTACTGCATCTACTGAAAGAAGAACTAAATGTTCCTATGATCGTGTTATTAAGTCTTCTGCAAAATAACCTAGAGGCACAATCTTCCCTCTAGTAATACATGTGGATGGGCATGGAACCTGGTGGAATCCTCTCCTCTACACAGAGGGCACAGATTAGGGAAGTGCCAGATCCACACCATGTTGTTGAGGGGGAGCACTTTGCAAAAGTCCTTCCACCAAAGGCTCAGTACCCCTCCATGACTCCTGTAGGAACTGCACTACCATAAAGGGAAGGGATGCCCAAGCAGCTGTATGGATGGTTCCCACAGGTATCTTGAGATCTGCCCTGGCTTACGGTAACTAACCTGCTCTTTCAGTGAGAGTGGTGGGATTTGTCACCCATTCACCTCTGGAAGTTCTCTGAGCTAACATATTCAGTTTCCTGCTTCTTACATGGATTTTTCCAGTGCAGGGGAGAATCTGACTACTAAAAAGAACTAGGCTGGGATTTTTGTTATTTACTTATGATTTAAAAGTAAATTTCTTAATGCACAAATATAAGTAAATAGGGTTATTTTCCAAGTGCTGATGCAAACAGGGAACACTAATAGCGTGAGGCCTTACTGCCAAGCAGCACATTTTTAATTCTCTTCTCTGATATGGATATGCTCTTTGACTTTGCAAAATGTCATTTAAAAGCAGCACTCCTGGGAGTTTTGCAGAACACAAGACTGTGCACATTTACGTAGAGGTGAGCATCTGTGCCTGAGTGAGAGCAAACTATCCTTCCCCACTACCACCACCCTGCCGAAGATTTATGTCCCAGTTCAAAAGACTTTCCCTACAGGGAAATGGGTAGGCCAGTCATGCCAAGGTATTTTCGATAAAGGATTTCAAGCTATAGGGGGGAAAAGGAGGGAAGGGAGGAAAATGAGAGGAGAACTGAAATGATTTCCTGCAGAGTAGGTCTCTTGTCATAAATCACAAATAACAAGAAAAATGTTATATAAAGTCCCGTTTTATTAAACGTCTCTCAGCATTCACAACTTCATCATTCTAGCAAATTATAGTTGGAGGGGGAGGAGGTTACAAAATGGCTGATAGCTAAGTGCATAAATATCCACACAAGGAATGCTGCAGTATATGACAACAAACCTGTGGGGGGAGGAGGGGAAGAGAAGGAAAAGGTGAAGTCGTACATACGAAACCAGCAACTCTGTCATTTTGTTCACCCCAAGACTGGATACTGCAATTGAGATAAACTGGTTTTCACAAAAAAGTTAGCTTGAAAGTATTGTTGTTTGGTTGTTCCCACCCCTGCGCCCTACATTATATAAAAAAGGGCCGATTCAATGGCAGTAAATAAAACTCAACTAGGAGTACATGGATTCATCAGACAGCATTCATGTACATTTAATACAAAACTGAAACTCAGGAGAGGCACTGAGAGCTGATTTCACTTGAAATCTAAAAAACACCTACATTTCCTATACAAAAATAAAATCCCTAAGGACAGGTGAAGAGAAGGAGAGAGGCTGCTTTAACTTCCAGTCTAGGATAGAAAGTAACTATCTGCTGAAATAGAAAATTCTCTGTGTCTACCAAGGAATGACCCCAGCAGGATTTGCTAGGTAACCTATCTGTGATCCTGGCTAGAAAGGCATGGATACTGGTGGCAGATGGAATAAAGGGAGACAGTGAAAAGAATTATCTTTTTTTTATCCTAATTTTCACAGCAAGTTCTATTTCTAATCAGGAAGAGAGATCCCTTTACATATTTTTGCCCTCAAGTCATTGGCTAGAGAAGATAAGGGAGTGTTATCTCCAGTCGAGATGGTAAAAAAAAAATCTCAAATTTTGAATTTTGTAGACAAAAAGTAAGTGTCAGTTTCAGAATTAACTGCACTCTTGATCCCTCTCCTGGTCTTCCTTGAGGGCAACTTCTTAAGGTTTCTGTCTCCCTATTTGTCACCTGTCCCGGGCAGAAGCCCACATTTCACTCCCTCCTGACCAGAGATTTCAAGATTGCACATTTGTCTAATCTACATTGTGATAATCCCAGCAAGCCAATCTGCCTAGAAGGCCTGTGCTTTGCTTTTGCTCCCATGGCTATGACTAATGTATTAACAGCAGTTATAAATTACCACTCAGCTCTTTCTAAACAAGCACATTTATTCTTCAGATAAAAGCACTACCAAGAAAACATAAAAAAAATAAAATAAAGGCCCCTATATGTATGCTAAAAGCTCACTAGAGATCAGCCATCAGTCTGATGGGGCCATAGTAGGCTAAAGTCTTTCTAACCCTTCTGCAAAGGTCAGAGGCCCCTTCAACAGAAAGTCCTGTCTATCTTCTGGATCAGAAAGAAAAGCACCAAGTACATTTCAATTCAGGCTGTTAATCCAAAAGTCCTTTCTTTGTCTTTTGATCTCTGGAGAATGCAATTTGAAGTAGCATATGTGAGCCTCCTCTGGAGGTGGTATTTCTCTGGGGTTACTACACTTTTTGTGGGTGATTTCCTTTAATCACCACCCACTGTTTTTGGTTCCTGGAGAAGCTGTGGCAGCCCTCCCACATGAAATAGAACACAGTCATACATAAACCATTCATTTAATACAATGGACCCCAAAGATACTTAAACTTAATTCCTTAAGGTCTGCCAAGAATATGGCAGGAAGTTGCTCTATCGATCAAAACAAGGACAAATTTTTTGAGAAAATTTTAGAGAAAATCATCCTATTTTTCAATGAGCTGTAGTCTCCACTTTGAATACTGGCAATGCCAAATGCTGTCACATAGATGTTTGATACCCTTCCAAAGGAAATGGACTCCACATTGGTTTTGATTCCATTCCTGGATGAAGCACCTACAAAGCAGTGCTTCTGGGAATCAATGATGGTCAAGAAACAAATCTGATCTGTGAAGATTAAAGGGAGGATCCCCCAAATATAGGCTGGAAGTATTTTTAGGATCAGAAGGAGAAACACCTTTATTCAAGCTCACCAAAAAAAAAAAAACCCTGACACACGGTTCCATGAAGGAATTTGTAGTGTCACAGGACTCCCAAAATGCAGCTATCTCCCCTTATTGAATTATCCAATTGACTTCTCTTACCAGAATTTTCCTGAAAGCAAGGAACATGCTTTTAGAAAGGTATATGATTCTTAAAGCTGTGTTTGTAGGGCAGCTGTTGGACCCACCTGCCAATTTTATTCTTGGTACCTATGGGGAGGGACTAAAATGGGTACATTTAATCCTGGAGCTGCTTTCATTTTTGAAAAAAATAGCTCAACTCTCCAATATAGTTTTTAGAGTCTGCTCTCACAGCTAATTTTTATGCCTCCATTCATAATAAGCAAACCCACAAACACCATATTTACTGTAGGTAATGATGAGGTTGTGGCCTAAATTGACAAACCAGCTGTGGATTATATGTAAATCTGAAGTGTGTTTTTGTTAAATAAATAAACCAACCATCTACCAATGGGGTAAAAGAGATCCTTTCAATGGTAGTTCAGCATCTCAGTCCACTTCAGTGAGTCTTTTCAATAGAAGTTACCTTCAGGGGGTTGCATACTTTATAGTTTCTTTGGGCTGAGCTTGTTGCTCACACCACGGACTCACTCCTTGCATTCCTCCATCCCCCCCCCCAAAGCTCCATGTGTGCCATTCTTCCATCCCCCCCTCTATTTCAAAGACCCCTTACATCTTCCCACCCCCAGTCCCTCATGCTAGGGGTTCTGTGAGTCCTTTCTTTCCCACAACCATTATTATTTCTTTTCTTTCTGTCTGGATCATTCTGTGTGTCCACCACACCCTTTCCCCCATGCCAGGTGCGATATGGCCCCCCATTCCCCACATGCCAGGGGCTCCCTCTGTGTCCCCCATGTCACCCTCCCCCATACCATTTTCTCCCATCCTCCCTCCTGCCCCGGCCAAAGGCTCTATGTGCCCTCTAATTCTCCCATTCCCTACATATCCCTCTCCCCCACCATGTCAGGGACTATGTGCACCCCAGTCTTCCCACCAAGCACTGTGTCCCCATCACCATTATCTCATTCTTTCTCAGATGCCAAGGGGTGTATGCCCCAATTCCCCTTTCTCCCCCATTCTGCTTCCCCAATGCAACGGGTTTTGTGAGCCGACGTTTTCCCCCACTATCATTTCTTTTATTTCTATATGGAGCATTCAGAGTGTCAGTAAGTTATGATTGTAGAGTTGTTAATGGTCATTTCACTTGAATGGTCCCCTAGAATATGTGCTAATGACATCTGTTCCACCTTGAATTTAGGTCTTGTCTACACTACAAAGATAAGTCAACCTATGTTAAGTCAACTTACAACCACTGCATTAATTACTACGGTGGCTGATGTTCACACTACCCTCCTTGCAACGGTTGTGCATGTCCTCACCAGGAAGTTCCTGGACTCCCTGCAGGCTGCCCCTCCCCCCCCCCCCGTTCCCGCTGGGAGCTGGGGGAAGCCTCTTGGGGTTTCTCCCCTCCCCATTCCCTGCTGCAAACTGGGGGAAGCCGCCCAAGTCTTCTCACCCCCCCATGGAGCGAGGTCCAGCTGCCCCAGCTTCTTGCCCCCCTTGCTCCCTGTGATAGCTGGGCAGCATTGTCAATTTTGGCTCATGAAATTGACAAGGCTGCCCTTGCTGCCAACCGGGAGTGAGGTCCGGCCACTCAACTCTCCAAGGGAACAGGGGGCAGTTGGGCTATAGCTGCCCTCTTTTTTGTCAATTGCACAGTTCCAGTGACAAGAAAGACAGAGAACTGCCGCTGTAAGGAACACAGAATCTACACTGACACCACCCTAACTACACCGACGTATACCCTACTCCTTTCACTGAGATGGTTTTACGATGTCAGCCCAGCAGGGGAGTTACATCAATGGGAGAAGCATTTCAGTGTGTACACCTTCACTGATTTGTTGACAAAAGCTGACTTTTGTCAACAAAACTCTGTAATGTAGACCTGCCCTCAGTTGTGAGCCTCGAGTACCTTTTCCAGATCTGAAGAAGAGTTCTGTGTAGCTCAAAAGCTTGTCTCTCTCACCAACAGAAGTGGGACCAATAAAAGATATTACCACACCTACCTTGCCTCTCTAATATGTTAAACTGTAAGGGAGGACAGAGATGAGATGGGGAGTATGGTTCTGCTGGAAGATATTAATAGCTGCTATGAACCAGTTCTTTGATCTACAGAGGTGGTGGAAACTTCTAGGTTTGTTAACCAAATGCCAAGAGCTCCATGTGTATCCCATTTCACCTTTCCATTTTCTGATTTTCATGAAGGGTTCTGCCTAGAACATTCCTTGAATTCTGTAATTGATCAGATGTGTCATTCAAATGTTATCGTGTTACAGAAAAACAAACACCATCAAGTTCAGTGTAAGACCTCGCTTTGCTTGGCCATTTAGACTCTCATACAAAACAACTGAAATTTTGAAACTTTTATCCCAACTAACTTCAGTGAGGTTCAGCGCAGACACAAGAGACTGCCAAGAAGGAACTCATTGCAGACCTTAATTTGAAATTTATTTCACTTTAAAGAGTTAGAGATTTTGTAAAGAAAATTTTTTATACCATTTTATGGTTTTGTTTTATTGTGAAGTGGTGACCTTGTACATTGAGGTAAAAGCCAATTTTTATGGCAGAATGATCAACTCATGAAAAGCTGGGATCTTAAAGAAAGTGCTGAAACTGTTTTCAACTGTAGCAGCATTACCGGAAGACAGGTGCTACCCTAATATTAAAAAAAAAAAATCCTTATTCACTTCCAACAAACAGCATGACTTAAGATCCCTTGCAGAGTTACTAGTACTAAGGGGGTCGATATTGTCTCCTGAAAATCAATGTAAGTATCAGAATGAATTGGTAAACAACATGTTTTTAATGGGAAGAAAAAAAATCAGAGAAGATTTGCAATCACATTACAATAAATGAAAGCCCTTCAGTGAATCTTGATTCTAGGTATTCAAAATCAAAAGATTGCATCTCATAATAGAAGTAAATCATCATTAATCATAATTAACTATAAAATAAAAATACTCCAATTAAAAACATGTCCTCCCATGTTTGCCTTCTTGTTGTATATTACAGGGAAGAAACAAACAGGGTTAATTGCTCTATTTCTTTAGTTAACATTGATGCTGCAGTCTATACGCCAAAAGCACACCTCTGTTTTGGCAGCCCACCAATAAAATAAAGAAAAAAACATGCATTATTGATATGCTGTCCTCTGCAGAATTAAAAATAAATGTGCAAATTGGTAGTGCAAATTTGGTCCCTTTTTTCAGAATATTGCCAATACAGCTTTTGTATCTATAATGAAAAAATGGGACAAGATTTTATTTCTAGTATAGATGCTTCAAAAATCTAATTCTCATACAAAATGTGAAAGCAGACCTAGACTCCAGATGTGAGTTTGTGTGTATGTGTATGGGAAATTAACTAAAACCTGTGTTCTGTTTTCCATGAGTATGTAGGATTTCTGACGTAATGAGGTCACAAAGGGGGTCGTCAGAGGTCTGTAGCCAATCCAGAATACGGAGCAAAGCTATGGGGAGTTGTAGGGAAGAATAAAACTGGGAGGATGGAAGTCAGGAGTCATCTCCCTGAAAAAGTTAGGAAATACTAAATGAAACTTCCCACAATTTTAAAGATTTTAAGACTTTTCAATCTATCTTTTTTTCTGCCTAATTTGGTTCCCATTACTGCAGCATCAGAGCGCCTTACAATCCAATTATTTATACTCAATACCCCTTTCAGGTAAGGAATGCTACTATCCCTGTTTTACAGATGGAGAACTGAGGCACAGATCGGTTAAATGACTTGCTCACAGTCAAATGGAAAGCTTGTGGCAGAGCAGGGAATTGAATCCTTGTCTTCTAAGTCCCAGACTAACACCTTAATCAGTTTTCCCCTCTTCAAAGCAAATACATTATGGAAACCAATAAGCCTCCGAGGTGTTTATCTGGAGTTCTGTGGGTGAAATCCAACCCTTGTGCAGAAGGCTAGCACAAGAATTATGCACCACTTAAGTCTATAAAATATGACTCAAATGGTGAATCGGCTTTGTGCTGGTTCTCTGTATGAGGGGAATGGAATTTCACCTGCTGAGAATAATTCACCACCAGTGCATGCAATTACATTTCTGTAACAATGATAAGGATGCACCGAAGTTTCAAGGGTCAGTTTATTTCCCCAGACATGTGCTCAAATGATATTAAAATACTCAAAGAGTCAGCATCAATATTGCAAACAACCCACAAAACTGAAGCTGGTTCCTCCCCTTCTCCATTCACAGGATGACAGGGCCTACATGTCCACCTCAGAAACCATCCACTCAAGCCCCCTTGTTTGCCAGAATCAAGTTTCCTCATTAAAAAAAAAAAAGCCAAACAAACCTCATGCATGTGTGTGTTTGAAACATTTTGTCACTGCAGTGCTAAGCCAGCTCCCACTGATGTCTCTAAGAGAGTACTTTTTACAACAGGAGCTGGAGCAAATGTCAAATTTTGCACAATAAAAAAGAAACCCTCCTCCCTATCTCCCTTACCTTTATTATCGGTTGTCTTTCTCTCTTGATGTTCTTTTTTCCTTCAGTTTTGTTTTGATCACACTTGGATTTTCTTTCCACTTTTCTCTTTTTTGAGGCCAGGTCTAAACTATAAACTTACATCAATATAACTATGTCTCTGCGGGGTGGGAAAAATCCACATCCCCTGAGCGATGCAGTTATACCAACCTAACACCTAGTATAGACAGCACTGTGTGGACAGGAGCGCTTCACCCATTGACACAGCTACAGTCTCTTCTGGAGGTGGATTAACTACATCGACTGGAGATGCTCTCCTGTCAGCATAGTAGCATCTTCACTGAAGTGTTGTTGCAGTGTTTTAAGTATAGACCTGCCCTGTATCTCTCCCTCTTTAGCCTCCACCTCTGTCTCAGTCTCTTCTCCCCTATTTGGGTTTCTCTCCTCTTCCTTCATTCCCCTCTATGTATATTCACCACACTCACTCTCTGCACCCACTCTCTTTCCTTTCTTCCTTCAGCTTTTCTCCCTTCTATCACCCTTCCTTCTAAAGACTCTTCCATTCAAACTCTCTTTCCCTCCTCAAAGGGCCTTTGTCCCATACCCCAGTATCACTCCTTATCTATAGATCCTCCTCTGCCTTTCCTCTTTCATCTATGCAGTGTTGCTTTAGCTGTGTTGGTTCCAAGATATTGGAGATAAGGTGGGTTAGGTAACACTTTTATTGGATCAACTTCTGTTAATAAAGGAGACAAGCTTTCGAGTTTACCACTTACTTACTTACTACCACTTACTTCAGCACAGCTTATATCCTCATGGGTGTGAATAGCTACCCCCTGAGCGACATAAGTTACTCCAACCTAAGCACCAGTGTTGACAATGCTATGTCAGAGGGACATAGCTTCTTTCTCCGACACAGCTACTGCGTCCAACATAGCTACTGCCTCTTGCGGAGGTGGATTTATTATGCCAATGGAAGAGCTCTCTTCTGTTAGCATAGAGTATCTTCACCAGATGCACTACAGTGGCGCACCTAGCCCATACACAGAGCTCTTCTACAGGTCTAGGAAACTATCTCAAAGTGTCACTCCTAAATACAGGATTTGAACTTACTGTTTAGCATAAGTAGTTAACATATATTTTAAGTGATCATTCAAGGTGAAGTGGTTCATTAACATGTACATCACTTATTCTTTTAGCCTCTGTATCTCCCTTTCACAAACCAAGGGAGGGATACCTCTCATAGTACCTTGCCTTCTTTTTCTCTTACCCACTGGGAACTGGATTGATGCTGTCAAAGGCCTTGTCTACACTAGAAAGTGTTGTCGACGCAAGTCACAGCGATGATCAAAAAGCACTGTAATTACAACACTTGTGCTTGTCCACACAGCACTCATGTCGCCGAAGCGCATCCACGGTTGGTGCTTTAGCATTAACAATGAGAGCAGTGCACTGTGGGCAGCTATCCCACTGTGCAACTCACCACTTTGTGCTGCTAAGAGTTGTGGGAAGGTGGAGAAGATGACCGTACGTCATGGGTGGGGGCTCAACGTCCCATGATGCAGTGATTTCTGTCCCGTTATTCCGTGGGTTTTCAACTGCATTTTGCGGCATTTTTCACTGGCCCCAGTTTCCTGTGCGCCCACCATCTCTCTCTGAAAGGACTGATCCTGCACTGCTCTCCACTGTTGTCAGTGTTCTGAACACATTGCGACTGGTCATGCAGTACATCATGAGCTCCCATTTGCAACAGGAATTCGAAGTGCCTGACCTGCTGTGTGCCATGTAAACAAACATCGCTAGATTACTACTTGCATTCTTGGAGCATGTGCACATGGTGCACCGCCACTTTTGGGCTCATGAAACAAGCACAGAGTGATGGGATTGCATTGTTATGCAGTTCTGAGATAACGAGCAGTAGCTGCAGAACTTTTGAATGCACAAAGTCACCTTCATGGAACTCTGTGCAGAGCTCGCCCCTGCCCTACGGCACAAGGACACAAGAATGAGAGCCACTCACTCAGTGGGGAAGCGCATGGAGATCGCCTTGTGAAAGCTGGCAACTCCAGACTGCTACTGGTCGATCACTAATCAGATTGGAGTCGGAAAGTCCACCGTTGGAGCTGTGTCATCGCAAGTGTGGAGGGCCATTAATTGCATTTTACAACAAAGGACTGTGACTCTTGGAAATGTGCATGAAATAGTGGATGGCTTTGCAGCGATGTGATTCCCTAACTGTGGCAGGGCAGTAGATGGCACGCATATCCCAATTTTGACCCCAGACCATCTTGCGACAAAGTACATCAATAGAAAGGGGTACGTCTCTATGGGACCGCAGACACTTGTGGATCACCATGGGCATTTCACTGACATCAACATGGGTTGCTCAGGGGAGCTGCATGACACACGCATCTTCTGGAACTCTAAGCCTATACAGAAAGCTGCAAGCAGGGGTTTTCTTTCCAAAACAAAAGATTCCAATAGAGCAGCGGTTCTCAACCGGTGGTATGCGTACCACCGGTGGTACTTCGAAGAAGGCTGGGTGGTACGCGAGCTGTACCGCACCGCCGAATCCGCCGCCAAAAGTCCCCCCCACCCCCGCAAAACCCTGCTGCCAAAAAGGGGCAAACGGCAGCAGGGTTTCAGCGGAGGGCATTGTTCCCCCCATGTAACCCCGCTGCCGCCGAAAGTCCCCCGCGAAACCCTGCCGCCGAAAAGGGGCAAACGGCAGCAGGGTTTCGGCAGAGGGCATTGTTCCCCCCATGTAACCCCGCCGCCGCCGCCGCTGAAAGTCCCCCCCCCTTTTTTTCCCGAGTGGTACTCGGGAAAAAAAGGTTGAGAACCGCTGCAATAGAGGATATTGAAATTCTCATAGTGATCCTGGGAGAACCAGCCTACCCCTTACTGTTTCCTATAATGTTTCCTATAATGGGGGAAGAAACAAAGCAGCTCTGCCGAGGAATCTCAAGGAGAGGATTGATGAGTACCTCCAGGAAAGTTTCCTAGACATCCCTCTGGAGAATTCCCATGAAATCTTGGTGCGCATTAACACACTTTTCCACCGCACTACCTATCTGAACAGGGAAATGGGGCACATGCAAACAGACACTCTTGTGCTTTTCTATCCCTTCAATCAGCACTATAATGCAACAAAGCAAAAGACAGCTGTACCACATGTAACTGAGCAGCATCAGTTAAAAAAAAATCACTCACTCAAGCTCCCCTCTCCTGCATCCTGCATGCCAGAGCTGTAGTGCTGGGACTGGCTCGAAGCCTCTGGAGTCAAGAGGAGATCCTGGCTCCTCATGTCAGCAAATGACGCGGTCCCCTGCTCTACATTGTCCTCCAAAATGGCCTCCTCATCCATGACTTCTTTGTTGGGGTGAGTCCAGTGTCCACTGCCACCGGGTCTGGAGAGATGCCTGGGTCTCTTGGACGTGGAAGTGGGGTTACTGCTGAGGTTCTGGGGTTACTGGGGGTTCTTATAGAAGTGGCAGGTCTTTGGCTCTGCACCAGAGTGATGGTTTGACTCTCTAGCCTTTTGGTACCCCTGCCACAGCTCCTTGATTTTTGTATGGCACTGCAGCATGTCCATTCATAGCCCTTCTCCCCCATTAAATGAGAAATTTTACTGTACATATCAAAGTTCCTTCAGCTGGAGCAGAACCAGGACTGCTCAGTCTCCTCTCCCCAAAGGCTGATCAGATCCAGAATCTCTGGTGTGCTCCAAGTGGGGGAGCATTTGGTGAGTGGAGCTGCCATGGTCAGCTGGGAAAAAGTGATGTGAGCTCTCCATGCCAAACAAACAGGAAGTGGAGTTTCAAAAATTTGCAGGACTTTAACGGGGGGGGGGGGGGGGGGGGGGGAGGGAGGTGGATGGCTGCAGGGCAGCGGAGTTCAAACAGATGGCCAGAGCAGTCAGGGTGAGCATTGTGAGACACTTCCTGGAGGCCATTTACCATGACAGAACCAAGCACAGTGTCAACACTGATGCTTTGTCGCTAAAAGTTTGGCACCAAAAAGTTCTACACCGCTCATTGAGATGGTTTTATTTTGTCGCAGTTTCGGGAGTTGGATTAGCGGGCGGGTGGGAGGGGGGCTGGGGGGGGATTATATTGTGTACAACATCACTGTTTTGGTGCAAAATACTGACTTTGGTTGACAAAAGTCTCTAGTGGAGACCAGACCTAATCAATCAATAATAAATAAATCCCTTCCTACAAGTAGAGCGTGCATTTTATCAGGAGCATCATAAGAAAATCCAATCCCTAAGTCTGAATAAATCTTCTGTGTCCCAGAAAAGAAATCCCAATGTGGCCATATTTTTGAGTGAGTTATAGAACAAAAATCCTGGCTAACAAAGAGTTAATTTACCTACTTTGTTGTTCATGCTAGTTTCTTCATTTAGGATGGATTTAGAGAGGGCTCTAGTAGGAAAAAGATCAGCAATACAGATGGGAAACATTTGATTCATGAGGACATTGTGAGCTAAGGATGGAAAAACAAAGTACATAACGAGAGTTCTATGGCACTTTAAAGACTAACAAATTTAATTTCAGCAGGCATAAGCTTTCGTGAGCCTCAGCTCACTTCCTCAGATGCAGTAGGTAGAAATGATACAGCAAATAGGTAACATATATAGGAGGTATCATATACATATACAAGCGCATAGAGAACAATGGGGTAGGTGGATAAAAGATGTGTACTTGAGGCCTAATTATAACCATTGAGTAGGAGGTGAGAATGGGTGAACAAAGCAATTTACTTCCTGTAATGAGAGAGCCATTCCAAATCTCTGTTTAAACCCAGTTTGAATGTGTCAAGCTTGCAGATAATTTCTAACTCAGCAGTTTCTCTTTGAAGTCTGTTTTTGGAGTTTTTTTGGAGAAGTACAGCAACTTTCAGGTCAGCGACAGAGTGCCCTGGGAGATTGAAGTGTTCTCCGACTGGTTTATGGATGTTGTTATTTTTTATGTCTGATTTGTGTCCATTTATCCTTTTGCGTAGTGATAGTCCAGTTTGGCCAATGTACATGGCAGAGGGGCATTGCTGCCACATGATGGCATATGTAACATTAGTGGATGTGCAGGTGAATGAGCAAAGCTTATGCCTGTTGAAATTAAATTTGTTAGTCTTTAAAGTGCTATAGAACTCTCGTTTTTGCTGTATACAGACTAACACGGCTACCCCTCTAAAGGTACATAACAGAAGTTAACTTAATTTCCCTCCATGAAATAGTTGAGTTAAAACTATGCGTATCACTTTAGAGAGGGCCTGAACTTTTAGTGCAGAATATTAATGCTGCACTACACATACCATTCTTTGGGGAGGGTTAGAAATAGACTAGGGTCTTGAATCTTTTTTACTTCTTGCTCTAAGAATTTGTTTGTTTATTTGACTTTTTGATTTGTCTAATTTTATATATATAAAACTTGAGAAAACCCAAATGTTTCTCCTTTATACTAATTATTTGTGCAACTCTAGAAAATATTAATTTGCTGCCATTTCAGAAAGGATTCAGTTGCGTTGTCTTTTTGGCCACACTACTGAAATTCAGCAGAAAACATACCTGTGTAAAAAGTTTTTGGAGGGAGATGGAAGTAGGACTTTCAAGTTGGAGGCTAGATTATGCCTGCCTCAGTGCAGGTGCCCAAGAAATGGGAAGAAAGCACAAACAGCTCCTGCTTTACCTTGGGCATCCCTGCTGAGGACAGCTGGAATGCCAGCATTTATACTCCTGGAGCACAAGGGACAGTGTCATAACACATCTAAAAGCACGCTACATCCCTGAGTGGCTGCATTTGGGATCACAACCAAATGTGGCAGGTGGGTCAGAGGACCAGGCTGCTGTACAGCATTAACTACACCTCTAAAAAGGAGGTGTAAGAGCCACTTCTAAGAACTTTACACAAAATGCTCTTGGAGACATTCCCCCTGCCATAACACTGTGCACGGATGATACAGAGCCTTCACAGAGACCTAACCATACAGAGAAGAGTATAGTGAGAAAGTGGCAAGATTGGACATGAGATGACTTTCACTCTAGATGCAAGAAGAGGAGTCAAATGATTGTTTATATAATTGCAAAATAGTTAAGCAACACTCCTCCCATTCTAAAATCCCTATTTCCTTCCCTGCCTGCTCATGTTGCTCAATGCTCTAAAAACACTGGATGAAATGCTCGCTTTACTGCAATCAATGGCAAAATTCCCACTGACTCTAATAAGTCCAGGATTAAACCCAGTATATTGCTCAAAGCCAAGTGGTCACTTTCTGGTACTTTTCTTTAGGGCTTTTAACCCCTAATATCTGCATTTTGAGGGACCAGTTCAAGTAATATAATTACACTAAGGGTTATTGGCACAGGTAATGATTACTTCAATCTAGCATATCTCCAATCACCACACAAAGTAGGAATGACACAGTTATGAAATCAGACTAACAAGACTGATCCACTTCAGTTCATTGGCAAGGAAGAGAAAAGGAAGATGAGTTTAAATTTCAACATTTTGAAAAGAAAAAACTGAATTAGCTTTTTGAGGTAGCTGTTTCTTCAGGCTGCTTTGAAAGTAAAGCTCATATATATACAAAAAAAAAGTAAATCAGAGAACGTTGGTTTATTGGTTAGCAGAGACGACTGGGCATTTGGAACTGTCCATTCTACTTCTGGTTCAGTCTACTTATTTGACAAGTCATTTAACTCCTTTGTGCCTTCGTTCCCCCCTCTGCATAATAGAGATTATAACACCTACTTACCCTCAAGGGTCTTGGGAGATTTAATGTTGAGGTGCTTTTAAAACGTTGACTAGGAGTTCAAATAGATACTTAACTTCATAGATTGTAATGTATTCCAAACAACCACATTTTTTATAAGTGTCTTTGGTTGTTCAGGGAAAATTCTAAGACATCATGGTTTTAAAACTAGATTTTAAATTTCTGAGCAGAACTCCATTTCAGGAATCGATCCTCCAAAAGGCATTCAAAGTTTATTATTTGCAAATACCCAATATCTCTGTTAAAGGAAAATTGCTCTGTTATTATGTTGCTAACATGGAGAGGCACCTGTTAACAATTCAAATCAGCTTTTTGATTATAGCAAGTTAAGATTTACAAGCTGATAAGGTACCACTTAGCATTTTTAATAACTCATGGCATCATGTAGGCACCACTATAGAGATGCATGAGATAACTCTTGATTCTAAGTTCCTGTATTCAGTGGCTTATTACTTTCAGGGGGAAAAAATACCACTGGGGCTGAAATCTCTTGTGCTTTTCCACTATCCCAGATGTGAATTATTTTTAGATTGTTTAGCTTTTTAGATGGCTGTTGGCGTTATCCAGGCATAAAAAACAAATGGTTTTTCAACCATTAAAAATGTGTCTTGGTTGCTTCTTTTGCATTAACATAGCTCAAAAGATTTTATTTTTGAAAGTTCAAACTTGGCAAACCCATAGCTCTTAATGAAGAATGCACACTTGGACCATTTTGAAAAAAATGGTTTAAAATAAATATAAAATAGGTGAAGATAGCATACGTGCAGTGCATTATTTTTTTCTGGATTGCCTGAATAATGAGGTGTGTCTTCAGGGCCTCAGTGCATTCCCAGCTCTCCAGGCAGATCTGCCCCTTGCACATGGAGGATTGAGTATGTTACCTCCTTCCACCATTGAATTCCACCTTTTCCATATGTCCTGAGATAAACATGGTTGACAGCAATGCCATTGGCTAATTCCTGCTTAAACCCATTTCAGCTGATGCATGCCCTAGTTTATACTCCATGCCTTACAAATCATTTCCTTCCTTACCATGTCAAAGGCCCCTGTTCCAGGGCTAAAACAAGAATATATGCTGTATAAATGAAATCAGACATTGTTCCCTTCTTAAGGCCCATAAACTTACTTAAGACATACACAACTGTTTACTTAGTACAGGAAATTTTGGTACCTGAGACATCTTGTGTGGTAACTTGATAAATGCTGACTTTTTAACATTAAAACATCCTCTGGCAATACTGCTGTTCAATTCCCTAGGAGTTTTGTTAAAGGAATGAGTGCAGGATCAGCACCTACGGAACATTTTGATACGTCTAACTCCGGTGAAAGTCTCTGAAAAATCTCCACTGCAAAATATGGGATTGCACTGAAAAATTGCACATAGAATCCTACCATCCTCCATTTCAGGAAAATATATTTTCATTGGTATATTTAGAGACCCGAGCCACAAAAGTCAGATCTGGATTTCAATCCCACACAAAGTTCAGTAGTGTTTGGAGCCAGGGTTTTGGTTGAGGTCATCTTTAGATTCTGTAATATTCTTTCTGTGGAATGCACTCCTGTTGCTGACAATACACATTTTCACATTGAACATAGTACTGATGCTTTTATAGCTTTCTGCATAGTGTAATCAATTAATATTCACCAATGTCTAAATACATTCATTTTAATTGGAATATTTTAAAATATTTTCCTCCCCTCCCCTCCTCCCTTTTTTTTTGTTACTGTGCTGAGAGTCTGGATCCGGAAGTTTAAATGAAAAGAACAGCTGTGAACTGACTAAGTGTAAACAGCCTAACTGTTCTATTACCCGATGCACAGGAATTTACGTTTATACTGCCTAGCAGGGTTAGTCACAATGAGCACATTATACCAGACCTGCAGGAACTGCACCGAGTAACTGTTCACTTCTGGGTGAAATTCAAGGTATTGCTAATCATCTGTAAAGCCCTATGAAGTTTGGTTCTTGCAGACCAATTATTTTCACATACACCACTGTAGTAGTTATGGGCAGTTGAGGCATTTGCACTGACAAAGTACAATTTCCCCTGATTCAGAGATCCCACTTAAATGGTGCATAACACTTGGACTGGCTCTCGGCATCAGTGTGATTTTTACTCATAGGCCCTATCAGTCAGTGTCTGGATACAGGAGGCACAACCTTCCAAGTGAAGAGCTAACGATTATGGAATTTGCTTTATCCACTAGTGTAACAGAGCCCGAGTTAGTTGATCTTCAGGGCTTGCGGCAAGACCAATCTCTTCTCAGGCTGAAAGGGTGGATGTGGGAATTATTATGCATCTTGTTTCCTGAAAGAGTCTAATCAGTACAATTTGTGCTCACAGACCTTTGTGTTGAATGCTATTTATAAATCAAATAAAGAGAATTTCATAAGCAAAATCCTTCTGTACAATACACACCTTGATACTACATGTATGCTCTATCTGAATTATTACATATACATTAGGAGCCCCATACGGTTTTCTAAGAATCCCCCTTTCCCCACCCCAGCACCTATTAGACTAGCAAGATCAGACCCAGACACTCATCTGTGCCTTGGTTCTGCAGTGATTAGCACCATATAAATAAAGCGATATATGCACTGCTAGTGCAGTACTTACATTATTTTTCCTTGTGTTTACTATTCTTTTGCCCTGTTCGCCTCTTTCTTCCCACCATCACATCCCAGAATGCTAAGCAGGTTAGAGGGGCTATAACGTTATTTATACACGCTAATTTCTTTAAAAGCCAGTTCTTTTTAAAAGCTGTTATGCCCCTTTTCATTCCATCCTTTAGCAGCAGCTGCAAATTTTGCCACTCCCCACACATACATGCTGAACAAGGCCTGAGAGGGTATTTTGGAAATTTGAATGAGAGATCTTGCATTGTTAAAAGGGATGTCTGTAAAAGCAAAGCTGTGTGAGGGATGACTGGCAGGAAAATGAGTCCCTTAGTATTAGCGAGAAAGAGTTTTGTCTTTTTTGTCATGTAATAATTTCCATTGAAAACATCTTTTCAAGTGGTGTCATCCCTCCTCTTTAATTCTGCTCACAAAATCCAAAGCATTGTGGTGATGCACTGGGATCTGGATTTTTCAAACGAGTTGCTAGCTTTAATGCCATTTAAATAGGGTTTGGAGCAAAGTTTTATAGGAGAGCTAATTATAGCAAACTGAGAATGCCTCCAGTTTAAAAAATTACCTAATATTACATCCTCATTCCATGGGTGCTGGCTTTTTTTTTTTTTTTTTTTTTAAACCTTCTCTCTAATGTGCAAACTGTTAAAAATGCAATGGTCTAAACACAAATTCTCACATCAAAGTGAAATAAAATTATTTTGAAAGGCAATCTTGATTCTAGAGAAGTCTATTTAGAGAAAATGGGATCCATAAATGTCAAGAACACTTGTAGTCTGCCTGAGAATGTGCCTGCTTTTTGACATCAGCATTGATAAGCCACAGGCACATTAAAACAAACATCCCTTACTTTATCTGGCTAGAGAAAAGTCAAAGGAGGTAGTGGTATTTTTTTTTTGGTTTTTGTTTTGTTTTAAGATTCCTTCTAGGTAATTTGTTTTCGTAGAGATCAACAATATATATATATGGACAAAACATATTTAGTTGAAAAAATACATTGGAAAATACATAGCATGTTTTTTTTTTTTAAGAAACCATGAAATTTATGAGAAGCCTAATTGTTTTAAGTGAAGTCTCATGACACAACAGTGTCAATACAATAAGACAAAGGCAACTCATTTTCTAATGAAAAAAGTTGTACAATATATTGTATCAGAAACAGACATTTTGACAACCCAGAAATGAAAAACCTTTTTTCTCCTGCTTACATAAAGGGCATGATATAAACAACTTTTGGCTTGGGGGAAGGGAACATCTTTTCCACTGAAATTAGATGGGGCATATAAGAGTAATGCACTTAAACAATATTTTAATTTAAACCATTGTAAATAACAGTGTTAATGCTCCTTCTGATTATGAAAAGGTTAGTGTAGTGATCAGAAAAGCTAAGATGATGACAATACAGGCATAGCAAGCAGAGCATTTGGTCTGCCAGGCATTTCTGGTGGGGTTTTTAATAATAGATGCTGTTTTTCTACAGTGAAAAGTTCCAGAGGGGTAGCTGTGTTAGTCTGTATACAGCAAAAACAACGAGAATCCTGTAGCACTTTAAAGACTAACAAATTTAATTTCTGATGAAGTGGGTTGACATCTGATGAAGTGGGTTGCAGCCCACGAAAGCTTATGCCTGCAGAAATTAAATTTGTTAGTCTTTAAAGTGCTACAGGATTCTCGTTGTTTTTCTACAGGGGTTTCTACCAATAAGTCATAATGAGACAATATGGTGGTGTAAGCCCCAAAAGAAAAAGAATACATCTATTATTAAATTATTTGTTTTGTAATTTTTCCCATGAACCTTGTAAAAACTTTTATCATCGTTTTGCAGTGGAAGACAATCATAACAATAGAGAGGGTTCAAAATGTGAGGGTCCAATGGACCTCTGTCTATTATTTGTCAATTATTTTGATTGCCAGGTTATTTTGTCCACAGGAAGTAACTGAATTTCTATATTTCAGTGATCTCTGTTCAGTAACCCTTTACATTACATGTTCCAGTATAGATTATTTATTCACTGAAGCTCAATTGATTATAACAAGCATGTATAATGTATGTATTAAGCAAAACATTACTTTAAGTGACTGATTGTGCCTTATTATTCTATGACACAATGTACAGCAATGGTTTCAGGAAATACAGCAAATCTGTGCAAACTTCTTGTTGCACACATAAAATGAAAACATTGCAATCACTCCTTCTAAGAGCTTTTTTCGTTGCACATGTACTGTAAGTGCAAGACCATAAGTCTATTTTTGATAGTCTGTAAACCTAAAACAAAACATTACGTTTTTATAACAATTTCAGTACTTGTGAAATATACCACCTTCACAACCCTAGAAACCAAAGTCCTTTATCTTTAGGTTTAAGCAACCCTCACTGCCTTGCTTAACCTGTTTCACTCCTGACCTAAGATAGCACTTGTAGAGAAAGAACAGTTCAATCTACATACCCGTTTATAGTCTTCACTTCTCTCACAAGCAAGGATTCTGTGAGTGCCAAGACAAGCACTAAATTCTGAAAATTTAAAGTGTGAATGAAATAGAGTTCCAAAACTTATAGTGTTTAGCAAAGACAGAGTAAAATTCAACAAGGGCTTTGAGATTTGTCCCATAGCTTTTTGCAATTACTGTTGATGTCTGTGGATAGGGTTTCCAGATTTTAACACCCATTAATGCTATTGTTTGTCTATCTTAGCAGGATAAGACTATAAGGCCTTCAAACAGGTTGGTGAAGTCACCAACAAATGGAGAACACCACAAATGAAGAACACCGCAAATGGAGACCACCACAAATGGGCAATACTTGCCTATTTTAAGGATATTTTGGCATCCTTCACTTTGGCCTGGTGTACACTGGCAATGGAGGTTGACGTCACGCTGCTTGACCCCCTAAAGTATGCATCTCCACTGGCACGTAAGTTCCGCCGATCTAAATTGTGTTAAAAGTCAACCTAATAAAACCACCTCCACAAGTGGCATAGCGCTGAAGTCAAATTCCATGGGTCAAATTTGCATCAGTGTAGGCAGAGCACAATGTAAATCAACGCCATTGGCCTCCAGGAGGTATCTCATAATGCTCTGGATATTCATGCTCTGCTGTAACTTGGCCACATAAACAGGAAATTGCTCCTCCCCTCAGGCCCTGGGAAATTTTGAATTCCCATTTCTGGCTTGGTCAGCATGGAGAGAGCTTTGTAGTGGAACTGCTCATGGCAACAGCACAGCCCAAACACATTTCATCATGGAATCAGCCAGAGGTCTTGATCTCATCGGTCTGTGGGGTGAAGAGTCTGTTCTGGCTCAAAAGAAATTTAGATATTTACGAGAAGGTCTCTCACGGTATGTTGGAGAAGGGGCACAACAGGGACGCGCAGCGGTGCCGCATTAAGATCAAAGAGCTGAGGCAGGCTTATCAGAAAACTAGGGAAGCTAACAGCCATTCTGGCTCCTCACCCAAACATGCTGCTTTTATGAAGAGCGGCATGTGATTCTCGGTGGTGACCCCGCCACTGTACCACCATGCAGCATCGATACTTCTAAAGAATCCCAGTCCAGGACAAATGGATGGACTCTGTGGATGAGGAGGATGAGGATGAGGAGAGCAGGGTACAGGAGAGTGGGGTATTCATTCTCCCTGAGCGCCAGGCCCTGTTCATTACCCCAGAGCAGCCCAGCCACACACAGGACAGCAGGACTGATCGAGATGCCAGGGAAGGCCTTATTTTTTCTGACACGGTAGGAGACTTTTCCCCACCACTCTGCTATTAAATGAGCAGGCATCATTGCGGAACACAGCATAAGGGCCAGGCCTGTACCCTGCATTACTCTCAGGAAATCTGCTATTTCCGCTTGCATTACTCTCAGGAGACTGATACCACACATGGTCACCTAGAGAAGATGGCGCAAGTTTAAAATACTCAACCAATACAGTCACTCCGTGTTATTCCTCTGCCGTGGACAGTATCCTTGAGTGCCTCTCCAAGACAATTTCTAGTCCTGGTATTGTTGCTATGGGCATTATGGGTCGGGACACTGGTTGCCCTATGTTTTCTGCCGCTACACTTCACCTGCAGCATCCTCTAAACTGTTTTGCCCACCTCCTCCCAAACCGGTCCTTGGGATATTACAGGGGAACCCGGTGAGCACTCTCCTTGCTCAAATGTGGATTGTGGATTTTAGTGCTAATGAAACCTCTCTATAATGGATGCCAGGGCCCCTTTCTTATCAAGTCTGGAATGCCACTCCGACCTGCCCGATACATACAGATTGGTATGCGGATCTGGCTTCACCTGGTGAACATAAAGGGGAATTCTTTTTACATTGTAACATTTCTTCTACTACATTGGGTCAGCTAACAATGGCAACTTTGTGCTTTGCTTTTCTTACAGTCGACACTTCAGCCTTCAGCCCACCTTGCAGAAATCCTGCTGAAAAACTTTCCCAGATTAGGAAGTGGAATAAACCTCCCGTGGGATGACATGGTCAGTGAACTAATGAATGCCTCCACAGCTGCTGACACAGAGCTCAGAGTCTGGAAGATGTCCTTGTCTGAAAAACTAGACACGAACATGGAATACAAAAGATCTGCACAGGAGCAGGAGCGTGATATGCAACAGGAGATGTTGCGCATTATGAGGGATCAGTCCAACATGCTGAGTAGTCTGGTAGAACTCCAGGAAGAGCAGCGGCAGAACAGCCCCTCCAAAATACTCCACTGCTTACCACTTTGTTATCAACCTCTACCCCCAAGAAGGAGGTTGAGCAGGGTGCAGTACGTGCTGCACTCCACACTGGTGGAGGTGAGCAGAAAGACGTGACAGTCCCTTTAAAACTGCACACAACCACAGTTGCTTGCACAGTTACACTTTACAAGGTTAACTTATCCTCCTTTTCCTCTCCCCCATCGAAACAGGTCACAAATAAAACTTTGCAGCTTTAAAAAACATCTGTCTTTAATTAGTCACAGTATGGGCGGGGAAAGAAGGGAAGGGGGCCACTGGTGCGAGGATGCGGGATGGGAAAGAGAAAGGCACAGCAGAGATGTACATTACTGCGGTTCATTGCAAAAATGGTTTTTCAATGCTTCCCGTAAGCGAAGCACTCTGCAGTGGCTCTGAGCATAGTGCTGGAATCTGGCTGGTCAAAATTTGTGGCCAGCCTACCAACCTCCATGGCCCAACCCTGGGGGAACTTTTCATTCTTTGTTTCACACAAATTACGGAGCACATAGCATGCAGATATAACTGATGGGATGTTCTTTTCACTGATGTCAAGCCTAGTAAGTAGACATCTGCATCTGGCTTTTAAATGCTCAAATGCACATTTCAGCACCATTCTGCACTTGCTGAGCCTGTTATTGAAATGCTCCTTCTCGTTGTCCAGGTGCCTGGTGTAGGACTTCTTTAGCCAAGGGAGCAAGGAGTAGGCAGGATCCCCCAGGACCACTATTGGCATTTCAACATCCCCAATATTTATTTTTTGGTCAGTGAAGGAAATGCCTGCCTGCATCTTACTGAACAGACCTGAGTTCCTAAAGATGCATGTGGCATGCACCTTTCCAGACCACCCCACATTGATGTTGGTGAAATTTCCCTTGTGATCTACAAGGGCCTGCAACACCATTGAGAAGTATTCCTTCTAGTTTATATACTCTATGGCAAGGTGGTCATGTGCTAGGATAGGGATATGCGTGCCATCTATTGCCCCGCCCACAGTTTGGGAACCCCATTGCGGCAAACCCGTCCACTATGTCCTGCACATTTCCCAAAGTCACTACCCTTCGTAGCAGAAGTCTATTAATGGCCCTGCACACTTGCATCACAACAGTTCCAACTGTGGATTTGCCGACTCCGAATTGATTTCCAACTGACCGGTAGCTGTTTGGGGTTACCAGCTTCCACAGAGTGATGGCCACTCACTTCTACACTGTCAGAGCTGGGCTCAAGCGAGTATTCACGTGCTTCAAGGCTGGGGGCAGCTCTGTACAAAGTTCAAATGAAATGGCCTTTCGCATATGAAGGTTCTGCAGCCACTGCTCATCATCCCACACCTTCATAATGATGCGATCCCACCACAACTGGTGCTCCACAGACAGAAAATGATGCATGATAGCCTGCAGCAAACGGGAAGTGTTTCACTCTATGGCTTGTACTAGGCGGCCTCAGTAACATTGCTATTTTCCGTGTTGCAGCTCCTGTCTCACCTTTGAAAATACTGCAGGATCAGCCGTGAGGTATTTGTGATGCTCACAATGATAGTGCAGAGCTGAGCAGGCTCTATTCCTCTCCAGCAACAGCATGCGTGCAGCATAGAAAAACAGTGTGAAAGAGCGTTTGCAGTTTGTTTGGGAGAAGAAGAGAGGAGGAGGGAGCACATTGCATCATGGGAGGATGACAAGTTTCCCAAAAGCCTCTGCAGCTAGTTGCACTATGGGATAGCTATCCATGGTGCACTGCTCTGAATGTTGACCCAAGTGTGGCGAGTGGGGACACAAGAGCCCGACGCAAGGAGAGTGGTGTGATCATGCTCCTGCGACTTCTAAAATTCAGTGGGTGAAAGTCGATTTAAAGTAAATCGACTTCACTCTGCAGTGTAGACATACCCTCAGTTCCAACCTAGTGACTGTCTGCATTCCAAAGACTCTCCTTTCTGAAGTGAGTTTTACAGATCACAAGGTTAAAGTTAAGATCAAGGTCAAGTGACACAGCAAGGCAATTCAGACTCTCCTTCCTTTCTCCACTACTTTGAATTTCCTAAGTTTAAAAAAAAAAAAAAAAGCAGGTTAGCAAGGAGACTCAGCCCCCTACCTTTGGCCTTAGTTAAAACATAACATATAGAGGGTGAAAAATATGCTTTAGTTGTTTTTGTTTGTTTTTAAGGACAAAGACCAACTTTTCTTTTAGAAAACCCTACAATCCTTCAAGATGCAAATCCTGCAGCTCCTCTCATCCCCAGACATTGGATGATTTATATTCTCCGTGTGCAAACTTGAACAAATCTGTTCATGATTCTACCTCACTGCTGAACAGTTTCCTTCTAGTCCTCTTTTCAGTTCAACCCTCATTTACTTCATCCTCAAATTCCCAAGAAAAATCTCTCTATTTCTCTTATGCTTAAGTTATACAAACTTCTAATCAGTTACAAACTATTTTAAGTTAACAGAACCATTTCATCAATAAAATAACTTTAAGCTATTACAAAGATTCTAGATTCTACTTAAATCCAAAGAAAAAATTCCTTTGCAGCATTGTCTCATAATGCCAAATAGTGTACAATAAGAAGCAACCTTTGGAGTTTTCCCAGAAACGGTTACAGTTATTATTCCATAAATTTGTTGTTAGATACTAAGGTTCAACTCAGGATCAGCTGGCATTGATTCTTGGTTTCTCAAGGAATAGGTAATGAGGAAAAATATTTTCAATGTAATTCCTTTCAACTCAAAAGACTGCAAAATACTTTTATTGAAAGAAAGGGTTAGTGATCACAAAATCTTGGCCTTGTCTACACTACAGAGTTTTGCTGACACAAGTTATGCTGGCATACAGCCAATGTTGTAATTAAATCGCTGTTACATGTCCTCACTATGCTCCTTGTGTCAGTGGAGTGCATTCACACCACCAGCTCTTGCATCGTGGGTAGTGCAGCAAATTGCCCACTCCGCTATGGTGAGTGCCATGCTTTTCTCTCAGGTGGTGGGACAGGGCACTGCCTGTTGCCCCTGTCCCTGGGAGTCAGCCCCTCCATAGTGCCCAGTGAGAGGGAAGTGACAAGGAATCCAGGCCTGCCCTCTACTCCGCAGCCCAGCCCCAGGGCCCTATGAATAGCAGCTATGTGCTACTGACAGTGCTTGCTATTGCACTTCTTTCCCTGGGCTATTTCCGCCTCTCTGATCTCTTGTACCTTTCCTCTCATGGCTCGTCTCTGGTTCCGCTGGTCAACTGCAACTCTCTTCCCATGCTATTGCCAGCAGTCCTTTTGCTCTCCCTGTCTGGCTGGAGCAGGGGTTTTTACCAGGACTCTAGCTGGGCTTTAATTGGCTGCAGGTGTGCCTAATTAACCTGTCGTAAACCCTGCTCAGTCTACAGGGACCCAGGCTTATATATCTCCTTTCGATGACCCTCCTGCTGCCGTCCAACTCTGTTGTCCCACACTAACTATCTGACTGTACAGGGTGCTTTGGGAAGGGTCTGCAGTTCCTCATGGGGCAGGCACAGCATCACATGATGAAAGTTACTGAATCGCATCATTTCATGGCATCTCACTAGATTGACAGCCACTTTTCAACTGCCCTATCAGTCAAACTGACATTGCTGAATACAGACAAAAGAAGCCTACAGAAGTGGAGGGAGGGCAAGTGTGTGATAGGGAGTGTGTCTGTGTGAGACAGAGAGAGAGAAAGACAGAGTGTGAGTTGGGGGACAATGAGTGCGTCCACACGCTCTCAATTTAAGTTCAGACAGCATCCGGAAACAACGAATCCTGAGGCAGAAGCTGATGTACAGACAGCTGGTGTCCCTCTATTCCCCAACCCCAGCTCAGCGGAGATCTATACAGCAGCGGGGGGAGGAGACACCCTGTCATCAGCCCCTGCCTCCCTCACTGGCTCTGCACAGCACATCAGGAATCTCTGCCTCCTCCTTGCCAGCAGCAGCCCGCGTTGCCTCCCTGCTGCTGCAGTCCTAGTGCCGGGGAAAGCAGAATTTTCATGATTCCCTGAGTTCTCTCACAACCTCCCTCCCTGGCTCTGCACAGTACAATCTCTTGTCCCTCCTCCCCCAGCAGCAGCCCGTGCTGCCTGCTGCAGGAAGGCAGGATTGATTCCTTCAGAATTCTCCCACAACCTCGTCTCCCCACACACCCAGGAGAATGATCCTTCCTCTGAGCCCATTTGCTGCCGTGATGTTCAGCTGGGCAGTAGTTATATGAACGCTCCACGCTAAGCAATTTCAAAACTCCCTGGGACTTTGAAAGGGGAGGGATGCATGCCTGTGTAGCTGGAATGCATGGCAGTGCAGCAGAGTTCAAAACAGTGAGCAAAGTGGGTAGGATGAGCATTGTGGGATAGCTTCTGAGCCCAATTACAGCACATACTACGCCGATGCTTTGTCAATCTAACTTTGGCGCAAAAAGCTCTACTCTTCTTTCGAGGTGGGGTTTTTTTGTTGCCAAAGCAGGGGAGTTTTGTTGGCAGGGGAAGCATTGTAATGTGTATACCACCACTGTTTTGTCAACAAAAGCTGACTTTGTCAACAAAACTCTGTAGTGTAGACCAGCCCCTTGACATGGTCCAATGCTGTCCCATGAATGTTACTGTGGCTGATGTAAAGTTTTCTGACCAATACTTATCTGTGAGCCACATGCTAATGGAAAGAACATGATGAATGCCCTTGAAGAAAGTGAAAGTAGAAAGAAGGCAAAACCTAGGGACTGATGGTGCTGATTTATTGCCTCGAAATATCAGGCAGTAAGTGTTTTCTCAATATTAAGAATTATACCAAGTGGGGATACAAGTTGAGATTATTGTGCTGGACTTGATATTTAATTTGAATAAAACCAATCACCCTTCTGAAGCAGGTTTATTGACAGAATATGAATTGAACTCAATTGAGTTCACCTATTTTGGGAAGTGTAAACACAACAGAGCAACAATGTTTGTGGCCCAGGAGACAATGCCAGATTGTTAACATTGGCATTTTCCACTCTTTTCCAGTTCTCTTGCAACTGAAGTATAATTCAAAGTGACATATCCAAAAATCTTGTGGTTGATCTAGCTAGTGTAGCAAAAGGATGGCACCAAGTCCAAAAGAGAAATATGTGCATATGTTACTGCAGGAAGTTATCTTTACACTTACTAACCAACTTATAAAGGATTTTTTATTAATATTGTATATTTTTATGTATAGGTGTTCAAAAGTTATTTCACTTATTGCATTTGTGGTATATTGAGCAATATTTTTGATACTCATATCTAAGATTAGCCATCATGTGGTATCGGCCTTTTTTGGGGGTGGGGGTGGTGGGGGGGAAGGGAGCACAAAATATCTTCCATATAGTATGAGAATATAGTGTATACTTACCAATCCCCCTAGCCTCCCTAAGAGTATCTATGATGGAGGGTAGGGGCCAGTGGACTAGTTCTAAGATTCTAGAGCCTGCGATAGCATAAAACCTGAACAAAAATGCATCTTACATCTTGGCCTTCGAGTGACCAAAGTTGACTTTATGGTATCAAGTGCTCATGGTGGAAGTTTACACAAACTTCAGATATTGTATAGATAGCTCCAAACTTCCTTTTGAATGCAGCTGCCAAGGTGAAAGCGATGGGCAGAGCAATGTTCCATCTCACCCATTCTCTTTCCTAAGGGTACAACTACACTTAAAACGGTGCAACTCTGCTGCTGTAGCGCTTCAGAGTAGACACTACCTATGCTGATGGGAGGACTTCTCCCAATGGCGTAGGTAATCAATCTCACAGAGGCCTGATCTACATTACACAGTTAAGTTGACATAAAACTGCCTTGTGTCAATCTAGTTGTGGAAATGTCTTTACTTAAATTTGGCTCCCACTGGTGCCTCTCTATGCCATTTAGTAACACCACCTCCCTGAGCAGCGTAGAGTCACGGCTGATGTAATTAGGTTGATGCTGTATCAGTCTAGACACTGCATAACTTACATCAACTATTACTGGCTTTCAAGAGCCATCCCACAATGCCCTGCACTGACAATACAACCGACACAAGGAGCCAAGTACACACACACACAAGCAATTCAATAACTGCAGTGGCTGTCTGCCGGTGTAAATTAGATCAACATAATTTTGTAGTGTAAGACATGGCCCAAGAGGCAGTAGCTACATCAACAAAAAAATTGTTCCACTGGAGGTTA
Source organism: Emydura macquarii macquarii (assembly GCF_026122565.2). NCBI lineage: Eukaryota > Metazoa > Chordata > Testudines > Chelidae > Emydura > Emydura macquarii. The sequence goes on along the minus strand of NW_027131390.1, from coordinate 32,804,986 downwards.
GGTTGGTATAACTACATCGCTCAGGTGTGTAGATTTTTTCACACATGAGAGACATAACTATACTGAAGTAAATTTCTAGTGTACTCCAGGCCTAACAGTGGTGACTACCAGGTATTTCAGAGGAAGGTGTAAAAAAAACAAAAAACCCTATAAGGGGCAATTATGGAGTAACTGTGGCCATGTATAAGAATCTAATAAGTGCCTGACATTTTGAATCACTATGAGAATATTCAGGCAAATGACCTCAACTGAGAGAGCAGTTATCACCTTTGACAATTCATGAAAATTCTGGATGTCAGGGAAAAGCATTACCTCTCTTTTCCATACTCAGCCTGAGCTAACTTTCATGCAATTCCCCAACTCCACGAGACTCCACTAGAATTCTTCTGTGTTCATAGAAATAAGAGTTCTGAGACCTAACATGTAATCCAGCTCTTCCCAATGCAAATGAAGGATTGCTCCCTGCAGTATAAAAAGCCAATTCAATTTTAAATTAATCAAGTCATGGGGCTTCAGCATGGCTCTGGGGAGATTACTGCAGAGGCTAATAAACCTCAGGGTTAGTAAATAAAAAGTTTTATTTTCATTTGCTTAGTTTCACTCCCTTACTTTTAGTTACATCCTCTTGAATTTACCAAAATATTCCCATTCCTCATTGGTGATACATCCTTGAAGTATATGTTGATGGTTATATCTCTTCCACCATGTAGCCAAACCGTTAAAAATCTACGGCCAGAACATCAGCTTATGTAAATCAGTGTGGTACATTGAAGCCAAGGGAGCTACACTGATTTACCCCAGATGAGGCTCTGACTCATAAGGTATGTCTACACTGCAGCTGATAGCCAGTCATCCAGTCCAGGTACACTCATGCTAGTGTGCTAAAAATAGCAGTGTAGACATTGTGGCTCCAGCAGAGACTTGAGCTAGGCACCGATCTGAGACCTAAGGGCATGAGTGGGCTTGAAATCCCAAGCTGCTGCCAAGCTGCAAGGTCCACACTGTTATTTTCATCATACTAATTTGAGTATCGTTTGCATGGGTCTGTCTATCCATGCAGGGAGGCTTTCTCCCAGCTGCAGTGTAGACATACCCACAGTGTTCAACAGTATCCAGATGGAGGTAGGCCAAGAAAGGTAGACTGACGGAACACATGTGCATTATTATTCATCTGTTCTTTTTGACATCTAATTTCAATATGGAAATTCAGTGCTGTTTCAGAGGTAATATGCCCATTATCCTGCAAAGATCATTTTTGGTATCAATTGTTTCCACACTGTAGAACATTACATTTTAATTAGGACTTCTCAGACTTTTCCTTTCGCTACCCATATCCCCATTGTTAAAAAGTGAGGCAGGGTTTTTCATTTTGAAACTCCATTTCAAAATCCATTTGATTTATGAATAAGAAAAACATTGGAGCTATAAATATTTCCTTTTCTTCAAATCACTTGACTTTTGGCTGCACAGAAGGTTTATTGTCACTAACGGTTAGATAGGGCTTTCTTAACCTGCTTTCATCGATCTTATGGAAAGAGGTTTAATCGAAAAGCTCATCTGAAGAGGGTGGGGGGTTTTGGTCAAAATCCTTAATTTTTATTTAAATTAACAGAGATCCTGTCATGTAGCTCACATTGATGTAGAGGATTTTATTCTCCCTTGCCTATGAAACAAACTACAAAAACTCTTCTACCCTATTCAAGAGACAAAAGAGTTACATCAGGAATGACTTTAGTCTAATAACCCCACTCCTCCTCATTTTCTTCACAGCATTTTGGAGATTTTTCTGCATCTTTTAAAAAAAAATATTCTTGCCCAAGATACTGAATTAACTAAAACTAGAGTCTATATATCCACAGAACTAATGAAATATAGGCAATGGCAGTACAAGTCTCCACAACCCATGCTAGAAGAACTTCCCAACTTCTAGGGATATGAGGGAAGTCCATTCTCTATGGCCCATTCATTTCTGGCTTTCAGACTACCAACAAGGGCACAGATTAGTTCCAGTTACGACATGGATGTTATCCATTAACAAACAGGCTGACACCAGTAGGATTTTCCATTTCTTTAACTCACAATTTGCAGAACTGTAAAAATAATAAATATCCATTTCTGTCTTTGGATGAAGGGGAGGGAGAATCTCTCCAACTAATTTCCTATTACAGTTTCCAAGGATCTTGGACTGCCAGAACTTTGATCAACATGATATAAATAGATAAATCCTTTGGTCCTTACCAGTACATTGCTCTTGTGTGGAATTTCTGACCCTGCAAGGTGCACTTCATTGAACAACACAACTGATATAAAAATACTCCTGAACACTACAACAAGGCAGAAATTTGAGTCTACAAAATGAATCTATCTAAACAGTCAGGATCTGCATCAGAACCTGCTTTAAGGTGCTGTTTTATCCAGCCTTGGTTTAGCATGTGAAGGATGTAAGTATTATATTATGCTGTCCAACTTAGGCCATCTATTTCTTTTTTCCTCAGAATCACTGCTTTGCATTTCTTGAAGGTTTTGATGTTGCAAGTATTGAAATGTATTCATATTTCTTATCAAGACCATGTCCCCAAGCTTACGAAAGTCTTAAATTGATGAAACAGTCAGTTATCCTACACTTTAATATTTTATTGAAGATTTCAAGGAAATTCTGTCTTTTGCCCATTCTTCTCCCAACTGCAAAATATGTTTCAAAGGTTTATTTCCCTTAATAAGGCTATTCATAAATTTATTTCCAAAGTGCCAGGACTGCATCCTGTAGACTGAAAATGTTCAGTAATCAAATGGAATGATTCACTCCTTACCTGTGTCTGCTCAACAGAAGGGTTCAGTAAACATACAGAATAATCCTTTTCATAGATCCTGTGAAGCAAAGATAACTGCTCTCTACTTTGTAAGGAACAATTCAGCAGTGGCAAGGAGATTGACAGGATAATCTCATAGATGGTGATAGGATAACCTCAGAAGTGAGTTTAGCTTCAATTTTGTATGAACAGATGCTTATCTGAAACTTTGGTTTAGAAACTAGGTTTGGAATCACTAGAGATTAGAATTTGTCATGAGAATTAAAATATTTCCTCCCTCACCTGGGATGTGCTTCCATTTCCAGTTCTGTCAAAATCGAGGAGTGCAGAGGCATGTGAAAGTCAGAGACAGGCTTAAGTTGAAATATCCAGATATGGATTTCATGTATCTTTGAGTTGTCTGGAATTCATATCCAAGGTTCTGGCTTGATAAAGATATATCCCAGCTGTAAAACTCAGATACTACAATTCTTGTGCTATATACAAATCTTAATAGATCTGGGTTCAGATTTTAAAAACCTGACAGTTTGGTGAGGTTCAGAAACTGGGTGTTGGTGCAGACCCATCTCCATTTAAGGAGAGTAAGTTAACTGAGATGCTTATAATTTAATCATTTCGACTGAATAGAGAACAAAGCTGAGTTTGTTGATGAAATGGGATCACTGTGTGGGGCAGTTCTTATGATATCAAACCAAGTATGTCCATTCTGATGCAGAGGTCTTTTTTTCTATATATATTCTGAAAGTCATCTTAAAGTAGACTTTGTATAAGAACTTCAGAAAAAAATATCACTTTGCTCTCATCTAGTTGGTCCAAAAGATAATTTTCTTTGCATATTTCTTTTTCTGGCACAACGTACAATGGGAATTGATTTGGAATGGAAATAAACCACTGATATGATTTTTCTCAACCTTCAAAGAAATCCTGCAGCAAACTCATTTACAAAGAAACCCTAAAATAAAATAGATAGCAGAAAGTTTATCTTCCTATATATCCAGTTTCTGACATTCAACAGTGTGACCTTCAAAATTAATTCCCTTTTGAGTCTGATTCTGTTGTCCCTGCTTCTTTAATAGTTATTAAGTGTCCCCTATGCATGCATTATACATCAGTACAGATATGGTGGCCATTACAATGAAAATATCACCTTTATTTTGCTCTATTTGTATGAGCTATGCACGGTGGATCTGCTACACAATGTAGTTTTAAGAATAAAAAATAAATTTATATTTTCCCATAAAAAAAGACGCTTTTAACTAGTATCCTGTTATCTCCATCTCTTTGACCTATCCTGGTCATTTCCCTCTACTGCCTGTGATTTCTTAGAAGCTGATTGCATTCTGTTTTGACACGACTAACCTTTTAAAATATAAAAATATGCCACAGAACATACGTTCCATCCAATGTAAAAAATATTTTTGAAATCTTGTGGACTGCATCTAAAAACAGTATCTACTGTACCTACATTATTTGGGCATTTATTTTACATACTATATATATAAGAGATAAGCCATGACTATGCTGAGGCTCCAGAAACTTATTATAATGAAATAAGGCAATTGACGACTGAGAACAGCAGCTCTCCAGGTGAGGGACTGATGAAGACCCTGTCAGGCATAGATGTGTCAGATATTCAGTATAGTTTTTACACTATTGAGGCTTACTGACTTCTCTAACAAGACAGATGGGTTGCAACTGAAAAGTTGTAGGAAGGAAGTCGGTGCACCAGTGCAGGAGTGCTGGTTAAAGATGTTATGTCTTTCAAAGAGCACATAGGGCGTTGTTCCCCTAGCTACACATGTTCAAGAGATGCGCTATTAACTTTCTCCCAAGTGTAGTCAGCTTGTTGTTATGGTCTGGTCCTTATCCCAGCATGGGTGGAAGCATTATCAGCTCCCTCCCCTGCACTCCCAGCAGCCCTGTCTGACTCCTATGCAGCCACAACTTGATCCTTAGCTTATGCATCTCTAAAACCCTTATTTATTAGTTTACAGGTGCAGCATTCTCTGTCATGTGTGCTGCTTCTAATCTGATTGGGTCCATGTTGGCCCTTTTTAGGAGAGGAACCATGGGAATGATGGCAAAATAAGAGATCTATAGGGTATAAATATATCATACAAATATCCTTTCCTTGCCATATGTTGTACATCAGGGCTAGCATCAAATTTCATGAAGCCCAATGTAATACTTGAAGGTCCCAATCACATTCCCACCTCACCTCCATATAACAAGATACTCCACTAACTGGCTTGTGAATACTACATCCTCTCCACTTTCAGCTTATGTCAATCCTTTGCACACCCATTTGCAAGGCTCAGCTTCTCATAATGCCCCTACCAGATCAGAATATGGAATCAAAGCACACCTTTCCAAACAGGAAGCAGGAGGCAGCAGATATCTCATCTATGCTTCAGCCTGCTGGGACCAGAGTCAGGTTACTATTCAAAGGGAATTTCAGATGGCACTCTGTGGCATGGGAATATAAGGTATGGGGCCTTTAGGAGAGCAGGGCCCTATGGGACCAACTATGGGCATAAGGCTGATGCAGCTACAAACCATCCACACACAAAAGCACATGGCTGCCAGCATTAACACTTAGCTGAATCCCCAAAAGAGAAAAGCAGACATCACCCTGTCTTTGCCTCCCGACCCAATCTCATCCAAAGCCAAATTCCTCCCTAGCTACAGAGCTAGGTCTCAGCAGAGGAGCTTCCACAAGGTCACAGAGCAGAGGGAATAAATCTGCAGATACAGCACTCCCCATCATCAATTCTTCCCCCCCTCCTCCACTCATTGAGGCAGCAGAGATGAGTTGAGCCGAGTCATGGTTATTCTAATGCAGCAGCAGGGAGTTAATACTGCAATATAAATACAGTAGACTAGTAGCATATTTATTTACAGCACAGCAATTACAGTATTATTTAGTATCACTTGGGTGGGTATAGATTCTTCTCAGTAACCAGAAGAATAGGTTAGAAAGATTTGATTTCCATCCTTCTTTATCCTACCAGCTGGGAGAGCAGAAGGAAATAGAAGACCATCAACAATACATCTGTGAGAAAGACGAATAAATGTAACCCTCATTTTACAGATGGGTAAACTGAGGCACAGAGCCATTACAGGCCTGATTCTTGTATCCTTACTTCTGTTATTTTTATCATTTGCATTGCAATAATGCCTAGAAGCACCAATCAGCAAGTATGCCCCCATTGTACTAAGTACTAAACAAAACACCAGTATATTTATTTCTATCCGCAAATAGGTTTAAATTAGATGGTAATTATTTTGTGTTCTAAGAGAATTATCCAGTAATCCCCAGGGACATGTAAATACCATATAGTTGCATAGTAATACCAGTAAATCCTAGGAAGTTATGTGCCTTTCCTGCATTAGCAACTTTCCTGTTAATCCAAAAACCTTTCTATTTACAGATCTCACAGTCCCATGTAAAAAGTTTTGGAATGACAGCCCACATATAAGAAATAGTTCCTAAAAATTAAATGCCTAAAAATGATAAAGTAGATCCAATCAAGGCTTTCAGTCTCTGCTTACCTACTTACAGCTTCACGCCTTCTATATTTTATTAATTTGCATAAACAAAAATGCTGATATGACCACATGTTCCATCAAAGCCTCTACCCATTGTCAAACCACTTTGATATTCTCATCTGTTAAGAAAGGTATATTGAGAATGATAGTTAAAAGCTGCCCAAAAATGCATAAGTTCTTCTGAAAATCAAAACTGAGTCAGAATAGTCATTAAGAAGTTTAAACAACATCAGTGGTTTGGGTAGGTATATATGTTCCCAAGTGTGTGAAATGAATTTCATGTGTGTCAGCATTGTTTACATTCTCATCATTGAGTTTGCTTCTTGATTATATACTCTACTTGGATCTGTGCAATAGCAAATTTTCCCCCTCTCCTGATCTTCATTTGTTGCTTCAGACCCACACAATCAACTTCTCACACACAATCTATAAGCCAAAATTTATTTGTACAAATTATTCAGAAAATAATTTTGAACAAATACATTTGAGAAAATCCTGAGCTGTTTATGGACAGTCAAAGATCAGAAAGAGGCAACATTAATGGAATAAACTGTTTGCTTTGAATTATTCCTCTAGCTCTAATCACCAGCATACCAATGGCATTGCAACCCAAACCGCCTCACAGTCTTCCACGCCTTATTGACACTTTTCAGAAAACGGTGCAACAAAACAGAATGCTACAGAACCAAATACAGGAAGGTATTTAAGATAGAAAAGCCAAATTCTTACTTGGCACTTTAACACTCTCATTTTTTCCAGTTCCGTTGCATTTATTGATAATGTTGTATTGGGTCTGACATAACAACTTAAAAGCATGACATGGATAAACTTCACCTCATATGTTAAGATAGTTCTAAGATAAACAGAAAAACTGTACCCAGATAGGCAAACCTCATTAACTGTGCCCAGATAAGCCAATCTCATGTAGCTGGTGTATAGTAAATGTAGTTGTGCTGTCATTCAGCCTACTGGGCCAAATTCAGACTTGTGCAAGTCATTGAAGTGAATGGTTATGTGCTTTTGTTATGCACTCAGAAATGCATTTGGCCCCAAATTTTCACTCAACAACCAGAGCAGCAACAAACATTCTTTCAGAGCATACACAAATGGGTTATGCGTTTTCGTAATTTACTTCAGAAATCAGTGATAGCAATTGCACCAAGGTAGTTTGGAGGCAAAGGCCAAGAAGCTTGACTGATGAGGAGGAAGCGGCTTAGGGCAGCTGACAAATTGCCTTACTGAATAGTTTTTATACTTTCTATGTCTCAAAAGCTTCCAACGACAGCCAAGTTACTTTTAAACATAAGTCAAAGCGGTATGGGCCAACACTGCATCACCTGATCTTAACATGCTCTTTCTTCATTCATCATCATCCAATTTAGCTAACACTGTGTTATTTAGTACCATTTCTGCTGACTTGTCTCGTCCTACCTTATATTTATTAAAACTGTTTCTCAGCTATAGTACTTTATGGTGCAGAAACCCAATTTGCAGAATCACCTGGCTGGTTCAATCTGTTACCACACATGTTGAAACTAATAACCTCAAATGGACTTTTAAAAAAAAGTATGAGATCTCAGTAAGCAGCATGCAATGCGACACCATCTGCCATGGTACTGTTTTTGGTAAATCGCTCAGTGTTGCCCTGTATTCCTTAACAATGTTATAGTATTGTAACAAAAGTAGGAAAGAGATTAAAAAGATCATATCTGAGATGTTCCACTTCTCCATGTGGAGGTTTAAAAGTTCCACACTTCCACCTAGCTCAGTATAGCCTTAGGGAACACATTTGGGGTTAATAGAGTTCTGTTCATATACAGATTTTGTATTGGGTATAGCTGTTTCAGTTAGGAGTGTGATTTTTTTAAAAAACCAAAATAGTTATGCAGTGTGGATGCAGTAATGTGTTTTTTCTACTACAGGAATAAGTTATAGCAATGTAAACAATTTGTATGTTGGTACAGCTGCACCCACACTAGTGTTGTATTGCTTTAATTATAGTTAATAAAGTACAACATTTTTGTACAGACAAGATCTTAGTGTATTTAGGAGATTACCAAGGGAACCAAGAGCTTTGGATAGTTGTTTTTTTATTGAATATTAATAAAAAATCAAAAGTGTTTACAGGATCAGGGCCTAACACCCATGTTTAAATTTACTCTCCTGAATAGTCCCACTGAAGTCAAATAGTATACTTACCCTGAAAGCTAATAGGCATTATTAGCCACCACATGCACTCTGTCTTGTGTAGAGGAGGAAAGGACTGAATTCAAACTTTATTTCTTTTTGTTTTAAAAAGAAAAGTCACTGGGGTGGGTAAAATCTGTTCTACTCTCTATGCAAATTTTAAACTTTAGTAGTCATGTTTTCACCAGAAAGAGAATGAATTGAATAACTAAACAAATAATTTTAAATTGTGAATTTTGCACGTAAATATTTATTTTGAAATGTGCATGGTCAGTTAGATAAACCAACCATTCAAGACATAATTAATTATCAACAACGAACAATTTTCAAATGTTGAATCTCTGCAATGGACTGGTTAAAGGTTAATTCTTAAAGTTCATCAATAATTTCAAATAAAAAAATAAATTCAAGAATTTCAGAGAATATTCATGAACTGTGAGAAAAGCACAGTTCATCAAATTTGTAATTCATTATGAATTTGCCAGTTCTGTTATATGTGGTTAGCATTTCAACATTCTGGAGAGCAAGTAAAATAAAAATATTATTTTAGTGGATAATATTTATTTCAGTTTGATTTCTTGTTTCTTTTTCTGGTTCTCTTTTTATGAAACTTCACATATTCATCTGAGACTCTGAGCTTCTCAGTGCTTAACCAAACCCGACTACCTATTGGTAGTTCAGCTGTCATTAGCTAGTTTTCTGAGACAGTGCTGAACGTAGTTTGTCTTGGTTACACTAGCAGCTAACCTGTGTGCTGCTGAACTGATTACTGACACCTGGTTCAAAAATAGATCTTTTCCTAGTGTTGTCCAGTGTCTATTCTTTCTGGTGCGTCACTTTTACAAGAAAAATCTTATTCTCCCCTCTGCCCCCACTCCCATCTGCTCATCCCATTATCAGATCCCTATGCCTTTATTTATGATGTGGAATCAAATTGGTGTCATCTGCATTTATGTTAAAATGCCAGGTTTAGCATTCAGACTGGAAGAGCAGGACAATTTTTTCTTCCAGGTGTTAAGGTTTCCTCACCCCATGCTACTAAACAAGCAAATTATACTCCAGATGCACATCTCTCTAGCCTCAGTCAGTCTCAAATGGCTGAGATATATCACCAGCTGTCAAGCTCAGAGACACCTAACAGCAACAAGATGTTGCTTGCTGCTGCTGAGTGTATAACATAGACCTTCTGCTATAAATTTCTCACATGTCTTGATTGCTTATTAGTACTTCAGTTGGTTAGAAAGAGCACACGTGCGAGTCAGAGCCTGAATCTGAGATCCCTGAGTTTGCTATAGACAGGTTTGGAAGAGCTTGCTTCCAAGGCTGTGGGGCAAATTGCTTCTTAGGAGTGATAGAGAGAGGCATGGAGAGAGGGGAAATTCAGAAAGTGAATGAAAAGTGAATTTGGGAAGGTCTCCTACCCCTGAGAGCAGATATTTATTAGACTATGTGATGGTACCTGCTGTTAGTTGGTGCTAGTATCCTATCACATTTCTGAAGCAGGGGAGGAAAGATTTTGGTTTCTATATTTTGGGGGATGTTCATCTTCAAAACCTCTAAAGTTGTTCCTTACTGATCATCAGAAGTAGCCCTATAAAGTCGTGACACAAGCTTAACTATAGTGAGGCTGCCGTGTCTCTATAATCTGTGCCAGAAACAAAGCTGCCCAGCAGCACAGGCTTTGTTCATTCATTGGAAAAAGTTGGTGATGTGAATGGAGGTTACAGGAGCTGCACCACGAGAGGTCTTGTCAGCAGGGAGAAGCAATACCTCCTCAGTCATTGGGGGGTTTGGGTACAAACATCAGTTGAGGTAGGTAAACTCTGCTTATACATTATGTTCACAAGGTTTTTAGCCTAAGACTCTGACAGCCCCCACCCATTTTAAAGGATAAGGAAAATATCTAATGTGACAGACAGCTGGGTTTTATTTCCTGATGTATGAAAAAGTCTTCCATATATAGTTCCGTTCATCCAAAGGAACCTGAAGGGGTTGAATGCCAACTGGGATTAAATTGGCCAAGGCTCTTCAGGCTATTCGCACAGAACCTATTGGAGGGTCACTGACACCAGAAAATCCACTTTGAGGGGGGTAGGGAGATGGAAGAAAATGGAGGCAATCTTCCCTATATTAGGGTCCTGCATGTGACCAACACAACCCACAAAGTGGATAACACTGATTAAGAAGGGGGAACGGATAAAGAAGAGAGGGTTACTCACCTTGTGCATTAACTGAGGTTCTTCGAGATGTGTGTCCCTGTGGGTGCTCCAGTCTAGGTGTTGGCATGTCCCTGCATCCTCAATCAGAGATTTTACCAGAAATGCTCATCCTGTCTCGCAGTGCCATTGGTGCCCTTTTCGGCAAGCACAAGCTGACCCCCTCTGTTCCTTCTCTACCATGGAGCCCTAGCTCTTGACTCCAAAGTAGAGTGGAGGAAGGTGGGTAGTGGAACACCCACAGGGACACATATCTCAGAGAACCTCAGTTATTGCACAAGGTGAGTAACCCTCTCTTCTTCTTCAAGTAATGTCCCTGTGGGTGCTCCACTCTAGGCGACTCTCGAGCAGTACCCTTAGCTGGCAGAAGGGACTTCGGAGTCAGTACATAGTATGGAGGAAAGTACTGATAGTCCAATTAATGCACTAGCTCTTAATGCTTGGTTGATTATATAATGTTTTATGAATGTATGAGTCAAGGCCCAGATAGCCACTTTGCATATATCTATGATTGGTACATTATATAAGAAAGCTATGGATGTAGAGACCAAACAGATAGAACGCAATGGCATGCCTGCCGTCCAATGTGTGCAGGGCCGCAACCTGTTCATTGCTGTGGGGTTTTGGATAGAATATAGGTAAGTGGGTAGGTTGATTTAGATGAAATGCTGATGAGATTTTGGGGAGAAATTTCGGGTAGGGTCTAAAGGTGACTTTATCCTAGTGGAAGATTGTGTATGGTGGATGTGCTATGAGTGCTCCGAGTTCACCTACATGTCTCACTGATGTGATGGCCATTAAGAATGACGCCTTCATATACATATACATTGGCGAGCACGTTGCCAAATGTTCAAATGGTGGCTTAATGATGGTCCTTAGGACTAGGTTAAGGTCCCACGATATTGTGGGAGGATGTATATGTGGGTATAAGTTATGTATACCTGTAATGAAACGCTTCACAGTTGTGTGTGTCAAGATTGTCTTATCATCTATATGGCTCTGGAAGGTGGTGATGGCTGCTAGATGGACCTTGAGTGAGTTAATCAATAATCCTGACTCTTTTAGGCTCAGGAGGTAGTCGAGAAGTATTGGGACCGATGTAGTTGAGGCAGAGACTTGCTTCTATTGGCACCATTAAGTGAACCTCCACCACTTTTGGAGGTAAGTTTTCCTTGTATCAGGTTTTCTGCTGTTTAGTAAGATGTGCCATACTGGTTCTGAACATTCTTGCTCTCCTTGTTGGAACCAGTTAAGAGCCAGGCTGTTAGGTGTAGCTTTCTCAGGTCTGGATGAAGAATCCGTCCTTTGTCTTGAGATAAAAGATTTTCTAACAGTGGGAGAGAGATAGGTGTACAGGCTGACATTTGCATCAGGTAAGTGTACCTTTTTGTCACGGTGCTATCATTATTACTCTCGCTTTGTCCTTGTGTATTTTGTGTATAGTCCTGGGTATCAGTGGGATGGGTGGGAATGCATAGAGAAGTTCTGCATTCCAGTTGAGGAAGATTGCATCTTCCATTGATACTTTACGTAGTCCTACTTGTAAGCAGAAATGGGGACATTTGCGATTCTGCGCTGTAGTGAACAGATCGATTGTGGGGTGACCCCTGTGATACATCAAGGGCAGAGGGCGGCAGGAGAGTACACCTATTTGCAAGCCAGGAAGGTGGGCAGGCGTCAGCCCACTGCTCAAGGCCCCTCCCCCAGCCTAAGGGGAGGAGCCACCAGACCTAGGATGAAACTAATTGCTTGGGACAACAAATGGAAAAACAGGAAAGGGCGTGAGGGTCAGAGGTATAAATGAAGGGAACTGGAAGGGGACACCGAGCAGAGAGCCCTGGACAGCGCCCACCGCTCCCGGAAGGTGTCGACGGAGCCGGTGGACGCCGCCCAGGAGAACTCTGCCCGGAGATGTGAACGGAGAAGGAAACAGAAATAGGTCCCACAGTCGCAGGACGCCTCCCCAGCCAACCTCCCCTCCCTGGTATTAAAGATGGCGACCTTGGCTAGGGCCAGGAGGAGGTTGATGAGGAGGTCCCGCGACTTTGTGGGGTCACGGACGGGGTGTGCATAAACAAACAAGTGTGGGGAAAAGTGCAGCCAGAACCTCAGCAAGAGGTTCTGGAGGAGTTTTCAAGAGGTTCTGGAGGAGGGCAGGAGAGTACATGAAGGGAAGTATATCATCCACAGGATGATCAGGGCTTTATTCCCCGCAGCCTAACCAGAGTCATGAGGGGGCAATTGGGAGCCAGCTGAGCCCAATTAGGGATCAGCCAGGTGCTCCATAAAAGGGCTCCGCCTCAAGCACCCAGGGCACATGCAGGAGGAAGCAGAGGTGTTGTGCTCGATGGAGTGGAGCAAAGCGGAGTAGCGGACCAGAGTAGCAAAGTGTGGAAGAGTGGAGGAACTCCCAGCAAGGGGCAACACAGACACAGGGCCTGAGAGGCCAGCAGGACTGAAGGGGGAAAGCAGCCCAGGGGAAGAGGCTGTGGCTCCAAAATACAGAGCCAGCAGTCTGCAGCTGCTGTTCATAGGGCCCCTGGGGAAGACGGGGTGACGGGCACCTTCCTGGGCCCCCCAACGGGAGCAAAGCACAATATCCACTAGAGGGAAGCCGGCCATCTACCACACCCCGTTATTGGAAAATGTTTTCCAGGGTTCCATTGTGTAGCTCCCACTTGTGATTGTGACCACACTACCTGCTAAGGATATCTGTGGCGGTGTTCTGAATCCCAGGTAAGTAAGCAGCTGAAATGTTGATGTTGTGGCGTATACACCCGTTCCATACTTTTATCGCTTCTGTGCACAGGGAGTTAGATCTTCCTCCTCCTTGTCGATTGATGTAAAACATGCATGAGATGTTGTCCATCATTATCTTTATTGATTTGCCTGCTACAAGTGGTAGGAAATGAAGACACACATTGCGGACTGCGCGTAGCTTTAATAGGTTTATGTGTAGATCTGTTTCGTTTAGCGACCACCCTTTTTGTAAGGTGTGTTTTTGTAGGTGTGCGCCCCAACCCATCAAGGATAAATCCATGGTGATCATGACTGAGGGTGTTTCCTCTGTGAACAGGAACTCTGCTGTCAAGTTGTTGGGTTGCATCCACCATTTTAATGATTGTTTGACATCACCAATTTTTTTGTATAGTGAGTCTTTGTGTGGTATGTGTCCTGTCGAGAGCCATAGTTGTAGGGCTTGCATGTGTAATCGTGCATACTGCACTATGAAGGTGGTGGCCACCATATGTCCTAGCATTTGGAGACGTGTGTATGTTCAAGGTCGGACTGTTCCTTATTGTGTATTCCAGGTTTACTATTGCATCAAACATGGCCCTTGGTAGAGATGCTCTGGCTCTGAGTGAGTCTAGAAAAGCGCCTATGAACTCTAGTTGCTGTATGGGTTCTAGAGTGGACTTTTTGCTGTTTATCATCAGTCCCAGCTTTTGGAATAGCGTCTTTGTGAGTTGAACAGCTTGAATGGTCTGCAGTCGACTGTGTGCCTTTATCAAGCAATTGTCCAGATAGGGGAATATCGTGATTCCTCCCCTGCAGAGATATGCTGCTACGACAGCGAACATTTTGGAAAAAACCCTTGGTACAGTAGAAAGGCCAAAGGGTAACACCACATATTGGTAATGATTGGTTCCTTGTGTGAATCTCAAGAATCTTTTGTGTGCCGGGTGGATAGTGACATGAAAATATGTGTCTTGAAGTTTGAGGGCTGCAAACCAATCCCCCTGTTCCAGTGCCAGTATTACGATAGACAGTTTGACCATCCTGAATTTTTGCACCTTTACAAACTTGTTTAGTCTTCTGAGGTCTAAGATGGGTCTCCACCTCTGGTTTTTGTTTGGTCAAGAAGTAATGGGCATAGAATCCTCTGCCTTTGTGTTGGTGAGGGACGTGTTCTATGGCAGTAGGTGTTTTTTGCAGTAGGTGTTCAACCTCTTGTTGTAATAGGTGCTTATAAGATAGGTCCCTAAAGAGGGATGTGGAAGGGGGATAGGTAATAGGAGTGGATACAAAGGGAATAGTATATCCTGACCGGACAATTTCTAAAATCCATCTGTCCATTGTGATATTCACCTAGTTGTGGTAGAAGGGGCATAATCGGTGCTTGAACAGGGTGGCTGTTGCTGTCATTGTTGGCACTTGTTGATGAGGGCGGTCATGTAGACCTTTGACCAAGGCCCCAAAATTGAGGTTTTAGGGCAGCTGCCTGGGATGTTGTTGGCTGTTGATTCAACTGCCAGCATCATTGAGGTCTCTGTCAGGTGTGTGATTGGTCGTATCATCTTTGTTGTGAGTATTGTTTGCATATTGAATTGTATGGCTGATACCTGTATTGTTTTTTCCTCGTTGCAGGTGTGTATATGCCAAGGATACAAAGCGTGGCTCGCGAATCCTTCATTGTATGCATGACTTCATCTGTTTTCTCAGCAAAGAGCTTTGCCTTGTCAAATGAGAGATCCTCTATAGTAGCTTGCAGCTGCCAAGGTAAAGCTGCAGAGTGAAGCCACGACATCCTGCACATGAGCACAGCAATTGCTATGGTTCTGGCCGTGGTGTCTGTAATGTAGAGAGAGGCTCGTAGTGTGGTTCTCATGATCAGTTGGCCCTTCTTTATGAGAGATTGAAACTGTTCCTTTTTGTTATCAGGAATATATTTAATAAATTCAGACATATTTGTATAATTATTGTGGTCATAGTTTGATAAGCACACCGTGTAATTTACCACTCATAGTTTCAGAATTGCTGATGTCAACCGAATAGTAGTCTTTTGCATCCTTGTCCTGTGGTGCTGACTTGTACTGTTGTCGCTTGCCTCTCTGGTTAGCTGCCTCTATGATGAGGGAGTTCGGTGCCACATGAGTAAAAAGGAATTCTGTGCCCTTAGTGGGCACATAGTATTTTTTGTCTGCCCTTTTGCAGATGGGGGGGATAGTGGGTGGCATTTGCCAGATGTTGTTGGCTGGTTCCATGATGGCATCGTCAATAGGGAGAGCAATTTTTGAAGAGGCTGAGGTTTGCAAGATCTACAATAGTTTATGCTGTGTTTCAACAACCTCCTGAAGTGGGATTTCTAGATTATCTGCCACTCTCTTAAACAACTCCTGAAACTGCTTAAAGTCATCTGCTGTAGTGGGAGGTGGAGGGATTATAGCCTCCACTGGAGAAGAGATGTGTTGTGTATAGGTGGTGTTTCCTGCTCCATGCTCTCCTGCTCCATGTTTTCCTCCCTTTCATCTGTAAATTCGGGTGGTTCAGTGCCTGTTTAGAGAGATCTTGTCAGTGATCTGGGCCTGTGTCTGTGAGGGCTTGGTGGTCTACTAAAGATGTAGTGTATAGCTAGACCAGGTATCCCAGCCTGTCCACTGCATATAGTAGGGAATTGATGGTCCAAACCATGGAGGTCCAAACCATGTATGTGTGAAATGTCTGGGTTGAGGCCTTCATCTGGCTATCTGCATATTGGGTGACGAGTGTTGGGAGGAGAACACAGCTCCTTCTCCTTCATCCTCATCATCACTGGCGAATGGGATAGGAGAGATGGGTTCATCATGGGTGAAGTGCACTGGGGGTCCTGTACAGTGGTGACTGAGGAGAAGATGTTAACAATATCTCCCCTTGCTTGTGATGCCACCGCTTCTTTGTATGTTTTTGCGGTGCCAGCACTGTCGGTGCCACCGTCAGCGCCAGTGTCGGCTCCATACTAGGGGTAGGTGCCGAGGTGTAAAGGGGTGCCGATATGGTTACCAAAGATGCCGATGGTATTGGTGCCGGTACAGATGCCTCGGCGAGTGTCAGTGCCGTACCACATGTCGATGCCGTACACTCTATGAATGACGACGTTGTGGCAGTTCTTGCCTTTTTGCAGATCATTAATTTTGGCAGTGCCGTCTCAGAGAAGGGCTGTTTAGTTTTGCCTCTTGACTACGTACTGGGATGATGAGGGTCCTTCAGTGTCATGCTGGTAAAAATCTCCAATCGAGGACGCAGGGACACACCAACACTGAGAGCAGAGCACCCACAGCACCTACTTGAAGAAGAACCAGGGATACCCTGATGTAGAACATACCCACACAGCAACCTGTTTGGGAAATTAAACCCCTTCCAAATGGTGAAATGCTCTAGAAAAAGTATCAGTGGAACACCACCTCTCCTAAATTATCCCTGGAGTACATGGTGTTGGGCTTGTGCTTACTTCCCTCTGAGTGTGGGAGTATTTAGCTTGCAACACAAACCTGCACAAAAATCATTTAACCCACCAGCGAAATGTAAAAAACCTACAACTGCATTAAAAAACCATAATAACAGAAAGCGAGGGGTAACATACAATTGAAATTGAAGGTTGGAATTTATTGTGAGTGGGTGGAATATTATTACCTGAATTTAGTCACTGGTATTGATATCCTAAAGGCAGAATGACTCTTGTCCCTGTATTATCTCTCTGCTGCTATGGCCTCTGTGACATGGACACCAGACATTAGTACTTGGATACCAACAGCATCAATGAATATGAGTATGAATATGAGTCTGCTTCTCTTGCCTATGAACAGATGCTGCCAATGCTGTTTCAGTATCATGCCACTGCCTGAAGCCTCAGATAATCCTGGATTTCTCTTTTAGGAGGTGAAAACATTAGCAAAATAGAATTACCTACTTGGAAAACGGGGGTTAGATACTAGGTAGTAGTTTGGGAATTTTTTAGTGCCAAATAATGGTTTCTTTGCTGCAATTGTTCTAATCAGGATTGGTAGTAGATTCCTCTTTAAAGAGCTCTTTATAGTGTGTTAGGTACGGTCTCTCCTGAACAGTAAAGAAAATGAACACCAAAGACGAGAGGCAAAGGTGGCAGCCTTGTCTGCGGTTTATGTTCTCATCACTACCACTTGTGTGAATGGGTCAAATTCTTGGAATGAAGCAATTTCCAGTCCTATTCTCAGCTTTCTTCTTGAGGCCGACCCATATCATCTGTGGGATGCTTGAATGCCACTTTCCAGAGCTAGAATAATCAGTTTTGAAAACTAAGTTAGAAGCTCCTGAAAACTGGACTTTAAAATAGAGACCATGACATATAAAAACCCCCCAACAATTTCAGTAGATAAGTGAGCAGATCACAACTGAATTATGTAAGTTGGAGAATACTGAGGATGAATCTCAACTAGCTGCAGATCTGTGAGATATTAGCTAGTCTTAAACAACAAATATCATCTATAAAGTCCCAGTTTGTCAGATCTCAACCTAGGAGGCAGAAGACCTCTTTTTAATACACTGTGTTAGAAAGACTGTTTGATTTGGGGTTCTATGCAGTTTATGTAAATGATCCACTCTGTACAGTACTGAAACATGTACAAAGATTCCCATGAGTGAAGTAAGTTGACCTTACCAGCTCAGATTGTGCATCAGGGATCACACCAGTGTGTAAAGCATGCTAGGCAGTTATATTATATTACAGAGATTGCTGTTTTGATTGTCACCAATTAGAGTAATGATAACTCATACAATCTGCTATTTTAAGATGCTCCGTAATACAATTGATATTTACAGCAACCCCAAACATATTCTGTTAAACCACATTTAATCAGCTCTCCATTGCCACTGTTGTCTGCTGTCCCCCTCTAGAACTAGACAGAAATAATGGCACTAGTTGCCTCTTTCTGCTATTTCTTGACTGATTGACAAGTTGCTGCACAGTAAGTTGCTCTGCTCTACCATTTGGTAGAGTGGGTGGTACAGCACGGTACTGATATGGAACAGTAATGACATCGCATCAGCAGTCACTATAATATAAATATGACATGAACTTCCTTCACTGAGTGGAGCTGAATTTTCATATATTTTTCTTTCATCTTTGTACGTGGTTGGTGACAGAGAATAATTTTAATAATATAAATTCTAAACAAGCTCAAATGTGCTTTTGAAACAGAAGACGAAGAGCTCTAAGGGTACATGTTTCAATAAGTTTTCTTGGATTACTTTTATATCTAAGTACTTTGTATTAGTTTGGCTTTAAAGACGCAAAAATGTAATCATTGTGGTTACTGATTCAAAGTTCAGAAGGAAAGGTGCTAATTGAAAGCATTCTGAGCACCCAGGCCACCAGAGAGGCTGTATTGGAAGGCGGTGTTTGATGAGATCACTGCATCCTGATTTCACTGTAAATGGGAATGTAGTCTTTGGACTCCATGGAGAAAACTGACAATGTTCACTTTTTACTGTATTAAAAGGAATTTTCAACTCCACCTCCCATGCAACGTATCTCTGCTCCAAATCCCACTACTCGGTCTTGGCATAGGGAAAGTCATTTAAATGGTTCACACTATATTGGCAACTGGTTAAGCCATTGTACTTGAACTAAAGAGAGCTGGCTTCAGTTCTTGGTTCTGCTGAAGACTTATTGTACAGTCTTGGGCATATCACTTGAACTTATTCAGTTCCCCATCTGTAAAATGGGGATGATAATACTTTTTTTCTTCTACCCCTTGTCTGTCTTGACTATTTAGAGGGATTGTCTTACTGTTGTGCTCAGTTGTGGTTTCCAGGTATTAGTGTAATACAAGAATAGAAATTTCAGGGAACAATGAAAAAACATGAGTTTTATCTCAAGCGAAGCAATCTGAGGATTTCCCAGCTTTATACATTTAAATGGCATTTAGTATATCCAAATGGTAACTGGAGGGTGCTTATTGTTTATTAAGTAATAATCATATCTTGGGCTAATAACAAAAAAGCTGAAGGCTTAGGCATTTGGTAGTTTGCATATAGTTATGGCTGAGTTAACAGTGAACATCTTCAAATTGTTCTACTGCAAAGTGTTCTGTCATCTCACTTCTGTGCACTGACTGGCTATTAGACTTCTGTGCTGATTGGCATTCCTATCCCCACAAAACTGTGCATTGTGGTTGTACTATATATGATATTTCAGAAGCAAAGTGCAAAGCTTGCTATGCTCATTTGTATGCAGCTACCCAGCTTATTCTTCCAACCTGCAGCTAGTGAAGAGCTGGAATATTTTGAGGATGTAACACTAACACTAGTAATTCAACTGTTTTTTATTAAAATCCTTTGCAAATTAACCTTGAACCAATAATTTTTGGAGCAAAAATATTACTATGCATTTGCTTTTCCTCAGAAAACTATTCATCTCAAGTAATACCAACTAAATAGCATTGCCAGTAGGGCTTATCTTTCAGTTCTTAAATGGGAACACTCAGAAAAATTTGTCAGCTTCTCTGTCCACAAAAGTCTTCTGTGTGCTTTTCAAAAAATACATTTTTAGTGAGTGCATAGAAGTTATGTTATCTCAACATATTACGTCCACCAAAGTGAAGAGCTCATGAAAAGTCAATGTAAGAAAAACAACACAAACATCTATCTACTTTGTCTACCCAAGGACAAGTCACAGAACCATAAATTAACAGGACCCATGGGGGTATGAGATGAGTTGCAGTCCTTACTCACACAAGTAGTTTTTACTCACATTGAAAAGATTAGAACTATTCCCATGAATAAGAATTGTTCCATAAGTGAAGATAACAGGATCAGGCCCTAGTTATTAAAGATGCGGGGAATTTAAATGTTCTTTCAGTAAATAAGGGTTCAAATCAATTTTTTCCGAAACATAAACTTGACAGAATTCCAACCTGATACAGTAAAGAAAAATACTTCTTGCAGAAAGAAAAAAGAATATCATTTCAACATTTTATGTCTTAAAGGAATAATATGCCTAAAACAATATGCAGTATATTATTTGGAATATATTAAACCTACTCTTGTTCAAAGCAGTAGAAAACAAAAGCCATAAACCTATCTGAGGTTACACCTTATTAAAGATGCAAATTAAGAGTTAAACATCAAAACAATAGAGTTCTTCTAGTCCATTTACTACAGACATAGCTTGTTAATCAGACCTAAATGTCAGCCTTGGCTGCTTTGTTATGAGTATCAAATAGAAAAGACTCTCTGGAAAAAGTCAAGTTAGTAACTACTGTTGCTGGAAATGTATTAATCAAGCCTATGGTAGATTATAATAGACCTACATAGCTTCTTCCTGTATTCTGTGGTCACTATATAGCCTTGGTGTACTTGTTAAAAGACTAGAGTTAAGATTCCTTAAAAGCACTAAACTTCCTGCATCTTCTCAACAAGAAACTGTGTTCAGGTGCCATAGGAATGCTCACATTTGCCTGATGTGTCAGAAACATACCAAAATTTTTTATTTTTACATAGTTTTCTACTTATTCTGGCAATGAGCAAAACTGCCAATTTCTAGCACAAACTACATCCCTGTTAAAATGTGTACTACTTAATTCTTCACATTGGACAGCAGGGACAAAGTCCGTCTCATTTCAAAGTTCGGGAGGAATTAGTTTAACAACTTTGAAATGACAACGTATATTTTATGGCTTTTTTATTATTTCTTCAAAGCTTTCTTTACTTTTTCCTCCCATTTTAGATTGTTCTATACAAAAAGAGAAAAATTTATCCAGAAATATATCTAGTGGGCAGTAAATAATTTGACTAAAGCTGTTTCTTTGCAAATGTACCCCAAGGTAGATAAAATAAATCCTAGAGTCTAGCAAATACAGAAAAAGTATCATACTAAATGACTACCCAGTTTCCTCAAAAGAACATGAAGATGTTCAGAAGAAATCAAGTACAGTTAAGGCCAGTAGTCAGTCAAGAGCTCTGTGTTCAGAGACGCTGGCCAATCATTCTCAAAACTCATGTGTGATGTACACCATCAAGTGCAACTGTTGCGAGAAGTTTTATAGAACTTATTCCATAGTTTAAAAGTTAGATTAAGGTTACATGCCATCAGTTTTTACACAAAACTCCCATTGATTTCAATTCTGCACAGGAATTATTATTACCATTAATTATTTGTAATATAGAAGCACATATATGCCCCCAATCAGGGTCCAATTGCCCCAGGTGCTCTATAAAGAGAATAAAACAGCCATTGAGACAAAGAGTTTACTATGATGGTTAAAAGATTGTTTCACTTCTCACTAACATCAACATAAATCGGTGGGTGGGGGGTGGGGGGAGGAGGGAACACAGTACCGTGGAGTTTCTGTGTATTTAGACAAGTGGGATTTCCCACTATCACCACCCAGTTTCCAAAAGTCCCACATACCGCATTAACTTCTTAAAGGTGATTTATGTTTGCACGCAGATAAATGTATTCATATCTGACCAGTAGACTAAAAGTTATGAGGGAGTTCCTCCTCCCTCTTCCCTTCCCCACCAGCTTCTTACAAAAATGCATTAGACATCTGTCTCCAATGATGGTTTACAGCCAAGAATTGCTAGAAGAGATAGGTGTTTCCCTGCAGCTTGGACTTAGGCACCTGTCTTCATGAGAAGGAAGGACCTTAGTACACACCCCTCTCATCAGCATCTCCCATTAGAAATGGGAGCTTAGGCAGCTTCTCACCTACCTGTTGGCTTTTGTGAATTACAGGCAAAAAGAATTGTCTCTCCCCATTCATTGAAGAGGAGCCTAGGTACCTCATTTAGACTTTGTGACTCACAGTGTGTTGCTGTCATTTTCTAGAGCCTAACAGTAACACAATTACCTTTGTGACTCTAGGCCCAAATTCTTCCAATACAAACTTGCTTGAATCTCCCCTAAAAGCTTTCTTTGCCCATCATACCCCACCTGTGGAGGAAAAGGGGGCAAGAGATTTGGCTGGACTTTCTTCTGGGTCCTGGTACCACAACTTTCTACAAACAATGTGAATGAAAATTTACAAGTTTTGGTGCCTGGCCTTAGCTGCTGCTAGGCATCCACTTTTTTGTAATGTACTGTATTGAATGGCTTTTTAGTATTTGGGGATTCAAAATAATAAGGGTACTATTACAGCTCTCCATTAAGTGAGTTCAGGGTTGCCATCATACCAAATAAGACTGCTGTACGAGGAATGAAGGAAGGAAGAGAGATAGCACAGGAACCACAAGTGTGGGATTCTGGAGCAGGAGGCTTTCTGAGAGGGTGTCCAGAAAGGAATGGAGCAGAGCAGAGATACAATGGTGATCAGATACCATGATGTTGAATGCAGTTTAAGAACCTGAGTAGAATAGAGTTGGTTAATGGGGAAAAGCAAGCAGGCACGAAGAAGTTGTTTTTTAATCTTTTTTCTGTTTCATAAAACTTTAATAAAAAGGAAATTTTAAAAGCAGAGCCAACATATTCAAAATCAAACCAATCACTCATTGATCTGACCTGAGGGAATGGAGAACAAAGCATTCCTGACAGAGCATTTTTAAATAAATCATTATTACTTAAAGGTGCAAAGCTCTGGTGTTTGCAGTGCTTTATTCCCCATTTCCTTCAGATGGAATTACTGAGTGAGTGATTGGATTTTGAAGACATTCTGGAAATATTTGTTTTGTCTTTTTAAATTTCCCTGAGTACATCACCTAATTATGTTGAATAGAATAATAGTTTGCACTTCTATAGCACCTTCCATCTGAAGTTGGAAAAACACTTTACAGACACTAATGCACTCACAATCCCATAAGTAATACAATCAATTCATATGGGTACATTGAGGCACAGAATGGTTAAAGGGACTTGCCCAAGGTCACAAAGCACTTCTGTGGCAGACACAGAAATAGAACCCAGATCTCCCGACTCCCTGCTCCAAGCTTTACATAGTGAGAAGCAAGTCCTTCCCACTTCACTTGCAGAAACACATGATCCCAAGGCAACAGAAACAGTATAGTTTGGCTGCAGAGGACAAGAAAAATGGGACAATAAGGACTACATTAGCACCACCACTCAGGTGTTTTGAAGGCTGAACAAAACACAACTAGTGGATCCCTAAATACACAGATCCATTGATCAACCCCCAACCACAAATAGGGGTTGAAAAGGCACCAACTGCAAAACCCTAAAGCTGTATGGCACAGCTCCAGAGATGCTGTGTAGTCTCAGGGGGTGGATTCCATCCCCCATGCAGCATATCTTTGCTCCAAAACCAGTTACCCAGTCTTGGCATAAGGAAGATGATTTAAGGCTATATTTTTAAAAGATATTTAGGTGCCCACTGGATTTTCAAAAGCATGTTGGCATGTATCACTCGTTGATTTCAGTAGGAGTTAGGGCATGAAGATAATTTTGAAAATCCAACTAGGTATCTAAACACCATTAAAAATACAGCCCTCAGTCCTAACACATGCATATTTGCATGCTTATATATTTTAGATAGCCACATCTATATGCTTACCATTTTATGTCTGTCCTCATTTAGAAACTCCATCATTAGGGAGTTCTCATTTAGGCACATTGTCTGGATGCTCTGTTTGCAGTGTTGTGTATGTGACCTCATCTGTGTAGCCAATTAAGTTGTACAGGTTAAAGTGTCTGATATATATGTACATCTTTTTGAAGTATGTGATCCTTCATGAGTATTGGTGCAAGACGTATTTCCCTATGCTACTTGTAAATAGAAAAGAGATTTGTAGATGAGTGGCATCTGTCATGTTCCCTGAGTTGCTGTGAAGTCGTTAGCTCCTCAGGCAGTAATTATTTGGAGGTGAATAACTGAATATTACAAATACCATTCCTGCCCTTTAAATGTTTTGTTTGTTAGTTTACAAAAGCAGTTTACAGTTAAATTGGAAAGATTTTCCTTCTCATTTTTACCCAGCTCTTCCCTATGGAAAACAGAAACATTTTGAGAATTATAAAGTTGGGATGGTTGAGAAATGCTCCTGCACTCGCACTTGCAAAAGAAGGTCTGTCACCTACGAAATGAAAATCCCAAACTAAAGTTTGTTATATATTATCTCAAAAAAAGTTATATTTACCACCACTTAGTATTTTTAAGAAATATTGTCCAGTAGATTGTATTCTGTCATTTTCCCAATGAAAAATTTCCAAAAAAATGCACCAAAAATAAGGAAAATTATAATCCCTTGTATTTTCACAAACTGTACACACCAAACAACAGGCAACACATTCCTATAGCTATGTTTTCAGAGACACAACTTAGGAAAGTTATCATATGATAATAATACCATCCACACAGCCATTATAACTGTCAATTAAAGAGCTAACAGACCAATAAAACAAGGAAATTCAGGGTGAAACCCTCTGTTATCCCATTTTTGAGTGGGAAAATAAAAGAGAGCTGATACAGTTACAAATTTGTATCCCAATATATCTTCATATTTTCACAAAAGAATTTCTAGCACCAATTAGTAAGAGAAAGGATAAGGCTAGGAGGAAAAAAGCACACCACAATTGACACTGTAAACTGTCACAGAAGGAAAGAATTGGACCTGGAGGGAAGAAAAGTCTATGCTCTTTTAAGAAGTTGGATTTATTCTCCCTAATTGTTTAGGGCTTTTTGACAGAAGGCTGAGGTCTGGCAATTTATACTTCATAACACAGGACAATTAATAATCCACATTACCTTTGGGATCAGTTAAGATAGAATCTGGACACAGTCAACATGAGGAAGTAATTTAACTCTTATAGCCAAGAACAATGGACGTGCACATCAAAAGTTAATCACATTGACTACTGAGGACTATCTAGGGAGAGAGAGATCAAAGGGCCTGTGAAATTCTGGAAAGACAGGAGAGTGAAAGGGTCCTTGTATGGGGGACAAAGACTGTGGCAGTTTCGCCATATGGTTCTCCTGAACACTCCTTTGCTGTACTGCATAATTTCATGCAGACTGCCCTCCCGGCCCCCCCAATGAGAATACCTCACCCTTCACTAAGGTGGCAAAGGATAAAGAGTTTCTAAGGCATCACCCCTTACTCATGAGGTCAGACAAAGGACATAGACAGAAACATCCTCTTCCATTAAGAAATATCACAGAAAACTAAAACAAGCAAACACAGCAAAGATACCTAGACCTAGGAAGAGACATCAGTTAGCAAGGCTAATTGCAACAGATACTCTTTACCCCCAAATACGCACAATTTTCTCAATAAAACCCCTCCAGAAAATTAAACCTGAAAAGTTTATTTTGGAAGAACACATCTTTGGGACTGTGTGGCGTAGAGCAGATCTGTCTCACTGAAAAAATGTAAAAAGGTAAGCCTGGCTACTAAACATCCTTTTAGCCAGGCATGCTGGGAATGGGAAGTCTCGGGCCCTTTATAGTATAGGCTCATTCAGTTTTGACCAAAGCTTGTCCCAAGCACCGT
Source organism: Emydura macquarii macquarii (assembly GCF_026122565.2). Classification (NCBI taxonomy): domain Eukaryota; kingdom Metazoa; phylum Chordata; order Testudines; family Chelidae; genus Emydura; species Emydura macquarii. The sequence continues at coordinate 32,779,047 of NW_027131390.1, read as the reverse complement.
GGTGGTAGTAATCTGTTGATAACTGAGAATGAGTTGCTTCGTTCTTTAAAATCTGTTTGAAAGAAAAGATTTGGGGGGAGCTAACTGGTCTTTGTTCACTTAGCATCTTTGGTGGATTTGATTCTATGTAACCTGGTTATAAGTGTTATATAAGAGGGTATTTACATATCTGTTGGTGTAACAAAATCCCATATTTAAAGTAGTAGTACAGCTATACTCCTTTATCCAACCAATTCTGGAGTAGGTAGACAACTTATACTCACCACTGTGCCTGGTAACAGTCCAGCACCCCCTAGAAAGTTGCAGGTTGCTGCCTGCTTAATTGATTTGATCAACAAATCCCGTATCATTTTTGAAAGTCAATGAGTTTCTTTCCCAGCAAGCTCTAATTTAGAGAAAGGCATGTCAAACCCCTTCTTTATCTTGAACCAGTCTCTCCTGGTGTTTCTGAGTTCATTTTACTAATTTTTAGCATGAGTAGGTAAAGATACTTGAGCTAATACAATAGACCTTTCAGCATTAATAATAACCAAGTATTTTAAATTTCCAAAAAATTGGTCATTTGCTATAGATACAGGAATTGTTTTGTGCACCCTTAAAATGCAGGTACTACTGAGACTGAACTTGAGAGTAGTTAAAATAGTGTGTAGAAAGTCTACAAAACATTTTAAGTAAGAAATGAAGACTATACTATACTTGGATGAAATTAGAGAGTGATTTAGCTAGGCAGCAAATGCAATAATACACATATAAGAAGAGTTAGCCTAAACAAGGTAGAGAAATTGCTCTAAAGTCCTTTTTGAGAACGACAAATGAACTCCCAGTGAAAATATTTGTCATTGTTCATAAAGATGAAAATAGCACAGATCTTTGTCTTATTATCGAATTGAAGAATATTAATGAAACATCAAATATTACTAAAGAAGTTATAATACAATCCTTGTTCGTGGGGCTGAGTTAACTTTTCCAAAAACTCCCTGATGTCAGTGAACAAAAATGTTATATAAGATTTTGACATCAGTGTTGATTTAAAAGATTAGATTATAAGAAGTTCACATTTCTGAGTCTAAATCAAGAAGGTGATTCTTACCTTCAGGGTATTTAGTAGCATTTGCCCATGTGCCATGCCACATCTCAAACTTGGTAAATAAGTGTAATCCTTCTGCCAGGTGGAGTTGGCCTTGACAAGGGCTGGGTTCAATATCTAATGGTTCCTTTTAACAATTCAACATAGAGCTGGCTTGAGCCCCAACCCAGTAATCTCTGAAAACTACACACCACCCCTGGACATCTCTAAGAGGCAATACTTCCCCTCTCGCAAGCACTAAGTCTGTGTATGGAAAAGAAAACTTTTAATAAAAAGAGGAAAGGAATCTGACATTAATTAGGGAAAACACCCCAAGCATGATTCAGAAGCATATGACCATGAACAAAACACCCACCTCAGAGTACGTTGGGCAGTGTCCTTTGCCTCAGGTTCTCCCTTGAGGTGAGGAAGTCGAACAAACAAAAGTTCTTTTAATATGCCACTCCCCTCTCCCTCCACCACACCCCACTCACCGTTGTTGTCTTTGGTCAGTGAAGATCCAGAGTTCAGAGATTGATTTGCATGAGTTCACCTCCTCACAGAATGTATTGAGCAATGCCTCTGATGCTGCTGCCATGCCATTCACTCTACATTTCTTCCCACTGCTGCCACTGCACCATCACTGGCTCTGCTGCTGGCCACTCCACTGTCACCCTCTCTAGTGCAACCTCTGGGATAGCTTGAGGTTCCACCACTTAACACAGCTCTCAGTGATTTCAGCAGTTAGTGGAGGAGCCTGACTGCTAGTGAAGGCTGTGCAGTCTCTTTCACCAAAGACCCTGTCCCATAGCAGGTCTGAGTCTTAGCACTTAGATCTCATTATCAGTGATTTCACCTCCAGTGATCTACTACAAAAGACTCTCATTTAAGCCTAATCAGCTCTAATCACTTAACTGTCGTGAAGCAGAGCCCACACCATCACTTACAAACACCATTCCCATCCTCTCTTATCTCCACTGGGCTTTGGCACTCTTATCCCCTGCTCAGCAAGTGCAGTTCAATTGAGGATGAACCCCTCAGTTAGCGCATACCACGTACAATTCTGCTGCTCTTTATTCACACAATAAGGATAACAACACTTTATTACCAATGCACCCAATAACAAAGTGACTTACAATCCAACACCAGCCAAAAGCAATCATTTGGGCAAAGCAGCTCCATCACTGTGCACCTAGGCAGAGTGGGTTTGTCTATGCAAACTAGGTTGGTTCCTGAAGTCTTCTCCTCCAGCTCATCATTAGATGGCAGGGGAGAGCTCATTCAGACCCTGATCACATTAGAGATGTGTTACAAAAAATTCAAAACCTTTCTAAAAATCACCAGAGCACAAGGACTTCCTAAGTGACAAATCAAAAATGGTCTCTGGACTTTATTCTGAATAAATCCAGAGTTAAAGGTTCATAGGTCTTAGAACAAATCTAAACAGATTAAGTTGAATAACATGGTGATTTTAAGTCTTTGCTGCAGCATAGGGCTCCACTTCTCTAGAAATCCCACATGTGACCTCTCAGCTTGAGATCCAGCCCTGATTTCCCATTCATGAACCCATCCAATTCCAATGTTATGGAGGCACATCAGAGATCCAATTCCCTAGTTGCTTAATTTTTACTGTGCCTGGGAAGTTGGACTTCAGTTCTATGTCCTGGTTTCTGGAGCAGGAGAATCTGAGTCACCTTGGTTCAAGGTGGATCTGGTTCAAGTGACCGTTACATTAGTATAGTGACAATTCTGAAGTCTTAGCTCACCAGAGTTTTTTTAGTGTCACTGTCTACCATCATAGACAATATAATAGTCATATATGCTTTTTATTTGGATGAATAATTCTTCTCTGAATTGAAGCACCTGGCTCACATATGCAATTATGCTTTCCTCATGGTTCTACAATTGGGTAAAAACAGCTCACAAGCCAATATTGCTAATGTTAACATCTGTCAGTTCTTTGAAAAGAAAACAGAAGTCAAGCTGAGTAAGTACCAAAGGTTGTAATATTACAGCACTCCCTGTAGGGCTTCAAGTGGTTCTCTGCTATCAGTGGTCCAATTCCATTAAATGTGTTTATCTTTGGATTGTACAGTGCAAAATGAAGAATAAAATGGTAAAAATACCACATAAATTAAATATGATAGTTTGGGCTCTTGGAAACCTCTGAATTATGTCCAATTTTTTATGGGCCGTGGATATAACCTTGAGAAGAAGCAACATGTCTAAAATTTTCTGATTTGTCTTCAAAACAGATCTTTTCCTCAAAATAGGTGATTAGGTTAGCAGGATGTTCTAGGATAAGTACTTGTGATCAGAATGGAACTTGGCTTTCAAAGTACACATAGCTTCTGTAAGATGTTAGAATGTTTTAGCAGCATATTAAATTCACCCACTGCTGATATATCCTTGTGTTCTGGCCCAAGATGCCTCTGATTTATTAGCCAGGGCTATTCAAGACCTGCAGTTCACGCATAGACAACCCCGATTATGATGAATGGGACATTTGCCTGGGATAGGACTACCGGATTTGGCTTTCATTCTAAGAGTGCTACTACCTCCACCAGCTCCCAACCTCTTTGGAGTGCTCAAGTAACAGGGCACTCCAAACTTGAGAAGAGGCAAAGTGTCTATGATATGTCTTCACAAGAGCATTTCCTCAAAATAGGCAATTGAAACATTGAAAATCTGCTGAAGAGCCACCTGCCACAGAAAATATAGGGATCTAAATGGTAATTTTTACTTTCCCCCCACTTTTCCATCTTTGGGGTATAATATAAAACTGATGGCAAATAAGAGAAGGAGAAAGAATGGAGAAGTCTCATAGACTCTAAGGTCAGAAGGGATCAACAGGATCATCTAGTCTGACCTCCTGCACAATGCAGGTCACAGAACCTCACCCATCCACTCCTGTAATAAACCTCTAACCTATAACTGAGTTATTAAAGTCCTCAAATCATGCTTTAAAGACTTTAAGGTACAAAGAATCCTCCAGCCAGTGAGCTGTGCCCCATGCTACAGAGGAAGGTCTTCCAGATCCTTTGCCAATCTGCCCTGGGGGAAAATTCCTTCCCAACCCCAAATATGGCAATCAGTTAAACCCTGAGCATGTGGGCAAGACTGACCAGCCAGACACCCAAGAAAGAATTCTCTGTAATAACTCAGAACCAACCCCAACTAACATCCCTTCACAGGCCATTGGCATATCTACCACCACTAGTCAAAGATAAGTCAATTGCCAAACTAGGCTGTCCCATCATACCATCCCATCCATAAATTTATCAAGCTCAGTTTTGAAGCCAGTTTGTTTCTTTTGCCTTAGTGAAATTAGGGGCATGTTTACATACCCATTTCACATTTTGCCCTAACTTCTAGAATATAATCTCAAACTTTCTGGCAATTCCTCTTCTCTTTGTAGGATGTTATGTAAAAGACTAGAATAATCATTACTAATTTACCACTAGTAAAAAGTTTAATTCTATTGTTCTTACTAGAAAAATGAAAGGAAATGTTTCTAACTGGTTAAAGAAGACTTCATTAAATGCAGTCCCAGCTCAAAGCTTCCAATGTACTTTGAAAAACTGCCCATATATTTGCAGATTTTTTTTCAGGAATAATCCAGATGAGCACAAAATGTTGTGTTAATACTGGTAGTTTTGCCAACATCAAAAATTCAGCTTGAAACATTATGTACTGGCAAAGCTCTGCAAATGTTTTGTTTTGGAAGTCTATTAGAAAGTTTTGCAAAATTTCAAACTCCTTGGGTTCACCTACTTCTGTTCAGCAAAACAGAATAAAATATTCTTAGCAAACAACTAGATGGCTTTTAACTTTTTCTTCTTATAAACTGTCCCACACAACCAGCTAACAATTTCCTTCAATTTATGTGAAATTTGATGAATAATTTCAGTAAATGATTCTTGGTCTAGAGCTTGTGAACAATTTATTGCAAGTATTGGCAATCAGAGCTGAGCAAAATTCAGAATTTTCATCCTGAAGGAAATTCTAGCATTCAGATTTGTTTTCATCCCAAAATAGAACAAAAGGTTGAAATTTCAAAAATTTCATGGAATGGAAATTCTGAAAAAAATTTATTTGCTAATGTCAAAACATTTCATTTAAAAATATTTGGTTGAAATTAAACATTTTGACATTCCTGAAATCAAAATATTATGTTTCATTTTTTTAACTGACGCAAACACTTTGCTTCAAGTGAAGTGAACATTAAACTGCATTACACTTGCCTTACAGAAACTGGAGTTTAGGCTCTCATCGTCTCCTATTGGCTGGGCTTCTGGGAGTGCTATATCTCCTACAATAAAATACCAAGCCAGCTGACTGAGCTGCCAGGTGCATCATAGAATCACATGAGTAGGTGCATCTCAGGAAATGTATTCCAGCCAGGAAACCTGGCTGATAGGGGAGAATGGGGGCAACAGGCTCCCTGAATGGACTACATCTTCCATGATGCACGTGACTGGAAACAAACATATTTCATTTTGATTTTCATAATAAAAATCAAACATTTTCTGCAAAATTGAAGTTTTTCTGTGAAAGTTTTGGTTTTGCAGAAAAACACATTTTCCACTGGAAGATTCTCTACCAGGCCTTTCAAAATTCAGACTGTATTGGAAAAACAATGAGAGTCCTGTAGCACCTTAAAGACTAACACATGTCTGAGGGCATAAGCTTTTGTGGGCTGCAACCCTCTTCGTCAGATACCCACAGAAATTTGTTAGTCTGTGAGGTGCTACAAGACTCTCATTGTTTTTGCTGTATACAGACTAACATTGCTACTATCCCTTTGGAAGTTTTCACACTGTATTGGGTAGTTTTAATTGGATACAAGAATTCATATGGTACATTTCTGTCCCCTGACCATATGAATGTTATTCAGAATCAAGTTTCCGATGTAAATACTTGTTTGCGATTCAAAATTCTCTTTCCCTGAATGTTGTCTAATAGGTTTGCACTCAATGAACAATTTGCCAGCAAAAGCACTTGCTAGAAGATTCAAGGAAGGTGAACAACATCTCTAACTTTCATAAAACTGAAATGAATTTGTTTACTACTTTGAATTTATTTCCCTGATTTTACCAGCTCTTATCATAATCAGAAATGGGTCCAAACTGGAACACTGGACCTGCACTTGGCTCTACAAGCTTTGGGGAAGTTGAGCTGAGCCCAGATCCAGGTCTGCATGTTTGCAACTCAGACCCATTTTCATTGTATTCACTGAAAATGTGCCCTGATTAGCTTGTCGATAGGTGGTGCTTGCTTACTATCAGAGGACCTAATTTTCCATCCCCTGCCAGACTTGTTCTGTTACTAACTGGTTGCAGCATGTTATATTTTGAATCATCATATGCATGTATAAGCTATTTGGTCTCTGAGGTGCACAAGCTCATCCAAAGGATTCCTTGCAGTTTATGAGCAAGCCCCAGGTAATGTTTCCAGCTATTTCACCACCCATTACTTTATGACTCCATGGAAGGCAAGAGGCATAATAGTAATGTTCAAAAACTTAAATGTGTTTATCATGCTGCTCTTATCTAGATCCTGAAATGTCCTCTTTGAATCAGAGAACAGGAAAACTAATAGAATAATTTCTGTTAATTGGAACTTTCTTTAACCACCATTCATCTACTTCCAGTGGCTCCTTTCAACACTCTTTGCCTTTCTGCTGCAAGTTCTCTGTAAAAATAATCCCTCAAACCCTAGAAATTATTCTTATGATGTAATATTCAGGTAAATTATTTTGCCTGAATTCACAAAGGGTACTAATTGATTTGGATTTACCCCATATGATAAGAATAGGGCCAAATGAACAGATTAAGTGAATCTCCCTGAATGCTAATATACATACATTCTTAGCTACAGTGAATTGCACTGACATTAAACTGTAGGGGTAGAGGTGGGAGACATAAGGCCAGCATCATCAGAGGTGAAACTTTGTAACTCAACTTTTATAATTTTTGAACCACTTTTCTAATTGATAAATAGTGAGAATGGAAATTGGAGCTGCTATCTCATGTTTTGTCTTCAAACAATGATAGCCTGTTCTAAATTACCCAAAGCAAGAACATGTGCTTGTCGCATTCTCCCCAATTTTCCATTCCACATAATATAACATAGACTCTTCATAATGAATTATTTAGGATGGTAGGGCATGTCTCTTCAAACATGACTACATTAATATGAAGTGGTTTTCAAACTCTTCTCTCTGGTTCACCACCTACAAACCTTTCATTTAGACTTGTTTCAAAGATGATGGGTGTGTTGACCTCATTTACACTACACCACTTCTCTAGAGTGACAAATAATTGTTCTTCTTAATTGAACTCTCAGAGATAACTGAGGATTCGAGACAAAGGGGCAGGGAGGATCCTTGCTGAGTAACAACTAAAATGTCAGGAGTGTTCTTGGTCCCTCAGTCTAGGCTCCACCCTATTCCAAAAGAATGAGTGCAGCCTGATGCTACCTCTTCATTGTCACCTCCACTGATATGGCAGCCCTTAAAGAGAGATCAGCACAACCAGCTGATCAGCATTTTATGACTCACCTCTTTATTCAAGACTCTATGCCACTACAGTACATTCTGTCACTCATTACCTTCAGGCAAGATAATATCTTTTTTCATAGATGCATAGATTCCAAAACCTGAAGAGACCATTGTGATTATCTAGTCTGATCTTCTGTATAACACAGGCCCAAAACTTCCTCAAAATAATTCTTAGAGTATATCTTTTAGAAAAACATCCAATCTTGATTTAAAAATTGTTCCAGTCTCAATTACTCTAGCTTTAACTTCCATCCACTGGATTGGTTTACACCTTTCTGTGCTAGACTGAAGAGCCAGTTATTACATTTTTGTTCCCCATGTTGGTGCCTATAGACTAAATCAACTCAGCTTATAGCCTTCTCTTTGTTTAATTAAATAGACTGACCACCTTGAGTCTGTCACTATAGAGCATGTTTTCCCTTAAACATTCTTGTGACTCTTCTCTGAACCTCTCCAATTTTTGAGTATCTTTCTTGAATTATGGACACCAGAATACAGTACTGCAGATGCAGTCACACCAGTGTCAGATACGGAAGTAAAATAACCTCTGCTCGATTCCTTCTTGAGATTCCCCTGTTTTTGCATCCAATGATCATATTAGCCTTTTTTGCCACAACATCACACTAGAAGTTTATGCTCACCTGACTATCCACGTCAACCCCCAAATCTTTTTCAGAGGCCCAGGAGTGAGTCCCCCATTCTACAAGCATGGCCTACATGCTTTGCTTCTAGCAGTATACGTTTATATTCAGCCATACTGAAATGCAAGTGGTTTGCTTGTGCCAATTAACCAAGAGAACCAGATTACTCTGTAGCAGTGACCTGTCCTCTTCATTACTTACCACTCCCCCAATTCGTTTGTGTTATCTGCAAACTTTATCTGTAATGATTTTATGTTTTCTTCCAGGTTATTGATTAAAATGTTAAATAGTATAAGGCCAAGAACCAATCTCTGTGGGACCCTGCTAAAACACACTCCTGGTCAATGATTACTCTCTGTTTACAGTTACATTTTGAGACAGATCAGCAAGCCATCTTTTAAGCCATTTAATGTGTGGTATGTTCATTTTATATCCTTATAGTTTTTAATCAAAATATTGTGCAGGACCAAGTCAAACATCTTCCAGAAGAAACCATATGAACATAAGAATGGTCATACTGGGTCAGATCAATGGTCCATCTAGCCAAATAGCCTGTCTTCTCACAGTGGCCAATGACAGATGCTTCAAAGGGAATGAACAGAACAGGGCAATTACCAAGTGATCCATCCCCTGTCATCCAATACCAGCATCTGGCAATCAGAGGCTTTGTGACAACCAGAGCATGGGGTTGCATTCATGACCATCTCAGTTAATAGCCATGAAATTATCTAATTCTTTTTTGTATCCAGTTTACTTTTGGCATTCAAAACATCCCCTGAGAATGAGCCCCACAGGTTGACTATGCATTGTGTGAAGAAGTATTTCCTTTTGTTTGTTTTAATCCTGCTGCCTATTAATTTCATTGGGTGATGCCTGGTTCATGTGTTATGTGAAGGGGCAAATAACATTTCCCTATTCACTTTCTCCACACCATTCATAATTGTATACACCTCTATCATATACTCACCCTCTCTTTTCCAAGTTGAACAGCCCCCGTCTTTTAAATCTCTACTCAGATAGAAGCTGTTCTATACCCTTAATCATTTTTGTTGTTGTTTTCTGTACTTTTTCCATTTCTAATACATCTTTTTTTGAGATGGGGCAAACAGATCTGCACTCAGTATTTCAGGAGTGGGCCTACCATGGATTTATAAAGAGGCAATATGGTATTTTCTGTCTTATTTATCATTTTCCTAATGGTTCCTAATATTCTATTAGCTTTTTTGCCTGCTGCTGTACATTAAGCAGATGTTTTTAGAGAACTATCCACCATGTCTCCAAGATCTCTTTCTTGAATGATAATAGGTAATTTAGATCCCATCATTTTGTATGTATAGGAGGAATTATGTTTTCCAGTGTATATTAGTTTGCATTTATCAACAATGAATTTAATGTGCCATTTTGTTGCCCAGTCACCCAGTTTTGTGAGATCCCTTTGTAATTCTTTGCAGTCTGCTTTGTACTTAATTATCTTGAGTAATTTTTTATCATCTGTAAATTTTGCTGCTGCACTGTTTACCCCTTTTATCAGATAATTTATGAATATATTGGACAGCATTGGTCCCAGTACATATCCTTGGAGGATACTGCTATTTATCGCTCTCCCTCATGAACATTGCCCATTTATCCCAACCCTTTTTTTCTGTCTTTTAACCAGTTACTGATCCATGAGAAAACCTTCCCTCTTATGCCAATGCTGACTTTACTTAAGAGCCTGTGGTGAAGGACCTTGTCAAAGGCTTTCTGAAAGTCCAAGTACACTGTATCCACTGGATCACCCTTGTCCACGTGTTTGTTAACCCCCACAAAGAATTCTAATAGATTGGTGAGGCATGATTTCCATTTACAAAAGCCGTGTAGACTCTTCCCCAACAAATCATGTTCATCTATGTGTCTGATAATTCTGTTCTTTACCACAGTTTCAACCAATTTGCCTGGTATTGAAGTTAGGCTTACCAGTCTGTAATTGCCAGGATCACCTCTGAAGCCTTTTTTAAAAATTGGCCTCACATTAGCAATCCTCCAGTCATCTGGTACAAAAGCTGATTTATCTGATAAGTTACATAGCATGGTTCGTAGTTATACAATTTTATATTTGAGTCCCTTCAGAACTCTTGGGTGAATACCATATGGTCCAGGTGACTTATTACTGTTTATCAATTCATTCCAAAACCTCCTTTATTGACAGCTGAATCAGGGACAGTTCCTCGGATTTGTTACCTAAAAGAATGGCTGAAGTGTGGGAATTTCCCTCACATCCTCTGAAAATGCAAGACAAATGCAAAGAACTTTTGTAGCTTACCTGCAATGAACACCTCTTCCTTGAGCACTTCTTTAGCACCTTGATTGTCCAGTGGTCCCATTGGTTGTTTGACAGGCTTCCTTCTTCTGATGTACTTGAAATTTATTTTGCTGTTAGTTTTTCAGTGTTTTGCTATTTGCTTTTCCAATTCTTTTTTTGCTTGTCTAATTATACTTTTACATTTGACTTGCCAGGGTTTATGCTCCTTTCTATTTTCTGCAGTAGGATCTGACTTCCAAATTTAAAGGATGTATTTTGCCTCTAACTACCTCTTTTACTCTATTGTTTAGCTGTGGTAGCATTTTTTTGGTCCCCTTACTATTCTTTTTAATTTAGGGTATACATTTAATTTGAGCTTTGATTATGGTGTTTTTAAAAAATTTCCATGCAGCTTACATCCATTTCACTCTTGTAACTGTTCCTTTTAATTTCCATTGAACTAGTTTCTCATTTTTTGTGCAATTCCCCTTTTTGAAGTTAAATGCTACTGTGGTGGACTTCTTTGGTATTTCACCCCTACAAAGATATTAAATTTAATTATATTATGGTTGCTATTACCGAGCAGTTCAGCTACATTCACCTTTTGGACCAGACCCTGTGCTCCACTTAGGACTAAATCAAGACTTGCCTCCACGCTTGTAGGTTTCAGGACTAGCTGCTCTAAGAAGCAATCATTAATGGTGTCTAGAAACTTTGTTGCTGCATCCCTTCTGGAGGTGATATGTACTCAGTCAATATGGGGATAGTTGAAATCCCCCATTATTACTGAGGTATCTATTTTTATAGCCTTTCTAATCTCCCTGAGCATTTCACAATCACCTTCACCATCCTGGTCAGGTGGTCAGTAGTATACTCCGACTGCTATACTCTTATTATTCAAGCATGGAATTTCTCCAAAGAGAGTCTATGGTACAATTTGATTCATTTAAGATTTTTACTATATTTGATTCAATGCTTTCTTCATATATAGGACCACTCCTCTGTTAGAGGCCCAGTAGAATTTGATTTGCTTGACCACTGTCCTACAGGCTTAACATAGCTTCAGTTGCTTGCTTGGCTATTCTGACCCTGTAGCATGACATCTTTCAGTTGGTAGAAACTGAATAATCTTATAGATGTCTCAGTTTCTGCATACCACGGCACATAACAAGGCAAAATATAGATACTGTATGCTTGCAGCTGCACATAGATAATGGTGATGGGAACAAGTTACCCTTGAATGTCTGGGAGTACACTGTTTTATTGCCAAGGGGCATACTTTTACTCCTCCCCTCCTATCAGTAGATGTTGTTTTGACGACCCCAATTATTATGGTGAGAATGGAATGTAGTTAAGGGTGGAAACCCAATGTAGGTAATTAGCATATATGATAATGAGAGAGATAATTAGGTGAAGATTGTTTATGGAAGGGTATAAGTAGTCACCACTTAGACAAAGGGGGGTGCTCCATCAACACCTGACTCCATGGGAGGTGCTGCCAGTTGGACCAGAGGCCACTGAACCCCTGGTGGGGCCCCTCAAGAAAGCTGTTCCTGTATACAGCCTTCTGACTGACTGCTTAGCTCTCCAGGCTTAGTGAGTATGATATATTGTAGTTAATTTTAGGCTTTGTATCTAACTAGTATATTTATAGAAAACCTTGCACATTAAACCTTATTGATCTGCAAATCGGGCGTACCGTGTCTCACTGGTATTCACAATGATCACAAAGTATCCAGAATCAACATCTTCCACTAGCATGACCTACTCTGTCATTCCTATATAATTTGTACCCTGATACCCAAGTAAATTACATCAGCACTATTATTTTTGTGAACCAAACTTCCAATCTCATTAAAAAGAGATATCAGGTTAGTTTGTCAGGATCTATTTTCCATAAATCGATGTTGATTGGCATTCATTTTATTATCCTCCTTTAATTCTTTATTAAATTGAGTCCTGTATCAGCAACTCCCGTATCTTGCCTGAAATCAATGTCAGACTGACAGGTCTATAATTACCTATGTCATCCCATTTATTCTTTTAAATATTGGCACAATATTAGCTTTTTTCCAATCTTCTGGAAATTTCCCAGTGCACCAAGACTAATTGAAAAGCAACATTAATAGTCCAGCAAGCTCCTCAGCCAGCTCTTTTAACAGTCTCGGATGCAAGTTATCTGAACCTGCTGATTTAAAAATTTTTAACTTTAGTGGCTCTTCTGCGTAATATCCTCCTGAGATACTAACAGAATGGAAGGAGTGTTATAATATCACATGACTACATCATCTGTTTTATTCCCAAGTACAGAAAAAAATTCCTTTTCTACATTATTATTGATAATACTACAATTTCTATCTAGTAATGGACCAATACCATTGTTAGGATACTTTTTGTTCCTAACATAATTAAACGCCTTATTGTCCTCAACCCTACTGGTCATAGATTTCTTCTTGTATCCCATTGCCTTCTTTATCAATTTTCTACAAATCCTAGCTGCTGAACTATATTAATTATTATCCATTTTTCCTTTCTTCAGTTGTTATACATTTTCTTCTTCTATCTGCATCTCTCCATATGCATGAAATTTCAAGCCGTATATAGTTAGGACCCAAGAGGGATGCTGTTCACAATGGTCATAGCAAGGACTAGGGCTTGCTGGAAGGAGGAGTGAGCCACAGCCATATGGAGAACTAAGAAGATACTGGAGAATATAGGAAGAAGGAAAGAAATCTAGAAGACATTCAGGTTTGGTTTGGGCAGGTTATTTCAGAAACAGTTCACATCACCCTGCTTTATAGACAAACAAGCTAATAAAATGCAAACACTGTATGTTGTTTTTTCCCTTCCTCAGACAATCATGTTGCAGCATCTATTAACTGTCAGATGTGAACACAATCACAGCTCTGTAATTCCCAGACATAAACAGAACACATTTTTAGCAGCTCCAGTATAGAAATGGTGCTGTATTACTAAGCAGCTCATTTTCTTGTGTTCCTCATGGAATGTTCAGTACAGACTTGTATCAGAGTGCTTGGCAATTTCTGTCTTTTGTTTCACCAGTAACAACCTGCCAGGATAAAGCAACATCTCAACACATCTCAGTGACTAAAGAATCCTCTGGATGGACATCAGAGAAATGACATGGCAGCAGTGCATTCCTCTAAAGAGAAACAGAACATCTCCAGCCCTGGATGTCCAGCTAATCCAACCTCAGAGGCAGTATTCTAGACTATCAAAAAAGAGGTACACCTATTGAATTTGAGAGATCTTACAAGTCTGCCAAAAGTCAGAAAATTGTATTTGCAAAACCACAAGACTGTTTTTAAAGAAAACAGGACTGGATATTCTTTCCCACTTACACCCTCCATGTCTTTTAAAAGTGATCAAAACTATCAAAAGTAAAAAGGGACTCTGAAAATTTATAATATTGAAAAGTGCTTGATAGAATCTGATCTTAATTCTATATCTTTTTGCATAACACTGCAAGGAAGTATTTTGTAATTGGTTTCTTTATTAAGGCCACATATTTGGCAGTCAGAGTTCAAATAATAGTATTTAACTTTCTTCACCCATGTAAATGATAATCCCTTTTGGGGGGAATAAAAAAGTACCAATATTGAAGAATGTGAGCTTAATAGATATAAAGGCTATATTTGAGTAATGACGTATACAGTCCCTGTGATATTCCAAGGTTGCTTAAATATGCAACAATTGAAGTTATGGTGACTACTAGTGTGAATAATTGCTTGCTGATCTGAGTTAGAAAGTTCACATACTAGCACATAAAGTGCAAGTGATACATGCCATGAAGGTATTAGTTGATATCGTTCCCTTCAAAGCCTTTCGGTTGTTAATTGATACATTTTTAACCTAATAGCCTGCAGGATAACATAACTTAAATGAACTTTTGCTCCATGCAAATGAAGTTCTTATTTTAAGTCAACATAATAAAAAACTCCTCAGTAAAACTAAGGAGATACTCAAAGACGGAATGGGAAATCAGGCCACATAAAACTAAAAAAAAGTGGGGCACCAGTTTCCTCCTGCTCTCCACCACAAATTGGCTGGCTGATATGGTAAATGTATTGGAGATCAAGTGGACAGATTCATTAGATCCGGGAACCAGAAATGCCTTGGCCAAGTTATTTTCAGTGTGGACATCTTGCCTGAGTCCTGTCTGATTTCTTGATAATTCTTGGTATTAGTGGACAAAGAGATATGCATACATTATCCCCAGGAGTTTAGAAATGCATCCACTAATGATCACAGGCTCTGAGCAGAACACGATATTTCTTGTGTTTTCCCCCACCCCCAATCGCAAATAGGTTAGTGGAAGGTTGACCCCACTATTGGGTGGGTAAAGACAGAATAGCCTCTATTGGGGGGTGAAAAGCCATGATAGTTGCCAGGTGGACTCTCATGAAGCTCATCAATAGACCCAAGGTTTTCAGAGCTAGGATGTGGTCTAGTACATCTGGAAGTGATGCGGTCATTGGTGACAGCTGTCTGTAGTCACACCAACTGTCGAACCTCATCCATTTTTGAGAAGACATGTAGCAAATAGATTGTTTCCTGTTGTGTAATATTACTTTATTTATACACTCTGAGCAGGCTGTCTCTAGTCCCATGAGCCATCAACATCCACGTTTTGAGACAAGCATCATGAGATTGGGATGAGAAATCTTCTCACCCTCTTGGGAGAGGAGATGGGAGCAGTGCAAAGAGCAAACAGACACCTGTATCATGGAAGGAAATCATGTTTGCCTGGGCCTGATCAGAACTATTAGAATGACTCTGTGTGATGGGATTTATCAGTGTTGTAGTGGTCAAACAGAGGCTGACCAATCACTATGGGCCCAAAAGACCATGCCCCCTTGCCCCTGCTGTGCATGCTCAAAGTGAATGGAACAGATAAAAGGAGGCAGTTCAGCTCAGTTGGGGATGGCTGACTAGAAGAAAGAACTACAATATGCTGCAGAAGAACAGCCAACCCTCCAGACTGCTGAGGCTCTGGACTCTGACTATCCTGCTGAGGACCAGATGACCATGGGGACATCAAGCCACTTTCAGACAAGGAGATACCAAGATGGGCTTTCTGGTAGGGAGGCCCAGGTTCCTTTACCTCTTCTCCACACTTGCCACTAGGTGTGGCTGCTGTGGACTTTTGATATAAACTGCTTGTTTGCCCTGTCCTGCCCAGAGGGTCTGGGCCCCCAAATTGTTTGCCCCAGCCAGGAGGCCAAGGGGCTATTGTTTGCCCCAGCCAGGAGGCCAAGGGGCTATTGACTGTTTACTCTGTCCTGCCCAAGGGGCTAAAGATTGATTGTTTGCTCTGCTCCTCCCAGAGGGTCAGAGTCCCCAGATTACTGTTTTTTGCCCCAGCCAGGCGGACAATAGACTATAGACCGCTTGTTTGCTCTGCCCCGCCCAGAGGTCTGGAGTTCCTGATTGTGATAGCTTGACTCAGCAGCGAATCTCAATGCTGTGTGACGGGGTGTATCAACCCTGCACTGGCAAACAGGGGTGACGCCTCCTGGACACGATGATCCCCTGTGACACTTTGGCTCTGTCTTTCTTAATTTGAGCATAACTTTGGCTATTAGGGGTGTCGGTTGGAATGCATACAGTAGGGTTGATAACCAATGAAGGTGAAAAGCAGCCCCTAAGTATTGGTGACCCAATCCATCCCTCAAGCAGAAGTGTTTGCATTTCTTGTTTCCATGGCAAACTAGTCTATCTGGGGGTACCCTTTTGATGGAATATGTGATGCAATATAGAATCTCAGAGTTAGAAGGGACCTCAGGAGGTCATCTAGTCCAACCCCCTGCTCAAAGCAGGACTAACCTCAGCTAAATAATCCCAGCAAGGGTTTTGTCAAGCCGCAGCTTAAAAACCTCTAAAGACGAAGATTCCACCACCTCCCTAGACAACCCATTCCAGTGCTTCACCACCCTCCTAGTGAAAAACGTTTTCCTAATGTCCAACCTAGACCTCCCCCACTGCAACTTGAGACCATTGCTCCTTGATCTGTCATCTGCCACCACTGAGAACAGCCTAGCTCCATCCTCCCTGGAACCCCCTTTCAGGTAGTTTAAGGCTGCTATCAAATCCCCCCTCATTCTTCTCTTCTGCAGACTAAACAAGCCTAGCTCCCTCAGCCTCTTCATAAGTCTTGTGCTCCAGCCTCCTAATCATTTTTGTTGCCCTCTGCTGGACACTCTCCAACTTGTTCACATCCTTTTTGTAATGGGGGGCCCAACACTGGACACAATACTCCAAATGCGACCTCACCCATGCCGAATAGAGGGGAATAATCACTTCCCTTGATCTGCTGGCAATGCTCCTACTAATGCAGCCCAATATGCTATTAGCCTTCTTGGCATCCAGGGCACACTGCTGACTCATATCCAGCTTCTTATCCATTGTTACCCCTAGGTCCTTTTCTGCAGAACTGCTGCCTAGCTCATCGGTCCCCAGTCTGTAGCTGTGCCTGGGATTCTTCTGTCCTAAGTGCAGGACTCTGCACTTGTCCTTGTTGAACCTGATCAGATTTCTTTTGGCCCAATCCTCCAGTTTGTTTAGGTCCTCTGTATCCTATTCCTACCTTCCAGGGTATCTATCACTGCCCCCAGCTTAGTGTCATCTGCAAACTTGCTGAGGGTGCAATCTACCCCATTCTCCAGATCATTAATGAAGATGTTGAACAAAACCGGCCCAAGGACCAACCCCTGGGGCACTTCACTTGTAACCGGCTGCCAGCTAGACATGGAGCCATTGATCACTACTCGTTGAGTCCTATACTCTAGCCAGTTCTCTATCCATTTTATAGTCCTTTCATCCAACCCATACTTCTTTAACTTGCTGATAAGAATACTGAGAGAGACTGTATCAAAAGCTTTGCTAAAGTCAAGGTATATCATGTCCACCGCTTTCCCCACCTCCACAGAGCCAGTCACCTCTTCATAGAAAGCAATCAGGTTGATCTATTTGTTGGGATATATGTTGGGGTCTATTTCCCATGTCTTGGAAGAAGTGTCTGCTGAGTGCATTCACATTCTGGATATCCAGCAGATAGGCCACTGTGATAGTAATCTGGTTTCATACGCACCAATTACAAAGTTGGACTGCCTCAGTGCAAAGGGAGGGAGATCTGGCTTCTCCCTGGTGGTTGATGTAAAACATGTATGATATATCATCATGATTTTTATGTGTTTGCCCTTGATTAGTGGAAGGAATTGGAGACAGGCATATGTGACCGCTCTGAGTTCCAGAAGACGGATGTGTAGTATTGGCTTTTGTGACTTCCACTTGCCCTGGATCATGTAAGTGTTGAGATGCACTCCCCACTCTAACTGAGAGGCATCCGTCGTTCTAACGACTGTAGGGGGAAGATGTGTGAACAGAATTCCTCTGCACACATGATGGTCCATCCACCAGTCGAGGGATTGTTTCACAAAGGTAAGCATTATTATAGATTATTCTGAGACACCTTTGAAGGCAGCACATTCAAAGTCCAGCATGTTCTGTCATCAAGGTGGTGGTTGCCACGTACCTCAGTAATTGAATGACCGTGGTTTGGGGGCTGACCTGAATTGTGTTTCTATGTTGGAAAAATCCACAAACCTGTGCCAAGGAAAGTAGGCTTTTGTCATCAATGAATCAAGATGTGCCCTTGAACTCTAAATTCAGTACTGAGGTCAAAGTGGATTTTTGTATGTTCAGTTGTAGGCCTAATTGGAGAAAGCAGCCTATGGCCTTGGAAGTTGCCTGAGATGTCAGCTCCAGGGAGAGTCCTTTCAGCAACCAGTCATCCATGTTGGGGAATACTAAATTACCTTTCATGTGGAGCTGTTCTGCTACCACCAATAGAACCTTTGAAAAGAGCCTTGGGGTAGATGACAGACCAAATGGGAGCACTCAGTATTGGAAGTGCTCCTGGTCAACAATAAAACAGATTAATCATTTGTGGGATAATGGATAGTAACGTGGAAATACACGTCTTGAAGGTCAAGGGCTGAGAACCAATCCCCTTGCTCTAATGAAGGAATTATCACTGAATAAAACCCCTTCCTTCTGTGCTGTATGGGAACCAGTTTTATAGCTCCCATGAGGTCTTCTTCTTCACAAAGAATGCTCTTGTGAGAGAGGTCCATGAAGAGGGATGGGGAAGGGGGGTCCATTGGTGAAAATCAGATCAAGTGGTTTGTGTGACTTGTGGTAATGATCTCCAAGATCCACTTATCTGTAGGGATAGGCCCCTAGACTTGACTGAACTAGAGAAGGTGGTCACCGAACAGAGGAAGGTTAGTGGATCTGTGCAGCTGAAGAGGATGGGGAGGGTACTTAAAACTCTTGACCAACATGTCAAAATTGGTGCTTGGAAGTGGATGGGTGCAAGGTGGGGACCTGAGAAGTAGACTGTTTCCTTCTTTGAAACCTCTGCCTTCTTTGGTGTGGCTCATCTGACCTCTGGGAGGGAAGGAATTGGACTCGGCAGGATCTCTGGGCCATCTTAAACTTGCTGAGTTCTCTCTTGTATGTAGGAGTGCAAATGCCAAAAGAACATAAAGTTGCAAAATGCAAAATCACTCTAGAATCCTTTGATGTTTACAGAGACTCATCCATAGTATGAATGAAAAGTCCTCAAACTATGGTCTAAACCTCCTTTGGGAAACTGCTGGAGCCAAGAGGCTTTTCTCATCCCCACTGCTGTAGTGATCGAATGGGTAGCAGTATCAGCATCACTGTGTCTTGAAAGATTGTCCTGGCAAGTAGTTGACCCTCTTCAACAATTACTTGGAAGTGCTCCCTGTGTTCTGCAGGTAGGTGGTCAATGATTGAGGTTAACTTGGTATAATTGACATGGTTGTCCTTTGCCATCAGAGCCTGATAATTGGTAATTTTAAAGTGGAGGGAGGTCAAAGAATAATACTTTCTCCCTAGTAGGAGCAGGTGCTTGCGGTCTTTGTCGTGAGTCATTGATTTAGCGTGCTGCTGCCTACCATGTTCATTCACCACATCCACTACTAAGGTGAGGGATGAGAAAATAAAAACTCCAATTCCTTTGTTGGGACAGAATACTTCTTGTCTGCTCTTTTACATGTAGGCAGAATAGACGCTAGGGTTGTGCCAAATGATCTTTGCAGGATTTAAAAGAGCCTCATTGACAGGTAAGGCTATGTGGGCCAATGAAGGTGAGTGAAGGACATTGAGCAACTTCGGATGAAGCTCCATTCCCATCGAGGGAAATCTGCAAGGAGTCTGCAACTTTCTTGATCAGATCATGGAAGTGTTTAAAATCATCTGCCAGGGATAGAGGAGGAGGCATAACTGCTTCATCTAGAGACAGAGAGGAGATGTTGGCCACAGGAGAAACTTCTTCACCAGCTCCAGCCTCTTGCTCTTTGAAAGATTCCTCTTGAGGGTCAGGTCTTATGGATGGAGTAGATGATAGAGGTTGACCCTCTCTATGGTGGGTAGTGAATTCTTTGGAAAATTGTTGGTGATAAGCCACCCAAGGCCCCAATATGGCCAAGGAAGAGGTTCATAAGGCATATGAGTAGCACCCAAGGGTGCTCATACCAATGAGGCATGGGTGGTAATCATGGGCCGTGAGCAGTTGCAGCTTCAGCAGAAGCCTTTGGGAAGGGATTTTTATGAAGGAGTGCGGAGGATAGCCCTGGACTGACACTTACAAGACTGAAGCAAGATCCTCATCAGAATCCTCTTCGTCAGATTCACTCAGAAATGGTGGAGTGCCTGGAGAGATCTGAGATGAAATAATTGGAACAAGGCAAACTTCAGATGATCTCAATGTCCTCAGTACCAACAGCACATCAGAGCCAAGGAGCAGAGAGTCAGGAGTCTCAGATACAGCCAGGTCCCTGGGAAAACTGAACTCTTGCAGTGATATGAGGGACAACAGTACTGAGGCTGATGACTGTCAGTGTAGTCATGGCTGACGGCACTGATGGTACCACAGTTTTTAGGGCTCTGAGAGGAAAGTGTGGTTGATGATGGTGCCAAAGTTCTCATGCACTATGAGGGAAGTGCAGTTGAAGCCTGAGTGGGCCTCTTTGGTACCAAGAAAGTAAAGGCAGAGGTCTTCTTGCTGTCCCAATCTGAAGATGGTACTGAGGGTCTTTCTGAGCCATGGCCTTGCTGCCTTGCGGTCTAGCCTTGTCCTGGGTACCTGAGGAACTGAGAACCTCACCGGTACCTGACTGAAGAAGCAGTGGAGTCAGGTAACTAAGGGAACTGATGACTTTGGCTTTTTAGAGGTAGAATCTTTATCTGGTGAACCCAGGGCACGTTCTTTTGAGGGCTGAAAGGAGTCCTGTATCTTCCTGTTAGGTACCCAGGAATGGTGGGGCTCCAAAGCATTTGGACTTGCTTGGAGACTGATGTCTGAATTAGGCTGGATGTAAAGAGCTCTCCATCATGAGGAGGCAAACTTTATTTTTCTATTTTTTCTGGCTCTTGATTTTAATGCCAGACATAAATTGCACTTTTGAGGAACATGCAACTCTACCCAAGGCAATGGATACAAGCAGGAATGTCTGTCACTGTCCAGGATCGTTTGCAACATGACAATCAGCACTTGAAGCCAGGAGAACTGGGCATTGCCTCCCAGACTCAGAACTATCAAAAATCTATCTAAATACTATGTGGAAGAAAGACAATTTTTTGCTATATAACAAAATCATGGGGCACGAGACTGACTAACACACAAATGGGCCAAACAGACACTGCTATGAGAAATCTCCGATCAAAGGTTCAGGGAAAATTAGTACACATATTGTGGAGCACCCATAGGGACACTATTTGAAGAACCACTTCTGCCTTTTCTTAAGATATTCAGAATCAAATAGTCTCTCTGCATAATAGATTTTATTCAAACAGAGTTGTGGCTTTGTTTGCGTCTCAATGAAAATGTGTTGTGATGGGGCGGCTGCCGCACACTAGCCTGGAAAGGGTTAATAAAGCCCTAGGGAGGCTGTGCTAGGAGCGGCCAATCAGGGACAAGGAGGTCCTATCTAGACAGCCAGGAGAGAGCAGAAAGGGCAGTCATTTCCAGGAGCTTGGGAAGGGAAGACTGGTGGCCCTGCAGACCAAAGAAGGTCAGCACCATGGACAGAGCAGTGGCTAGCTCCAGAGAAGGAGCAGCTGAGAGCGCCGAGGTAAGGGCCGGACAGCGGACTGTAGCTGCCACTGAAGGAAGTGGCTAGACTGGGACTGCAGAATCCCCCGGAAGGGGGGGAACACAGATTGTGGCATGGCCAGAGGGCTGTGTCATGAAGTTGATGTCATGAGCTTTCAAGAGATGTGGGTCCTAAGGTGGAGATGTAACAGCGGGTGAGACACAACTGCTTGGGACACTGGGACCTGCATATCTGATTCCCCAAACTAATCAGCAGGAGGAGCAAGAGTGGTGGATTGAACCCTGTTACACGGGTAAACACCTAAAGACCTGTGTCATACAAGAATCTTTTAATTAATTATACTACTTAGGCTGCATATAGCTCTTTTCATCAATGGATCACAAAATGCCCTACAAATCAGGCAAGTATCATTATTCTCATTTTACAGATCGGGAAACTGAAGCACAGAGCAATGAAGTGACTTGCCCAAGGTCACCCAGAAGACCAGTGAAATAGCCAAGAATAGAAGACATATCTCAAGAGCCCCAACCCAATGCTCTATCCACTTCACCGCACTGTAGCCCTGTTTAAAGCAAAGACTGACTCAATCTCTGCAGTGCTGCAACCCCACCCTGATATGCCCCAGCCTTGCCCTCTGCACTAGGACTTGAGAGTGGTATCCCCTGAAGGCACCTATATGGCCTTCTTCTACAGCATCTGCACTGGGGGAAATCTTCTCTCAGACTGATATGTAGCTTTTAGGGCCTGTATCATTACCAGCTGCCTCCTGAGTGTGGCCTAGGGTGGCTCAGTGATGCCTGACTCAGTTTCCTCTATCAAATGACCTAAGGACCCCATGTAATCCTCTAGTCCACCAACATGGTTTATTACCAGAACATAGTTTAAAACAATCCATAATAAAAATCCCAAACACATAGTCCATTTATCACCCTCATGCAATTGGACATTAAAATCCAAAGACATCCCATCACTTGATGCCCTACATACCTGACACCGGTGCATTCAGCCATGCCCAGACTCTATCAGTCCTCTTTTATTCCTCTGACACAATAGCCACCTTCCAACTGGAGTGCAACCCCACTCTTCCCAGTGGAAACCCTCACAATCTTTCTATTGGGAGATCATCTTTGCCTCACTCTCCCTGGCCTTCTCACAGTTCCCCTGGGTCCAGTCTCTGGATATAACAGTGAGTGAACTCCTCCGCTGCTCCCCTGCTTTCAGTTCTTTCCATTCCTTGGCTCTGGCTCTCTGGCTTAGAGCAAGCAGGCACCTCTTACAGCTCTCCTGCCTTCAGTCTTCTCCCAGAAACTACATACAGATTCCTGCCTCTGACCACTCTAACCTGACCCTTCCCAAACTGACCTTTCCAAATTGATGCAGTTGGTGCTCTAAAGCAGCCCTTACTCACCAGATCTCTCTCTTCTCTTGGGCCCAGGTGCCCTCTTTTCAGCCAATGGGAGTGAGCTGATGAGGCACAGCTGCACTAGCCCTGCTCCCTTTTAAAGGAACAGTGCCACCCTGTGATAGGGCTCATTTATTTTGCTCTGACCCATTAACTCAGCATAAAGGATCTGTAGCAGGCATGCAGATTTACCCTTGGAGTATGTACTTTTCATATGTGAATTTCTCATCTACTTTAATATTGTAACAAATAGAACAAGGATTCTGGAAACAATAGAAAAATTGTCAGCAATATTTCATTTCTAAAAAATTGTCAGATATTGGCTGAAATTTAGCAAAAAAACACTGAAACCAACCAAGGTGGTATTTGCTTTTATACCAAAAAAACACCCCCAAACAATATCTAAGCAGATTTATCTATTAGGATGAATACTGCATATGGGCTAACACCATACACATCACATAGGGAGCTTGAATTCTGTGTGAACTCTGCAGTGCTAAGAACTCTGTAGAGTGGGTAACACTGATTGTACAAACTTGTATGGACTGATTCATTCCCAGAGTCTTGAATTACGGTCCTGATTTTGGCAAACCTCAAAAGGTTCAGAGGTGCATTTAAAAGTTCAGATATGCACCCCACAGCATGAAATAAATGATCAAGGTGGGGGGAGAGGGGAAATCACATGAATAGAGTTGGTCAAATTTTTTCATCTCAATTTTTTTTGAGAAAAGAAAACTTATTTGAAATTTTCTAGTTTGAAAAACCTTAATTTTTCTCCCCCTCTCCACCTTTTCCTTCTGTCCCCTCCCCTCCATTTTTTTCTTTATTCCTTTTTCCAATTCCCCACTGCAACAAAGGGAAAACAACAAGGGGTGGAGGGAGGGAATAATTTTTTTTTCCCCAAAAAGTTTGGAAAAATATATCTATTTTTTTAAACAAAATGTACCATTCTTCAAACTGCTCTACTCTCAAGTTTGCAAAGATGCACTCGAAAATCTTAGGAAGGCTTGGCTTTTACAGTATTTCGAGTACATCCACTACATTTTGTTCCCAAACAGAAAATACAAAATAAAAAAATGGTTTTTTTAGCAAAATTATTCACTATTCCTCAAACCTCAATAAAAGTTCCCTTTGACTTGACTCACATTTGAAGTGAATGTTCTGATTACATTCTAATCTAACATGTTTGCTAGTCTGATACAAAACTGTTAAAAGAAATGTTCACTAACATGTTCTGTAACTGTTGTTCTTTGGAGATGCGTTGCACATGTCCATTTCACTTCAGGTTTATGTGCACCCAAAGCACCAGAGTCAGAGATCTTTTCCTTAGCGGTACCTATCGGGAAGGCACATGCACACATTGCTGTGCTGTGATATAAAGGGCAGAGTAGTCCTGATCCACCTCAATTCCTTCTTACTGGACAGACTCCAATATAGAGGTGAAGGAGGGTGGGTTGTAGAATGGAATGTGCATCACAACTCAAAAGAACAGTTTAGTAACTGTTATTCCTTCAAGTAATTGCACATGCCCATTCAGCTGACTCACAAGCAGTTCGATCCAAAGTTGGAATTCAGAGTCTACCTGAACAACAACTGAAGAACTGCTCATCTGAACTTGCATTCATCTCTGGAAAGCTAAGTTATGGCATAGTGAATTGAAAAGGTGTGCACTGATGACCAAGTTGCTGCCCTACAAATGTCTGTTATAGGCACATGGGCTTGAAAAGCAACAGAAGCTGCTTGAAATCTTATCAACTATGCTATCACCCTGCTAGGTGGGGTTACATTAGCAATGTCATAGCACATTGGTATGCAGGAAGAAATCCATGACGAGATTCTCTGAGTCAAGACTGGAAGGTCCTTCATCTGGTCTGCAACTGTTATGAATAGCTGAGATGATGATCTAAAGAATCTTGATCTGTCCAAATTAAAGGTTAACACCCTTCTGTCATCCAAAGTACGGAGTCTTCCATCATCCTTATGAGAATGGGGGTTAGGAAAGAAAGTCAGTAAGCATATTGCTTGACTGAGGTGGAATTCAGACACTGCATTAGTCACAAACTTTGAACACAGATATAAGTAAATTTTGTCTTTATAAAAGACAGCATAACAAGGGACAGCTACCAATGCTCATAATACCCCCACTCTTCTTGCAGAGGTAATAGCCACCATAAAAAGCTACTTACATGCACAAATGAAGCAAAGAGCAGGTTCAAAATGGTTAAAAGGGTGGATCCATCATCTTTGATAAGAGCATATTCTAGTCCAGGGAGGGATAGGATCCACCATCTGGTGATGTAACCTATCCAGTAATTGATATCAGATTCAAGAATATTGAGCAGCTAGTGATCGGTGGGTGAAGCAAATATAGCTGCAGGTAAATACGAACTAATTATTGCTTGTTGCTTCAGATGGAACAAGTAATCCAAATATGTTGGATAGAGGCCCCATCTGGCACACCTCTCTGCTGTGACCCATAAGAATAGTTTCCATTTCAACTCCTAAGCTGATCTTGTGAAGGCTTTCTGCTATTCAGGAAGATATTTTGTACATTCACCAAACACTCCACCTCTTGATGTATTAAGCATGGACCACCCAGGCAATAAGATGGAGAGCAGATGGGTTGGTATGCAGGAGCCAACTGTGATCCTGGGAGATCAGGTTGGGTTCTGAAAATGGTGTCAAAGGAGCCCTTGTGAAGAGGCTTTGCATCCTTGAGAACCAATGTTAGTGAGGCCAGGCCAGGCCTATGAGGATTATGTGGGCTTGATCCTGGTCAACATCATGTGAATGAGTTAAATAGGAGGATAGGCATACATCAGATTGTCTCACCAAGACAACAGCAAAGCATCCATCACAGACCTCTGACTGTGACCTTGAACAAAAGAGTTGGCACTTCCTGTTGTGACAAGTAGCAAAGAGATTGATGTAAGGAATCCCAAGATTTGAAAAATTAGTCTCACATTATGGCCCGAGAGACCATTCTTGATCTCTGCTTAAAGACCTACTCAGGTGATCCACCAAACTGTTCTGAGCCCTGGGAAGGTGGGATGCTTTGAGGTGAACAATTGGTGATACAAAACTCACAAAGCTTTATCACCTCTTGACAAAGACTAAGTTGGCCCTTCCCTGTCATTGTGACAGTGGTGTCCATGAGGATTTGTAGAGTTTGTCCCTTAATGTGAGGGAGAAAAGCCTGAGAGACCAGATGAATAGTTCTCACCTCCCTAATATGTATGTGGAAAGCCAAATCTTGATGTGACCACTGATCCTTAGGGTGCCTAGATTAGCTCTCTATTCTAAAGAAGGACATCCATAACCAGAGTCATGTGGATAGGAGAGGAATGAAGAGAACTTCCATGCACACATTGGTTGCATCCATCCACCAGTCCAAGGAGGGTTCCTGAATATGTGCAATGGATGACAAAATGGGGAGCACATAGACTTTAACCAGCCCTGTAACTGTCTGAGATGAAGTCTGGCATGCCAGACAACATATGTGCAGGAAACCATGTGATCCAAAAGTCAGAGTCAGTTTCTTACAGTTGTGGTTGGATGAGTTTTCAGGTTTGTGTTAGGAAAAGCCCTGGCTACTGAAGAATACAGGACCACCCTATCTACTCTATTCTCTGAACTGGAGAGAAAATTGATTTATCCTCATTGATTAACAGACCCAGAACGCTGAAGAGAGACCTGGATCTTGGACTAATCTTGGATCAGCAAATCATACAAATATTTTCACCCATGCTTTTTTTTTTTTTTTTAGGAATGAGACAACTATTGCCATGCATTTTGTAAATAAAAGTGGGACCATGGAGAAGCCAATTAGCAGGACTGTAAAGTGATAATGGATGTTTTTGACCAGGAATCTTAGGAATATCCTGTGGCTTTGACAGAGAGCCACATGGAAATATGTATCTTTCAAGCTGAGGGAAGTGTACCAGTCACCGACTTCCAGGGAAGGTATACTATGCAAAACCTTATCTTCTTTATATATTTCTTCAGAATCTGCAGATCTAGGATGGGTCTGAGACCTGATTTTGCCTTCAGGATCAGGAATTAACAAGAATAAAATCCTTTCCCTTGATGGAGAGGAGGAATTTCCTCTATGGCTTCCAAAGGGAGGAGAGGCTGGATCTCCTGGAGGAGGACAGCTTAGTGAGAGTGGTCCCTGAAGAGGGATAGTGAAGGGGGATAGTCAGGACTGAAATAAACTGACGGGTGTGTTCCAGTTTCACAGTACTTAGAACCCATTGGTCTGTGGTAATATGAGTCCAATTACACAGGAAGCACAATAATCCTTTGGAAAAAATAGAGGTAAGAGACACTGGCCCAAGACACAATGGTATTCTGCCCTCAAGAATGCAGTCAAACAGACTGCTTGGCCTTTCTGGGTTGTCTAGAAGGACCCGCTGAAGACAAAGTGTGAGAAGTTGTGAGTCTCCTCCTGTAGTCTTTTTCCCTTGCTTCTGGAGTGGTCAGCTTGGAAATGTGGGTAAGGTGAGCATCATTGTGTTACCTAGCAGCTCTGTGTTCTTGGGGAACCAGGGCGCAAAACCCCAACTCTCTCTCTCTCTGACTCACCTGAATTACCCCCCCACCAGCCTATGTTTGAACCAGAAACCAAAGACTGCTTGAACCAGAAACCAAAGGCATTTCAATATGAAAAGGCAGGGGACACAACTGAAACCGTCCCATCAAGGGTGAGACAACTCCCCATGCTTCATACAAGAGACACTTGGAACCCTCCCATCAAGGGTGAGACAACTCCCCATGCCTCATAAGCATCTCAGTTAGCACATGAATGAAGAACAGAAGCCTCATCTACATCGAAGATGGAACACGCACTGAACTCTGGGATTGCTGAAGCAGGGAAGCACTGCATTTTGGGAAATCTCTGCTCTCGATGTAACTGAACTCACACCTGTGCACACCCAGCTCCGCAGTTATCAGACCATTCTAGTTATTGGTATGCAAAACACTGAAACCTGGTTGCATTGTGGTCTCTCTCTCTAGAAAGGACACCCTTCCAGGAATGATCAGCTCTTTTTGTCCAGACATTGTTTATCCATAAACAAACCTGGCATCTACAAATCCCCTATCAAAGCTCAAACCTCTGTTCTGATGCTTGGATCCAAACTTTGCATCAGTTCCACTGTAACCTGTCTTCTCTTCCTGACTGATCGTGTTGGGGGCTCTGCCAGACTAAAAGCACTCCAGACCCTGAACTGACAAGCCTGTTCCTGGGAACCTCTGAACTGCATGGAGTGGTGAGATCAACCCCCTCCTCCTTCCCCCAACACAACTGATCTCTCTCTCTCTCTCTCTCTCTCTCTCTCTCTCTCTCTTAGTCAGGTATAACTTTCTACTTTTGTAATCAAACCTGGGATAGCTTTCTCCAATACCCCAATTGTAATTGTGTAGTATTGTAAGTGTTTCATTGTTTTTCTCTCCTTGTATGGTATTATCATAAGTTTTATATACCTAGCAATAAAATAACTGTTATAATCAAGCTGGTTGCCACTTTCTCTCTCTCTCTCTCCAAACTTTATGTTCTTCCTTTGTGTCCTTGGTCCCTATCTTGCTCTGTAGCAACGCTTCTCTTACCTAAGCCAAAGATCCCTGGAGTGCCCAAAAATCCTATGGGGTTTGCTCATCAAGGGGGTTATTGCTAGAACAATTGTGGTGTAAAAGGGTATATGAAGGGGACAGCCAGGAAGTGCTACTCTGCCTAGCCTATGGGATCCAGGGGCAAATGAGGGTGCAGCTCAAGTGCTGTTTGACCCAGCCTGATTGATTCCAAGGGGCAATTAAGGGGAGTAGCCAAAAAGGTGCTGTTCTATTCTGCTCTATTCTGGTGTGTTGCACAGGGGCATATAAGGGTAGCCACTGAGAGTGTGGTGTCACCCAGCCTGCTGAGTTCAGGGACATATAAGGGGTCAGCTGAGAGTGCTGATAGCCCGGTCTGCTCAGACGCACTAAGTTGAGCTGAACTGTGTATGTGTGTGTGTGCGTATCTGTGGGGGGTTGTGCTGGAGGAACCCAGCCCTGAAAACCTTAGGTCCTGCAGGATACCTCCATTGGGAGGGGGCTTGTAGCCCTATGAACACACAAGTAACACAAGCAGTACATTAGTAGAATCACACCCCTAGAATCACACCCCCCTTCCAGGAAGGTAACCCTAATAAATGAGCATACTCCAAGGAGAAGGGCAAATCTGGTAACAATTGGTATGACTGAGGGTGAAATTGTTTCTCTTTAGGAAATTGAGTGTAAATCCCTAATGATTTATGCATAGTCCTGGAGTCCTTGAGACTGTGAAGCTTCTCATCAGTCTGCTGAGAGAATAAGGTTGGCCCCTCAAATGGAAGACCCCATATAGGCTTCTAGACTTCCTTTGGAAGATCTGAGGATTGAAGCCATGAACACTTATGAATTATTAATGTAGATGCCATCGCTCTGGCTGCTGAATTTGCCCCATCTAATGCAGCTTGGAGAGAGGTCCTAGTTATGAGCTTGCTCCAAGACAGCTTGGAACTCCTGCCTGGCATTGTCTGGTAACTTTTCCACAAACTTGAGAACATTGTCCCAGAGGGAGAAATCATATCTGCCACATAGCTTGCTGTTTAGAGATCTGAAACTACAAGCCAGCAGTGGAATAAATATTTCTACCAAAAAAATCAAGTCTTTTTGCTTCTTTATTCTTTGGGGTAGAAGATGGCTGTCTGTGATGTGCTTTTTTCATCCACTGCTGAGACAACCAAGGAACTTGGTAAAGGATGGGTATAGAAATGCTCATAGCTCTGAAAAAGGGCAGGATACCTGTATGTGGGTCTCTTGACTGTTGGTAGCAGAAATGATGGTGTTCACCACAGTAATCTTATGGGCTTTAGTATGGCTTCATTTATAGGTAGAACCACATGGGAAGGCATGCTGACCCTAGTAGGTCCATCAGTCTATGGGAGCTATCTTGCACCATCTCGACTTGGATGTTGAGAAAGTAAGCAACCCTCTTTAGGAGTTTTTGCTATGCCCTGTAGTCATTCTGAAGAGGGGACAATATCCCAAACACCATTGCCTCGTTAGATGATGAAGTGTAAAGGAGGTTGGGCTGGAGTCTCCTGTACCTCCCCAGATGGAGGTTGTGGATGCAAGGCTTTTCTTGCATGGTACTGGGGGTAACACTTCCTGAGATTCCTCATATGAGCTATCCTGTCATCTGCTCTGGGATCTGGAAGAGGAGGAATTGGGAAGGATCAGGTGGAGATAGGAAAATGCCACAGGTTCCAATATGGCCATTGGCAGGGTATCATACCCCAACCTCTACCAGCCCAAAGATCCATGCCCCTGGACCACCATGGCACCTCTGTCAGGTACCCATAATGGAATCCTCTCAGTGAAGGTAAATGATGCCTTCTCTCCTAAGTACATGTGGTTTAGGACTCTCATGGAATTTTGAAATTGCCCTGAAGCATTTTTGTTTTGGTGGGAGAGAAGAGGAGAAGCCTCAGCTATTCAGCTTTATTCAAGTTTACCCTCAAACCAGCTGTTCTTTGGCCATATTTGGATTCCTAGAGAATTTAACTTCACAAATCTTATGGGGTGGCTACCATATTGGTGTGAAATCGGCAAGGCTAATGCATCTTCCTGTACTGCTGCTTTTTGCTTCAAAAGAGATAATGTGGAAGTTTGAGTGTAGGCTTAAAAAAGAGCTTCACAGAGCTTGTGGAAGGTCTGAGCCAAGTTAGAAGTTTGCTATGCGCATAAATGTTTATAGCAAAACATTATCATACCAAATGTGTCTGCCTTTAAGTGAACAAAACCCTAGGCTTTGTCCAAGAATTATTAACAAGAGCAGTTAGAAACCAAATAGATTTTTGTCCATATGACCAGCTCAACCATGTTACTGTAACAGCAAAAAGTTTTGTGTGTTTCAATGGCAGGATGCCATACTTCAAAACTGGGGTGTCCCGAAGCCCCTATTGACTGATCATTGATTTTTCAAAAATTATGAACTGCTGTGAAAGTCCTTCAATCCACTATTTCCCAGCAACCAGTATAGTCAGATAGCCACTAGGCACAGAGTTTCCTGTACTGAATATCAGAGATGGTTGCAGAGTCAGATCATTTGCATCAGTACAGACAGCCTTGACCTTCAATGATAATACAAGTGGAAAGAAAACAATACTCTAACTTAGTATAACATCTTCATTCTTCAACACTCTCATGGTGTTGAAAGTTGAACAGAACAGTGAAAAAGCAATTTCAACACATGTACACTACATTTGCCTTCACTAAAACATAACTGCTCAACCAAAGTTCCACCAAAGCAAGTTAAGCCCCTTTATTCACTTTCCTATATGTAGTTCTTCACTTTTTAAAAAAAAGCAAAGTTAACCTTTAATATTTTCTTTAAAGTTTAAATAGACATTTGGGGAAAAACAGAAGTCAAACCTGCTTCACTAATTTTAAAGATGAGACTCCAGCTCTATTTAATAGTTTGGTGAATTAAACAACTCATCTCACACACATGTCTTTTTTTATATTTCTGTCTTTGTTTCTAGGATACAGTTGATTTTTAAAAACACACACATCTGCTTCATCTCTCTCACCCTTTTTTTAATGTACACATTAAGCCACATAATCATTGTTGAACATTTGTCAACACTTCCCGCTGTGTCCATGTTTGAAATACTGCATGGTGTGGATGTCCCAGTATCATCCCTATATATGGGATTATTTTATATATCTCTAATGAGAATTAAAGAGAATCATCTGTTAAACCATGATTCAGTAGAGCACTTAAGCATTTGATTAATCTTGAACATGTGCTCAAATACTTTGCTGAATCAGGGCCTTCAACAGGAATTAATTTAGCAGCACTGCTGTAATTCCACTAGTATCTTATCCCTTTATCAATCATATCCCTCTTATCTGCTTCTACCATTGTAGTAGGAGATTTAACATTCCTTTTGTGACATGCATCTTCCAACTATGAAATACCAAAACTAGAACTTGCTTTGACAAAACTGATTTGTGTGAGTAGTCACTACTCAAGCATGCTGTATCAGTGGCTTAAACAGGACCATTTACTTGTGTTAAGCCTAATCATGTGAATAATGCTTGGAATATTAGTTCCTTGCTGTTTTGTATTTGTGTTGTATATTGCTTTAATACAGATACATCATAAATCCACTAATAACAGGCAGTGAGGACAATGTGACAGATGGTTCACTACTGCATCACGACTATACATACTTCTGGCTATGTTTCAAAGACATGATAGGAATATTTAAGTACAAATACATAAGAGGATCTAGAAGCCTACATGAGCCCTGATTCAAGCTAGTTTTTTGGTATCTTCTCATATACAGTATGTGTGTTTAATGAGAGAGCAGAGGAGGTGTCGGTTTCAGTCAATGCAAATGCCTAAAATCAGATTCCAAAAGCTGTAGATGAGGAAAATAACCAGGGATTTTTAAAAGGTTACAACTGTTTCATTAATGCTTAATTTACACCACAACAAACAGAAGTGTGGCCCAGACCTGAAGAGCTCATTATAGAAAACTTCCATGACAACCCTAACAAGGATGGTATGATGCCAGGACAATGCATTGAAAAAAAAACCCTCACACACAAAAGAGAGTATTGTTCCTCCAGACATGGAACACTGCCTAACATTAAGTGCTCCCTCTGAAATTACTCCAACTGCATTCCCATGAAACAGAGTTCTGTTCCAAAAGATCCCTGTATACAGTGCAGGCCCATCTATATGCTGCTCCATGCTTTGTTGTTGTTCTTTAAGACTGACAATTCTGCTATTTAATGCTTTTATGGTCTTGTAATTGTGCTGATGTCATCAAGCTAATCAATCATAGAACTATTCATTAGGATATCAGCAATCACTGCAGCATCAAAGTGAACTACATTCATTTAGCCACTTTTGATCTAAATATCAAATTATGGCAAATTAAACTCTTATTGTAATGATGTTATTAAAGTAAATGGTGCACAATTATTATTTTTTTACACGGTCATGCTATTTTTACTACTGAATGTAGCAAACATGAGTTTTACTGGCTGCGTATGTGACTTAGCTAACTTAAAGAGGTATACGCAAGAAGTTCATATCTCCAAAAATGAACAACTTTGTCTTGAGTTGCTGAAACCAAGTAGTTGAAAGATAGTATTATTGTAGCCCAGTAAGCATGTCAGAGCATATTTTCCTCTCTCGTATATTGTGCAGTTATTGAAAGGCTATGTAGACTAGTATCATATGTGTCATCACTAAAAATAAATGAATGAAAAAAAAACTTAGAACAGCAGCAGAAAAAAAAGAGATCCTGCAGAAATATTACATTGTAAAAAGTCCATGTTCTCATTAACATTTTGGGGGAGGGGACGTGAATAAAAAGAGAAAATGTGTATACAGGAACTTACCAGTAAATAATATAGTATTGTATTTATTCAGGCAAATATAATACACCATATATACTTTCAGGGAAAATAATGTATATGGATTTACTTCTAGTAATGTT
Source organism: Emydura macquarii macquarii (assembly GCF_026122565.2). NCBI lineage: Eukaryota > Metazoa > Chordata > Testudines > Chelidae > Emydura > Emydura macquarii. The sequence goes on along the minus strand of NW_027131390.1, from coordinate 32,745,392 downwards.
CATTAGTGGATTATAAAACAAGAGGGAAAATGTGGATTTTAAAAGCACTGATATGGGTAATTATTAGGGTTTCCTCCTGCTTTTCTAACATGTAAAACTCAAATGTTAATTAAAAGAGCTGAATCAATAAAAGGAGAATTTAAAAGTAAGTTAAGTTCACTCAGTGCAGCTGTCCTAGCAATGATATACTCAGAGTTTTTCACATTAGAATCATCAAGAGCAGTTTAAAACAGATTTACACAATAGGAGGTATTAACATTTTGGTAAAACCTTAATGGAGGACATTCACAAGGAGGGAAAATTAAAAACAGAAAACATTTCAATGTGCAAATTAATTAGCCAGCAATTTTCTGTATTCGCCTAGCTGCTATTGAACATTTTCATGCATTTTCTCTCAAGATTTGGCTGGCTGGCTGGTTTAGGCCAGTGTCCTATGCTGCAAGAACAAGATTAAATGAACATGGCTTCTCTCCCACAGCAAATTATTTCTTGCCCCGCAGACCCACTCCTACCAGGTCTCCTCCCCAGTGCACATCCCTATTGGCTGTAGTACCTGACTGGCAAAAGGTACTGACCGGTCCTGGCATTTTTACCTCTGAAGGCACAATATTTTTTATCGAGTTAAATATTATTTGCCTCTAACATGTATTAACAGGATTGGAAGGACTGCCATAGCATCTAAGTGATGTTGAAGGGCCTATAAGTACTGGCCAGAATGCTTTCACCATTTCATGTCCCTTTGGCCAAGCTACCTTTGCTCACGATATATGCCCACTTACTTTTCTGTATTGTGAAAACATGAAGTTTGTCACAAAGACAGCTTGAGCATGTAGCTGAAAGCTACGAGGCAGTTAGGAATGCGCTGACCGATAAGCATGGTCAGCAAGGCGTGGGCAAAAGTTTTCTCTGAAGCTAAAAGAGATAAGTAAACTGCCCGACTGTCTCTTTCTTTTAACTGAAGTTGTATTTTTCCATTTTAACAATAAGCTATGTGCATGCCTTCCTTTGTAACCAAATATGGAAAGTTCCTTGTATATGTGATGCTGTTTGTGCAAACTCACTCTTTTTACGTATGCTTAATGCATTTTGCTGTATAACAATGACTTGGTAATAAGGCTATATAAAACCCCTCACACAACACAGATTGGGGGCGCAGTTCAGCTAAAGCTGTTGCCCCAGGTAATTACCTTGTTAATAAAGGTCTTTTCCTTGCCCACCCAAACAGAAGTGAAGACTGTGTTTTCTTCAACAATTCTTGGTGCCGTGACTCAGATCGCTGAAGCTCGCCTGGGTGTGCCAAGGTCAGAGCCCACACAGTCGGGGTAACAAGGAGGAGAGTACAATACAGCTGCGGGCACCCTTCAAATTGTCCCTTAAACAGGGCGGTTTGCCGCTGGTGGTTCTGTGAACCCCGAAAGACTTGGGTGACAATTCTGTGTACTCTTCTCCTCTAACTCATGGCCTGACTCTTTACCCTGCACTTATTGCTGGCAAACCTGGGATAAGGCTCACGCGATCATAAGGACCACACCCGGATAGGGCGTGCAGAGAGAGAGGGGAGATCGGCGGCTGTCCCAACTTCGGACACCAACGGCGCCATAACTAGGTAAGTGGCCTTTTGAAATCCCTAAGAGTTGGTCTCTGAGTCTGCTGGCAGTGTCCTGCATCTCCCTTCCCGCACAGCCACCTCTAACCGGACTTAATAGTGGGCAAATGGAAAACAACCTTACGGCCAGACCCTAGAAAGGAATCTGAGTAAGTCAACTCTGGTTTATGTTTTATATTGTTTGAAGGGGTGTTGATTATTGCATTAAATATGGGTATGGGACAAAGTAAAGGGGCTCTGCCAAAAGAGTCCCCCGCTTTTTATATGTATGTGAATTATGGTCCCTATACTTGTTATTACTTGGATAAATGGAACTCTCTCACCCATGATAATCCAGTCGAGCAATTTCCAAAGGAAGGCTCTTTTTCCCATGACACAATTCTCCATTTAAGAGGAGCCTTGGAGTCAAAGGGAGCCAGGATTAAACAGCCAGAGTGGCAGGCATATTTTACATGGTATGAGGGGTCTTATAACAGGAGGGAAAAGTCTAAGGTTAAAAGCTTGCAGAATACTATTGAAAACCTGCAAAAGCAACTGGACCAGACTAAGGAGAAAAAGCCACAGGAGGCTGAGGCCAAAGTGAAATCTCACATTCCACTTTACCCTCAACTTCCAACCAAACTAGAAGACGAGGTAGATGACCAGGATCAGACGGATGTTCTGGACTTGCCCCGGGCTCGCCGCCAACCCCTTCCTCCCAGTCCAGTGTGGACCAAGCCCTCATAGATGCTAGGAATGCATTACTCCGGGCTATCCCAGAAGGTTTTCCTCGAAAAACTGACTGGACACACATTCATACTTGTAAACAAAAACCAGATGAAGAATCATATGACTATTTAAACCGATTAAAACTTGTCTTTGAACAGCATTCTGGCATTCAAGACCCCTTAGAAATGCGCCGGAAGCCCTTTCCGCAGCTTTTGTACAAGGTTTAGACCCTAAAATCCAAACCCAACTTAAAACTATCACAGTGGCATGGCAAACTAAAACCCCTCCTGAATTAGTGGCCATTGCAAAATATTGTGCCACAAATGTCACTCAGAAAAAGGAAGGCATGGAAACTAAATTAATGGCCCTGCAGCTCCGAAATTTGCAGTATAATCCCCAAATCCCAAGAGGACAGGGTCGAGGCCGGCCCTACAGGGGATATGGTCGGGGGGGAAGTCGGGGTAGAGGAATATTTCCTCCACTACCTTCAACTTAGACCAGCTCCCATCCCTCCCCCTTATCCATGGGACCCTGCCACAACTGTGGTCTTCAGGGCCTTTGGAAGAACGAATGTCCTCATCATCCCCACCATGAACAATATCCTCTTTCTCCCCCGCAAGGGCAATCAGAATTCTATCCACCTCCCAGCATCTTGATTCGAACAGTCCCCTCAGGCATGACAAGAGAGAAGGGAAGGAGAAGTAATACTATCCCTCTGCTAGGCACAACCCCTGGTGAACCCTTTATTTTGTGCACTGTTAATGGCATTTCTGCACTTTTCCTTGTAGACACCGGCGCTTCCTGGTCTACTCTCAAGTAGGTGGACTTTCCCCAGGTCCCCCTGTCTCAGGAAACTGTTAAGGCTGTTGGGATTTCAAATTCTCCTATTCCTCATCCCATCACAAAGTCCTTGTCTATTTCTACAGGTTCACTAACTGATGAACATACCTTTCTCTATAGCCCTGTGTCTCCGGTGAACCTATTGGGTAGGGACTTTCTTAATAAGCATAACTGTGTGTTGTACTGTTCCCAAGAAGGTCTTAAGGTTGATTTAGCTTCCACTGAGAATCCTACGGTACTACTTCTTCTATCCACTTCTGCCGAACCAAAGGACTCTAAGAACTCTCCTGATCCCCTTGAAAACCTTTCGGAGGAAGCTGCACTATCTTCCCTCCCACCTTCCTTATGGTCAGCACATTTGAATGAGGTAAGACGTATTTTAACTGCTAAACCTTTTGTTATTACTCTGGATCCTTCAAAACCCCTTCCCTGCCGGCCTCAGTATCCTCTCAGTAGAGAAGCAGAGCAAAGCATTGCCCCAGTAATTTCTTCTCTTTTACAACAGGGCATTATCATTCCTACCATCAGTCCTTGCAATACCCCTATACTGCATGTTAAAAAGCAAAAAAAAAAAAAAAAAAAAAATGCATGGAGGTTGTCCAAGATCTCCAACCCATAAATCAGGTCATAATTCCCAGCTTCCATATAGTACCTAACCCAGCTACCATTTTGTCCTCAATACCTCCGTCAGCCACCCATTTTACCGTGGTTGACCTTTGTTCTGTCTTTTTATCTGTCCCCATTGCTCCTGAGTCCCAATTTCTATTTGCTTTTGCTTACAAAGGCAGCCAATTCAAATGGAGTCGTCTACCCCAGGGTTACACCGAATCACCCTCCCTTTTTTCACAAGCTCTTAAACAAGATTTGGCTGACCTCTCCTTCCCTGGAAACTCTGTTTTAATACAGTATGTTGATGATTTACTCTTAGCCTCTCCTTCAATGGAAGCCTGTCTTTCAGACTCACTTTACCTCCTGTCGGCATTGGCTCATAAGGGACACAAGGTGTCCAAGGACAAACTCCAATTCTGCTGCCAGGAGGTCACTTACTTAGGGCAGATTATTGGCCCAAATTCTAGAAAAATTTGCCCCAGCCGCATTAAAGCGCTTCTCTCAGTCCCCCAACCCACTTCTGTGTCTCAAGTTAAATCCTTTTTGGGCATGGCTGGATATTCCCAACAATGGATTCCTGATTATGGCCTTATTTCAAAACCCTTACAAATTCTTCTTTCAGAATCCTCACAACCTTTTGCTTGGACACCGGAGGCAGAAGCCTCCTTTGTGTCATTAAAACAAACCCTGGCCACCACCCCAGACTTAGGCCACCCTGATTACACCAAACCCTTTCATCTTTTTTCACATGAAAAAAGGGGGTTCTCTCAAGTGGTACTCGCTCAGGAGCATGGAGGTGGAAATCACCCCATCGCCTATTTTTCCAAAGCCCTTGACCCTGTTGCAGCAGCCCTGCCACCCTGCCTCCTTGCAGTTGCGGCAGCCGCTTTGGCCATGGACTCCTCCTCCCTTGTTCTGGGCAACCCGCTTAAATTGTTTGTTCCACATGCAGTACAAACCATCCTGCTGCGCACGCAAATTCAACACTTATCCGCAGCTCGGTCCTCCAAATTTGAGGTCCTTCTCCTTTCCTACCCCAACATTACCATCCACCGCTCCCCTCCACTTAACCCCTCCACCCTTTTTCCCCACTCCTTCCGAGGGAGAGCCTCATGACTGTTTGGCTCTAATTGATTTACTCACTTAACCTAGACCTGATATTCTTTCTATCCCTTTTCCAAACCCTGATTTTATTCACTTCGTTGATGGCTCATCCTATCGCAATGACCAGGGTATCATCGTTGCTGGTTATGCAGTCTGCACTCACTTTAAATCCCTTGAATCTTCCTCACTGCCAGAAAATACATCAGCCCAAGTGGCAGAGTTGATTGCTCTCACTCGTGCTTGACAATTGGCCTGTAATAAAACTGCAATCATCTATACTGACTCCCGCTATGCCTATGGTGTTGCACATGACTTTGCAGCCCTATGGAAACAGCGTGGATTTCTTACTTCCACAGACACTCCTATCAAAAACGGTCCCTTTGTGTCCAAACTACTAGACGCCATTCAACTGCCTTCCAAACTTGCTATAGTTAAATGCCAGGCTCATACAGCTTCCACAGACCCGGTGGCCAAAGGAAATTTACTGGCTGACTTTTCTGCTAAACGGGCAGCTTCCCAATCATACCGTTCCTTTTCCTCCCCGGCCTGCCAACTTATGCTTTTCCCACTTCTGCATGATCTTCATCCATCCGACCCAGATCTCCCTCAAATGCAGTCGGCTGCATCGCCTCAAGTATTGTCTGATTGGCAGATGGCAGGCTGCGTTCTCAATTCTTCGGGTCTATGGGTTGACCCCCTGAACAGGATAGCAGTTCCACATGCATCCCTGCCTTTCCTTGCTCGTCTGTACCATGGCGTGGCACACAAGAGCAAAGGAGGGATGTTGGCACAGATCAACAAACATTGGTTTGCCCCAGGTATTTCTATGGTGGTACAACGACTTTGCATCTCTTGCCCCACCTGACAACATTTTAATGTGGGAAAGCTTGAAAAAACTAAACTAGGTAATCACCCGCCGCCTCGGGGCCCAGTCGTAAATATACAGGTTGACTTTATACAATTACCACGTGTCAATAGATATGAATATGTACTTGTTATTGTTGATGCCTTTTCAAAATGGGTTGAAGCCTTTCCTTGTGTTAAGAATGACGCACAAACTGTTGTTAAAATTCTGCTCAAGAATATTATCCCTCACTATGGTATACCATGTTCCATCAATAGTGACAGTGGGACACATTTCACAGGCCAAGTTTTCCAGGAGATCCAAAAAGCCCTGCAGGTGAAACACAACCTTCATTGCCCCTATCATCCACAGTCAGCTGGACTAGTGGAGAGACTGAATGAGGTGCTGAAATTAAAATTGTCGAAACTTTGCTCAGAAACTAACTTGACATGGATGGATGTCTTGCCACTGGCTTTAATGATGAGGCGCTCTACTCCAAACAGAATCACTGGACTTCCACCCCACGAGATTTTGACAGGTTGCCCTATGCGAACCCCGGTAACTGCCTTGTCCTTAAAACGCTGGGACTTACACTTTGCAGGTGAGCTGGTGATAGATTATTGTAAGAAGTTGATTGCATGTGTACAGCAATTTCATTCACAGGTTAAGGAGGCCCAGCAACCCCCACCAACGGTGCCATGCCATGACCTCCAGCCCGGAGATTGGGTCCTGATAAAGAACCACAAGCGGAAGAATGCACTCTCCGCTCGGTGGACTGGCCCGTTTCAAGTCCTACCCACTACCCACACAGCAGTCAAGTGTGAAAAGAAAAGCACCTGGATCCACACATCACATTGCAGAAAAGTCCCCTCGCTAGAGGAATCCTCATTAACACCTCCTGTTGAAGACAGCACGATAACCACCAAGGCTCCAGTATCACACGCTGTCCTCGACGGACGTGACACACCGTGTCATGACAACAACCTGCGCTCACGTAAGACTAACCAATTACATAGCCTTAAAACAGACTCCAAACACCAACTCGTAGGGTGAAGTGCTGGCAACCACTCCCCTACTTGAAGACAAATCGACTCCAGCACATGAAAAGGATTTTCCACAACTAAGGCTGCTCTGAAGAACGGTGTAAGGTTAAGTATGTATTCACTGTGAAGTAAGGAGCATGAATAGCCTCATATATGTATCATTGGCACTCTTGCCTTCCTGTGTTATTGGCTCCAACACATTCCTGTGCGTTCTGTTACAATACACACAGGACCTTAACATTACTAACTGTTGGGTTTGTGGGCACCTACCCATCCACGCCAGGGGAGGGATTCCACTGGTTCCTATTGCAGTCTCTCAAAACGATACCTCTTGGGAGGAACTTGCCTTTGGTGAAAATGCCACCTGGCAAGATGTCGGTAGAAATGTGACTGAGTACTTAAAGGTCAAGCACTGTCCAAACATAGAGGACAGAGTGTGTTATGTTTGTAATTCTACTGGACGAAGATCTTTAGGCATAGCCCAAAAGTGTTCCCAAATAGTATATGATCATGCACTAGGGACATCCACAATTTATTTAAAAAGTCTATATTGGCGCGCTGGGTTCCAAATTAAGCGATGTGACTATGGAACCACAGCCAGGCCAGGGGAATATTGGGTATGAGGGAATAAGGCATATAAGCACTGGCCAGCGGAATGGAATGGGGTTTGCTATCCCGCCTATCTGCGGCCTGCCATCCGTCATACCACCCATGCCTCCACACTCTCTTTCCAACACAGGCCAAAAGAGCCATCACTGAAACCCAACGATACTGGGGTATTAACCTTCCTCAATATGGGGTAGGACTGGCCCTCCGAGAAATAAGAAGGGTGTCTTCAGTCCTAGAAGAGGTAGCAAACAATACTGTCATTTCTATTGCCTCTCTCACCAAGGAAGTAAGTGCTATAAGGCAGATGACCCTTCAAAACCACATAGCCCTGAATCTCATTCTGGCTGAAAAAGGAGGAGCTTGCGGAGTTATTGGTCAGGAGTGCTGCACTTACATTCCAGATAATGAGGAGTGTATTTCTGGAGCTTTGCATAAAATACAAGACGCTACCAAGAAATTACACCAGTCAGATGATTGGAACTTCTGGAGCTGGTTTAGTTCCCAAATTGGAACCTAAGGCTCCACCATTAGCCAAGGTCTATTGTTTCTCCTTGGCATAATTGTGTGTATTTATGTCTTCTTTATGCTTATCAAGCTTTGCTGTACCTGTGCCACGCGTCAAATGCCTACCCAGGCTCAAATTGCCAAATGCAGAGCTATTCAGCTAATGTATGCAAGGATTCTAAAAGAACAAATGGAAGAATATGAAGAGGTGCAGGGTATCATGAATATAGAAGTTGATAAGGGAAATTAAAGGATTGTGACAAACTTAAGCTATAGCTTGTTGTGCTTCATAGCACAAAAGGGGGGACTGTGGAAACATGAAGTTTGTCACAAAGACAGTTTGAGCATGTAGCTGAAAGCTACGAGGCAGTTAGGAATACATAGTCAGCAAGACGTGGGCAAAAGTTTTCTCTGAAGCTAAAAGAGATAAGTAAACTGCCCGACTGTCTCTTTCTTTTAACTGAAGTTGTATTTTTCCATTTTAATAATAAGCTATGCGCATGCCTTCCTTTGTAACCAAATACGGAAAGTTCCTTGTATATGTGACACTGTTTGTGCAAACTCTTTTTTTTACGCATGCTTAATGCATTTTTTTGTATAACAATGACTTGGTAATAAGGCTATATAAAAACCCTCAAACAACACAGATTGGGGGAGCAGTTCAGCTAAAGCTGTTACCCCAGGTAATTACCTTGTTAATAAAGTTTTTTTCCTTGCCCACCCAAACAGAAGTGAAGACTGTGTTTTCTTCAACAATATCCTGCAGTGAAGTCAAAGGTCAAGATTTTCAAAAGGGACTGGTGATTTTGAATGCTCAGCTGGAGACACCTGAAGGTGACCTGATTTTCAGAAGTGCTGATCACCCACCTCTTGAAAATCAAGTCCCTTGAAAGTTTCCCAAAGTAGTCCCTCTCTCCTCCTAAAACACACCATGGCACCTGAAATCATTAATACCTTCGGGAAATCTTTACCATAATATTTTTAGGCTTGACCTCACAGTCCGCTGTTTGTGACAGTCCCCAAACCAGCACTGTTTCACTCTCAGGATCAAATAAATTGAATGTGGCTTTTACATGCACCACTGTACACATTGAAGCATGGCTTTTACTGGCACCCAAAGAGTTACAGTATGGAGGGATCCAAAGTAATTATTCCATAAGATTTTTCTACAGAGTACATCTAGGGATACAAATGTGTGCTAAAAGATTAGTCCAAAACTACCATCCACATTCTGGGCCAAAGTTTTCATTTGTTCTCTGCTGGAGTCTTCATCTAAAGCACCATTTGTCTGATATAACTGGATGCTTTTCAAATTCCTCCTTGCATCTTTTCAAACATGTGATGTTTGCCACTGTGCTTTTTCGGTAAGTATAATGACCATGCAGTTGGCTCTTATATAATTTAAAGTTTAGTTTAGCTTTTAAAGAAAATTAAATGTGCAATTTTGCTCCAGTTGAAAGCTGTTAGAAACTGTGCACTCTGCTACACAGTCCAGATAGCACTGTTTGCTCCCATTTGCATTTAATTATTTTAATTTTTTACTATCTTCAAAAAAGCAGAAGAGATAGCAGTGCACTCACTCCCATTCTGAAACGTTCATCTCCTTTTCAGTAACGTTGCTTTCATTTAACAATTAAAGTGTGAATGAACTGAGCCCACGAACAATTGAGCAAAGTTGCTGCTATGCTTGAGATATTTAAAAACTTTATAGGCAGCAATAAAGGTCGTGGCAATGAAAAAAGAATGCAAATCTGATTAGCTCCCTTGAAACGGGAGAGAAAGCTAACATATCAACACACAAAGATCTTGCCTGTAGCTACTCATCTACATTGTTAATTACAAAACGTACTGTGGAAACCAAGTGATGATATCAAGCAGATCCATGGGCTTGGTGGACAGTTAAATATTTGGCAACAAACTAGTACCTTAAATATAAAACTGAGCAAAGTAACACCACCATTTTACAAAATTGTACATTTCTCTGTTCAAAATTTGCTCCACAGAGAGCTAGCCATATATAATGTTGAGTTTGTTATTGATTTGTATTGTGGTAGAATCCTAAATTACACTCTGGATAAGGTACTCTCAATGGTAGTAGATAACAGAACAAGGAGCAATGGTCTCAAGTTGCAGTGGGGGAGGTCTAGGTTGGATATTAGGAGAAAGGTTTTCACTAGGAGGGTGGTGAAGCACTGGAAGGGATTACCTAGGGAGGTGGTGGAATCTCCATCTTTAGAGGTTTTTAAGTTGCGGCTTCGAGCAAGACTACTCTCTAAGATTTAGCCATGGAGCCTCCCGGCTGTTAAATGAGGCTCCCACAGGTACCAACAGACATGAAGTCTGAAGCAATGGAGGTTGTTGAGGTACTGAGTGCTGCACCGACAATGCTGGAGTTCCTCTGTCTCCTGGTACTGAGTGCGCTGAATCCTGCACTGTCAGGGATACCAGTACCAATAGGTTCAACAGATATTTTGTTGCCACAAATGCCTCCAGCATAGTCAGCACTGAGATAGTTTTAAGGACACTGTGGTAGTGCAGACATAAAAGGCACCCCTTTAGACCCTTGACTATATGATACCTGTCTCTGTGACCAAGTTAACAATGCCAGTTTCTGCACTACCAGTGAAAAGAAGTGATTGGATTTTGGCTGCACTTTCCTCTTATTCCCTGGCATAAAGGATTTGGGTGCCGGCGACCTTCCTCTTTCAGTGGTCTACTTAGAGATATTAGGCCTCCTCTTAGCCACTGGGGAGGGTGAACAGTGTCAGGTCTCAGGCAGTTCTCAGGTAGGAAGTGCACTCCTACTGATGCCAAAGACACTCAGTGCTGAGTCCAATAGGCTGGGCTCTCAGAGGTACTCCATGAGCAAAAACTTAGCCTGGCTTCTCTGTCTTTCTTCTTCCTAGACTTAAAGTCTTTGCAAATTTGGCAATGATCCCACATATGAGATTCCCCTAAACACCTCAAACAGCTTGAGTGTGGGTCACTCATAGGCATCAGTCTAGGGCAAAGAGATGCAGGGTTTGAAGCCTGGTGACCAAGGCATCCTTCGGTACTGAGAAATGGAAACTCCAAAACTGGAGACCAAAAAAGAAATTAATCTTGACTACACTACTAACTAAGCACCAATCAAGTAGAAAACTACTTATAGTAAATTTACAATAAGCACACTGAGAGCACTTTCTAAGAAAAGTCAAGCATTTCCAACAACCATCACAGGCAGTAAAAAGGAACTGAGGTAGCGCTGGGAAAGTTGAGACCTTTATACTAGCACACTGTGGCACATGGTAATCCCAACTGGTACCCATGAGGGGAAAATTTCCACTGACTGTAAGCGGGGTGCACACATGCCTAGAGTGGAATGCACATGTGCATTCACTCAAAGAAGAAAGAGGAGAATCTTCTAATCTTGCAACCAACTCACAAAAATGAAAAGTTTAACTTGTAAAGTATCTCACTCATTATGAGCTAGATTTTGACTCACCTTAATGCAGCCATGCACAGGACTGACGGTATTGATACCCCACCCGTTTTCATTCTGTGTTGCATGCTGTGCAAAGCTCCTGCCCTCTGTTTGCTCTCTCCCTTAGGAAGTGGGCAAGGATGAGGTGGATTGGGTGAAACCATGGCAACATTTCCTTTCCACAGACTTAAAAGGGCATGAAAGAGTAGGCAGAAAGCTGCTGTCTTTTGGGGGCACCAGTAAAATATTTGCAACTCAGTGCTGCCCTCTTATTCCAGGGGCAACAACTCCTTTCTGGGGCAGTACAGTCATGCCATGCCCCATACACAGCATAATTAATTTTTCACCCAAACGTAGCAATTATCATATTCACTATATTTTAGAGTAAAGATGGTATCTTTGGTTGTATTTTTGAGAAATTACTCTTAAAACAAGGTACAAATTATTTTGTAACAAACCTACCAGAATGTGACCCAACATAAAGCAATCTACCTCTCACAATTAACCGATAATTAAGGCAAAATTTGTACATTTTTAGTCTCAGAATCTCTACTAATCTGAATAAGTATAATTTAGAATTTTAATAATGCTACTGTGCCTTAAAAGGGATCTTTAAAGAGGTTTTGCTCATCCCTTGAAAGGGAGAGATTTTACAGGGCAGGATACCTCCTTCGCAGGGACTCTCAGCTGTGGATTTCTACAGGGGTTGAGTCTTATTACTATCCTTTTCCAGCATTTACATGATGCCAATGAGACTAGCTCGAACTTTGAGCTACTTTGGTACCAATCCTTTGTTTATTCTTCTGTTCTATACACTACACTTACCAATTACATTTTGGATGCATGTATTTTAAGTAACAATTTCAATAATAAAATTAAACTCCAGACTAAAAGACACTAAAGGTACATCTATGCTGCAAGTGAAGGTGTGATTGCAGCTCATGTAGGTATACCCACACTAGTTTGAATCTATATAGTATGGCTAAAAATAGCAGTGAAGCTATGGTGATGTGGGCTGCACAAACCCCCCCAGAACTCAGGTTAGTTGCTCATGTTCCTAGCTTGCACTGAGGTCTGTGCTACTATATCTTCACTGCTATTTTTAGCTAGATTAAAATTAGCATACATATGCCCCCCCAAGCTATAATGACATCTCCAATTGCATTGTGGACTCACTATAAGAGTACCCCCAAGCCAGCTAAAATATTCCCCCAAGTTAAAACAATCTGTTTCAGAAAAGACCTGACTAAACAAATCAGCACTACAATGGGCTTGTAATTTCAGCAGATTTAGGCCAATGGAGGACCAAATTCCAGAGCTACACGTCTTCCAGAAAAAGTGCCCTGCCTGCAACCCTTTGATGTAAATAACTTGCAAGTGTAACCTTGCACATCTCACTTAATCTTGATTGTTGATATACTGCAGGAAAAGAGTGCTACCTTTTTAGATACTGAGGGTGAAAACTATAGAGGACTTTATAGATCAAAAATAACACTTAGAATTTCATCCAAAAATGAATTGGCAGCCACAGCATGCTCCCTTCACAAAACACTACCGAATAGGAAGGTAGCTGAATTACGCTCAAGGTGAAGTTTGCAAGCGGTTTTTCATGTATAGCCCATACAGACAGCATTGCAGTAATCCATTCTGGATATGTCAAGTTCATACATAATGGAGGTGAGCTCTGCATCTGAGACCAAAAGACACAATCTCTTTTTCCAGTGCAGAGTAAAGAAAAATAGCATTCTGTGCTGCTCTCAGAACATCCAGAAGCAGATGAAGGTCCAGCAATACTCCTAAATTACAAATATGAGTCACAAAGGCAAGCAGTAGAAGGGACAGATATTAATTCCACTCATTTCATATGGCTGCTTTTTGCCCAGCTCATCAATATCACATCTGTCTTACCTGGATAGAACCACAACTAGCTTATTTTATCCAACCATCAATCTCAGCCAGACACACTATCATATTACAAAACCACTGAAATTGAAAAGTGACTAATTTTAAACTGAAAATAGAAAATGAAACTTTTTACTTGCACAACTGACCTGTGGAACTCATTGCCACAAGAGATTAGTGAGACCAAGAATTTAGGATTCAAAAAAGGATTAGAATTTATAAAGATGATAAAACTGTCTATCATTACAAGACAAAATTTTTTTCAAAGTGTAAAAAGGAATATACTTCAGGGTATAGCTGAACAACTAACTGATGAGGTTAGGAATAAATTTCCCCTATGGGCAGTCCATTCCATAGTAATCCATTATATAGTTTTTTGCACTTCTCCTAAAGCATCTCTTAATAACCTCTGTTAAAACTGGGATACTGGACTTTCTGGACCAAGGGTCTTATAGAATACAACAATTCTTATATTAAAGACAAAAGACTGCCCCAGCCAGGTTTGATGGGATAGTCACATAGCTAAGTTTTATCAGCATTCTCCAATATCAGACAACTCACTGTCTCCTGTAGTATCATCACATATACATTGAAACAGTGGGTTGGCAGGCAGAACCATGAGGCACTCACCTTGGGTCAAAACATAAGTCAGCATACTGATGATATTCATCTCAACATATCCTTCTATCAGACTTGGGCACAAGAGTTTCTCTGTTTTTCCAATGTCTAGAGAAGATAGGGATTTAGATTAAAGCATGGAGGGTGTGCGAGGTGCTTTGTACACATAAGTGCTTATAATCTAAATATACAACATACAGAAGGGGGGACTGGGGACATATCACAAATTATGTTAAATTCTATTTGGGTAAATGATATTTATATATTTCAACTTATGTCAACTGCACCCAGAAACAAAACTTCTAAATACTTTTAGAAATTAATGATGATCAGCTATTCACAAAACCTCAGTGTTCTCAATATTTGACACTCAATGGAAATCAGTAAATATATCCCGTGTTTAATGGCTACTGCAATGGGTCATCAGCAAGGACTAACCTGATAACTTCAGCACCAAAGCACAGACTTCTACCACTTGATCTAAAGTAGTAATTCTATTAGTTGGCAGTGGTATTATGCTGTTATCACTTATGTGGTCCAGGCGAAGGAGAGGGATACAGCACATACTGTCTAAACATCTTATTTTTCCTTTTCTTGTGACATGTACATGTACAAAGAAATTAGAATGAAATAAAAAATCATGATTCAATGTTAAATTAGATATTGCCTGACACTAAAGTGATGTTGATTAAAAAAAAATATCACCACACAGGTATTGAGAAAGGAAATTTACAAACTACACACAGTTAAACAGTTTTTTTCCTAGTGGGGCTGTTTTCAGTTTCCTTTCTTTATTTACTCTAACAAGGCATATTCAATTTTCTCTCCCACTCAGAAGAAAATACATAGCTTTGTGATTACTTGAAACATAAAAGAGCAATTAGATAGCAAAGGTATACAGAATTTATATGGAGTTTACACTTGGTCATGTGAATATGTTCAAGGTTGCTTTTGCATTGGCCAGCTTCCAGACACTGCAGCAGCATCTGCTAGTAACCAGGTTTCTATATCCTTTGAATTCAAAATATATAATAGAAAGCAATCAACCATTTTTGGCATATATTCTGCATTTTCCTTCTGGACATAAAGCAATATTGGGCATGATGAAAATGACAGTTTTCAGTGGTAAAAATATCATTTGAAACTAAGAATCAATTGCCTTCAATCTAAATTCTTTGCATTTTCACATTAAGTTAAAAGGTTGGAAATGATTGAAACGGGATATGTTTTGCATAATATGCAGCAAGTAATGTAGCCTTTGTTTTTATCCTTTCCAACCAGACAAGTTGAAGTGAATAAGAGATGTCTTTATTCAGTGGAATTCAGTTTAATATGGACACCTCTAGCCTAAGCCACAATAAATGAAAATGTTTATTCTAGACAGATTTCTTTTTCCATTTCTGTCTCCGGCACTGAAGTTAAGGAGTGGCAGAGCCCAAAAGACACATGGCTTTGCGGAGCTAGTCCACCATACTTGTTTCAGTACATTATGATAATGTGTGCAGCAATTAAACACCCAACAACAGTGTAAAGTGACTATCCATACAGTACATCATAGGCATATTTATTAAGGATTATACCACATTATCTTTACTCCTGTTGGTGAACATTTATTCACATGGATAGTCCAACTGATTTCATCATAGCAAAGCTACAGTTAAAAGTATGCAGCCTTAACAATGGGAAAATATGTATAAACTTAGCAACATGGGAACTTTAAAAGGATTGGAATATGCTTCATATAGAATGAGAATCTGATTTATCAGCCCTCAAAAAATGGACCTATTTTAAAAATAAAATTTTGGCAGAAAATTTTCATTTCCTCGGGAGTCAAATGTTTTAGATAAAGTCTTTTCTTTTCTTTTTTTAAAAAACATTTCCCCCTTTTTTCTCCTTTCATCCTGCTCCCCCTACTCATCTTGCCACTTAGAAAAAGGATGAAAAACAAGAAAAAATATTTGTTTTTTTTGCATTGAAACATCAGAAATTTTCAAAACTTTTCACAAACACTTGGAAAAAAGATTATTTTAAAAAATCATTTTTGACTAACTTGAATATGCACAGAAGCTGTATATGGTAGTTAGGATAATCCTCCTGCCATTCAGCTCATGTTGTATAAATTATCTGGATATTCACTGTAATGAGAATGTATTGCCCTGTCACATTTCTGTGACCCGTCCGAACCTAGGGTAGCCACCTGACAATGCCAAGGTCAGGGCAGGCTGCAAAAGGAGAGCAGATTTTCCCAGCACTCGTGGGTGACAGTGAAGTCAGACTTCCCAACCAGCCACAAACAGTGTTTCTGATTCCCCACACTAGTTATCAAGAAGCCAAAATATAGATATACACAGCCCCCTTTACTGCATTTCAGTCTCCAGCTCCCAATCAGTCACTAGGTCCAGTAAAGAGATCAGTTATTTCAAACTCTATGCTTTTTACCAAAAAGGTTTCTCCTGACCCCAAAGGGTCAGCCACAGTACCAGATCAATGTAAGTTTAGATCTTACCCAAAATACCATGCTGCCAGCCAATCCTTTAGTAACTAAAACAAAAGGTTTATTATAAAAAAGAAAGAAACAAACTACAAGAGAAATGTTAAAGGATTAAAGCAATCAGATACATACAAATGATTTGAATGTCCATATATATCAGGTTTCTAGAAGAATTGTGGAGTTTTCAGGGTTGTATAGTCCCTCTGGTATTCATCCAGTACCTGGATGGGTCTCAGTTCTTTGTTTCACAGCTTCAGTAGATGAGTTGATCCACAGGTAGATGATGACTGAAAGACAGACTAGAGACTGGTTACTGAAGACAAAATGGATCCCGGGCAGCTGCCTTTTATGTCCTTTGGTCTGTGCCATGCTGCTTGTGGAATTTTGAAGGAACCAAAATGAGTCCAGAGTCACATGAGTAAGTCCTGGTGACTCCTCAAGTATATCCCTGGCTTCTCCCCCTGGGCCCATTGTACCTGTGAATTTCTTAATGGGCCATTAAGCAGGCTATCGCTGCATCCATCCTGTCTGGGGTGTGTCCCAGACACAGCACAATTTGAAATACAGATATATCAAACATATCTATAACTTCCATTACACATATAACACATGAACATAAACATTATCATCTTACTTAGCACATTATAGCCTTTCTAACAATATCTGACATGGCATATCTCATATGAATTATTATGATTTTGACATATTGATGTTAAATAATATAATAAATGCCCTCCCTCCCCTAGTTCAGCCAGTGTGACAATTTCTACTTGGACAACCAAAAGAGAACAATACAGAATGCCTCCTTGCTACATATTCCCAAACATAATGGGACTACTCATGTGAGTAAGAGACCAGAAATGGGAATAAGGGTTGCACAATAAATAATTAAATATCATACTCTAGATTATATATATTCTTATATATATCCTTATATATTCTGTAATAGCAAGCAACCAGCCAAGTTATAACAGTAAATGCCACACTGGTACTGAATTTGAGAGAGAGGTTATACTGCAAGTGTGTGAATTGAATTCAGCATACAATTTTGTTTCCACTCAGCTCTGGTGCCACTAAACACTAATGCAGATTTTTAACATATTAACTAGGAAATCAAGTGCAAATTTGACTTTGATTTTAGGGGCAGATACATTTTCCACATTTAGGTATTTTATTGGTCTATAAAATATTGGGGGACTTAGGCACACATTATTCTTAAGTATCTGGATGGCACTGTAAAATTGAATTCAACTGTTTGTGGTGCATTTGTATTTTAGTTAGACCGGGGACAGTTAGACATCTCAGCTGGGGACAACTCCTCAGATGTACAATCTAAAAATGGCTTGGGTGTGAGGGCCTTCCTCATATCTTCTGCAATGAAGACCGATGCAAAGAATTCATACAACTTCTCTGCAACAGCCTTGTCTTTCTTGAGTGCTCCTTTAGCACTTCTAGTGGCTCCACTAACTGTGGCAGGCTTCCTGCTTCTGATGTTCTTAAAAAAATATTAGTTAGTTTGTGTGTCTTTTGCTAGTTGCTCTTCATATTCTTTTTGGCCTGCTTAATTACACTTTTACACCTAATTTGCCAGATTTTATGCTCCTTTCTATGTTCCTCTGTAGGATTTGACTTCTAATTTTTAAAAGAAGTATTTTTGCCTCTAATCGCCTCTTTTACTCTGTTGTTTAACCATAGTGGGGTTTTCTTCGGTCCTCTTTGTTTTTTATTATTATTATTATTTGAAGTATACATTTAGTTTGGGTCTCAATTATGGTGTTTTTTTAAAGTTTCCATGAAGTTTGCAGGCATTTCACTCTTGTGACTGTTTCTTTTAGTTTCCATTTTACTAGCTTACTTCAAAAAGAGGAACTACACAAAAACGAGTTATATACTACTGTGGTGGGTTTCTTTGATATTCCCTCCCACAGGGATGTTAAATTTAATTACAATGTGGTCGCTATTATTCCGCTATATTCATCTTTTGGTGAATCCTGTGTTCCACTTAAGACTAAATCAAGAATTGCCTCTCCCCCTGTGGGTTCCAAGACTAGCTGCTCCACAAAGCAATCATTAATGAAGTCTATATATTTTATCTCTGCATTCCGTCTTGAGGTGAATATACCCAGTTGATATGCAAATAGTTGAAATTCCCCATTATTCTCGGGTTTTCTCTTTTTTGTAGCCTCTCTGATCTCCCTGAGCATTTCACAATCTCCCAGGTCAGGTGGTATTAGTATATTCCTATGGCTATACTCTTATCATGCAAGCATGGACTTTCTATCCATAGAGATTCTATTTAAGATTGATTCATTTAAGATTTTTACTATATTGGACTTTATGCTTTCTTTCACATGTAGTACCATTTCCCAATCAGCGTGAGCTACTCTGTTATTCCTATGTATTTTGTATCTTGGTATCACCGGGTCCCATTGTTTTTCATAGTTCCACCAATTTTTTATGATGCCTGTTATAACAATATCCTAATTTAACACCAGGTATTCAAGTTCATACATCGTAGTATTTATATTTCTAGCATTTGAATACAAGCACTTATACAATTTGGCAATATTTAGTAAGTTGAAAGAAGCCTGATTTAACTCTTACCCAGCAGGATCAAGACTTGCTAACAAAGGTGGGGGTGTTTTAGGGAAATATTGCCAGTTTGTTACACACCTATAAATACTAATTAGTGTATCTGTATATCATGTGAAATCCCCCAAAATGGAATAAAATTACTTATTTCAGTTGCTGTCTTTTACTCTTTGTAACATTCTAATCACTTCTGCACAAAGAAATTCTGTGTGTCTTTCTTAGATGTTTATATAATCCCCTCCTCAACTACAGTGCATGATCTTTTGTTTTTGCATTTCTTACTTTCAAGCAGCTTATCAGCATTAGTGCAATCTTCTCCCTTCGGGATCATATACCCCTTTATGATTTCCCAATCTTATGTTTTTTAAATCACAAAGCATGAATAGTACTACTCTTCCTTCAAATCTCATACTCTCTCCTCAGACCCGCTTCTCTCAAGAAAAACAATCACCTTTGAATACTTTTTGAATGCTCTTAGAGATGATGAACTGAATAGATTTGAAGGTAGAGCAAGTATTTTATTGTCTACAATGCTAAACCTTATGAACAGCCAAGATACTGCTATGCTTTTGATACCATTCCAGCAGTACCATCCCAGACAGCACTCGTTCTAGGAATGAATCTGTAGTACCACAAATGCCATTTGCCTTGCACTGAGATATCCATTCTCAGAAGCACTGTCTGGATTCCCAAATTGCATTCATCACAGGAAAATTTTTCTAAATGGATCATAAGAAGAATATAAAAAATGTAATTTTACCTCTCTGGAGTTAACCTTTTGCTGTACAAAATTCAGGGGTTTTGTTTTTACTTCATATGAATTTATGTAAATATTTTCATCAATTTTGACTTATGTGGGTTTACAGACACCCAAACCCCAATATTCTGAATACAAACAAACCTCAAAAGTCAAAGCATCACACAGATGAAGCCACTAGCTTCATCTTGTCTTGGGCTGAAGCTACATATCATTACAGGTTTGCTCGAAATATAATCAAAGTTAAATTAGAAGATTCATGAATCTCTTGATAACCTGGTCTGAGCCTTAGCATTTTGTGATATGCATATGAGTGAGTCTGAAGAATTGTGACATGCATGTAGCACTTCGATAGCATGCATGTTAATGGAACCTGCCAGCAGGTACTGCATCACCTGAAATACATAAGAGTTACATTCACTGTTTTGAAGTGACTTAACTGTACAATGATGATTTGGCCAGAAGAACATTTATTAGAGGTGATGATACTAGAACTTTTTATTCTATATGGGTTCTTATAGTACATTCATTATACTAGTATCTGGGCTCCTGTCAGTAGTGCATTAAGCAATGTGACTCTCAGCTTTCACATGGGATTAATTCTTTATCTCATCCTCTCTCAGGTGGGAGGGGGGAGACTGTTTGTTTAGTGTAGTGTAGATTTGTTTTGGTAGGGTTATTTTTTAAAAAAATGTACATGTTGATATATGTTTTTGTTAGACTTGGCAGGTTAAAGAAGTTTGCATGATACTTGGAGCAGAAGGTTGTAAAGTTCATGAAGGTTCTTAGTTTTTGTAGGAATCGGTTTCAGAAATGATGTTTCAGTATAAAAATAAAGCCAACAGCCAGAACTTTGAAATACAGATCTGAGGTTGTTCTATGGCATTAAATGTCCACTTACTTCTTCCAATGCCATTACCATCTCCTTGCCTGCCTGATTATTCCTTGCTGGAAAGTTATTTTCCTTTATTCCATTTGCTATTTCAGTTTTCCTTGTTAATTTTATGCACTTTTGTTTTTATTCATAAAACTTTCATCATTTTCATTTCCTAGTATTTCAAGGAAATATTCTCAAGTCCATTTAGCTACTATCATAACAACATAAGAATGGCCATATTATAGAATCATAGGATATGAGGGTTGGAAGGGAACTCAGGAGGTTATCTAGTCCAACCCTCTGCTCAAAGCAGGACCCATCCTGACTAAATCATCCCATCCAGGGCTTTGCCAAGCCCGACCTTAAAAACGTCTAAGGATGGAGATTCCACCACTTCCTTAGATAACCCATTTCAGTGCTTCACCAGCCTCCTAGTGAAAAAGTGTTTCCTAATATCCAATCTAGACCTCCCCCACTGCATCTTGAGACCACTGCTCCTTGTTCTGTAAATTGCCACCACTGAGAACAGCTTAGCTCTGTCCTCCCTGAAATTCCCCTTCAGGTAGTTGAATGCTGCTATCACATCCCCTCTCACTCTTCCCTTCTGCAGACTAAACAAGCCTAGTTCTCTCAGTCTCTCTTCTCCTTTGAGGGGCCCAAAACTGGACACAATACTTCAAATGTGGCCTCACAAGTGCCAAATAGAGGGGAAGAATCACTTCCCTCTATCTGCTGGCAATGCTCCTACTACCACAGCCCAATGTGGCATTAGCTTTCTTGGCAAAAAGGACACACTACTGACTCATATCCAGCTTCTTGTCCATTGTAAACCCAGGTCCTTTTCCGCAGAACTGCTGCTTAGCCAGCTAGTCCCCAGTCTGTAACACTGTATGGATTCTTCTGTCCTAAGAGCAGGACTCTGCACTTGTCCTTGCTGAACCTCACCAGATTTCTTTTGACCTAATCCTCCAATTTGTCTAGGTCACACTGTATCCTATCCCTACCTTCCAGCCTATCTACCACTCTCCCCATCTTAGTATCATCTGCAAACTTGCTGAAGGTGCAACCCACCCTATCCTCCAGATCATTAATGAAAACGTTGAACAAAACCGGCCCAAGCACTGACACCTGGGGAACTCCACTTGATACCAGCTGCCAACTAGACATCGAGCCATTGATCACTACCCATTGATCCCGATGATCTAGTCAGCTTTCTACCCACCTTATAGTCCATTCATCCAACCCATACTTCTGTAACTTGCTGGTAAGAATACTGTGGGAGACTATCAAAAGCTTTGCTAAAGTCAAGGTATATCATGTCCACCGCTTTCCCCACATCCACAAAGCTAGTCATCTCATCATAGAAGGCAATCTGGTTGGTAAGGCATGACTTGCCCTTGGTGAATCCATGCTAACAGTTCCTGATCATCTTCCTCTTTTCTAAGTGATTCAAAATGGATTCCTTGAGGACCTGCTGCACGATTTTTCTGGGGATTGAAGTGAGGCTGACTGGTCTATAGTTCCCTGGATCCTCCTTTTAAAATATGGGAATTATATTTGCCTTTTTCTAATCGTATGGGACTTGACCTGATCACCACGATCCCCTGGCAACAAGATCCACAGGTTGACTGTGTGAAGAAGTACTTCCTTATGTTTGTTTTAAACCTGTTGCCTACTAGTTTCATTGGGTAACCCCTTGTTCCTGTGTTAAGTGAAGGAGTATATAACATTTCCTATTTACTTTCTTCACACTATTAATGATTTTATAACTTTTACCATATCCCCTGTCAGTCATCTTTTCCTAAGTTGAACAGCTCCAGTTTTTTTTAAATCTCTCCTCATATGGAAGCTGTTCCATATCCATAATAATTTTTGTTGTCCTTCTCTGTACTTTTTCCAATTCTAATATATCTTTTTCAAGATGGAACAACTGAAACTGCATGTAGCATTCAAGGTGTGCACTTACCATGGATTTATATAATGGCATTAAGATATTTTCTGTGTTATCTATCCCTTTCCTAACAGTTTCTAAACTTCTGTTATCTTTTTTTGACTACAGCTGCACATCCAGCAGATGTTCTCAGAGAACTGTCCATGATGACTCCAAGATCTCTTTCTTGAGTGGTAACAGCCAATTTGGACCACTTCATTTTGTATGTATAGCTGGAATTAAGTTTTCCAATGTTCATTACTTTGCTTTTATCAACAATTAATTTCATCTTTTGTTTTCTTGCCCAGACACCAAGTTTTGTGAGATCTGTTTGTAACTCTTTGTAATGTGCTTTGGACTTAACTATCCTGAGTAATTTTGTATTGTTTGCAAACTTTGCCAGCTCACTTACCACTTTTTTTAGATCATTTATGAATATGTTGAATAGTACTGGTCCCAATACAGATCCTTGGGGGACCCCGCTATTTACCTATTTCCACTATTAAAGTTTATAATTTATTCCTACTCTTTGTTTCCTATCTTTTAACCAGCTACAGATCCATTATAGTACCCTCCCTCTGATCCCATGACTGCTGACCTTCCTTAAGGATTTTTGGTCAGGAACTTTGTCAAAGACTTTTCAAAAGTCCAAGTACACTATATGCACTGGCTCACCCTCATCTCACATGCTTGTTGACCACTGCAAGAATTCTAATAGATTGGTAAGGCATGCTTTCCCTTTACAAAAGCCGTATTGATACTTCCCCAACATATTGTGTTTGTCTACATGTCTGATAATTCTGTTCTTTACTGTATTGCCTGGTACTGATGTTAGTCTTACCAGCCTGAAATTGCAAGGATTGCCTATGGAACCTTTTTTAAAAAGTGGTGTCTCATTAGCTATACGCCAATCAGCTGGTAGAGTGGATGATATAAGCAATAGGTGATATACCACAGTTAGTAGTTCTCCAATCGTATCAATGACACAAACTCTTTATTCATCCACAAATCTCTTTTTTACTGTTATTTAGTGACTAACTGGTACCACAACTATTCTGCATAAAATAATTGTTTTTTAAAACCCTATTCGTTACCTTCCTCTGTCTCATATTCAATGCATATCTCAACACATTTTATATTTTGTTAAGTATATCATATATTTCTCAAATGTTTTCCTCACTGAAATCTAATAGTCTGGTCTGTGTTTATTGAGGGAAACAAAAAATGAAAGTTTAACATAAATTATACATTTCAGCATTCCCCCTGTTTATTCTTGGCTTGAGGGACCACCCTAAATTTGCTAAGCACTTTCCAAAACCAAAGACAAAGACATTCCCAGCCTCAAGGAACATACACTCTATTGCATTGCTTAAACATTCACTACTGAACATGGAATCTATGAATTGTTCTCATCTTTGCCAATTTTTGTTTTCGCATGTATCAGCACTGCACACAACAGTTAATGTTGACTTCCAACTTCCATTCTAAATGTTTTCTACATTTCAGCTGATCATAATGTTTTCATGGGTTGAAATTCCCATGCTGCTTCTTAGCCAACAGGTGAGTTTGTTTGGAAAGTTTAAAATAAATCACTTCAGTCCATTTTCAGTTACTTAAACATGAAAATAAATAAATACACTCTTTCACCACTATGTTACAAGGTCCAGAACCTCTCTCTCTCTCTGACAGAATAGAGTGTAAATTGTGTTCTGTATTAAATTATGCATACAAAATGTCAGTATGTATTATATTATTTGAAATAAATTAAAAAGTGACTACATTTTAAATTATTCTCACAAGGGGTCAAAGTTCAGATTTAGTGGTCAACACAAATTTTTGGTATTTCCATTTAAATCCTTGATTTCTCAACCTTAATAATTTATTTCATAGCATACATGTGGAGTTAAAAAAGCAATCTTTTAACATAACTGAAAACACATCTCCAAACTCATTTCCACCACATAATGCAGAAACTCTGTGCCTAAATTGTTAAATACTCCCATTACCACTTCTTCTGTGTCTTTTAAAAAGCATTTTTTAATTTGTTCCAGTCATTTCACTGTCCACTTGTTCTTTTTGGTCAGGTGGCCCACAGTGTACAGTATTCCTATAGTTAGTTTACTCCCTGAAACAGACCTAACTTCAACCAATAATGCCTCCACGCCATTACCGGTCTCCCCTAAACCCTCTCTGTTTAAAGTAATAAATCCTGTTTCACCAATATTGCTGCAATTCCATTGCCTGTCACTTTCAGAGTTCTGAGACTATTCAAGTCAAGATGTACTACGTGTATAGCCTATTATGAGGAGGAAAATTGCTTGAAGTATAAACATCATGTAGGTCCCACAGACCTAGCTCTAATGTGTCATGATGTGCTTCTGATGTGTTGCTTCAGACAGCCCTGGTCAATCATTAACATAATTCTTTAACTCAGGAAAATAAAATCTTTATAGGCCAGAACTTATAATAGTGTAGCACCACTGAAGTCAATTTACACCAGCAGAGGATCTGGCTCTGTTTTAGGAAACTTAAATTCAATAGCTCTGATCTCAAAAGGTATTGGAGAATTGATTCTTCAAGCAATTATGGTTCCTAGGGGACTGTTAACTGAATTATGTATATTAACTTGTACAATGGGTGTATTATCCTAACTAATATGACCTGCAGATCTGGTAGCTTTGGAAAGAATAACTTTTTGAAAATTAAAAAACACAGTTAACATAGTCAGATCCAATAATACTTGGTTTCTTATTCTAGAAGTCTATCAACTTCTTTTCCCCAGCACATTTTTGTTTACAGCATAGTAAGTGACATAACTAATTACTATTAACAGTTAATTAATTTATTATTAAGCTTTTTATCAGCATGACCTTTTTATTTAAACATATTACTATATATATATATGTATATGTATATAGGAATGATACCTCAAACACCCAAATTGCTGTCATTCACCAGACATCCTAGCACTGAGTTACCTAACAGTAACTCCTTATAGTTGTTTAAATCTGTAGTAGTCACACTAAAATTTCTGAAGCTTTTTTTAGTATTGCCTGAAATACAAATTTTGAAACATGTCTTACAACTTTGAATTCTTCCATCACTCCTGTCCTCTTTTCATCCTTGAGTAAACAGTCTCCTTCCATACCTCACCAC
Organism: Emydura macquarii macquarii; assembly: GCF_026122565.2. NCBI lineage: Eukaryota > Metazoa > Chordata > Testudines > Chelidae > Emydura > Emydura macquarii. Next base: position 32,719,739 of record NW_027131390.1, on the reverse strand, counting down.
TAACATACTCATTTTTAATCTATGCACTGTTTAACTGCTCAGTACCATCAAAATAAATATCTTCCATATTGCTTCTTCATTGGGAAAACAGAAATAAACAGCTGTTAAGCCGGACTGACAAATCCTTATCCACAATCCCTAATGCCCCAATATTTCTTAGAAGCATGTATCCCTGATACAAGGGTGGGATGTGCAGTCCCACTCCAAGACAAACAGCACTTATAGCTGGAAACACTGACAACATCTGATACCCCCTCCACAGAGAATGAACATATGGTGCCTCAGTAAAGCACCTGAGCTCTACTGTCTCCTAGAGCAGGAGTCACAAGGAACTATAGCTCAACTCATACATATGTTGTAATATATAGAATCAGGATGTCTTAAACAGAAGGCATTTCCTTAAAAAATACCTAGACCATAGACCATAGACACCTAAACCATAGACACGAACAGGCTTCCACACAACGTAAGTTCCAGCTATGTCATCTTTGTTTACTAAGAACTCCACCCAATTAAATTAATAGGCAGTGGTTTGAAACAAACGTAAGAAAATACTTCTTAACTCAATGCATAATCAACCCATGGAATTCATTGCCAAGGATGTTGTGAAGGTCAAAAGCATAAATAGGTTAAAAAAAAGAATGAGGTAAGTTCATGAAGGATAAGTTCCATGAGTGTTTAGGAATGCACCATGGTCCGGGTGTCCCTAAATCTCTGACTACTAGAAGCTGGACTGGATGAAAGGGAATGGATCACTCAATACATTTCCCTGTTCTGTTCACTCCCTCTGAAGCATCCAGCACAGGCCGCTGTCGGAAGACAGAATACTGGGCTAGATAGACCATTGGTCTGACCAGTATGGCAATTCTTACAAGGCTGTCAATATTCAGACATTTCAGTGCCTCTCAAAACTTTTACTGACTCCTAAACTTATCCCCAAGTGTGAAATATTTAAAACAAACAAACAAAAAAAAAGATTCTGAGTGACCACATCCTGTCCATTAGCTCTCTTCATTAATGCATATGTTTATTTCAATAATTCCTCCCGTCTTTGAGAGAGCACAAGAAAGGAGAAACACCAAGAGAGCATGATAGGAACCATACTAGAATATAATCCCCATTTTCTAGGATTACAGGGAGCTAAAATTTGCTCCAATAGTGCGAATTGCCTTTCATGGTTAGAACTCCCACTGACATCAGCAAGAACTCCATGCATGTACTGAACAACTGATAAACAAGTCTGACAAATCCTTATTTTATGTAGAGATCCACTAGCAAATCAGGCCATAAAGGCTGAGACAAGGCCTCTACTGGATCATCCAGTCTGTCTCTCCTTCCATCATTACTATAGCTTGGCTGACTAATATTTGGGAAAAGTTTAATCTATTTTTCTTCTGGCAATTGTCAAATTAATTATTCACTGAACTTTTTTCCATGATTCATTTAGTTCAATATATGGTCTCATGATGTTCAACAAATAAGTTACCAATGACTGATTTTTGTCCCTATCTGGCCAGTTGTAATTCATAACCATATGGAGTTTATATCGCAACTGTTGTACAAAAGAAAGACAACCACCAGTATTTTGAATGTGTGGCTGAAAGGTAGACTCCTACGCAATTCACAGAATGCCCTCAACTCTTTGTACAATTTGTTCCACTGAGGATAATAAGATTTAGGAGCTGAGAGGATGCTTGTAGTCTTAAGTCAACAGGAGTATAGTATAAAACTGAAACTTTGGAAATTCACTAATATTGATTTAGGAATGAAACACTGACAAGCCTGAGATATTTACTGAGGAGGGAAATAGGTTGTTAGAAAGAATGAAAATAGATATGAGATTGTTACTAAAGATTAGCTATTTTTAAGAAACATACATTTAATTCTTCCCTCTCCCCAACTTTTTGTAACATTTCGGAATATGAAAAAAATAAAAACAGGAATTAAATTACCATCAAAAGATAACACATGAAAGGGAAAACGAACACCAAACAAGACAGAAGGAAGACAGTAAAGGATTACAAGCAAATAAACATATTATAATCAACATATGGAATATTAAAATAAATAGAATAACATCAGTAATAATTAAGGCAAGATAAATGATTGTCTGATTCCAGAGCTAATGGCCAATCATCTGTGAGAGCTTCCATGAAACAGATGGGAATATGAACGACTGCTTAAAATTTTAGGGCTTGATTCTCATCTAGTGTAAACAACCAAAACTCCATTGTTATCAGAGTTATGTCCATTTATAGGTCAGAATCTGGGCCTTTATTTCTGGTTATACTCCTAAGAGATCTTTCTTCAGACTGAAATTCACCGATTTGAACTATGACTATGATTTGAAGTTATACATACACTGAGACCCTACAGTGACTGATTACTTTAGAGGTCTGATTTAGAAAAGACCTACCTCTCTGTTGTTCTTCATTAACAGGGATCTCCCTTCATTTTAGTCCTATTCTATGTTCACTTCCATCTCATACAGACCTGATGCTGTTTCATTTTTCTCCCTTGTAAATTACTTCTATAAACCATGCAGAATCAGAAAACAAAGATTATAGAGAAAGTTAATTCTATGACAGAACTGGATCCCAATGCATTTTATGCTTCCTGATTCATTAGTTTTCATGTACCATTCATTTTAGGTCTTTGCCCTCATTCAGACTTTAGCAGGTTGAGAAATAAGTGAGCTATGGATCTGAGAAGAACCGGAAATTAGACTTTGACCCTGGATTATGTGAGAGAAGGCAACTCCCAAGTATGCAGGAGATTTTTTTGTTGTTGTTAAATGGTGTATCCATATTGATTATTTAGTGCTGAATTATTTATCAGTTAAAAGTTCTCTGAAACTAAACTGAATTAATTGTGAAAGGATACAGCCTTCCTCTCATTTGGTTTTTGTATTCTAATATTTTGTATGAAGTTGAAAACCTGCAAAAGAAAGTGGCTGAGTTTAACAACTTACTGAGAGGTCTGGGTTGAATACAGGGAATGGAAGGAGCCACTATAATAAAGTGATGGTCAAATCTTTCATTATCATAAAGTAGGCTCTGTTATGAAGTAATCAAGGTAAACATTTTCAAGATTCACAGTGATTTTGGGTGCCTGACATGAGAAACTTAGTCCTTAACACTCAGATCTCTCACTATAGTACTTTGCTGAACTGGAAATTTCATTTCCAAAATTTAGGCACTCAACTCTAAAAACATTAATCTATAGGATTTTTAAAACTAATTTAAACCTATTGGTTTAATCCATATTATGTTCTACTGGACATCTCCGTAAGGATTGTCCCAGTCCCTCTTGTACCTCCTTTCCTCCTTCAGAAACTTGCTTAAAACTCAACTCTTCAAGCCACTTCACTTCCCTCCTTTTCTTCATTCATCATTCTCACATTTCTCTCTCAACCTCAATTCCTGGGTTTGTTTTAAGATTGCTAGCTTGTTGGGGCATGGAACATGTTTTATAGATGGTCTCAATCCTACAAACTGATCCACCCTAGCAGAATCTGCCTCTGAGCCCAGGGAGGGCCCCATGGACTTCATATGGAGGCAGGAGTCCACAAATACGGGACAATTTGCATGATAGGTGGAATTAGATTTTTTTTTTTGGTTACAGTATTAATAAAGTTATATCTAGTTATTTTTAACTAGAATAATCCAGTTCCTCCATCTGATTCACTCACAAACTTTCAGGACCACAACAGTAACCGGTAGGTGCTTTTCAAGTGAAAAAAGAGGCAATAGAAATTTCTGGATCAAGCCTAGGTATATATGACCCTTGTATTTTCACTACAAACATTATAACACTTCCAGCTGTTGAAATTATTGCTAAATATATTTACAGTCTTTGTACAATAAAAAGCTTTATTACTTTTACTATGGACAGAAAAAAAAAGCTTTAAATCTTCAGTTCTGAAGCAATAGCTTCCGTCCTAAAAGCAATGAAGCCTCTCAAGGGGAAAATATAGTACACTCTAGAAAGGTGCTTTATGATGTTGTATCTTTGTTTCAATTTTGGTTCATATATTTTTACTAAGTATTACCTTTCTATGTAAATTAAATGATTATCTAACAAAAAGAACTGTTTTCCTAAAGAAAGAATAGGTGTTATATTCTAAAAGATAGAACAGCATAAAGCAGTGAGACAGGTCAGCAGGTATTTGAAGGCTGTGAAACACTATTTGGTTTCCTATTTCAGCCCTAGCAAACAGTATCTCACCGCAGCCACCAAACTCATACCCATTGGGTAACTAACCTTTCATCAGGGAGACTTGCATTATAAAGCAGGTACTACATTGGTAATAAATAAAGTATTTGCTTTTTAAAATCCATGTTAAGAAAGGAAAAGGATGGCCTATTCTAAAACCTTGTGGATAGGTGAATATCCTTAAAGAGTGGTTATACTCAGAAAAGTAGCTCTGTGAAAGTAGCACCATTGGATCCAAAATTTAGCCTCCTTAAGCGGATGTCTATATTGCAGCGGCTATAGCAGCACAGTTATAGTGCTGTAGCTGTGTTGCTATAGTGCCTCAGTGTAGACGCTTCTTATGTCAACGGAAAGTGTTTTTCCTGTCATATAATCCACCTCTCCATGAACTCTTCCATTGATTTAGCAGTGTCAACAGTGGGGATTATGTCACCCTAGCTACTTGGTACAGGGTGCAATGTTTTTCAAAGCCCTGAGCAATGATGCTATATTGATCTTATATTTAGGTGCAGGCCAGGCCTCAGAAACTTCCTGATCAAATCTGCTCAGTTTACATGTCAAAAGATGATTTTTCTAACTGCCAGTGCAACAGACTCAACTTTGACACAGAAATCTTAAAACTAAGCTTCAGGTGCCATTGGGCTCCAAGGTCTTGATTTAACAAAACCTTTAAGCATATATTTAAGTTTCATTAACTCATCCCTCCTGAACAGGTATAAATTTAAGCACATATTCAAATGCTTTGATGAATCAGGGCGTAGGGATTCTGCAACTGGAATCTAACTGACCATTTTGTTGATGTTCACGGACAGCAGAATGACTAAAACTCATTGTTCCAGAGTTGCATTGACGCTGCAGAACTAACAGATGTAAAACGTGCCAAATTCTGTTTTCAGATGAATGCCTGGAGCTCAGTTTAACATAAAGATACTCTGAGACTTGGTTTGATCAATGGAACAAACAAGTATACGGGTATTACTTGAAGACAAACAGGGAAGATATAATGAGTAAGGAGGATCTTTTCTTTTTTTTAATATACACAGTCTTTTTCTGAGAATTATGGTAAATAAGTAAAGCAACAAAGGGACTAGGGCTTGAACTCATCCTCGGTGAAGTTAGTGGAAGTAGGATGGGGTCCTGAAAAAAATGTTGCACACCATTCTATCTGGTAAACAAAGATCAGAACAGTTCTGGATTTATCAAAGTACCTAAAGAAAAGAATCTAATGACTCACTAAATCTAGCAATCTTACATATCTTCATTTTTGCTTAATACTGCTTTGATCCCAGTGATACAAATATATAGATGAATAGAGTCTACATCACTGTGGGTCTACTAATGATAGTTTGTGAAGTAATATTTTGTATTGGGAAATAGAGATTTCCATAACCTCTCAGAAAATTTAATGAGTCCTGGTGGGTAATATCAATAAATTCCATAAAATATTAAAATTTGGGGACAATTCATCATGTAACAAAAAATGAGCTCACACTTTTGGTGGAAAGCCAATTTTTTTTCATTTAATTTTAGTTCCTGTTTTAAGAGTTTTTATAATATATATTCACTTTAGTGTCCCTGAGACATTCCTGCTCTTTGCATGTCAATCCCTAGGTCCCTGCAACATCTACTTCTACCTTCCACCAGCATATGCTATCTACATCCCATATACATTGCCATGGTTTCTTTGTATGTAATTCTGATTACATAAACACAATTAACAGATTATGAAAATAAAGGTACAAAAAGCAAATTAGTTAGACTTTGAGAATAGGTAATTAAGCGGGGGAGTGCAAGTGCTCACAGGACAAGCACCATTGTTTACTATATTATGTAGAGTAGCAGACTACAGACATACAGATGAGGAGGAAACATACCAGAAGCCCAACACAAAGCAATGAAGATGAGGGGCAATTCAGTGTAATCAGTGGAAGGACATTATTACCTTATATATTACACAACCTGATTTTTAAACGATAGTTGTCAAATCAGAGTATTCCAGGGACTCCTTAAGAAAAAGCTGAATCTCTCAAATCCCTTACGAACACATAAATTTACCTGTTAGCACTGAAATTCCAGAGTGATGGGCAACATATGTGCTGCCAAAATTTTAACATGAAGGTCTCTCAAACTTTCTACCTCAATCAATCAATGACATTCAATAGGTAAAATAAAATTCCTCTCTCATTTTCAAAAATCATACATCCCAGCCTCTCAATCAACCCAAATCCATCAGTTCTTCTGCCCCCATCCATCCACCATCTTTCCATTTTCTAGCATCTCACTAAGAGACACCCTTTCCCTGTTCCTCAAGGCAGCAGTGGTCAATCTACAGCCTGAGCCTACTAGAGGCAGTCAGATGGAGGTCCTCTCTAGTGATGGAAAGGGGCATAGATCCCCTTTTGAGATTAGTGTCTCCCACAGCTTGTTACTAGGAGTGGGTGAAGTGAGAGAGTTTGTCTCTGCTAGAAATTGTGCAGAGCTGATTTTTTCCTGAGTGCTAATGAGAACCTTGAGAGAGGGAAGACCGCCCTAGGTGAATATGCCGAAATTCCTCCCTCCTGCTTAGTTGGTTTTTGAGGCTTTGAGACCCTTGAATAAAAAGTGGTATATATATGTGCAAAGCATCATTGCTTCCAGAAAAGCACACTGAGGGTTAGAGTCATTTCTTAAAATAGAGGTTAAGCAATTTTTTTAAATTATGTATTTATTTTTGTGACCCATGCCTATTTCAACCAGTTTGCTATTGCTATTTCTCCATCCATTCAGGCACCATTTTTGATGCTGTCACAATGCCTACAAAATGTTCGACTATGAGCAGGCAGCTGATGAGTTGGGTCTTCTGATTAGTTGAGCTGGTTGGGAATATCCGTTTGATTGAGAGAGGCAGCTGGGCAATAGAAAGGAGAGCCGGTGCACAGGCAGACTATGAAATTGATAAGTGCCTTTTAGGTGAGCAGCAAGCAAGCCAAAACATTCCATTTTGCTTTTTCCAAAATGAAATTTTCTTGTAAATCCCTTTCTGTGAAAAATTTCACATATACTTTTCATCCCAATTCAGGAACAGAATTTACAAAAATATGAAATTTTTCACAAGAAGTGATTTCCATTTTCTGGCCAGCTTTACTACTTATTACATTCATCTTAATTCTCATATTCCATCTGTTTGCTGTATGCACTTGTCATCTCTCAGCACATATTTGCTTTGTAAACTTTAAAACCGGGATTGTCATCTTGTTGAGTGTGTGTACAGTGCCTAGCATAATGGAGTCCTGATACCCAAATGGGTTCTCTAGGAACTTTTATACATACATAAACAAACAAACATAAACACACACACATACGTAAAACCAAAACCCAGATGTTTCTATTTTTTTTTTTTTTAATTCTATCTTTACTTTTGTGTTTTTAGCCATTCCTCTAATTTATCATCATAAGAGAATTTGTCAATAGGAAGAGTTATGAAAATCAGACAGCGTTGGAGGAAAAAATATATAGATTTTTAGCTTGGGTGATTAAATTCTCACTGACATTAACATATGACAACCTGTTAAAATGATTTGTAGGTATTTTAGGTTTTTATAAATAGCTTTATCTCTTCATTCCACATAAGGAAAAGGCAAAAGTATTATTTATTATACCTTTCCACCACAGCAGCATGGAATTTTTCAAAGATTTATTTTAAGGTTTGGGGAAATGTCTTGATATTAAAGTACTGAAGATACCAAAGGATGAAGCCTTCTTTATATCTTTCAGCCCCCTGCTGTATATGTCACATGCTATTTGTTAAGAAACTTGCTCTAATCCATACAAAAGAAGTGCTCTCCTTTTATTGTAATGTAGTGGTAAGGCTAAAACAAGACATCATAATTTCATTAAATTATGTTGCATTACTTAGCAGTGCTGAAAAGTGCTGTAATATACAATATTTGCTTAGCAAAGTGCCTGAATATTTATAATATTTAGTCTATACTATGCTATTTATTCTTAAAAAATGACATTTGTTTTTGTTTTCTTAGAAGAGCATAAGGCAAATTATATTAATTAGTCTATTTACATGATTTCCTAATTTAGAGCAGCGAAACTTGCCTTCAGCTAGCAAATAATTGGAATTACAATTGCTAGAGATATCACAAGTTTGTTAATTATATCAGGCTCCATCAAGCTCTGATAGGACGCTAAATGGTTGCTTCCCACACCCTTCTTTCTTTCCATTAAATTATTCCAAGGTTATATACAACAACAGTATATGAAAATAGCTAGCACACCTACAAATTCAGAATGGATGGAGCTTGCTTTCATATAGTCTCATGAAGTCAATTTGACCTAAAAATTGATATCAAGCTTTGTCAAACTATACTGGTTTCATAAAACTAATACTATCAAGCATGCTGAAACGCAGATAATTTAAAGGACAAATCAGAATAACCTGGGGTAAAAATAATTTAGCGCTGTACTAGTTTCTTGCCAACTACAGATACTCTACTTTTTTATCCTGATTTCCAAAATCCATGGAAGTGGTAATCCATGGATTACCTCCATGTACACATATTCTGCCCCAGATTTGATCCATTTTACATTTAGTTTGGTTTGCTTTCAGTGACAGCCTTTAATAAATATTCATTCAGCAATTATATAAGGGAACACACAACTATTTTTTAAAAGCCATGTAACTGACTGATAATGGAATGCATCAAATTTTGGAAGAAAAATAATGCAGTAGTGTGAAGTACTTCACCAGCACTGATTAAACCTCACTTGACCACAATCATGAAAGTAAGGGATACATGTGGGTTATTTCTCCCACAACCAAATGCCTCCAGATGGTCCATCGTAGCTATTGTTGGTATTTGGCTGTTTCTAACAGTACATAGCAATGCTATCCAACAGCATAGGACAGAGACAATATTTTACACATCTGGAGGTGAGAAAGGGAATTTAAGTGGACAGAAAAAAGCTACCTGAATGGGAATTGGGCCGCAAAAAATAGAGTCAGCATCCATTTACTTATGAGACAGCGCTATAGGATTGGCTGATGAACCATTCACCAGCATTGTCAACTCTTGTGATTTTATTAAAAATCTCCTATATTTGGTGTCTTTCTGAGGTCTTGGAATCATGTGATCATGTGAAACATTCATTGCTCATTTTTTAAATAAAGTAAGTTTCTAACCCTCACGGTTGTGAAGAAAACCTGGACAACATGAATCCTAAAGGTTCAAACACCAGAAGGCAAACAACACTTAAGGGTTATTGTGTTTTTTTAAAACTGAAGATTTTTAAACCACTCATAATTTTGGCCTGACTCATGATTTTTCAACTCTTGAGCTTAGCAATGCCACATCTGTGTTCTCTCTGTTCCACATATACGTCTTCCCCCAGGACTTCTGTTTATCTCAGCTAAATTCCACTCATCCTCCCAAAGCCCCATCAGCCTCTATGTCCCAAGAAACTTGCTCAGCTGCCTGCCCTTCTAAATCTCCGCTCATTCCCATATCCCTCCAGATTCCTATTTTTTTCCGCAAAGTCCACGCTGTGTCCTATAATGAACACCCAGCCTCACTCACCATGGATAAGTGCAAAACATTGCTGGTGAGTCAGGGATAAAACTGGGTGACATTTTTTTAATTGATTTCTATTTTTGTCAATTGCTGGTTTTGGGGTCGGTTTTTGTTGTTGTTGTTGTTTGGTTTTTTTTATTATTATTATTCCTAATGAGACTGACAGCATCAGAAAATGGCACTATGTGTTGGTTCAGAGTTTCTAGGAACAAAGTTTGTGAAACCATTAGATTACCATGAATAGGAGAAACTGCTCTTTATACATTTAATTTTAAAAGTTCAAGTGACCTGTGTCTCAGAGGTTAGGAGACTTTGTGTGAAATTTAAAGTTAGGTGGGAGCTGAAAGTATTTAGCCACAAGAACCCCTCAAAATGTGAGGAAAACAGTGCAATACTTTTTTAAAAAAAATATTGATTTCAAAAGCTTATCTTTGCAACAATTAATACATGTTTTTAAAAGTATTATGTGGAAAATTCAGTTCTCTGAAGTTAAGGCATCACATTTGGAGAATAAATTCAATCAAAGTGTGAAACAGGGATTTAATTCTTGGTCCAAGTGCAAATCACAGCACAACTGTGAATGTGGAGCTACCAGTGCCTCCACAATCACAATATTTTTTTAGCAGCAAATTAGCCTTTAAAAGCTTAACATTACTTGCCTGTTAACAAGAAACCAGTGGCTCAAAAAGGAGTTAAGAAAACAAACTGTAGTTACCAGCAATGAGCACAGTCCATTATTATACAATAAATCCCTCCCCAAGAGAAGAAAGCTTCATTTTGAACTGTGTTCTGCAAGAATCAATAGGGTCAGCTTATACGCCCTTCTGTCCCATTCTTTCCTTTGCTACTGCAACATCACTGTTCTTTTTTTGGCTTCACCATTTGACTTATCTATTCTGTTCTCTGCCACTAATACTGTATCAAGGAGTAGCAGTGCAAATCAGTACAGAGGCTGAAACAGATTCACAGAAGCCAAATGATGACATACATTTTCAGCTAGGAAAAGATACCATTAAAGATGACTCTAATGGGTGATTTAAGTACTTCCGCCAAAGCAGCCATATACTATGCAGTTCAGATCAGTAGAACAAAGATGCAGCAGAGCTGGAGCTGATAATGTTCAACTGCTGGAATGAGAATCATGAAAATGAAATTTGTTTAAAAAATAGCAGGTGGCTTTAGCTCCAACTACTGGGATGAAACAGAAAAGTTGCATCACCCACTACAGGTGCTTATTTAAGCCACTTCTGCCACTAGAATCTGTTGCTACTATTATTGTTACTTTCTTCTAAATTGAAATATTGAGAATCTGGAAGGTAGTAGAGAAAGCTGGGTGAAACTAGTGAAAATATCTACACCTATTGAACCCCTGGAAGTTTCTTTTTATTCCTCTCTCTCTCCCACAAAAAGCTGGAAGATAGAATCACTTGTCACAATAAAACTTGTCAAAATTCAACCGTCAAAATGAAACTTAGACCAGCAGGAATAATATGAATTTTTGAGGAAGGCAGCAAAAAGTTCAGCATGAGCTGGCATGAGTAATTGCAGTCCCTAAAATTTTCTTCATCCAGTGGACTGAGCACAAGACTGAAAGCTAAGAGAACCTGACTTCTCCTCCCACTTTCTGCCATTGACCAACCTTAATAATTTCTCATTGGAGGATTTGATCCTGCTCCCTTGTTGTCAACGGGGGTTTTGCCATTGAGTTCACTGCTAAGCAGGATTGTACACCACAATGATTATTTAGCTTGGGATCATAATACACCTTTGAAATGGGAAAATATAATCCCCACTTTAAAGATGGGGAAACTGAGGCACAAAGAGGCTAAGGATTAAAATTTCAAAAGTGTGCATGAATGTTGAGTTTCCTGACCACCCAGAACTTCAGGCACCATACTGACACTTCTGACTATTTAGGTCCAAGTCATTTGCCCAAAGTCACACGGCAAGTCTTCATCAAAAGCAGGAGTACACCCCAAATTTCCTTACAACTAGACCCAGGCCTAGAGTTTCCTATCCCACTCTTCAATACAAGGCTCAGGGAGCTGGAGTCTTCAAGATGCTAAGTACTCTCGGATATCCCATGGAAACTGATGATTTCAATGGGAATTGAGGGCAGTTTGCTGAACCACGCTCTTAGGTGCTGTTCTATACTACACAGTTAAGTCAACATAAGGTAACTTATGTTGACCTAATTATGTCAGTGTCTCCAATACAGACTTCCTCCCGCCAATTTAAGTGCTCTACTACTCAGACATAATAACTCACCTCCACAAGAGACGTAAGGCTTATGTCCATGTAGTGAGGGTGACACAGTGTCTGTATAGACACTGCATCCCTTACATTGGCTGTTTGCTGTCTTGTCAATTTCATGACAGGAGCTATTAAATTAACAAGAAAACTGTCCAGTTGCCCCCTGCTACCTTGGCAAGCTAGAGCGAGGAGCCCAGGCAGCTTCGGACCCTGATTCCAGTGACAAGGCTGCCCCACTCCCAGAGGGGAGCAGATGGGAAGGGGTCCGAGAAGCTGGGGCAGCTGGACCCTGCTCCCTGGAGGCAAGAAGCCCCAGGAGGTTTCCCCCAGCGCACAGTGAGGAGGGGAGAAGCTCCAGCAACTTCCTAGTTTTCTGGGAGAAAGTGGGAGTGGGAGGGAGGGTAACCCACCAGGAGCCTGTGGGGCAGCTGGGCTTCTTTTAGGGAGCTGCCAGCAGAACTGAGAGACTGGGCTCCCCACACTGTACCTCTTAGGTTGGTGGAAGTGCTCCTAGTGAGGATGCGCACCACCAATCCAAGGAGGGAGGTGTGGACACGAACCACTGCACTAATTTCTGTGGTGGCTGTAAGTCGACCTAATATAGGTTGACTTACATTTCTAGTGTAGACATACTCTTAGTGACTGGGAGTCTAAATTTCAGGGCAATTATTTAGCATATATATCTAACCACTTAAGCCATTGCACTGTGTTAGAGAAGTAGGAAAACTAGGGAAGAGAGAAGAGATAGTATAAGGTCTTTAAATCTATGTAATTTGTTCAAGACATGAGGAGTTTCCTTTAATACTGAGTAGAGCTCAGCAAATTTTTGACCTTTTTTAACAAAAAATGCAGATTCATGCCTATTTTGCCAAATAATTTCAGTCAAAGCCCCCCATAAAAACCTTCAAAAATCAAAATGTTTTATTTTGACATTTTCTAAATCAAATATGTGCATTTTTCTGTTCAGAATTACTTGTCCATCTGGAAAGGTGTTTCAGGTTACAAATTGCTTAAAATATTCAAGGTACACCACCCAGGACTCACAATTGTCATCAAACTTACCTACAATGTCTACAAAGTTGTCATTTTCTTTCCGCTCCTGTTGGACTTCATCCTCTCCTGAACACTTTTAGTTCCACATGGAAGCTGTCTTTATTGTTACTGCACTATCTGTAGTTGACTGTATTGATCTATCTCTTCTGACTGTGTGCCAGCACTGCATGTAGAATTATTTCTTTGGTTTTAGGTGGGCTTCCTCTGCTGGCTATAAACCCTCAGTGCAGGCTAAGGGTTTCCCTGCCTGCTTGCTTGCATGTGATCAGTCAATATGGCTGCTTACTTCCCCTTCAATGTTTTGTTTTCAGAGGCTCCAGGCAGTTCTTTTCTGTTTTTATTTGTTTATTTTCCCCTCTCTAGCTAGGTGACTTACACTGTCCCAGCAGCAAAAGCAGCAGTCTGTCACCTTTTGCCTCTCGGTGAACATTTTCTCTTTTAGAAGTATTTACTTTGTTTTCCTGTTGTTGTTGTTGTTCAGGCAATGGGAGCACTAGACACTTATAGGATAGAAATCTTTCATTGCCAAATGTTATATCTGGATGCAGTGGAGAAAGAGAGAGACACTGACACAGCAAGCTGATAGAAACACAGCTGTCTGTCCCAGTGGTAACTTGATTGTTCAGGCAGCAAAACTGAAACCAACAGGAAAGTGAGGCTTTGCACTGGGGAGGGAGAGAGTTCTCAAATATGTAAAGAAACAGGACATCACACAAAGCTTGTTTAATATTGGATAGCAACAGGGTCATGTTAACACATTTGATTCTTTGGGTCCTTTTATTTAATCAGAATTAATGCAAGTACCATATACCATATTGGGTAGATAGAATGATAAGGAAAGGAAGTGCTGAAAGACACAAAAATCCAGAATCTGGCTAAGACTTTAATGATATTGATATGAGTGATCAAAGAAAGTTAGGGATAGGGGGAGTGGATATATGACAGATGGGGAGGAAAAGAGTTGCCTGACCTTCCTCCACCCCCTGTCTGTGAAAGTTAATGAGCCCAACCTTATTATTTCTAGGCTTGGTTAGTTGTAGTGATGCTCTAGCTGTACCTTGTGTGCCTACTGATGAACTAATGCTTCTTCACTGGCTCACCTAAAGAGAAAATATGGGATCCACCAACTTTTTGTATCAGAAATAATGAATGTGGGTGATTGTGGATAACAGGTGGAGACAGCCTCAGTGAAGGAAACTAGACTGCTAAAATCATGGAGCTTGACTAGCAACAGTCAATCAGAACAGTAACACACGGATGAGTAGCTGCACCACAAAAAGACAAGTGAAATAATTAGGATGATCTTTTAAATGGAGCAGATAATGGAGTAAAAAAATAACATGAAAAATTAGTCACCAGCCTGGTGTGGTGGCAGTGCTTTGGTAACCCTGGGACTTGAGTTTAGGTAAATGATATTCTTGCGAGCCAATGGATAGCAGGCGAGGTGTACTAGCAATTTTCAAAGCTTGATTGCTTTTTCTGGTAGCTTTTCAAAATTAGTAAATGGAAGTAGGTGTAATATATCTAGGCTGAGTAAAGCATTTAATGCAGTGTCTCATGAAATCTATACTTGCAAAATTAATTCAAATTGGCTTGGACATGGAGCACCGTCACTTGGATTTAAAAGTGGCTGGCTGAGTGCAAACACAGGTTAATGAGAAATGACAATATAGCAAGTTGGTGGGAGGTGGTTAGTGTGGCACCACAGGAATCAATGTTTGGTCCCATTTATTTAACATCTTCATTAACAACCTGGAATAGGGAGTAAAATGGCATGCTAATTAAACTGAAATGAGATGTTCACCTGGAAAAATGCAAGGCAATAGATAAGGGGGAAATAATCTAGACTATATATTGAGTGGAAATGAGATGCCGATGGTAATGTTGAAAGAGCTGGGGAATGTACAGCAAGTTAGATAGGAGATTGTAGTTTCAATACGGCAGCCAATAAAGGTAAATTTGATTTTGTGATTTATGCTTACCTACGTAAAGCATTGTATCAAGGACCAGGGAGAGGATGGTCTATTGCTATAACGTTTGATGTGACTTCAGTTACAAATACCTTCAACATAGAAAAATATATTGCCAAAACTGGGCAAAAGTTTGAGAAGAGCAATGAAAATGATATAGGCCAGGAGGGTCAACATATGGGGAATAATTAAAATAAATAAAGTTCACATTGTCAAAAATTATTCTAGGGTTGGGTGTCCAATTAGAGACACCTAGGACTCTATTTTCAGAGGTATTTAATATTAAGAAAAACAACAATCCCTGCTCTGGCCTGGTCTATGGCATGTGAAGGGTCCAGAGCAAAGTAAAGGGGCCCTAAAAAGCCTCAGTTCCAGTTGTCAGAGGATTGTCCTGCTGCAGGCACCATAGATATAAACATGCCTTCCGAGGACTTCTTCCCCAAAAGATCAGGCATGGGAGGTGGCACTGGGGGAAAAAAGGGTATGTTGGGGTGAATGCAGTACATGAAATTTGATGGACCCTGCTGTAATTTAGACAGGTCCCCAGAGTAGCCCAGGATTGAGAAGGCACAAAAGTGGTTTAAAGGTGCTTTCGCCCACATTCCATTCTGGGTTGTGAGTTCTCTTTTCTTCTAAGAGGAGCAGCACAATCTCACCATTAGATTATAGGCTGTGGAATAGCGTCCCGAGAAAATTGGTGGAAAACACATTGGTTAACATGAGACATTTAAACAAACTAAATAAAACAGAAATCATACCCCAGGGAGAAATCCCTGCATTTGCCAGAAGAGGATGTGGATGGACTAGACAGTTGAGTATGACTTTAAAGTCCAAACTGAAGACAATGTCTAATTAGCTCACGCTTTGCAACAGATGAAGTGGAAAAGCCTGCAACCCAGGCAGGAATAGATGAAGTTACTCTTCAGCTCTATTAGACTGAGTGTTTCTATATTGCAGTCACAGGTGTGCTTTCCTCTCATGTAGGCATGCCTACACTAGCTTTAATGTAGCCAGTGTTGCTAAAAACAGCAGAAGACCGCAGCAGTGCAAACTTCAGGAAGCACATGATGCATAAGCCCACCCAAAACTCTGAGTAGAGGCTTGAATTCCTGGCCCCAGCCAGGGTCCATGCCACCATGTCTTCACTGCAATTTTAGCTATCCTGAATAGTCTCAGAAGGCTGCACTGGAAAATTCCTTGTCTTCCTTAAAGTCACTCTCAGTGGTTCTACTCTGTCAGCCTTTCTTGTTTGAAAATATATATGAGGCTGTTAGGAGAGCCAGCATGCACTGTGGTGTCTTCATTATATAGATAACAATCTGTTCTATGGGACAGAATCTGATCTTACATTCCTGGTTTACACCAAAGAGTAACTCTATTAAAGTAAATAATTATACCAGTGTAGGTGAACACAGAAAAACCCTAATTCGTTTTCCAATAACTAATAAACATAATGCATACTGAAAAGAGTGCAGAGTACCCTAGATGCTTTAAAGACGGCAGAGAGAAATTCTTTTGACAGCTGCTAGATAATGCTCCTACCCTCTCTTGCAAATGAAACCCACAAAAACAGGAAAGGTTGCATGGGTGCCAGTTTGAGTGTACCATGCTTTCCCCCACTAATTTATTTTCCACTGTCTTGACCTGAATTCTGTCATTCAATCTGACAACTGTTTTGTTTAGTGCCATCCTTTTAAAGAATTTCTTCTCTTGATTTTCATTCTGGTAATTTGTGAAGCAGCTCCCTTGGTCATGAACTACTTGCATTTTATTTTACCGACAATGATTTTTAAACAGAAAGAATCAGTTTGTGGGAACTCTAATCCTTCCATTATAGAAATAATTAAGCTCTTTTATTTGTACTATGAAAATCTTGGGAAGGTGGGGAGGCAGAACGTATGGAGATTAGCAAACATAAAAAAAAAAGAGAGAGAAAGAGAGATGATATAAAAAAGACCTGCTGCTACATATTAAACACTAATATTTCAGTGAAGCATTCTCAGTTTCTTCAGTTTGATTCAGCAAAAAGAATTCTACAGAGATTTCTTTTACAAAAATATGTACAGTAAATTCTTATAATACTTTTTATGTTACTTTTTGTTGTTAAAACATAATACTTACTGTAAAACATAAAGGTAGAAGCTGAACACTGCTGCTCAATTCAGTATCTTTACCAAGACACTCCTATAACCCTCTACAGAGTGTAACTACCCACATAACACACTGCCTCCCATATACAAACAAGGCTACCTACCTTAGCTGTGGTTCATTTTCTCTGATTTCAGTTGTGAACATGCCTTTCAGATTTTGCAACTTTATGGCTCAATGTTGCAGTGTTTACTCAAGTAAAAATGTAGGGTCACGTTATTAATTATTTGTCTTACTGTATCACGTAGGAGTCCTAGTCATGGACCAGGACCTAGCTGTACTTGACACTATACAAACACAGAACATACCTACAATATACAGGGCTTGATTGTGCACCATGCTATATGAATGCTTTTTACAAGCCAATTGGCATAAAAAAAACTGTAAAACCAGCTCATCTAGCCAACAAATTACTCTGCCCCGGTGTCAAAGCCAGCATAAAACCCTGTCCCAACAAAGAAGCATGGCTAAAGCATCCTTGAACTCATGGGATTCCTAGCTGCCAAAAAGCCTGCTGGTATTTATTGGCAGCCAGCATAGTTAACAGCATCCCTAAGACTGCCTCACATTATAAAAAGGCTAAGCCAATATAGAACACAAATGACTCATTTGCATTGCTGTAGCACCTAGAAGCCCTAATCATGGACCAGGACTCCATTGTGCAAGGCACCGCAGAAACACAAAACAAAAAGACAGTCCCTCTTAGGAGTGAAGTACCACATTTGCTCTACATCCCTTGCTGCACTTAGCACTTCTGAGACATAGCTAAAGCACTGACCAACAGTATGGAAAAATAAACCAATCGCCTACAATTATTCTTTCAAATCTCATAAAAAAGATCAAGTTTTACACTCCACATAGTACCTTCCATTCCTTCAGGATGGAACATTGTGACGATCTGTATATGCCAGTGAGCATCCATTTCTAGCATTCAAGTAAGCTTTGATTAGTTTCTTCATTATCCCTGAAATAAAGAACCAGTGGGTTAAAGTTGTGCTTGAGCTGATAAATTTTCCTGAGAATTTGTAAGGGTGAACATGTAACCATAGCAGTAGTACTGTGATCCAATGTCAGTCCACTAGAAGAGCTATGTCACCAGCAACATCTAAATATGCTAGTGTACTGCCGTGTGCCTGTGTTATATCCTTCTGCACTTTTTCTACACTTTTTCCCATAATGAAGTTAATGGAAATGCCAAACAGAAGAGACAAGCGAACACATCCTTGTTTGCCACTAGTGTCTATGTTAAAGTAAATGCAGTATTTAGCAACTGGTTTAACCTGCTGTACCTTGATATAAAGATTCTATTATGTTAATGATTTTTGTTGGCATGCCATCACACTTCAATATGTTCCAGAGTCAATCAAGGAGGAGGCTGTCAAATCTCTTAAAAAAAAATTCTCAGAATCTTGGCTTCTTAATGGGTTTAACCAAGACTCATCCTTTCTGTCAAGACAGTCTGTTACTTTGGCTTATCTGGCTATCTTGTTGTGTTTCCATAACTTAACTTTAAGAGGACAGGTTGCTAGGGCTGTTGTTCAACCCCCAATTTGGAGGCCCGGTGAATTACTTTTCATCTGTCCTTACCATTTGACCTGTCTGGCTTGGGTGACTCTAGCAGGAATTCAAACTCCCACCAGCATAGCTCACAGGGTCATTTGAGCATGCAAGCTGTCCCACCATGTCAAAGTGCACTCACCAGGAAAAATATTACTATTACAAAGTAACTAACAGCCCTTGCACCAGTGTAGGAAATGCCCTGCATGCTTCTCCGATGACATTGGGCATACTATTCCGCTCATGTAATTCCTTGAATTTTCATGATAGTATTGTGAAGGGGAGCACATCTTATCAGAGCTGGTCCCATGGGAAATTCCAATATTTAAAAATTTGCTTTTGTTCTGAAATGGAACATTAGTCAAAATTTGTCACAGAATGGAAATTCCAAAACTATTTAATTTGGAAAATGAGATTGTTTTGAAAATGTAAAAGCATGTATCACACTAAAGAAAGCATATGTACATATATAAGATAAAATATAATATAAATGCTGAAATAAAATTAAATGAAACTAGAGTCAATATCCAAATGTTTTGACATTACTGAAATGAAACAATTAGTTTAGACAATTTCCCAACAAAATTTTTGCCAGAATCAACACATTACCACAAAATGTTTTGATTTCAACAAAACCACATTTTCCAACAGTAAAATGTCTAGTCAAAATATTTTCAATCAACACTAATTGTTAGTTCATCAGTGACAGCTGGTAACATCTTTCCAGCTACTTATCAGGCTTTTATTTCAGCAAGATGATGTGGGTTACTCAAGGCATCACAAGGTTACAGATTAGCCTGGCCTTGGAAAACACCACAGAGTTGCTGCTGGTGTTTTAAATGTGTAGTGGTACACCTGGGTTTTATGGTGTCTGATTCTGTTTGGATAATGCTGAAAAGAGAGAAAAAATCAATGAGTGAAGTGAGGGAAACAGCAGGCCCAGCAATCACTGGAGAGGTATTTTAACCAGACAGATATTTCTTTGGAATGTGAGAAGATAAATCTAATACTACAGTTCCTTTGTCTCTATTTATTCCACTAGTTCTTGGATTAGACTCAGGAATCACTGGAGGAATCTGTGTCTAGAAGGAAGGAAAAGGGGGACCAGATTTACATTAGAAACACTGCTGGTATACCAGGAAAGGGCTCCAAGTGTGGACGCAGATTACACCAGCAAAACTGTGCTTTTAATGGTCCAGTTTATTCCTACCTCCCTGACTGAAACAAACTATACTGGTGAAAATGCAGTTTTGCTAGCATAACTGCATCTGCTCTATGGGCTTTTGCTGGCACAACTACATTGGCTAGGGATCATCCCTTTTTGCACCCCTGACTCTCACAGATATTCCAGCAAAAGTTTGTAGTGTAGACCTTGTTGAAAACATCACCTCTGGCCTTAATTTATGAAAACAAGTTTTAAACTTAGAGGACTTATTGGATAGCGATTTCTTTCTCTATTTTCTTCTATTGTAACTGTAATTTTGTAACTACTTCTTTATTCATAAAACTTCTTAAGAAACATTGTAACTTTAATAAGAAAAAATGGAAAAGCAAAAACATGGGATTTTGGTGTTTTCTCTCTTTTCATTGCTACTTATTATTTACCAATCTATTCAGATTGGAAAATTCAAGAGGTGAATCAGTGGATTTTATTTTTATTTTCTTCTCAGGCTCCATTTCTATGATAGTTATTGGATGCTGACTATTTCACAGCATACACTATGCACAGTACGAGTTTAAACACACGAGGACTCTTAGGGCACAGCAAATAATATCCACAGTGAGAGGTGAAGAAGGGTCAGACCACTGCACATGATCCATTCATCAGTGAGACTGATCCATGACTAGAAAGAGTAAAAGGTTTTACTCTTCCAAATCGCTTTGCTAGAAAATCTTGTTGCTACTGAGAAATGATCCGAAGAAGTGGATAGAAGACAGGTAGGCCTATAAGCTGTATGCTTATCTAGTTAACAGGTAGGGTGGCATACTGGTAGGATGGAATTATTATGCTCAAAATTCAACAACCACAGAACTGATAGTGTAAACTTGCTTTAGGTAACCTGTGTTATTTGCAGTGTTGCTTCAGCTGTGTTGGTCCTAGGATTTATGGCTATTAGAACTATCTTGTATTTAGCTGTGACAGTCCGAGTAACTTTCCCAGACCTGAAGCAGCGCCCTGTGTAAACTCAAAAGTTTGTCTCTTTCACCAACAGAAATTGGTCCAATAACAGATATTACCTTACCCACACTGTCATTTTAGATAACCTGATCAGAGGCTGGTACTTGAGCTGACAACAACAATCCAAAGAGGGTGCAGAGAGAAGGAATATCACTTGTAGTAATGGGAAATTTCAGACACAATCTGGGGTACATGATGCGTGAAGAATAATTAAACAATAAGTATGCAAAAGTAATAATATGCCTTGCATAATATTAGAAGAATGAACTGAAAAGGGAGCACTATTATAACTTTCCATTCAGGATCACTAAATATTTTACTTAAAAAAAAAAAAAAGCATCTCTGCATTTTTCTTTTAAAATAAACTTCCTTTAAAAAACAGTGATTTAAAAAAAATTATTAGACTTAGATGTCTTCTTAGAAGCATAGCACATGCTAATAATTATCAGCTTTTACAGTCAATTTACAAAAACAAAATCAAACTGTAAATTAAATTAATTAAATTTTCAGATTATGCTTAATATCACAGTGAAAATGTATTCCACACAGCTACACATGCCTGTCTATCAGCATTCATGACATGCTAGATTCTACAAAAAAGAATGCATTTTCATTATATGATAATTTAGACAGATTGAGGCAAGTGAAGTGAAACGTTGATCCCTTACGTGTCAGTTACTGGGGTTTTCTCTGTGTTTGTTTTATCTATAGCAGGTATCATGTAGAAATAGCTGAACACGGGAGTTGGAAACGTAGCATGACTACGGCAGGGAGAGTTGAATAGACTGAAGCTCATAGAAACCTGACATGTCAGTTAAAATTACTCTGCCACATAGACAAATAAAGAGCAATGGTTAAGTAGCAACTGCTAAATGAGAAATTGGGAAATTTGGACATAATAATTCAAATTGAATGAGATGTGCAGGCACATTGCAGTATTTGTATTGTGCAGCCCGCAGGCAAGTACACATTAGCATAAAGGGAAAAGGTGAGTGTTTTGGAATTCATTATCACTATTTAAAAATTAATTTGTTCCTGCATGTCTATTTGCTGATTGGAATTATGCCAACTTCCATAATTATACAGTAAGCCACAGGGGCTACACACAGATTCTGACCCTTTGCACTTGCACTATGGAGCTTTCAGGGGGTCTCATTTCGTTTGTCTCACCACATGCAAGGAAATGAAACACATAAGGAGTGTTTGTTCTAAAGTCAACATATTAAACAGAATAAGTAAAAATCCTTCTGTTTAGCAGGAAAAAACTTTGCTCTCTACAAGCCATTTATTTTTAAAAAATAAAGCTTTTCCAGTGTTAGATGCAAGCTAGAAGTTAACACATTTCTTTGTATCCTGGAAAGTATCCTGTCAGCTGCATTGCAATGCTTGACCACAATTTGTTATACACCTTGTGATTGCTTAAGCATTCCAGAAATCAATAATATTCTCAGATTCACAAGGAGGAAAATGGGCTGTAGAGCCCAATTCTTCCCATCATCCCATCTGTAGTGTCCCAGTGTCAGGGAAGAGATGGAGCCTGATTGTAAAGAATATAAAGAGGACTTGGTTTTTGAGGATACTGGACAAAAGACTTTGCAGTTCTCTTTGCTTGTCTAGAGACCTGTGAAACTAAATCCCTGACCTAGATAAGGCAGATGTGCTAACTCCCATACAACACCAACCTGGGACCACTAGGGAACCATGTCCACACCCACTCTGTCAAGAGTACCAATAACAAAAATGTCTCATCAAAGAGGAATAGAAAAGTTGGATGTCTATCACCTCTCTATATAACTTTAAGCCACAGAGATCCGAATGTTTAGTTTTTTGGTTGTTGTTTTCCTCATGGAGGATTTCTGTTGTAACTGTTATTTCACCTTTAGTCACAAATAGCTGAATGAAGCAACTTGACTTGGATAACAAACTAAAACATGCATAGTGCAACAAATATGGTTTGTATGTTTTTTACATTTCCATCCCTCTAGTGCTTTTTTGTAATGGATAATATATCAAAAGCCTTCCTGCATTCTAAATTCTGACTACTCAACAAAAAAAAGAAAAAAAGAGCAATATCAAAAAGTTCAATTGCATCTGTTTTCCCACCATGATTGTCACCTTTTGGCTCTGACCTTTTGCTTTCCCAATGCCTAGAGTGTATGGTCTCACACTGGCTTGCAACTGATTTCAAGGAGCCAATACCTGAAACTCTCAGAAATTAGTTGATGATCTTCACTCTAATGACTGATTTAGATACACCTGCCAGAAGTTGCTAGCCAGGGCAGATCACTGCTTCTGTTTTTATCTTTGTCCTTACCTCTTCTTGTTTTTCAATTAGGGAGAAGACTTTAATCATTTAGTGCCAACTCTGGATTTTTAAGGTTTGCATACTCTTAATGACCTAAATGACTATGTCCATTAGGAATTATTTCAGAGTGGCTAGACAACCATGAGACTGTAATGATTGTAATGACTACCAACATATACTGCATTCAAGAGTTCCCCATTTCCTATTTATTTTTGTTTATGCAGGGTAGTCTATAATAATTTCCAATATGTAATACAGTTTAATGGCAATTTGAATATATCAAGTGTAATGGTAAAACCAGTTAATAAATTCTGCTGTACAATAAGTAAAAATAACAAATTCCAGCAGCGTGTTTCAAAGAGTGGAAGACCATGGAAATCTTTCCTGTGATTCTAATCTACAGGTTATTGATTATTGCCCCCAAGTGGAAAAGGCTTGAGTCAAAATGATTTGGGAAAGTCCAAGTCCATCCTCAAAATGCACGTAAAGTGGGGTAGAATGGGTGGGATACTTCAAGATGATGAAATATCCAAAATGGCCAGACACTGATTAAGCACAGAGATTCTTGCTTGTAGAGATAAGGCATGGCAATGGGAGAGATGTTTGCCATGCCACAGTCAGTGCTCTACTTTCCCTGCTGACAAGCAATTTCTACTGCGTAACTATGGAGGGTGGCACCTTTCACCAGCACTAGATTGACTTAAAAACAAAAAAGGAAGAAAATAGAACAAAATATAGGTCAAATATGTATGATTCTGGAAGCACACTCCCTGTGACTTGAAGCCAACCCTCATGCTAAGACATGAGTATTTAACAAAAATTTTTATTTTGTATCATGAGACTATTTTCCATTGTGTTTGTTCACATTGCTGAGAAAAATGTTTGATAATGTACTGTCCTCGGGAGCCTTTAAGTATTCATAATTGAGAAAAATGTAAATGCATATTAATAAAACAGTTTAGAGTTATCTGATTTATGAAGTAGGTCTATGAACAATTACTGAAATTTACTTTAAATAAATAAATAGGCTTTTTTCCTTAAAAGAGGATTGCAAGCAGGAGGTAAAACAAAAAGTAGCCCCAACTAGCCTACAGCCATCCAATTTATAATGCTTCTAAAACAATAAGTCATTCCACCTCCACAACATTTTTAATAAGTTTTTTTTGCTTATAAATGTCAGTCAGATTAGCATGTGTATCCTAGTAACAACAGTCAGATGAGCAATGCAATATATCTTTTAATTTTGGAACCCTTAAAACTCCCAGGATAATCTTTCTAAATTAATTGCAAGTCTGAGAAGTTCTTAGAGAAACAAATACTGAGGAGAAACAGCATTTCTACAGCACTCTGTGAGAGATTTAATAAGGCACGTTCTTGGTTCTAATATGTGAGAAAATTGGTTAACAAGAAGTGAGCTGCATGTTTCCACCACAAGCATCTTCTAAATAATACCAGAATTTGAGTAGAATTCATTTAGAAGACATCTACACATGCTCAATGTGTACCTTTTGGATGAGAATATTTTTTGCCTGTACTGTAATTGTGGAAAAAATATACTTTAATGTGAATTTAGTATATGTTTTGAGACTTCTAGTCAGTCGCAGAACATGATCACTATCACTAGCAGAAGAGTAAATTGCAGATTGCCAAACGTCCCTAAATCCTTGTGATCAGGGGCCAGCCCAAGAAGCAAGAAGGCACTATATGTCCATTGAAACCTTGGCTTGGCTTTTCATGAAGTGTTGAGCTTTGAAAGTCAGACACCTTTAAAATGCCTCCAGCTGGGCACCCAAAGTCACTAGCTATTTTTGAAGAACTTGACCAGAGCATATTGAGGTCCTCAACATGTGGAATTTGCTCATTCAACTAGCCAGCCAGAATTTAGTTTTACTAACCTGGTGCAAGACTTCTCATTGGGCAAGCATTTGCTTGACTATGGACCATTAATAAAGTTATTTATGACTGGCAAGAGTGGTGCAGAGAGCAGGACTGTTTGTACCATCTATTACTGGGAGCTGGATTAAACACATTAAAACAACCTGGGCCCCATGTAGGCTGCACTAACAGCATAAGGCCAGTACAGTGAAGACTGCCTAGGGGCTGTCAATCATGCTTATGGGTTTACTTTCATCTCTTTAATAAAGTTTATTATTTAATACTCACTGAGGACTCCAGAATTTGGATATCAGAACAGGTGGGTAGCAGGAAGAACTGGCAAAAGGGCACTAGTTCTTGGGAAAGGAAAGGCCTAGCAGAGTGTGGCCCAACATCTTGCAGTGCCAATGGGCATACAGCAAATTATTATTTAAATTTTAAAAAATGGTGTGTCACCTATTACAGATCCCTTGTTTAAAAGGGATTTTCCATTGCTATATTCAAAATCTTTGCTGTCATGGCTACAGGATAGGTTGGTAGTGTTAACACATCCCCTCCCTTGCTCTCAGAAAGGTTCAGTTTATTGGTTTTATTAACTTCATTTGTTCATTAGTGATGGCCTCAAGACCCAGCAAAACAAGGATAACCAACAAAGGATAAAGAATACAGACACGGATGTCAGTATATGACAAGTTGTGATGGCTTCATAGCACAGGATCAATACCAGGCCTTTCTCCTTCATCACATTCTCTAGAATGTTCCCTTTTAGGCCTCAAACTTACTCATGTTAAAGTCAATTAGGTAAACCAATGCTTTTCAACCTTTTTTCATTTGAGGACGCCTAAAAATTTCAAATGGAAGTATGGACCCCTTGGGAAGTCTGGGGGTCCACAGGATCATAGATTGAAAACCATTGAATTAAGCTATTCGCTGCGAAGGAAACAAAATTTGCCCTAATGCACATTTTCTCTAATTCATACTGCATGACATTACACTAAAGGTGAACCTCATGAACCTATTGTCTATGCATGTGACAAACCAGGAGACTTAGTCTCTCTGCATTGCATCCATTCCTCTGTGTTATATGCTGGCTTTGGCTACTCTCTCAAAGACCATCTGCACACTTGAACCTATGTTTGCTGATCTTTCATGTAGAATGAATTTGCAAAGCGATATGGAAAATATTAGACTCATTAGTAATACCTGTGAAAGTATCATTAGTAGCGGCATCCCTTCCCCTCTTCTTAATACCAATAGCCTTATAGTCAATAAAACATGCCAACTGTAACACAAAACAATTTCTTATAAGAAGACAGTTCTATCTAAAACACAATTGTTAGTCTCAAACCTACCAAGTCAAATACGGTTTTAAAGTGTCCTCTTAAAACCCAAGGAAACTACTCTGTGCCAAACTACACTCTGCTATGAAGAATCCCAATCATGAAAAAACAAACAATAAAAACCTCATGGTTGGATACCAGAGAAGAGAAAAGCTTTTCAAAGTTCTCTCCTGGTGTTTCCACCAGATCATTCTCTGAGATGGTTTTGGTTTTCCCAGAAATCCTGCAGATTTACAGGCATCTGCTGGAGTCCAATTCCATTCATGCACAAGTCTGGATTCTGCATTGGCTCTAGAGCCCCTCCCTCCTCAGTTTTCTGGCAACCCAGCCCTAAAGTATAAATATGCAAGTCACCTGTGATGCAGACATTATTACAAATATGATTGTCAAATGTCTCAGATTTATCCACAGTGCACGTACTTGCATGTCAGTCAGTTAATCAGCACACACTGGTGAATTATAGTGCAGTAGGTAGACATGTGACCTATCATTTTAATCTTCAGTTCTAATGCTCAAACTGACACTACTGCAAGTGTGACACATGACTGTAATTCATGGCTCTCATCTTGCAGGTGACAGCAGATAAAACACTTGCAAGCATCTAGTGTACTCTTCTGTCTTGTCTATATTTGCCTGCTAAAGCATCCTCTATTGCAGGACACCATACTACTAAATCTGCATACACACACTCCTTCCCAGTGTATTTTTGCCATCTTGAAAATACTCTTTCCATATCTTTACAGATTTAGCAGTGTCCTTCAACCAGCCCTTTTAAAAAGTGTGACTGCTATTCAGGATGTATTTGATGTTACATTCTGAATTTTGCAAAAGAAAACAACACTCCCTTCTATGATGAATAATAGAACATAAGTAAAACACTAAGAAGAAGAGGAACATAGTTCATTATACTAATTGCTCTAAAGCAAATGAGGTAGAATGACTTTTTAGTGAAACCCTGTTCCCATAGGTTAGACACATGCTCATTACAAACTAATATAGTGGGCATATGTAATTTAAAGTACACTATTTAAAGAGGCTCTTAATATGAGCAACCACAAAGTTTAAGCTGATCTCACATAACTCTGTGGTCTACAATGAATTCCAAGTCCCAGAATTACCACAGGCAAATACCACAAACATCTGTATATTCATATATAAAAAAAATATCCTGAAACATGCAACGTTGTGGAAATTTGAGGACATAATAGAGGTTGTTGCATTGTACAGGTTGGTTTTTTGGGGGTTTTTTTGAGCAAGTGCCATTGCAAAAGGAAAAGCAAGTATAATATTAACATGCATTTGTGTACTGTAGCTGTCTAGTGTACATCCCAGTAGCAAGGTTGGGAAAGGCAAACATTCAGAGTAGAGCAATTCAGAAAAGCAAAGTTCTACTGGATTTTTAAAAAATAACATTTTCTTCTTTAATTTTCAAATGATACGGGGTGTAGGAAAAAAGCTCAATTATATTTGCTTGTTTCCACTCCAACCCAGGGACAAGGGTTTTTTTTCTCATTAACAGCAGTTCATATCAGTTTTAGGGACAGCATGTGTCTCAGGTATAGGTAGGTTTATTTTCCACCTGAGCAAATAATTCTAAAGAATTATACATCTTTGATTACAGAGCAGTAACTATCATCCCTTTCCTCCAATCAAGCCATATTGACAGATTACAAGGCCAGAAGGGACCACTGTGATCGTTTTAATCTAATCTCCTGTATAACACATGCCATAAAATTTCCCCAAAATAATTTCTAGAGCATATATTTTAGAAAAACATCCAAACGTGATTTTAAAATTGTCTGTGATGAAGACTCCACCATAACCCTTGGCAAATTGTTCCAATGGTTAATTATTCTAGCTTTTAAAAAAAGTATTCCTTATTTCCAGTCTAAATTTGTCTAGCTTCAACTTCCAGCCCTGGGATCTTGTTATACTTTGGTCTGCCAGACTGAAGAGCCCATGATGAAATATTTGTTCCTCGTGTAAGTATTGAGAGATTGTAATCAACTCACCTTTTAACCTTCTCGTTGTTAAAATAAATAGATTGAGCTCCCCGAGTCTATCATTGAGAATCATGTTTTTTAATCTTTTAATCATTCTCATGGCTCTTCTCTGAACCTTCTCCAATTTTTCAACATCTTTCTTGAATTGTGGACAATAGAACTGGACACATTAGTCCAGCAGCAGTCATACCAGAGCTAAATACAGAGGTAAAAGAGTCTCTATCCTTCCTGATATTCTTCTATTTATGCATCCAAGGAGTACATTAGCCCTTTTGGCCAAAGCGTTGCTCAAGGAGCTCATTTTCAGCTAACTACTCATCATGACTCCCAAAACATTTTCTGCATCACTGCTTCCCAGGATGGAGTCTCCATCCTGTAAGTATGGCCTACATTCTTTGTTCCTAGTTATATATAGAGATATTTATATATATATATATATATATATATAGAGAGAGAGAGAGAGAGAGAGAGAGAGAGAGAGAGAGAGAGAGAGAGAGAGATATTAAAATGCATATTGTTTGCTTATACCCAGTTTACCAAATAATCCAGATTACTTTTACCACTCTCCCAATTTTTATGTCACCTGCAAACTTTATGAGAGATGATTTTATGTTTTCTCCCAGATCATTGATAAAAATGTTAAATGGCATACGAGCAAGAACCAATACCTATCAGGTCCCACTAGAAACACTTCCACTCAATGGTGATTCCCCATTTACAATTATATTTTGAGACCTGTCAAAATAGCCAGTTTTTAATCCATTTAATGTGTGCCATATTAATTTTATATCACTCTAGGTTTTTTTAATCAAAATGTTGTGCGTTTCCAAGTCAAATACCTTACAGAAATCTACGTATATTATGTCAACACCATGACATTTATCAAGCAAACTTGTAATCTTATCATCAAAACATATCAAGTTAGTTTGACAGGATCTATTATCCATTAACACATATAGATTGGCATTAATTATATTATCCTCCTTTAATTCTTTATTAATGAAATTCCATATATGCCACTTTCTCTCTCATAATAAACAAAAAAAGGAATATTATGAACACTCAGATGTGAGAACCATTGGATGCTATTTTCCAGGGTAGTCTACCTCATTGATTGGGTAGGAAAAATAACCCATTGCACATTATTTGCAACTATGTTAAAATTGTTAGAATAACTGTGTTCTCAAATCTGATAGCGAAAAGATGTAAAATAAATGTGGTTGAGCAATTATGTTACCTGTTAGAATCTGTTTCAATGAGAGGAGGAAGTGCTGATTAGAACTCTGGGTTTTTCATTGGCCCTGGTGAAAACTGTCATCATTAATTTTCTTCTGATAACCTGCTACAGGAAAAACCAAAAGCCAATTTTCTTAGATGAAAATGAAACCACTTTAAAATCTCATCTCAATAATATATTTATAAAATCAAAATACATTTCTAGAACATGTACTGTAACTCAGCATAGCTTGTTACATTGTGTTGGTCCATAATGGGTGACATTTACATCAGAGAAAAAGTAGATACAAGGCCTGTGCAAAAAATAAGAAATTAAATGATACATAGCCATGTACAGAGGGCGTGCATGATGACTGAACTCTCTCAATATACCTGCCTTTGTGCACTTTGCTGAAAGAAAACTATCTGCCGTGGACAGATGAAGGGTTGAGTCTAGCTTGGAGGAGTTAAACCTTTGACTCCAGTGAGTCTAATACCTGCATATATAAGTCTGGTCTTCCTGGTTAAAGCTGACCATTCCATGATAGGAGCATGAAAGAAGGAATGTACTGGAGTGTGACTGTACACTGAAATAGTGTGCTGAGACCCAGGAGGCTGCTTTACACATGTCCATGATCAGTACATTGTTTAGAAAGGCTATTGAAATTGACAAAGATCCGGTGGAGTGGATTTGGATCCCTGCTGGCGGTTGTTGATTCTTCTGGTGGTAACAAAGGTGGATGCACTCAGAAATCCATTTAGATAGCCTTGGTTTGGATATAGCAGACCCTTTAGATCATTCTGAAGTTGAAATAAAAAGCCATGGTGCCTTTCTGAAGCGCTTAGTTCTTTCAAGGTAGAATGCTAGTATGCCAATGTCTAGGGTGTGCAGTATTGAGTTCTGTTTACTCCGATGGGGATTTAGGCAAAAACAAGGGAAGATGGATTGGTTATTTCAAGTGGAAAGAAGATGGTATTTTGTGTAAAAATTTAGGATGAGGTCTTAGGGTGACCTTGTCCTTGAAAAAGATAGTATATGGTGGGTGTGCTATGAGGGCCCCTAGCTCTCCCACTCAGTGAGCAGATGTGATAGCAAGTAGGAAGGCCATCTTCACTGAGAGGTTGCTAATGGTTTGAATGGAGGCCCAGTAAGAGAGTGTAGTACAAGGTTCAAGTCCCAAGGTGTGGTAGGGGCTCATATTTTGGGATAGACATTTCTGATACCCTTAAGAAATCGTTTGATCGTAGGATGGGCAAATATAGATACCCCATTCAGCTTGTGGTGAAAAGTAGTAATGGTTACAAGGTGTACTCTGAGCTAAGTGATAGGCCAGATTTCTTCAATTGCAACATGTATTCTAATATCATTGGTAAGGAGATGGTAATGGCGCTGGCCTGTCTGTTCTGACACCGTATGTTGAATCTCTTCCATTTATGCAGGTATGTATTACATTTGATTGTCATTATATTGTTGAATAATATGTCTTTCACATCTTCAGAGCAGGTCATTTCATCATGATCAAACCATGAAGGAGCCATGTTCTCAGGTGAAGCCTCTCTTTGTTTGGGTGCTAAACTTGTTTCCCATCCTGCAACAGAAGTTTTGGCAGAAGGGGAAGAACCTGTGGTGCACATATCGCCATCCTCAACAAGTACGAGTACCAAGTTTGTCTTGGCCATGTGGGGCTATCAAGATGACTTTGGTCTTATCAGTCCTTATTTTGTGTATTAACCTCGATAGCAGGAGGATAGGGGGAAACACATATAGCAGAGGCATGTCCCATTTGAGGAGAAAGGCATAACCCAGGGATTGGTTACTGCACAGGATAAGTAATCTTGAGCAGACTTGTGGGTATTTGTAATTCTGGGATGTCGCAAAGAGGTTTATGGATGGGTGAACCCAATTTTTTAATATGTTCTGCAGGACTGTGTTGTTTAGCTCCCACTCATAGCTCTGAGAGAATTCTCTGCTCAATGTGTCCACTATAGTGTTTTGACATCCTGGATGATATGAGGCTGATATGTTAACCTTGTGTCAGATACAACATGAAACTTCATGGCTTCAGTGCATAGGGAGTGTGATCTTGCCCCCCCTCCCCCCCCATTGGTTTATATAAAACATGCAGGAAATGTTGTCTGTCAGTACCCTTATGGTCTCATTCCTGATCAAGGGCAGGAAGTGTAAGCACAAGTTGTGAACTATGTGCAGTTCTAAAAGGTTTATATGCAACAATGCCTCAGAAGGGGATCATCTGCCCTGAACTGTATGATGCTGTAAGTGAACCCTCCAGCCTATCAAGGAGGCATCTGTTGTATCATTGAGGGTGAGGTCTGTGTGAAAGAGTCGCCAACACATATGTTGTGGTTTCCACCAATGCAAAAAGACTTTGAATGACATAGTGAGGCGTTTGTTCAAGCTGTGTCTGTGTGGAATGTAAATGGTTCTTAGCCATCCCTGAATGCAATGCATATGAAGCCTTGTCTGTCATACCACGGATGTGTTTGGTGCCATATGACCTAATAGTTGGAGGCATGTCCTTGCTGATATCTGTGAGCTGTTCAGTACTGTTGAGATCAGATTGACTATGGTGATGAATCTGTTTGGTGGTAGTTCCTGTCTATCACCATATCCAGTCTCTTGCAAGTGGGCAGCATTGTTGCTGGGGTCTGCCATATGTTTTTAGCTGGTTCCATAAATGCTTCATTTACCGAAAGCACAATCTTTGATAAAGATGATATTTGCAAAATGTCTAATAATTTATGTTGGGCTCTGGAACCTCCTTTAGGGAAATCTCTAGGGAATCAGTGATTCCTTTGAACAGCTACTCAAAATGTTTGAAATCATCTGCAGTTGTAGGTGGTGGAGGCATTATGGCCGTGTCTGGAGAAGAAGATGAAATGTTGGTTGCTGGGATAGTTTCTTGTTGCAGGGTCTCTTCCTGTTCTTCAAAATTTTCCTCAGGGGGCTCAGATGTTGCAGCCACTGGGGGGTGGTGCGGGAAATCTAATCTTTTCTCCATAGGAGCTCAGGGGGCTGGGTAATTGTTTTCTGATGTCCCGCAGGGGTCCCAGTAGGGCCACTGAATAGGGAATGGCATAGGTGGTGGCATCCATGGGTGCCCATATCATGTCTGGGTGTCAGACTGTGGTGATATTTGGGTTGTACAGCTGAACCTAATGCTGTGCTATGGGAGAGGACTGGTGTGATGAGTAAGTGCTCTCTTCCTCATCATCTTCATCTCAATGGAAAATGGAGGGGCCACAGGTGAGTGGGTTGTCATGGTACCATGCGCACCGGGGTAACATCGGTGCCTAAGAGCGTCCTTTGCTTTGTTGCATTATAAAGCTGGTTGAAGGGATAGAAATGCACAAGAATGCTTCCCATTCCCCTGTGCAGCAAGGCTCTGCAGCAGAAAACTGTGTTAATGAACATCAAGATTTCATGGGAATCCTCCAGAGAGATCTCTAGGAAACTTTGCTGGAGGTATTTGCCAGTCTTCTGCTGGAGATTTTTCAGCAGAGCTGCTTTGTTTCTTCCCCTGTTGAAGGAAACTTTCTTATGCCAGTCAGGAATCACTTGTGCAGGGACCAAAGTGGTACACAGGCAAACAACATAGGGACCCAGTTTGAAGCTGCTTGCATGGCAGAGATGCACCCAAGCATCCCTGCTTACTCTCAGGAGTGAGATATAGGCTTCTATGACCCCCACCTGTGTAAAATGGTGGCCCATTTTGAAATTTTGTCCCTAACTACCTGCATCAATACCCTCAAATAACCACAAAGAACCTTTTCCCCAGCTTGAGTGTTCACTGCCCCCAGACACAACTGACCATGACTTGGGCGATGGTCAAGCTGTGTGCTTGCCAGGGGACAGTGAGAAAGGTGTATTTTACAGTAATGATTCAATTCTGTTAGTGCACTGATAATCATGCTTCAGTTCATTGTTTATTGTGCTTTCATAGATGTGCCCTTGAGGGGAAACCCATGCACATATGCCGAACACCTGTGGCTGATAAGAAAACGACCATGGAGAAGCAAAGCAAGAACTCCTCCAGTCCTCTGAGATGAAAAAAAGAAAAAAGGGCACGGAGACACAGTGTGACCAAAAATTAAAAAATTGATAGACAGGAGAGGAGGGAAAACCAGGAGCAAGTGATAGCAGGTCACGAGCTATGAAGCTATGAAGGAGCAAACAGAGCTGCTAAAGCTGTTCATAACGCTGCTGACTGACTTCATTCATACTGGTCTCCCTTGCAGACAATACATGCTTTCCATGCCCTTCCCAGACTCCACCCACACATCCCTAGCAAACTCCTGGCCCATCTCGGTACCCCGTTCACTCCACCCCTTGAGACAGCTACCAGAATGATAGCGGGACTTACACCCAGCTGTCATAGCTCACACTGCCCCTAAGTGCTTTCTCCCCTCTAGTCCAGTTTTTTGGATATATTTTGAATAACTGTTATTTAATTAAAAACATACTCTGTGAAGGATTAGCAATTTTTATTTGTCTTTTGCATATGGTGGTTGCAGCTCACATTGATACACAGTGCAAGCTGGATAGCAGTCATAGTATGGCACAGTGCTGTTTACAAAGACATCTTACTGGTTCCCCTTTTCAAAATGGTTCCTCAAGACCCCCTGATTCGAATGGCCCCCTATTTTTCCCCTCTAATAGCCTTGATTTCTGGTTGTTCATAGTCAGACACAAGGCGAGCCACCTCTGCACTCCACCCAGGGGGAAACTTTTCACCCTTAGCTTCAAAAATATTATGGAGCACACAGCAGGTGGCTATAACCATGGGAATATTTTCCTCATTTAGCTCTAACCTGCCATAAAGCCATTGCCAGCAAGTTTTTAATCTGCCAAATGCACATTCAACGGTCATTCGGCCCCTGTTCAACCTGTTACTGAAGGGCTCCTTGCTGCTATCCTGGTTGTCTGTATAAGGCTTCATGAACCATGGCATTAGTGGGTAGGCTGGTTCTCCCAGGATCATGATGGGCATTTTAACATCCCCAATTGGAATCTTTTGGTCTGGAAAGAAAGTCCCTTCTTGCAGCTTTATGTACAGGCCAGTGTTCCTGAAGATGCATGCATCATGCACCTCCCCTGATCAACCCATATTGATATCAGTGAAATGCCCATGGTGATCCACAACCGCCTGCAGTCCCAGAAAGAAGTACATCTTTCTATTGATGTACTCTGTCACAAGATGGTCTGAGGCCAAAATTGGGATATGCGTGCCATTTAGTGCCCTGTCACAGTTAGGGAGCATCACTGTGAAGCCCTCAACTATTCCAAGACTCACAGTCCTTCATAGCAGAATGTGACTAATGGTCCTGCACACTTGTGATAACACAGCTCCAACTATGTACTTCCCGACTCCAGACTGAGTAGTGACTGACTGGTAGCAGTCTGGAGTTGCCAACTTCCACAAGGAGATCGCCATGTCCTTCTCCACTGAGAGGGCGGCTCTCATTCTGGTGACCTTGTGCCACAGGGCAAGTGTGAGCTCCACTCAGAATTCCATGAAGGCAGCTTTGTGCATTCAAAAGTTCTGCAGCCACTGCTTTTCATCCAGAACTGCATAATGATGTGATCCTGCCACTTAGTGCTTTTTTCACATGCCCAAAAAGCGGCAGTGCACCGTGTGCAGATGTTCTGTGAATGTAAACAGTAATCCGGCATTGCTTGTTTTTATGGCACGCAGC
Source organism: Emydura macquarii macquarii (assembly GCF_026122565.2). Taxonomy (NCBI): domain Eukaryota; kingdom Metazoa; phylum Chordata; order Testudines; family Chelidae; genus Emydura; species Emydura macquarii. Next base: position 32,684,353 of record NW_027131390.1, on the reverse strand, counting down.
AGGTCAGGCGCCTCAGGTTCCTGTTCCTATTGGGAGCTCATGATATACTGCATGACCAATTGCGATGTGTTCAGAACACTAACAGCTACAGTGAAGAAGAGTGCAGGATCCATCTTTTCAGTCAGAGATGGTGGGTGCACAGGAAACTGAGGCTGTTGAAAAATGCCACGAAATGCAGTTAAAAACCCATGGAACGACAGGACAGAAATCACTGCATCATGGGACATTGAGCCTGCACCCATGATGCACTGTGGTCCTCTCTGCCTTCCCACAACTCTTAGAGGCACAAGGTGGCAATTTGCACGATGGGATAGCTGCTCACAGTGAACTGCTCTCACTGTCAATGCTAAAGCACCACCTGTGGAAGTGCTTTGGTGACACAATGAGCACTGTGTGAACAGGCACAAGCGTTGTAATTATGGCACTTTTTGATCATCGGTGTAACTTGCATCAACAACCCTCTCTAGTGTAGACAAGGTCTAACTATCAAGTGTAACACTGCTGAGAGCTCTGTTTCAGGACAAGGGCGGTTGAGAAGGAACACTGGGGAGGTTTGGTCACATAGCACTGGATAGGCACCGACAGCGGCACAAGACAGGGAGAGTGCATGCCTGACCCAGACAAGCAGTGCTGCTGAAATTCTCCGATCAAAGGTACAGAGACATACATTTACCTGAAGTGAAGCACCCACAGGGACACTTCTCAAAAAGATAATTCATATTTGCTGTATAAAATAGGTAGATTAATATTATGGCTTGATTTTAAATTCTGGTCACAGAAATGGATGCACACAGATGATGCACACATAATTGCATGCAAAAGTGAGCACAGTGGTGGGAAACAGCAGTTTCTGGTAAGTGCAAATCACTAGTTTAATACATAACTATGAAAAAAGGTGCACAATAATCTGCATATGCACAGTTAAGAAAAATCAGATCCATATGTGCCTGATTTGTGCACACATACGTGGTGTATATTTACACACATCCAAGCTCAAAAAGTGCATATTCTGAAACGTATGTCATATATACATTTAGAGGCCACGTTAAACCCATGTTAAAATTTGACCAGCAAATCCAAATTCACAACATAGTATTGCCAGGTTACAAGCCTTCAAAAATCAAGTTATGCCCCCAAAAGTTATAAAATCGGATTAAAAATCCTGGGATTAAAAAAAGAGATTATTTTTTCATTTTGTATCTGGTTTTCAAGCCTGTAGGTCTCGTGTTACAAGATGTTCTCCACAACTATATAACTTATAAATTTATTTTGTGTTTTTAATGAAAGCTGAAATTCTCAGGCATTCACTTGTCTCCAGGAGCTGAGGATTTAAGAAAAATATAAACTATCATGAGGTTTGCAATAAAAGGGTGAAAGTTGACAAAGTGCAATGGAAAGGCCATATGGTGCTTGGAAAAAAGAAAAGTTGAAGGAAATATCAAATATAGCAAGGAAGAGAGAGAGGAAAACAACCAAATGAAAATATTTTTACAAATTTAGAGCAAAAACTGCACAAGAACATCAATATTTCCTCTGACAGACTTCAGCCCATTAATCTCAAACACTTAAAAATTCCATGTTGTAAACAATACAGTGTCTTGAAAGCTACAATATTTGGGATTTCATTTGTTTAAAGTAAAGCATCAGAATAAAAGGATTTTCTCAAAATAAGTCAGTTGTAAGAACAGAGGAAAGTTCAAATTATTTTAAAAAAATATTGCGAATGATCTTGGCAAGAAATGACATCCCTTTCAGTTCGCTGTTGTTATTTTTCCTTGAAGTCTAATGTTTTTAAATCTCACATATAAAAGAACCTGAAGGATTTAGGCTTTAAAGTACCACTGTCTTCAAGACTGAAAGTCTAGTTTTGGGAACTGACATTGCTCTACATCTTGATTTAAGCACAAGTTCTTTTCTCGCTAATCTCTGGTGGAACCTGTTTATATTTTTCCTCTCAAAATGGTTTATGATCCCTGACATTGACCTACCATACTATTAGAGAAGGACCATATTTCTCAGATTACCTGGAAGAATCCTAGGGCCAAATTCATTAGTAAAAGAAAAGGTGAATATTTTTGGGTTTATTTTAAACTCTCATTCATTATGGGTCAAAGCAGTTTTACAGTGAATATTTGTGGAGATAATTATTAGAGGTACATATTTGTGGCACTTGTTGCCTCAGGAGATTAGTAATGGAGTGAAACCATTCGCTTCAAGATCACCAGTTCAATTCCAGCCCCAGTTAATAACAACATTGGTGGCGTCTCAAAGTTGTTAAATTGCCTATGTGAAATGAGAGACAAGTTGAGAAAAGAACTGAACAATCCTAGATATGGTACTTCCAAAACAGGGATAGTTAAACAGGCCCCAATCCATAAAAGCCTTTAAGTACATGATTAAATCCCATTAACTTAAATGGGATATAAATATGTTTTCAGTGATTTCTTGAACAGAGATGCATTCCTGAATTGGAGTCACAGATAGAGCAGTGTAAAGGGATTCATGCATTGTCAATATACCTGTTCTGCTGTCAATCAGGCATATTTCATGAAAATTAAATCCCTTTAAAAAAAGAATGATCACAGAATCATAAAAGTTGGAGAGTGAAAGGACTAAGAATATCTGTTCCATCTGCCAGGAGCCAAAGAAGGGTTTTCCCTAGTACTTTATCCACTGTAGTTTTACAAGTCTCAAGGGAAGTAATTTTCACCACCTCTTTTTGGAGACTAATCCACAGCCCAATACTTATCAGTCAGCTTTTCATGATATTCATACATTTGCCCTTCTTTAATTTCATCCCATCACTTCAAGTTTGTACATCCATGTACCAAAAACAAGCCCGCCAACAGGAATTCCAGGCCCCAGTGCAGAACAGTCCCATCCCACTCCTTCCTCCCACGGTCCCAGGCCCCACACCCACTCCACCCCAGACCTCACCCTCTCCCCTGCTTGGCCCACTTGCCACTGCATCCCTCCCCCCATCCCTTGGTCCCCACCTTCTCTTTCATCTCCCCCTTCCACAGGGCGGCGAGAGAGACAACTGGAGGGGGTGAGCAGGGAGGGAAAGAGGAGGGACACAGCAAGCAGCAGTGGGGGGAATGAATGGAGGAGGAGAGGAGGGATGCACGCAAGCGAGTGACAGCTGTAGAGGGGCTGAGTGGGGTGGGAGGACGCAACTGCAGGGAGGCCAAGTGGGTAGAGTGAGGTATGGAATAAAGGAGGAGGGCCAAGTGGGGAGATGGACTGGTACGGAGGGACGCGGCGGTGAGTGGGGCAGGGGTGAGGTCTGGGGTGAAGTGTGGGTGGACTGTGGGCAGGGGCCACAGGCAGAAGAGGTGGGACAGAGAGCTAGCCTTTCTGAGGAGAAGCTTTCACCCCGCCGCCCATGGTCTGGGCCCCCTTAAAAATGCCAGGCCCCTGGGTAATTGCCGCCTTTGACCACCTGCCCCCCATCAGTAGGTCTGACCACAAACTAAATAATTCCTCTCCCTCCTTCATGTTTATACCCTTCAAATATACCTAGACTTATGTCCTTCTTAAGTCACTGCCTAGATAAACTATACTGAGCTATTCGAACTTGCCTCGTAAGTCACTTCCACCGGCGCTGCTCGTTTTTGTCACTCTTCTCTGAACTAACTCTAATTTGTCAAATGTTGTGGTACAGTGATGCAAAAAGAAGTATGCAATATTCAAGGTTCTGACACAGTCATAAAGAACATCCGAATACCTCCTGGCTCTGTTTGCACATAATTACACAGATTTAAACATTAACATTAAATGCCTTTAAATGTGTGTGGCATTTTACATGTATATGCACTTAAAGCACTTTGCTTTTTTTTGCTGCCATATCACTTTGCACATTTATGTGTAATTTACCTTCCACTAACATTATTTCCTAGGTTTCTTTCAGCACACTGCTACCTAGGTCCCTCCTTTCCATTCCCTAAATGTGTTTCAGATTATTTTATTGATTGTATCAATTTCATGTTTTCCAAGGGGAATCTCAGTTTGTTATGTTGGATCCATATTCCCTACTTCTCTAGGTCCCTTTGCTTTGCTTTGCTTCTTTGTCCTAACTGATGTATGTAGGGTGACCAGACAGCAAATGTAAAAAATCAGAACAAGGGGCGGGGGGTAATAGTCACCTATATAAGACAAAGCCCCGAATATCGGGACTGTCCCTATAAAATTGGGACATCTGGTCACCCTAGCTGTATGTAACTCCTACAAAATCTCTAAATTTCAATAGGTTGCTGTTTTCTCTTTCTTTCAGATCATTAATGAAGACGTCTAACAAGGGCAGACCTAATGCCAATCCCTGCTGCACCTTGCTAAATACCTCCCCATAGTGGAGTATATTACCATGTATTTTACCCTGTTTTTTAATGTCTGTCAGACAATTTTAATTGACAATGTTCCTAACAATTCTGGTTTAATTTTTTTATCCCATTTCTGGAGATAGTATCAGATACTTTACTAATATCCAGATCTAGATTACATCTACCATCTTCCACTAGCCAACTATATATAAATCTGTTTTAAAAAACAATCAAATTAGTCTGGCAAGATTTAATCTTATAAATGTATGCTGCGTTAGCCAATAGTTTTATTACCCTCTATGGTCTAGAGAATGCACCTTGAAAGTACAGCCTTGCATTAGGGGTGGTGCATAAGCAACTGCACCAGTGGGAGCTTCTGGAGACATGGTATCTGAAGGCACAATATCCAAGTGCAGGGATTGCCATCATGCCTGATCCCTGAAGAGGAGAAAATAGGAATGGGAGAGTCCTTACCATCTTTTCCCTTCCCTTCCAGATACCAGTGTCTGAGCTGAGCAGAATCTAAGCCCACATATTCACTGCTCTTTTAAATATTGGTTCCATTATTTTGCTAGAAGAATTAAATTTAGATTTATGGGAGAGTAACTGTCAGGATCACTTTTTCTCCTCCTTTTCAACATTAATTTTACAATCTCTTTCCTGCAGACTTTCAGTACATCCACTATTGTCAATGATTTTGCAAAGCAATTCTCAATTGAACAGTAAGCCCCACATTTGTTGTCTTGTCTATATGGGAAAAAGATATAACATTAGAAATAGAGTTAAAACATTTTAACTAAGATGTTGTTAAATATGACTAGTGTCATGACCCTTGCACAGATGCTTAACTTTGTGGTATAAAGGGTTGGTGCCTCTAAGGGCAGAGCTTCCCAGAGAGAGAGAGATTTTGGACAGGGCACTGTGAAGCTCTTGTTTCTATGTGTAGCCAGTTTGACTCAAACACAGAATAAAGCAGAGCTCTTGCAAACACCTTAAGCATTGTGCGATCACTGACCATTATAAACTTCAATAGACAACCCACAGTGTGCCAAGTTAACGTGGTGCATAGATGTGTACAGGATGGGGGACTTAGCACCTTAGTATAGACAGGGACAAGTCATGTTTTGAAAACATGTGAACTTTCAACAGCTACCATATTTCTATACACAACTGTACTTATCCACAATAAATGTAAAAGGACAACAGTTAAAACAGATTAGTTATAATGTATTAACATGACACTTTCCCATTGCAGACATGGCCAGTGGGGCTATTCATGGGTCCAAGTGTCTGCCTGCATGGATGTGTTTGCTAGCTCCTTTAACATTCTAAAATGCACATGACTTGGACTGGCCAATTTGCATACGTTCCATTTCCCCCCTCCCCACCACACACACAAGTATCCAGATCTACCCTTTATCTGTTGGTATGTTAATGCAGTTTTCCTTCTTTATTAATTTTCAGAATTCTTTTCTTTATTTGTTGAAGACAAATTCATAAATTGCTAATGACTCCAGATACTCTCTTGCCCTACATGCTGTGCCAAAGAAAGCACTTTCTTCCTCAGGGTTCTATAGTGCACACCCTATTATTAACTTGGGTAGGTCATTGCTTTAGGCTGGGGATGGAAAGAGAAGGGAAATTGGTAATTGTTTCTTTTGGGAAAGAAGAGAGATTTTACTCTACTTTTCCTGGTGGGCAGCCTACCCTGGATAGATGGGTATTTGGCACACCAATAGGTAATCTGATTTCATGTATATGTAATAATACACTCACATACACATATTTTCATTTGACTCCTAAATAATCTAAAAAATTGAGGTAGGATTAATTAGGGATGAATATTTAACATGAGATGTTACAGTAGGGATGCAGTTGAAAAAAGGGATTCCTTGTTTCTCCCTGAACAGTCTCCCTTTGCTGCAGCTACTTTTGATGCTGTAAGAGCCACTGAAAAGCTATGATCCTCTTGTCACAACCCCATCAGAACTATTTTGAAACAACATTAAGGAGGGCTTTTTGTTTGTTTGGCCATATGAGCCTGCGGTCTTTTTTTGAGTCCATAGATTCTAAATTGATTTTTTTATAATTCAAAGATTAATCATCTGGGTTGAAATTCACCCTATGCAGAGGGGAAACGCATGGCCTATATGCCATCTACTTCCCCACTAAGGCTTACTTTGAGAGCTTAAGTTGTACATGTTCCTTGTGCTGGCCCCATGCATGTGGGTGAATATCACTTTTGGAGAATAAGGTTTCTGCTGTGGAATAAAGCACAAATCAATCAATCTAGGACAGAGCATCAAAGTGTGTGGGAATGTTGTGACTGAATGGAGGCAGGGTCTAACAAGAGGTTTAAAATTAAAACTGATAAAAAACTTTCACATGGAACATTTTCTGTTGGAAAACACCAACTTGTCTAAATGAAAACATTTTGCAGGAACAGACCATTGACACTCTGGGAGGCCCAGCTCAAACTGAGGAATTAAGGGCTTCCAGACTACCAGCCACACAGTCTGGCTTATAAGGGCTGCTAGGCTCCCATCTTCTCAGAAGCGTACAGGGGTATCAACCAGAGCTCCAACAGCCTGGGGAGCCTCACTGTTTTGATTTTTCAAAACAAACATTTTGGACTCTCCTACTCTGCAAGAAATTTCAAAATTTTCAGAAGATTTGGTTCCGATGCACAACGAACAATTTTTTAAAATTTCAGAATTTCCTATGGAATGGGAATTCTAGATTCTGACCAGCACTATTAAAAAGTGGCAAAATAATTAAGCTCCAATGAAAAATCATTGTTATGGAGAACAATATCAAGGGCTGTAATATCCAAGTTCTAGCTTTGCCTGAAAATTCTGAAACTGATGTTTGTGGTAAAATATCTATCCTGGAGCTAAAGTTCATCCCTTCTTGTCAAATATTCAAATCTTTTAGAATACCTCTCCCAAACACAGCTCCAATTGCCAAATCAATAATTTGTAGAGCTTTAATTCTTATTTTTGAGAGTGATTTGGACTAATATTACGCAGGCAATTTGGAAGTATAAAGGTACTTTGATCTATTGAGGAGGGTAGGAAAAAGGAGGGAATTGTATTCCCCAACAGTGCTGAAGCAAAATAATCAGAGCATAAAAAAAATACTAGCAAATTTAAGAGTTCAGTTATTTCTCTTGGAATTACAGCTTCAGTATTGTTTCTGTCAAAGTTGTGCATCGTGATTAATGAGAATACCTTTTTAATACGATGATGTCAAAATACTGCTTATATAACAAGTAAGCAGTAAAAAGGGGAACTTGACATATGATAATTTGAATGGGTTTGTGGATAAATTATTGAATTGATCAGTTCCTGAGTCTGAAGAATTTCTGCTTTGGGTTTTTATTTTTTTTCTAATCTTGGCTGCTTTTCACTTCTCTGGCTGACAGACATTATATACCATTATATCACATTTTAAACTTTTAGAGATATCTCTTTGTTGAATTGTCTAGATCTTCAATAGCTTTTTCCCCTGAAATAATCTAGAGTACCAGGTTAAATTCTTTAAAAATAATAAATTTGCTTTTCATTTAATCTCTTCTTTATTGCCGAGAGTTTGTCATTTTATCAATACGTTGCTTTTATTGATAGTGTAACTGAATATATAAAAAAATGATTTTAAAAGGGCTTTACATTTAAGCCTTTTTTGAAGCATCATTAATTTTATCCTTCTTCTGAAAGAAAATAATTTAAATGTATTATATCATGCAGAAAAGCATAGCAAAACAAATATCAATCTAAAAGACAATGAGGTTAAACAAACATTTATGGACAAACTTGCTATTGGCATAAGCAGGTGTAGCTCTGAAATTTGGCCCTGTTTTGCAAATTAGAGGAAGATGATGTGATTATATGGAGATGGTTATTTTTAGAATGTAGCAGACAAGCCAAGAAGGATAGGGGCAGGGAAGATCTCTAAACAGAAGTTCTACAGTGAAATGGAGACAGACAAAAATTAGGCTTAGGGACAACACTGTTTTACTTACTCTAATAATGTTTGTTTTTTCACTGTAAATAAACAATTATAAGGAGTCTCTTTCTTCTACTGTCACATATGGGATAGGAAACTCACTCATTCTGTACCAGCAAAAATAAAAGTAACAGAAAATACGCATAGCTATAATTCAGTGCTTTTCATCAGTTGATCTCAAAACGCTTTATAAAGGAGGTATATAAACTGAAGCACAAAGGTAAAATGACTTGCTCAGACACTTAGCAGGCACAGAGCCAGGGACAAGACCTGAGGTTTCCTAAATCACAATCCACTGCTCTATCCATTAGGCAACACAGCCTCTCATGATACAGCAGTTCAATCTTTCTCAATATTTTTAATTTGATACACCTCCTTAGGATGGCTGAGTTGAAAGTGCTTTTTACCAGATTCTGAACCACAACAAAAGAAAGAGCAGCAAAGTGGAAGTCAGCACATCTATTTCTGCAGTGGGGAGTCAAACCAATCATATTTATCAATCATTTGCTTTCACTGAGACAAGAAATAAGAATAACTGTCTGAGCATTTCATTAATAAAAAAAGATAATACTCAAACAAAAGTGTTTGTCAAAGAGTGAAGGGAGGGCAACAAAAGAACAAGCAGGACATAGTAACTTTGATTTGAGAAAAGAACACACAAGAGCTTGTCTAGAAACTAGGGATTTAAAACAAGGAACTTTAAAAAAATTACAATTTGATGATTGAATTAACATTGAAAGAGCAAATACAATTGGCACTGCAGTCTCAGCTAGAAGGCCACCTAGCTTAGTAGAAGTAGAGAAGTGGAGATCAAAAGGTAGTAAAATTCTCATAGGGAAAAAAGAAGCACCATGTAGAAAACAAAGACAAAATGCCTCTAAAGAGCAAAGAGTTCACATTCACAGGGTAGATGAGTTTGCCCAGCCAGTGGAAGCAAGTAAGGAAAGCCAGGCCATTGGGAGTGTGCCTATCAAAGCAAAAGAACTGGAATGTGAGTCCAAGCAAAGATGACTTATGCCTATTTCACTGAAGTCTATATCCAAACAGAGGATTCAGCTGCAAAACTGGACTAGCAATCTTGAGATCTGCAACAATGTTACATTAAAAAATGGCTCAGGTAAACTGATTTTATAAAGAAATATTTTGGGAGAGGAGCCCTAACCTGATGTTGAAGAGGCCTGGTATGAGAGAGAAGATACTTGAATCATTCAAAGAACATACTACATACATGATATGCGTTTGAAATCTTGGTCGTTAATGGGGCCACATTAATTGGGCCACCACAGAGTCAGATGAATTTCATAAAACACAGAGGAAGTGTTCAGTGGAAAACACCCTGCTTAAAAGATAACTAGTGAGTATCCTATTGAAGGTTAGGGCATGCCCTATGATCTCAGCCCCACTTAGAGGGTAATAAAACTTCCAATTCTGCAGCTTCCCAAGGTGAAGGAAGAAGTGGGTATGATGGAGAGAAATGGTGTCATAGAGTTCATTATTAAACAGGGTGATATGTCTCATATCCATACATGCAATGAATTCAGAGGCTTACTGAAGTTGTTAGGGAGGAAAAGATATAGCACCAGATCTTCAACTAGTGTTAATTGCAGATTTATACCGATGAGATTCTGTCCCATATTCTTTATTTAAAAAATTGCTTGTTCAATGTTAGAACAACCACCTTTATGTGATTCTTCCCTATTGTCACATAAAAGATTGGGAAAGATAATTATGCTAATAATAATTCTTGAAGCTGGAAAATATGGTGTATTTATATACTACATTAGCATTTCTATCTTATGCAAAAGAAGTAAATAAATGTTAAACTAATATATTATAGAAAAAAGTCAATATTGATTACTCAGTAGAAAAGTGCTAAATGTGAGGCTGTAAAATGTATTTTGGTCCAAGGAGAAAAATATTATATTAAAAGTATAATAAATTCCTAGGCTCTAATTTAATCATTTGATAAATTACAATAATATTTTGATGTAATTTATCATATTACTACAGAAACAGTCTTTTCAAAAATAGTACTCTATTGATTCAGCAGTGACGGCTATTGTAAGGATAACATTACAATAACATCATTTGTACAATTTATCTTTTTAACTAATAGTTCATTATTTTATACATGAATCAATTTTGTAATCCCTCTCCTACGCTATTAAAATATCACTTACCACTTACTCTTCAGTTGCTAAACACAAAGAAGGCTACCATTCCAGTAATCTCAGAATACAGCAAATGAAATCCACATTAAATCACAGTAGCTCCTGATTTCAACCTATTTTCTAGTGTTTTGTCTCAATTATAAATCATTTTAGTAAACAGTTTACTGCTGCTTGCTGGGAATCATACAAGTTAAAATTTCGAGGACAAAGGGCCAATTCCTCACTATACCAAGCTGCAGACATAGTGGAGAATAGTGGTCACATGGAGACTGTTGTGACTTCGTAATCCTCAGTCATCAAGCCCACAGCAACAAAAAAGGGGATCCAGTGGGTGAGGGGTGCTGTCTGTAAAAGACTGAGAACCCCACTGTTCTTGAATGTGAGTTGACAGACAAGAATGTTTGCAGACTCCTATGGTGCCGGGGGGCTCTGAATAAGGCCATTAACACAAATATTAAAGAATATTCCCAGAAAGTGAATTTTGAATTTGCATTTGTGAGCATTTACACTCAAAAACCTGATTCTAAAAGTATTACACTCATGTAGTCAGGGAGCAGAAACAAATATCATGTGACCTATATGTCCAATCACCAATAGCCAATTCTCCCATCTGTTTGTTAATATTAAACACTCTCAGCACACTGTGCACAAATTTGCAGTTCAGAAATTATTCAGAGGAGCTATTTAACAAATCTTTTGAATAGCAAATTAATTCAAGAATATTAACTTCTTTCATGCAGCGGAGAGAGGGGAGTGTATAAAAATTATTCACTATGGGCCTGACCTAACTTCCATTCACTTGCAGGCTCCCCTTTGATTTGAACAAAAGTTAGATGAGGCCTAGTATTAGAATACATTTCTGAATCTCTAAAGATGATTGACAGTTCTTAGTATCTGGTATTTTTATTTTTATTATTAAGCATCTTTATATAATGCCATAAATTTACATGGAACATTACAGAGCATAGATAAAAGACATCTTCTGAGGAGCTTGTAGTCTAAATAAAACCAACACTAGTGAAGTCCTCGAACAATTGTATTGGGACAGAGAGGGCGTTATTAGAAAGAGGGACTATCTGATAGACTGTGTTTTAAGGAGGTATTTAAAGGAAGAAAGAGAATGCACTTGGCAGACGAGAATAGGATAGTTGACTGTCTGGCACAGAAGGTTTAAACATGATATGAAGTGAAGTATAAGGTGAGAGGAATGAAATAACATATGGAATGGGGGGGGGGGGACATAAGGAAAATGAGAGTTGCAGTTATTTTATAAGTACTTGTAATAGGATGTCCTTTTGAGGCCATGCTATAGGAAACCCTGAAACATCAATACTGCTGAAGGAAGTCAGTCAGTAATATATGAATAGAGAGTGTCACTTCTTGCTGGTGCTCTGCCAACAAAATCGCATTGCACCCATTCATGTATTTATGTATGTGCATACATTTACTTCCTTCAATACAATACAGTATGTAGGATCAGAGACAGGCAGGGTAGCCTAATCTCTAAAGCAAAATCAGATTCTGTCCCTCTAATATTCACTGCTTTTAGGACGCAAAAGTCCCAGCATGTTGAGTCAAAGCCAGGACAGTACTTTCACAATAAGGAGAGAGTTTGGGGACTAATTCATACATTTTAAGTGTCTTTTCATTTACTGCACTGCATGAGGTGACAATCACAGTTTGTTTTGTTCTGCTTAAATTTGATTTTATATCATCTTCACATATGGCATTTCAGCACTATCACCACTAGTCTTTCCCCACAGGAGCTGTGTACTTGTATTGGAAGGCTCTTGATATAACAGGAAGCACAGAGAGAACGTACTGGCTAACAGACTCTGTCAAGAGGGAATAGAGATTGTCTAAAATGGAAATGCTATTTCTCTACCATTCCGCTTCATCAGAATGCTGGTTTCACAAATATACCCCTCTGCTTTCTCCAAGATTCATTTTTGTAACTTTTGTTCTTACAGGAGTCCCTGGTTACGTAACATCCAAAATGCAGCTCATATAGAGCACAGTTGTGCCTGTATGGTATGAGTATTCCACTGGCTTGATCATCTTGCACCTATTTTAACATCTTTACACTATAAAACTCAGCATATTTAATTATTATTTAATCTTATTAATGACCCGTTATTGATTTTAATAAAGCAATTATTTACTGTATTCAAGAAAACACTCTAGCTTGTTATGATGGAAACATATCAATCCTCAAAGTGTTTAGGACCTACCAATTGAAAATCTGATCTTTTGAAAGGCACAAATGGTGGGGTGCCAAAAAGTAAGGCACCCAAAATAACTAGTCACTTTTAAACATCTCAGCAAACATGCCTAGCAATCCATTATTTAGTTATTTATAACTCAAAGAATTCTTAGATTGATATTTTTAATCCTATCCAAGAGTAATTCCTCTCTCAAATATTTGAAATCCAAGGGCCAAATTCTGCTCTGGAGATAGGTCTGGATATAGCATGGTGTAAATAAGAGCAGAATTAGACCTATATTGTCAGTGTTCTATGATGTCTCTGTCCATTACATTGACACAAGTCCAAATTCTCTTCTCACATCTGTACAATCCTACTGGTTTCAACAAGTCTGCATGGCTATGCATTTCAGCAGAATCCGGTTTAATGTAACTGAATCAGTTAAAACCTTATTGGATTTAAATACCATGGGGGAGAGGAATGCTGAGACATCTGTCGTATACTGAGATCAAGTCTGAGAGAACATTTACAGTATGTGGAGATCAGCATCTGATTTTGTCCAGTGTTTCTCAGTCTCTATCAGCATTAAAGCTCATGAAATTCGTCTTTGCTGCAATTTTTAGTCTTTTTCTGAGAATAAACTTTGCAAAATATTGAGAGTTCTTGTAAAGCAGCCTACACTGAAGGATACTATACAGAGTCCTTATATTCATGTTATTTGGCTACATAAGGGAATGAACCACTGCAGATTTTACAAATCTTGGTGGACCTAAAGTCTGAGTGCATCTCAGTTTGAACGGTCATGGCTACAACTCCTTGTGACTGAGTCAGGCTATGTCTTCACTGACGGCTTGACTTATCTGGATTGACTGAGCAGTCGGTATTTAGACCACCTTCTCAAGTGGCGTAGCGCTGCAGCGACGGGAACGTGGTTTCCATCGGCGCAGTGCAGTGAAGACGGCGCGCAGATCAGAAGCACAGAAGTCGACGGGAGTTACGCACATTTTTTGCAAAATTTGCGTAACTACGATCGACTGCCGCCAAATCTCCAAGGTAAGTGTAGACAAGCCTAAGACTAGAGAAAAGCAGTGACAACTTAGCTGGGATAGCATTAGCCAAAAGGTCAGCTTAACTGGAATACATTTAACCAGTGCCATCCATTTTCCTGGTACTTAACCAGGTGCTAAATAGGAGTGAAAACCTAAAGGTCTGGGGTAAAATCCTGGCTCCAATGAAGTAACAGGCAAAACTACCAATAGAGCCAGCATTTCACCCCAAGTCCTTTAAAACAGAAGTTGCCAAGTAGAACATTAATCCACCAAGCAATTATATTATTGGATTTGTATTTAGTTTAATATTAATCTTTTCCAACCTTATTAATTATTTGTTTCTGTAGCACCTAGAAGCCCTAGATATGGACAAGGAGCCTATTGTGCTAAGAGCTGCACAGACAGAGAGCAGAAAGACAGCTCTTGCCCCAACAAGCTTACAATATTGACATTACATGATTCCTTCCTTAATAAGAACAGCCTCTTAATTGAGACAATAGGTTAAAACAGTTAGGGATAAACACCCACAATAGAAACAGTGTGGCTCTTCAATGTACCTTCCCAGCTTCGTTATTTCAATACTATTACAGCTGAAGCTATTTGTGACTGCTGTTATAGGAGCTTCTCTAGTCTATATGTCTCTGTCAATGATCTCAGCTACCATCCAGGAACACCTCTTTCTACAAGGGCAATTCATTTTGCAGCCTATGCCATTCATCTGTTACAAACAGCAACGTGTAATCATGCACAATTTTCACACAGATGTCTTACTGTTGTGTTTTCTAATTTGAGCAAGCGTCTACTGGGAACTAAATGAAACATTAACTCCAAAGCAAAGGATCCACTAAAAGCACAGTCCGCAGGTGAAAACTGAGCCATTAATTCACTCCATACATGTTTTCAGCTACATTTTCTTCTTTTATTCCCAATGGCAGGCAGAAAGGCAGTTTGATGCACTGCTAAACAGAAAGGAAGATCAATTGCCAATTGTAAACACACATTTTAATGAAAAAGAAATTGTCCTGCTTTTGCAGAATGATAATGACTAACAAGACAAGATTTGCAAAAGTGACTAGTGATTTCAGAAGTACAACTTCAGACACCTTAAAGGGGCCTGATTTTCAGAGGGTGGGTGCTCCCTACTTCCTGAAACTAAGATATCCCAAGAATCTCCTACACACAACATTTACGTGGATGACACTTGTATTAACGTGGCTGGAGGGGCCAAGTCCAACACCCAAGTCAGAACACTCCCTTAATTTTATGAAAGTTTAGATCCAAGTTCTGCTGCTGGCCTTTGTCTCCGCAAAAGGTTGAACCAAAACCCTCATCTCAACACCCCTGAATTTGGGCTGGTTCAGATCCATACACAAATATTGCTGTTTGGCTTCTAATTCTAATTGTGGTGGAAATTGAGCAAATTGTATTTAAAAATGAAGTTGATATATCTTCCTTCACCCTCACCATACGGAAGCTGGATGAGAGCTAGAGATAGCTGAACCCTTTCTAATAAAATATGAACAAATCTAACCTTTTCCCAAAACCTAAATCAAAGTCAAACCAAACCTTCACCAAGGTTAAAGGGCTTCTGCTAATTTGATAACTGGAAAGTGGTTCACTACCTGCATTTGGACAGGTCTGGAAGTAGAATACATAAGATGCTTAGGGAAAGGCCTCTGTTGTGAGATTTCCAATCCAATTTTGTAGAGTCAAGAGGTTGAGATAAATATCAACTGTTTATTGCTTATTGAAATCAAACTACTGAACTTTTTTAGGCTCACCCATCATTAACAATTAGCCCAGGATTTAAAGTGTCTTGGCTTTAGTCACTGAAAAGGTAGTGGTGACTCAGATCATAAGTTTTCTTGCCAGACAAAACAGAATGACAATATGGGACTGAAAAGAATTTTAACCATCTCAAACCACATCCCTTATGCCTGAGAGCAATCTGAGGCTTCATCTGCAGAAACAATTAGGGGCAGACAGCATTAAAAAAAGGAACACTGCCAAACCCTTATGCATGAGAACACCAGGCTTCCTCTACACAAACAGCTGAAGTTACTGACCTGGAATCTGATAATATTATATTGGTTGCTAAAGCTAAATCTACTCTGTCAGGAGGTTAACAGGGTACAGCCTGTTAAATTGCAAACACTATGAAAAATAGATGGACTGGAAAAATTAAATTTTATCAATGAATATGGTTACCTCATTGAAAAGTCAAAATTTCTGAAAAATGTTAGCATGACTATAACTTCATTACACTGCTTAATATTAAGGTAGGGTAGACTATTGACTGCTAAATGATAGTCATCACATAAAAGGATTCATATTATTGCATTATCTATTTTTAGAAGGACATGTTCTGCTGTGAACAAAACAAAAGCCATAGGTTAATGCAGATGGAATACCATAAGTGAAATAGGAAAAGTTTTTTTTTATTTGTACACCACTAATCAATTAGTTGATATCGGTACCTTTCAGTCAACAAAGACAATATTAAAATGGAATTATTACAGCTGGATAGTTTTCAGGACATTCTAAACAAACATTGCAACTGCCTCTGTATCACAATCAAATTTGGATGGAGTTCAAGCTCTCTAGAGGAAGCACTGATACCAACAGGCAAATACAGCTTTAGTTGACTTTCTTGGTTCTTTTCTGCTAGGATGTGCAAGGATCCAACACAGCATTTCCACAGAGCGTGAACTATCTCTTAATTTGTGTTTCTACAGTATAAAGGGGCCTTGATCATGACTGAGATCTCTGGACATTGCTGTAACATGCAGAAGATTTTCAAAAGTACAAATTGGAGCAGGCACCCAACTGCCATTGGCTTTCATGACACTTAAAATGCCCTTTCTAAATCTTCTAAACCTTTCTGAAAATCTTCCCCATAAATAACTATCTAATGAATATATTACAATTTAAAATACTAAAATTGGGGGGAAAGGATGGGTCTCTCCCCTATACCCATTCACCTGACTATGCAAAGCAGCACAAAAAGCTAACATTATGTGATTTATAATGTTCAGTGGTAGCAACTTAAATAAAAACCGATTAAAAAAAAATTAAGAGGAGTCAATATTTGGTGCCTTGTGACTCAGTTGTGACTGGGAATCTCAAAAGATGATACAGACATAACATTGAAAATCCAATGAATGACCTTAAAGGTTCACTAATATTTCATCTGACATTTTCCTACATGATTTATACTCTGGGTTGGTGGTCAGTTGTTGAATCAGTCAAACGGACTTAACCTGATTCATGAATACTGGAAAAGATGTGTGCCCTGTGGTTTGGAGCCTACTCTGGTGTGATTTTTGGAACAGTTTCCCCACAAACTTAGGCTCTAGCTCTTTTTTTAAAAACTAGGTAGCACTGAATGTAATAGCTGTGATAAAGAGAGAATTTAAAAAATCAGGGAACAAGGTACTGCTGCTTTTTTTTTTTTTTTGAAAAAAATTAAAGCATTCTAAAAAGAATTATTTACATTTAGAATAACCACACTGGAATTTAAAACTGAATCAAGCTGTTTCTTTAATTACATTTGCTCCTTTAAAATGCATACATGTTACAGGTAGGGCATTACTAAGTGGGGGGTGTGCGACAAAAACATAAAATGTGAAAATGGCAGAAGTGCTAAATGACTTTTTTGTTTCAGTTTTCACCAAAAATTTTAGTAGCGATTGGACATCTAACATAGTGAATGCCAATAAAAATGAGGTAGGATCTGTGCTCAGATAGGGAAAGAACAAGTTAAAAATTGCTTAGACAAGTTAGATGTTCTCAAGTCACCAGGGCCTGATGAAATATATCCTAAAATACTCAAGAAACTGAGTGAGGAGATGAGCCATTAGTGATTATCTTTGAAAAGTCATGGAAGATATCCCAGAGGACTGGAAAAGGGCAAATATAGTACCAATCTATAAAAAGGAGAATAAGGACAACCCAGGGAATTACAGACCAATCAACTTAACTTCAGTACCCAAAAGATAATGGAGCAAATAATGAAGCAATCAGTTTGCAAATACCTAGAAGTTACTACAATGATAGTCAGCATGTATTTGTCAAGAATAAATCATGTCAAACCATCCTAATGACTTTCTTTGACAGGGCAGCTAGCCTTGTGAATAGGGAGGAAAGCGGTAGATGTGGTACATCTTGACTTTAATAAGGTTTTTGATACTGTCTCGCATGACCTTCTCATAAGCAAACTATGGAAATACAACCTAGATGGAGCTACTATAAAGTGGGTGCAATTACTGGTTGGAAAACCATTCTGAGAGAGTAGTTATCAGTCATTCACAGTCAAGCTGAGTTGGCATGTCAAAGAAGGTCCCGCAGGGATCAGTTCTGGGTTTGGTTCTGTTCAGTATATTCATGAGTGATTTAGATAATGGCATAGAATATACACTTATAAAGTTTGTGGACAATACCAAGCTGGGAGAGGTTGCAAATGCTTTGGAAGATAGGATTAAAATTGAAAATGATATGGACAAAGTGGAGAAAAGGTCTGAAGCAATTAATATGAAATTCAATAAGGACAAATGCAAAGTACTCCACTTAGGAAGGAATAATCAGCTGCACGAATACCAAATGGGAAATAAGGGCCTAGGAAGAAATACTGCGGAAAGGGATCTGGCGGTCATAGTGGATCACAAGCTAAATATGAGTCAACAGTATAGTACTGTTGCAAAAAGAGCAAACTTCATTCTGGGATGTATTAGCTGGAGTATTGTAAGCAAGACATGAGAAGTAAATCTTCCGCTCTACTCCATGCTGATTAGACCTCAGTTGGAGCATTGTGTCCAGTACTGGGTGCTACATTTCAGGAAAGAGGTGGACAAATTGGAGAAAGTCCTGAAAAGAGCAACAAAAATGATTAAAAGGCTAGAAAATGTGACCTGAGGGGAATATTGACAAAAAATGAAGAAGAGAAGATGGAGGGAGGACATAACAGTTTTCAAGTAAATAAAAAGTTTTTACAATTTAAATAATAAATTGTTACGTGGAGAAGGGAGAAAATTTTTTTTTTTATTAATCTCTGAAAATAGGACAAGAAGCAATGGGATTAAATAGCAGCAAGGGCAATTTAGGTTGGACATTAGGAAAAACTTCCTAACTGTCAGGGTAGTAAGCACTAGAATAAATTGCCTAGGGAGGTTGTGAAATCTCCATCATTGGAGATTTTTAAGAGCAGGCTAGATAAACAACTGTCAGGAATGGTCTAGATAATATTTAGTCTTGCTTTGAATGCAGGGAACTGGACTAGAAGACCTCTCGACGTCTCTTCCAGTCCTATGATTCAACGCATACTAATTTATTATGGTAGGGTTGCTCAAATGCCAGGCTCCTGGTGATGACATTGACTTTTCTTCAAGATTAGGATATTTGTTTTGAAAATGTATTATTTTTTTGTTACAAGCTACAAATAAAGTAGTAGGTAAAATTTGGAGCTAACAATCCTTGACTTTGTCCCCTTACATTAAAAGAGATAATTAAGGCATTTCCATGACAAACATTGGGTGAAAAAGATGGAAAACCAGATTAACAAAAACTTTCCAACAGTCCCTCTGGGAAGAAAGTTTTCTGAATTTACCTAGTACAAAACAGAAGCTATGCCAAGCAAGGTCATTTATTCAGATGAGAGGAACCAAATAGTTTTCACCCTAACAATCACAAACATATACTTTGATTTGCTGAATATCAAAGCACCCAGCAGAGAATGATGAAGGAACAAAGATAACTGTCTCCTGTAAGAGTGCCTGTAGCCAGAAATGGCAGAAATTTCAGGTGAAATGAAAACCTCATTTGACATGGAGAGGTATATAATATGCATTCAAGCCAAAACTCTGAGATACTAAATCAGGAGAATGGAAAATCTTCACATATATTGCTGGAAGGAATACCCGTGAACCACTGTGCTGCACATCCAATGATTATCAAAGACCCATGGAGGAGCAAGAGAAGAACTGATTGAACCATAAAGCTATTTAGATCAAAACTAAAAACAGCAGTTAAAAAAACAGTAAGGAGTGAAAAACCCGTAATGCAATGGACAACAAACCAACAGAACTACTAAAAGCAACAAATAAAAATTAATCCATGTTCTGCACACCATCTCTGAGAGTCTGGATCTGGAAAGCAAAGTTTTAACATCAGATAGAGCAAAGAATCATTGAGCACTGTTGCCATAAAAGCTCTGATGATCTACATTACTGTAAAAATTACATAGAGGCAAATCCTGCAGTTCTGTCAAAACATACATTCAAATTAGAGTTTGGGCCTTACAAACACAAGGGGAAATGATTTCCATTGCCAGGTGATCTCATTTAAAGGATTAGCTGATTTAGGTTCATTTTGATGTAGTATATCTAATTAAAAAGGGTTTTCTTTTAATGAATTTAAAGATTGACTGTGTTAGGCGCGAGATTGTTTTGGATTTACATCAAATGCAGATTGAGCTGCTTCATATCTTTGGGGATTGTGAAATTTTAAACTAATCTGAAATTTCTTCAGAAGTCTTTAAATGTATTTTGGTAACATTATTAACAGAGTGCCTCTAATTACAGGGTGCTTTCAATATAATTATGGAAATGCTTCTGGTATATAGTATTAATTTCTTACAGTACTTGTAAGTTTGTGCCCTGATGTGTAATATGTTCCATGGCAATCCACAAACTCAGCCAAAAAATTATTTAAAAACTAAATATATGTTTAATAGAGAGAGGTGTAGGAAAAATATATTTTTTTAACTGTACAACCTTCTTCAGCTCAGAAAAAAAAATCCAATGTATTCAGTTGCTTTACTGTATTGGTCTTCAGTTGTATGACAATTGCTGTCAAACCTACCTGACCTTCTCAGGATCTGCTGTTGGGAAATATGGCAAATATTCAATTAAATCTAAAGAGAAATGGAGCCCAGCATCAACTATACACGTTCCTATAGATATTTAAGAATCTGTCCTTACTGTTCACAAATTTGATACACATGTAAGTACGAATTTTCAGGGTAACCTTCTCCAGCATATAGCAATATATAGTATACAGCAATATATAGTATTTTGAGTTATGGAGAAGGAAGGGGAGGAAGATCAAGAATATACCTTTAAAACTGACACATTTCTAAAAAAGCCAGACTATACTAAAGTGACAATGTAGATGAGGCAATATCTTTTATTGGACCAACTTCTGTTAGTGGAAGGTACAAGCTGTCAAGCTACACAGAGTTCTTCTTCAGGTCTTGGGATTCTGCTGTCTTCCTGAAGAAGAACTCTGAGCAGCTTGACAGCTTGTACTTTCCACCAACAGAAATTGGTCCAATAAAAGATATTACACCACCTACCCTATCTCTCTCATACCCTGGAATCAACACAGCTACAACAAAACTGCAAAAAACTATACTGGGACACAATGAATTTAACCACCAAAGAAACTGCTGATGTTTTTCCTTTATTACTTTCATATGTCTTGAGTTTCAGCACTGAAAAAATTGTCAAGTTTGCCAATGTTTGTCCTATTTTGGGGAAAGGAAGTCTGGAATGAGAAAGCATACCAGCTTTAATAAATAACTCAGATAGGACTTTTGCTATAATCATCCTAGGCATTGTTTTGGTTCCTGTGCACAAAGGGCAAAGCATGCTCTTTCAGTTTGGATGATTTATTTCAGACTAAGTGAAATAAATAAAGAACAAATAGAAATTTCTATGAGATGGAGGGAAGAATTAGTCACTCTATAATATCCATCTAGAATTGACTTTCCGCACTATCCTCAAGCCTAATACAGAGAGAGACTCCTAATGTTATAAAGTGCAATAAAAAGAAAACAATCAGAACATTTTCCCTATATTTATATAGCTATGTAAGCACTCTACAGGAGATTTTCAAAGGCACAAAGGGCATTTAGGAGTCTAACTCCCAATGAAAATGCATGAGCACTGGTTGCTTAATCACCATTTGTGAATGTGTAGTTTCCAACATTCAAATATGGTGCGATTTTTGCATGAGTGGATACGATAGACTTTTGAACAGACATCAGACAGATTTAAGGGAGAACTTGAATTCCCCAGAAAATTGTGTGGGTGCCTTGTCCTTCTCAAGGTTATTATTAGAGCTGGGGAAATAATATAAAAGATGTTCTGAAATTTTTGAATGAATTCTTCTCAACTGACTTTTGCACTGACTTTCCATGCACATTTGCATGATCAGGATTTACTAGAATGAATGCAATCTAGAATGCAATAATAATACAGGGTGTGGCATAGTGTCATTTTATGATGCCTGCAGGGATCTAACAGGAAGTAGGCCAGAGAGAAACATGCAGACAGATGGTTTATGGGTTCATTGTGTCAGACGCGGACTCCAGTTTCACAAAGTATATTGATGTAATTATTAAATAAAAGTATTTCATTGAAGGATTCTCAGGTGAAATACTAAAGTGATAATGTATGTGAGGCAATATCTTTTATTGGACCAACAATGTCACTTTAGTATTTTACCTGAGAATCCTTGCTTCCTCAAAAATACCACAGATAGTATGTATATATATATATATATATATATATATATATATGCTCAGAACATATATCTTGTGACCAATCAAAATCAGACTCTTTTTTAGTCACAAATTCATATAGTCACTATCATGGCAAAAAGAAAATTTGCACACATTTTTAATCAGCACATTTGAACTCTTTTTTCTCAGATGTTTCACAAACCTGAAAGCAATCAATATTTGATTCTAAAAAATGTATTATGAATATTTGTTCCAGAGTTGTTTCTATTAGTTTTATTGCTCTGAACTTTGCTTAGCAGAAATGCCTCTTATTTCTTCCACATACCGCGACACAGAAGGCCAGACATTCCTATCCTTCCTGTCTGTTCTGAAGAAATTCTGCTATGCCACAGATTAGATTAACTTTTAACTACCCACTTGCTACTCTTTCTGCACACCAGACCTTGGAGAACAAGAATAATTCCTGATTTGTGGGATAGTTCAGTTCATAGGCAGTGTTAACTTTAAAGGGCAATTTGAAATTGTCACTCCAGTTTAGGGTGGATATGAAAGAAAGATACGGTAGGATTTAGTGATCACTTAACACAACATATTTAAACCAAGAAGCATTTAACAAACTACTCATGGAAGATTAATCACCAAGATGTGAAGTCATAGGTGGGAGAGAAACTAACATGATAGCCCCGCCTCTATTTCTAGTCTATGAAAAATTGTTTTCACTGTCTGTCTAAGGCTTCCTGCTGTGCCTGGATTTTTAAAAATGAAGAGCTACATAGTGACTTGCCTAAAGGAACCATATTTCTCAGGAATAGCAGGAAAGGAATCCTTAATTATGTCGATAAGAAACTGATGATTAATACGTTATAGATTCTGAAACTTGAGGCATCACATCCAGATAATGCATACCAAAAACAGTTTAAAAGGGAAAGGTCATGGAAAATTGCATTTTGACCCTTTAATGGAAAATTTCAAAGGTTTAATATGTCTAGGGTTTAGAAGAAATTCCCTAGAACTACAAGATACCTATTTGATAAGACAGAGCCAAGTCTCAAAATAATAAAGCGTTTGAGGAAAGTGGAAACAGACACCAGGCTGTCCCCTTAACCTATTTCTCAGTGCCATATATCCACTAGTAGTGCACACAAATGGGACAAATCCAGCCCCCCTTTCCATGGCTGTGGAAGGCACATTGCCAGTAGAACCAGTATGCAAGGAGGGGCTGTCCAGTAACATGGAACAGAGACCCTATGTGTACAAGATCCCTGCATAGCAGCACACAGGATCTGAACTGGGGTAGAAATTGCTACATGGATAGTCTTGTCCAGCCATTTAGCTTGAGTGGACTGCAAGCTAAGTGTCGTTCTTAGTTAAAGTGTGGCCACGCTTATCTTAAAAAGTCGGAGGAGAGGAAGGCCACTCACACTAATAAAGAGCAGAGCATGAGTTGCTGCAATGTGGAGGTAGTGAGGAAAGGCCATAACTCTGAGACTGTGCCACTCAAGGAGTACCACTAACACAGCCATCCTTGGAGCAGCATTCAAGCTTGGAAAAGTTGTCAATACAACCCTCAGGTAGCTAAGATTTGGGGACCTAGTTCTAAACATGTATAAAGGTCAGATGATTTTTCTTTATAGATTTTTGCAGTTTCTGTAATAAGGAGCAAATGAGGTTTAAGGGATAAGCTGAATAGCTGTCTCTTTTTAATAGACAATAAAACTGCTCCATGGCCTGCCAACAAAGTAAGAATTTGGAAAATATATAGGAATGTCCAGATGGTTTTCAACACAACCTGGCGTGTATTTCACCTGGCTTGGATATTTTATAAACACACAATCAGGCCAGGTTCCTGAAAAGGTCTGTGTACCTAGGACTAGTTTTGAGCAAAGTATGGCATATAATATTGAAAACACATGAAACTTTCTGTTTTGGATAATTTTACTTCAAAATCTGGTGGAATTCAATTATTTAATTTTCAGATAGGTTTGTGTCCTTTTGAGAGTTTTAAAATCCCCTTCGAGAATTGCCACTGAAGAAGATATTCACACAACTCCATCCAAACAAACCACCAAGTTTCACACAGTCTAGAAATTTACCATTTTCCATTATTTGAGGGGTTGTGGTCTGTTAGTAAATTGTGCACAGGTTTATCTGAACCCCCCAAAAATTTGCTGTGTGTAATATGTTAGCCCCAAATTTTGCTGTTTGATGTTCCCTCTAGGACAGGTTATATATTTATTTGGGAAAGTGTGTAAATTAAGTGCTGCTGAAAATTCCTCTTATTACTGGAGGAAAAAACTGATGCTACCTTCCAGTTTAAAACATGGATAATCTGACTAATTATGTGGAATTTCTTCTGTACCTTGTGTACTTTACTGGAATGATATTTTCAGCTTTGAATTGCCAAGAAAGTTTTTTATATTCCTTTTCAGTGATATTGTGTGAATAAGGGATTTGCTTTATTACAAACCAAGGTTTATCATTTAAAAACAATAACTGAATAATAACTATTGCTCAGAAAGTTGATTGTTGAAAACATTGAAAAGGTTACATATGGTGAGTGTTGTTTGCCTTGGAATAATCAATATTGCCATTTAATAGTGAACAACAAATATATCTGTAACCTGGAAAATTAAGTAATTTATTTTATGTACTATATTTAGGAGTCACTTCTCAGTAAGTGATCAGAAATGTGAGGTGATGGAAGGAGATTCACTGCCTTTTGGATACATCAAGTTCACGGTATGTGGATTTGCCCTGACTCCATTTTTCTTTTCTGTTTCAACTCTCTCTCTATTTTCTTCCCAAAGTTTCTGCATCCCATCTGCCCTGCTTGTCTGAAGCTCCATTTTTCCCTCTCCCAAGATCCTCTCCCCTCATTTGTGTCATTGCTTTCACAGCTGTTTTTCAGTAGAAATATTGTGGCAACAGATGTGAGCATCTCTCACCAATTTGCACCAATAGTGACGTATGCAAAGGAAAGAGCAGAGATAATGTGGCAGTCTTTTCAAGCCAGACCATAATCAACATAATCTCTCCTAGGATCACAGGCGAGGGTGATTGCCAAGAACAGTCACAATTTGTCCACCTCCTAATCCAAATGCATTATAGAAATCAATTCTATTACCCATCTACTGCAAGATCATTTTCATAGGAGCCCTTCCCAGCTCACTCTGAACCGCATCACTGAATGGCTCTGCAAGTCTGAATTTACAAGCCAACCTAGGGATGTCTCCAGCAGAAGTTAAAGTAACAAATCTTGGGAACAGCCCTTTTAAAAAAAATAAATAAAATCCTATTTTGAAGTGGAGAGCGTAGTGGGAGGAAGAAGAGGATTTTCTCACTCACCAAGTGAGATCTTTCATATGTAAAGTCCCACTTTAAAAATACTTTCTAAAATCTAATCCACCCAACAGGTCAGTCTTACTCAGTTACTCACAGCAGTGACATTGGGCTAAATTTTGTTCCCATGAAAGTCAGCAGCAAAGCTCTACTGAATGGGAATTGAACTACAACCCTTTTCCCTATGGAAAAATTGAAATGTGAGTTCAGTTTAGGGATGAGTCTCCCATAGCAACCAGCAGCACTAGTATTTTCGAGGCTTCAAACTCGTGAGAGCGTCGGGGATTAGTGGCAAAAGATTTGTCCCAATTCAGATTTCACTAACCACACAAATTTCCCTTCCTTTTCCCTCCTTCAGAATTTTTTTAAATATCAGAATAAACCTTTAATTTGAAGGAATATTGTGATGCTGAATGAATCTCAAATCCACCTTAGCCCTGCTGCTTTAACCAGTGCTAGATAACACAAAGAAGATATGAACTAAAAGTTCCAAAACCCATGTAAACTTCTTCCCATCCATGACTTAGTGTCACTGACATTTTTATGTTGATATACTGTTGATGCAATCCATAAATGCAATCATAAACTTCAAGTGTTTGGATTTGTCAGTTCAGTTCAGTTCATGCACAGCCTTAATGCTCAACCTTCTGTATTTATGTAAAAAGAGGGGCCTAGAGACGTTTTCATTTTACAGGAAATATTATTAAAGCTTTGCTGTACTGTAAATAGAGGATGGAAAGCAAACACAGCAGTAAACTATAAACTAGAATTGCAAACTCCAGTTAAATAAGGACCTCAAAGCCAATTCTTTTCTTCACCACAAACTTGAATAAGTTTATTAAGCCTTGACTAAAACAAAACTTAAAGGATGAAGGGGAATGTTTTTAATAATTCTAGACAAACATATTCAAGATGTCAAATCAGAAATAAAATACGCATGCAGACTCAAAACCTACACAATTATTTACATTTTTAAACCATCCTTTTCTTCTTCCTTTTCTCTATCCATTTTTCTTTCCCCATCTTTTAAAATTTCTTCCCTTTCTCCATTACCAGTGTTCTCTTGGCTTCATTTTTCCTTGGCCCTATTTCTTCTCAGTACCCTGTTCCTACTACAGTCCTCTCTCCACCTCAGCTCCTTTTTTCCTCTTACTAGCCATTTGAGGCATTTCCTGAAACAGTGAATAAATCCCAAACACCCAACCCTCCAAAAAACTGATGGTCAACAATTAACATTTTAGCCAATGCCCCTTTTCTCTGCTGCAGCAATTACAGCATTGCTAGCAATGGTGGGAGCATTCACTGGTGTTTTTACCACCATGTTGTCTAGACCTGCCAGTCTACATATGAGATACATGTTTGCTGTAAAACCTGCCATATGGGCTATATTAATTTTGTTTAGTGATATTTTGTTTTGTTTTTAATCAAAATGTTCAATACCTTTCCTTGTGGTAGATAAACCGCACAGTCCTGTTTCTGTATTGTGCATATCCCAATAGTTACTCATAAACTACCCACAGTACGTATATGAGTACATGTACATAGAACAAAGTTGACCTTGCAATGAATGCATTAGAATACTGAATCATCCTACCACTCACAAGCGTATTTTCACGGCCTCATAGTGTTGCCACCTGCCAGGTTTTTACCCTGACAGTCTTTTTTAATGTTACATTTGGTGTGAGGGTGAAGGTGACATTACTCAAAATTTTCAGGTGGTCTTTAAAAGAAAAAAGTAGTAGTTAAAATGTAAATAAAAAAATCATAGTCGTAGTAAAAAATATATATATTTTTCACCATTCCCAATCCCCTTCAGCTTTAATCTTCCTCCAGATTTGAAAGCTACATTGTTTCACAATTTTTCACTCTTTTACAAGAAACAAAAAAATTAAAATAATTGATTAGGAAGCCCCTGTGCAGCCAAGGCAACAGGACAAAACAAAGCAGCACATGCTGCTCTATAGATTGACTGTTCAGATGAAAAAGAAAGTGAGTATTAGGAGTCTCAAAGCTGAATTGAATTCTACAGAAAAAGCCTTTGAAAAAATATGGAGTTCCTGAGATGCTGTGGCAGGTTCAGTGGCAGAAAAAAGTAGGCAACTGTACCTGTACATGACATAAGGTGAATACTCATGGCTTGCATGGAACATTTCTGTTTCAGGAAGAATGCCAAAAAGGAACTCATGAACAATGGTTAAAAGCTTGAATAAGAGGGAACGTTGAGGCAGTAGAAAATTAGACAGATTCACTGCTGTGACAGGCAAATTGTATAAACCTTTTATGAAGTATAAAATATTTAAAAACAAAAAGAAGGAAGGTTTAGGAAAGTAGATTGTTAGTTGGAAATAGATCATAGACAACATAATATTGCTGCTAGTACTATTACTAAATACTAACCTTACTAAGTTTGTCTTTTGATGCACTTTTAACTTTATTTCTCTCCACTATGGATGCAGTTTACTGCTGCACTGTCTTCTGTGGTTCTCCATGCAGGGCAAATCTTGGCTCAGAGTCAGATTCCACATTCCTCAGCTGAGGAAAACGCCCATGGTTTGGTTAGGAGGAAGAGGAGGAATGCAGAATTTGGCCCTCAATTTTCCTCTGTCTTTACTCAGGCAAGGATTTTAGATGGTTTCACTGCATGATAGTTGGGCTGCACCCTCACAAGGCAATAGGGTGAATTGAAAGCTTGCTCAACTTTTCACTAGCCCATAGGGTCTCTATCTTTTAAAGTGTTATGGGACTATGCAGCTCTTTATTCTTCCAGCAACAAGGACAGCACTGACAGAGCAGACAGCCATCTGGGCTCCACAAATATAGTAGCCCTTCAAAGATTACACTCTCCTACTGTAGAATCCATCATGTTTGGTAAGTGTAAGGACTGTTCCTTGGGCTCAGCAGAGCTATACTCAGCAAAAATCAAAGCCACCTTGCCACCTCCCAGATTGCGGGACCAGCTATAAGATGCAACTGCAGTAATAGCCCCCCAAGGACCATTTTGCTGGCTGAGTATTGCCAAGATCACAGAACACTCTGTACATGTCCTGATTCTCTCTTCAACACACACTCTATGCCAGAAAAGCTGGGAGCAGGTATCATAGAGGCAGCTGTGCCAGCTCTGTGCCACCTTGGGTCTGGAGTCCTTAGCTGCCCCATTCAGTTGCAGGGCCTGAACAGTGCAACACAGCAAGGAAGAGAAATAAAGACCTGGACTTTAATTAAAGGTATGTCTACACAGTAACAAAAACCCTGTGAGGAAAAGTGATTACTAACCTGTCATAACTGTTGTTCTTAAAGATGTGTTGCTCATGTCCATTCCAGTCTTGGTGTGCATGAGCCCCGCAAACAGTAAATGGAAATTTTTCCCCTTAGTGGTACCCATTAGGGTGGCCCTCTGCTTCCATGCAGCCCTGCATGCTGGTATAAAGGCCCCAGCTGTCCCTGAGCTCCCTCATTCCTTCTTGCTGGACACCTCTGATGCAGAGGGGTAGGAGGGCGGGTCATGGAATGGACATGTGCAACACATAGAATCATAGAATATTAGAGTTGGAAGGGACCTCAGGAGGTCATCTAGTCCAACCCCCTGCTCAAAGCAGGACTAACTTCAGCTATATCATCCCAGCCAGGGCTTTGTCAAGCCTCAGCTTAAAAACCTCTAAAGATGGAGATTCCACTCTCTAGGTAACCCATTCCAGTGCTTCACCACCCTCCTAGTGAAAAACGTTTTCCTAATGTCCAACCTAGACCTCCTGCCCTGCAACTTGAGACCGTTGCTCCTTGTTCTGTCATCTGCCACCACCGAGAACAGCCTAGCCCCATCCTCCCTGGAACCCCCTTTCAGGTAGTTAAAGGCCGCTATCAAATCCCCCCTCATTCTTCTCTTTTGCAGACTAAACAAGCCCAGTTCCCTCAGCCTCTCCTCATAAGTCCTGTGCTCCATCCCCCTAATCATTTTTGTTGCCCTCCGCTGGACTCTCTCCAACTTGTCCACATCCTTTTTGTAGTGGGGGGCCCAAAACTGGACACAATATTCTAAATGCGGCCTCACCGATGCCGAATAGAGGGGAATAATCACTTCCCGCGTCCTGCTGGCAATGCCCCTCCTAATGCAGCCCAATATGCTATTAGCCTTCTTGGCAACCAGGGCACACTGCTGACTCATATCCAGTTTTTTATCCACTGTTACCCCCAGGTCCTTTTCTGCAGAGCTGCTGCCTCGCTCGTCGGTCCCCAGTCTATAGCCGTGCATGGGATTCTTCCTTCCTAAGTGGAGGACTCATCACTTTTCTTTGTTGAACCTCATTAGATTTCTTTTGGTCCAATCCTCCAGTTTGTTTAGGTCACTCTGTATCCTATTCCTACCTTCCAGGGTATCTACCACTCCCCCCAGCTTAGTGTCATCCGCAAACTTGGTGAGGGTGCAATCTACCCCATCCTCCAGATCATTAATAAAGATGTTGAACAAAACCGGCCCCAGGACCGACCCCTAGGGAACTCCACTTGTGACCGGTTGCCGGCTAGACACGGAGTCATTGATCACTATTCGTTGAGCCCTATGCTCTAGCCAATTCTCTATCCATTTTATAGTCCATTCATCCAACCCATACTTCTTTAACTTGCTGATAAGAATACTGTGAGAGACAGTATCAAAAGCTTTGCTAAAGTCAAGGTATATCACATCCACCGCCTTCCCTACATCCACAGAGCCATTCACCTCATCATAGAAAGGAATCAGGTTGGTCAGGCATGACTTTCCCTTGGTGAATCCGTGTTGACTGAACCTGATCACCATCCTCTCTTCCAAGTGCCTTAAAATGGATTCCTTAAGGACCTGCTCCATGATTTTTCCAGGGATTGAAGTGAGGCTGACCAGTCTGTAGTTCTCTGAATCCTCTTTCCTCCCTTTTTTGAAGATGGGCACTATATTTGCTTTTTTCCAGTCCTCAGGGACCTCCCCCTGTTGCCACGAGCTTTCAAAGATAATAGCCAATGGCTCTGAAATCACCTCAGCCAATTCCCTCAGCACCCTTGGGTGCATTGCATCCGGCCCCATGGACTTGTGTACGTCCAATCCTTCTAAATAGTCTTGGACCTGTTTCTTCAGCACTGCGGGATGTTCGCCTCCTTCCCATTCTGTGCCACCCAGTACAGCAGTCTGGGAGCTGATCTTGTCTGTGAAGACAGAGGCAAAAAAGGCATTGAGTACCTCAGCTTTCTCCACATCTTCTGTCACTAGGTTGCCTCCGTCATTCTGTAAGGGGCCCACACTTTCCCTAATCTTCCTCTTGTTGGCAATATGCCTGTAGAAACCCTTCTTGTTCCCCTTCACGTCCCTTGCTAGCTGCAACTCCAATTGCGCTTTGGCCTTCCTGATTTTATTTCTGCATGTTCGAGCAGTGTTTTTATAATCCTCCCTAGTCATCTGACCAAGCTTCCACTTCTTGTAAGCTTCTTTTTTGCGTTTAAGTTCGCCAAAGACTTCTTTGTTAAGCCAAGCTGGACGCTTACCATCTTGAAGAACAACAGTTACAAAAGATTGGTAACCATTTTTTCTTTGAGTGATTGCACATGTGCATTCCACGCTTGGTGAGTCACAAAGCATAACGTAGGAGGAGGGATCAGAGTTCATGTACACACAGACTGGGGTACAACTCATCCCAATTTAGCATAATTTCTGGAGTACTAAATAATGGCATTGTGATGGGATTCAGTCACTGCAAGTGGCATCTCCTTGTGGCTGCTCTGGCAATCAACTCTCATCTGATCTGGCACGCTCTTCCATTGGTTACTCAAGCTTTGACCCCTCCCCCCCTTTTAGGACTCAGGATGCTCTCTCTTCATGACTCAGCCCTCCAGCCAGGTCACTATATAGTCCTTCCCTTCCAGGGTAGCAAAACAGTCTGGTTGGTATCTGCAATGCTCCTGTGACACTTCCCAGTGGCTGCTAGGAGAATTCAGGCCTGCTTTTAACACTAGCTCAAGCGCAGGGACCCTATAACAAGCAAACAAGGTCTACACAATTCTACCTCTTGCTGCAGTTTCCCTGGGCTTCTTCCTACCTAGCCCCCTTAGGCTTTCTTTCCCCACAGCTCATCAGGGGTTGACCCTTCTTTCATAAAAACCCTGGGGCTTATTCTCCCTCCTGAAATTTCTCCTCTCCTTCTCTCGGCTCCCAGAAAGAACAGATTCTGCAGATTCTCTGCCTGTAGCCCCTTTCTGCTACTGCATGCTGATTTTGCAATCCATCCTACTCCTGCCAGTTGGGCTTCTTGTTCAGTTAGGCCTGGCTCTTCCTCCAGGGGCAGCCACGTCCCCTAACTGGCCTCTCAGGCCCACATTAACCCCTTCAGGACCTGTGGGGGGGTACATATCCCATCACAGGCATAATGGGATTCAAAGATATGAAGAGAGAGTTAATCAGCCTGTGCGGTAATTGAGGTTCTTTGAGATGTGTGTACCTGTGGGTGCTCTACTCCAGGTGTACGGTGCGTCCTCGTGTCCTGGATCAGAGATTTCCATAAGCAGTGGCCGTCTGGGTTGCGCATGCCTCTGTTCCTTTGCTATCATAGAGTGATATTATTAGATTCCAAAGTAAAGGGTAGGAGGGTGGGTATTGGAGCACCCACAGGGACATATATCCGAAGAACCTCAGTTACTGCACAAAGTGAGTAACCCTCTCTTCTTCTTTGAGTGGTGTTCCTGTGGGTGATCCTCTCCAGATGACTCTAGAGCAGTATCCCTCACTGGAAGGAGATGGAGGCTGATCTGTGAGGTGAGGAGTGTTGGGGTGAAAATACTCCTTCCTCTTCATCATCCTTGTCTCTGCTGGAGAATGGTATTGGAGACAAGGCTTCATGTGGAACTCTGTGAGGTGGGGATGTATCTGTTCCAAAGAGTGGTGACTGGGTTGTGAATCCCCCCGCCCCATAGCCACCTGGTGGCAATGGTGTGATTTTGTGTTTCTGGCTGGTTACTGGTGATAGCACCATAGATTCACTCGGTGCCGTAGCCATCATCGGCACCACGCTCAAAGTAGGTGCCGTCTTCGAGGTCAGTGCCACCTTAGAGATCAGTGCCATAATATTTGTCGGTGCAGAGGCTAGTCTCATTGGTGCCATGGTGGAGGAGGTTGTTTTTGCCTTGGACCTTGACTCTCCCCAGGGTCATTGGGCGTCCTTCAGTGCTGTGACTCTAACAGTACCTAAAGAGCCTGGTGCCTCATAGGTACTGGGTCTAGGCACTGTTGATCTGGTCAGTGAGCTCCTCCTTTTTGGCAGGATTTTAGGGGAAGTCAAAGTACTTTTTCTGTGACAATTTTTCCACAGGTAGGGATGAAGTTTCATGGCCAGGGTCAGAAGCAGATCTCAACGACTTCTCCATTAGCATTAGTTTGAGTCACAGATCCCTGTCTCGTCTGGTTCTAGCCTTTAGATTTTTGCAGGGGGAACAATTCTGAGTAATGTGTCCCTGTAGGCTGGCAGATCCGTCAAGCCGGGGTGTCGCAGCCCTTGCTCGGGCCTAGGCTCCGAGGAAGGCTGCACCTCCTTACTACCAGGAGAAAGTTAGTGGGTTCAGTTGACACTTAAGCCTGATCCTGGGTCCCCTGACAGGACAGGCAGGCAAAGGAGTCTGTAGCCCCTGGCCTTCCTGGATCCTGTCGGGGGACCAGGCGCAGGTTTAAGCGACAAACAAACCCACTAACTTTCCCCTGATAGTAAGGAGGTCCAGCCTTTCTTGGAGCCTGAGTCAGGGCCGCGACACCCCCGCTGGACGGATCTGCCAGCCTACAGTCCCTCACCAAGGCATTGGATACACTGCGAGTGTCTGTCTGATGCTGCATGACATCTCCTACAGGAACACCACTCGAAGAAAAACTGAAGACTAGGTCGCCATTCTACAAATGTCCTGGATAGGAACTTGTGCAAGCAACATTGTCAAGGTTCATTTGCAATCTTATGGAATATGCAATCAGTTTGCCCAGAGAGGAAATGTCTACCAGATCATAACAAACGTGAATTCAGGAAGTTATATAAGACAAAATTATTTATGAAGAGACCAGGAGACTCTTTATTCGGTCTTCTACAGCCACGAATGGTTGAGTTAACAAACAAAACTGTCTAACCCTGTCTATGTAGAATGTCAATACTCTTCTAACACCTAAGGTGTGCAGACGTTGTTCCTGTCTATTGGCATGTGATTTTGGGTAAAATGTAGATAGGTAAATTGACTGGTTAACATGAAAATTAGATACCACTTTAGACTGAAATCTCAGACAAGGATGCAAAAAGAATTTATCTTTTAAAAAGATTACATAAGGCGGTTCAGATGTCAGAACACGCAGTTCAGCTACCCTCCAGGCCAAAGCAATAGCTACCAGAGAAGCCACTTTTAATGATAGGTGCAGTAAGCAGCACA
This sequence comes from Emydura macquarii macquarii, assembly GCF_026122565.2. Classification (NCBI taxonomy): domain Eukaryota; kingdom Metazoa; phylum Chordata; order Testudines; family Chelidae; genus Emydura; species Emydura macquarii. The sequence goes on along the minus strand of NW_027131390.1, from coordinate 32,650,333 downwards.
TTGATAGCGGCTCAAATGGTGTCTCCCTGAGCTTTGACAAAACTAGGTTCAAATCCCAATGGGGATACATTCCCTTATTTGAGGGTACAATCTTTCCAGGCCATTCACAAATCTGATTGTCATATAATTAGAAAATATAGAACAGTTATCTACATGGGGATAGAAAGCTGATATTGCTGCTAGGTAGAGCTTTATAGAAGAAATCACTAACTCCTGCTGTTTTAGGTGCAATAGATATTCTAGAATATGCTGGATAGAGGACTGCATTGTCAGGCCCTAGATTGATGAAACCAGATCGAAAAATGCCTCCAGCTCTGGTAGATGGTTTTCTACATTTAACAAGATATAGCAAACTTGCTCCAAGCAAGAGTCATCCCTAGGATTTAGCCATGGAACCTCCAGGCCATTAAATGAAGGGCCAACAGATTTAGGTGAAGCAGCCGATTATGATCTTGGAAGATCAAGTTGGGAGCTAAATCAGAGCTGACAGTGACAGATCCAACAGAGTGGAGAACCAGTGTTGTTGAGGGCACACTGGGTCTATTAATGTAACTGTGGCCTGGTCCCACCTGATTTTTAGCAGAGTTCTGTGTAGGAGTGGGATTGGAGGAAAAGCATAGTAGAGCTTGCTTATCCAGCATAACAGGAAGGTGTCTGTGATGGAACTAGAACTGTGGCCTTGTCGGGAGCAAATCTGTTGGCATTTCCTGTTGGCCTTGTTTGCAAATAGGTCTATCTAGAGAGTCCTCCACTGTTGGAAAATTCATCTGGCTATATCCAGCCAGAGAGATGGTGACTTGTAAATGATCTGCTGAGGCTGTCCTCCAGCTGCTTCTACATCCATGGAAGATAAAAGACTTACAGACTGATTGAATTAGCAATGCAAAAATTCCATAGGTGAATTGCTTCCTGACAAAGCTGGGAAGAACGAACTCCCCCTTGTTTATTGAGGTAAAACATCACAGCATTGTTGTCAGTGAGAACAAACAGGCTTTTTCCCCTTGACATGCAATATGAAGGCCTGCCAGGCAAGGTGAAAACTCCTTAGCTCTCTGACACTGATCTGAAGAGAGATCCCTTGATGGTCACAAACCTCTACCCCAAGGCAGATGCGTCCATCACCAGTGTCAGCGAAGGCTAACAGTGGACAAAGTGAATGCCCACACAAACACTGAGTGAGTTTGTCCACCAATCTAGTGAACTCAGTACCCATGAGGGCACAGTGTTCAGATGGTGACAACATGCCTGATGTCGAGGCACTTGGTGTCAAGTCTGACCAGCTAGACTCTAATGGAGATCTTAGGGTCACCTCTATGAGCAAAAACTTTAGCCTGAGTTCTCTGTCTTTCCTGATCCAAGGTTTAAAGGCTTGGCAAAATTGGCAAGATACTGAATATGAACTTCCCTTAAACATGTAACACAGCTTGAGTGTGCATTGCTCATGGGCAGCAGCTTAGCACAACAGATCCAGGGCTTGAAGCCCAGTGACAGAGGTATCCCTCGGTACTGAGTAACAGAAAAAAAAAACTGGAGCCAAAAAAGAAAAAAACTTTCACTATCGACACTATTAACTAAGTATTATTACTATAAATCTAGAATATCTACAATTAATTTAAAATGAACTCACTGAGAGCACTTTGCAAGCCAAGCCAAGAGATTCCAACAACTATCAGAAAAAAAGAAACGAAGGAGCTTGGGGGCAGTTCAGCGCAAAACAGCAGAGGGCTATTAATGTACTGTAAAAAAACCCCCAGATTTTTAAAGAAATTAACACATTTTACACACACACACACACATGCACTGTCTATTACTAAGGTTGCCCAACATTTCTCATTATAAGACCCTGTTTTCAGTTGCTTATAATGTAACCAAATTTTAACTGTTTGGGCTGAAATCTTCCATGTTGAGTGCCTGTCTCAGGCTGAATATTTTGGAAAATTTCAGCCAAAGCAGCTGAGTAATTTCCCAGAACCAGGTTAGAAGAAAAATACATTGTTTTCCCCATATTAACATTTCTGGCTATATTTTCTTTGAGACGTTCTGGAATCCCCATACTTTGGAGCAAGGGCTTGAAATTTTGCAGCGAGGTGGTCTTTGTCTCAAGATTACGTCTTTTGCTGTGCCTGTGAAAATCAACCCAAATTTGGCCAAGTTATAAGCCTTTAAAAAACTACAGTTTGCAAATGCTTAGTAGAGCTTCACAGCTAAATTCCCCAAAGATTCAATCACAATGAGCGTGCTTGGTCTGATCAGGACTTTCCCTGCAATTGCAGCTCTAAGCTGCGGCAGGACAAGATGGCTCCAGGACAAGGCACTGGGAATGAAAGCAGGAAGCCTGTGTATCCTGTGCTCTCAATGATCCCCCTATTGCTGATGCCCAGGCAGTGTAGAGAAGGAAGATGACTTATTCAAATGCAGAGAGGACAAGATTTGAACCTAGGGTCAGGGGAAAGAGGATAGGTAGAGGAATCAGATTGGGAAAAGGACCTGGAGGAGGCAGGGCTGGGGACTGCTGCAGGGGGAGAGGAAAACTAGGACTGTCTAAGGAAGTAGACAGACTGGGAGCTGAGGAGAGACTGGGAATCAGTGAGATGGGAGATAGATCTGACAAGGAGCCGGGATACAAGGGGAGAACTGGGACTGACTGGGCAAGGAGAATGGGTCAGGTATGGGAAGACTGAGGAATGAAGTGGGGAACTGGCTAGTAAGGAGAATGAGACTGGAGTGAGGAACCAGCAGTGAGGAAGAAATAAGACTGAAACAGGTTGGAGGGGACAGGGCAGAAGGTGTCAAGCATGGGGGAATAGATGGAAAGGTCTGTAACCACTGAATCAGAGTCTCCTTCCAGAGCCTGCAATGGAATCCAAGATTCCTGAGACTCATTATTTCTCTGTTGTCAGCAAATATTTGTGAAACCCACTGACAAAGTATGTGTCATCCCTCTCTAGGACTGATTCACAAAGAGAATGACAGCTTACTATTGCTAATCAGTCACTCCGTTAGCTCAGATGGCTGATATTTCTGCAGTAGATCTAAAGGTTCCAGCTGTGTGATGACACATGTGAGTGTCCATAAGATGCCACATGATGGAATTTGTTTTTCAGTTTCCTTTTTAAAAATCTAAGAAATTATACACAAAATAACACTGTTAAAGGTTGCATAGTCAAGCACCCCAAAATTAGGAAATGCTAGAACTAAGGTTGTCTATTCTTCATTTGCCCCCTTGTGTGTATGCATTATGATACAGTCTTTAGTCACACAATCACATACGATTTTTCCACAGGATCCCTACTTTGTTCAGGACAAAAGATAGACGCGCTCTGGAAAAGAGTCAAAGTTGTGTAGTGAAGGAGATTATTATCTGTAGGACTCAGTCTCATTTGTTGCAGAAGTTGGAAGGCATGTGGTGTATGAGGTAGGGTACTGCAAGAAGAGAAAGATAGTCTTGTGGTTAATGGATTTGAATGCTGCCTTGAATAGCTGGATTCTATCTTTCCCTCTGCCACAGAGTTCTTATCTGAAGCTGGATAAATCATTTAAACCAAAGTTTTAACAGGTGGCCATTAATTGTCTGTTCCTCATGTTCTGGGTGCCTAACGACAGATGCTGGAGGCAGGATCTGATTGCAGAAGTGCCAGGTACTCACAGCTGCAACTTTAGTCAAAGGAGCTGTGTTTTGACATAACAAGCGCTATATAACGCTAAGTATTCAGAAAAATTAGGTCCTAGGCACCTCAGATTGGACACCCAAAATTAGTGGATACTTTTGAAGTTAATCTCTCTGTACCTTAGTTCCCATTCTATAAAATGGGAACAATAATACCCCCTCATTTCATAGGATATTGTGAAACTAACTTAATGTTTGTGAAGCACTCAGCTACTAGTGATTAGCCCGTAAGAAAATTAATAATTTTGTCTCAGAGCAGGGTTTGAATAGTGCATGGGATCATACATTGAACAATGAGAATAAAACAAAATATTGAATAGCTGCTCATTAATTGTGCACTGAATGAAGCACGAGTTCTGTGGAAGAGATAGTATATGACCATGTAATTAGACTGTATTATAATACAAACACACAAGGGAGCTGAATTAAGGTTGAACATGCAACCTTAATTCTGGAATTTCCTACTTTTGGGTGCTTGACTTTGCAACCTTAAAAATATTATTTTAGTAGGTGTGCAGTATTATTTATTTGACTAAAATTACAACCAGTTCTACTAATCATTCTACAGTTGTTGCTGAGTCGCAATCAGTACTTGCAGGATTTAGGTGTTCCGACAGTTGTTCCTTTCTAATTTTCATTGTAACAGCAAAAGCATCAATATGTAATTCAAGCTTAATTGTTAGTTTTGTTTTCTGTGCTGGGTTTGCTGTGAAATAGTCTCCTCAGTCCCTGCAGTGTGTTGTTGCCTTGTGGACACTGCAGCAAAATCAGACTGATTAACACAGCGATTGTTTCTAACAAGATATAATCAGGATGAGGAACTGTAACAATGAGATGCTGTCCTCCAGTTTAACAAAGTGCGAAAACAGACAGCACGAAGCAGGACAATGTCTGGCACACAATCTGTATAGATATGTAGTCCAGTGGATTGTTTTTAGTACAGAGGTACACTAGCCTGAACAATGGTGTGCTCTTGAAAATGCAACACAACATTTTTATACAAAGAACGGTGCATGTTTCTACATAAATAAGAGCCACGGGTAAGTTATCCTAGATTTTTCCTAGGGACTGTGACTTAATTTATGTTTTAACACTATCTAGCACACTGTGGGTGCTGCCAACCCTCCTCCATAATTTTAAATGTTAATCATTTATTAATAGCAATAAGAACTATAATATGGATATTTTAATTACTTTCCTCTCTGACAATATAGTATACTGTTAACCTGGGAACAAGAATTAAACTAAGATTTTCTGTCAAGAATAGGGTCTGGGGAGGAGATAGAACCAGTTCACAGTTGAAAAAAATGCTATCAGTTCCAGCCAGCTTTCAAAAGTGTGATATAAGAATGAGTTTTCAACCCTGCATCCATGAAGCTATGAGATATGTCAGTATTAAGAAAATAGTAGCTTTAGAAACTACAAGTATCAGTTTCCAAATAATGGACATATAGAAGAGTGTTTTATGGACTGGTGCACCCTCTCATGGTTGGCTGTGGCATAAAAGGTTCTCCTCCAGTGTCGCCTGCTGACAGCCAGTCCAACCCTACAGTGGTCTCCTCCTCTTTGTGACTCTGTCCTTTGGAATATTAATGTCCCATACAAACAATGTCCCTCACAAATCTAATTATGAACACTGCAAATGCTGCCCATCCAGGGCTCCGGTGAAGTCCCACTCTTCTTTTTCCACTCAGGCTTCCCTTCAGCCTCCCACAACAGAAATCAAACCCAACTAAAGCAACCTCCTCCCATCTGGGCTTGAGCTTTTATAGTCCCAACTATAAAACTGTTGTGGAACACTGACCTCAGTGCTACTTCTCTGAAGCCTTGAACCCTTTTCCAGGGCTTATGAGGGGTTAGCTTCTTTCTTACAGTTTTTCAATGGTTCCTCTCCCAGAGTGAAGGAACACTAATCCTTTCCTTCCTGGGGGTTGCTGTCTATGTTGGGTCCTTCTGCTGGACTTCACTTGTAGCTTTCACTTCCTTCCTTTTTGAAGAAAACCCAGTTCTTCCCCAGCTGAATCTGATAACAAATCATGCCAGGCAGATCCACCAAGTACAGGGTTTACACCTTGTCACAGGGCCATATCTCCTGAACTCCACTAGAGCTCCAATCAGTACAGCTGAGGAGTGGGCAAAGGTAGCTTTAAACCACTTTTGTGTTCCCCTGCTTCCCACAGCTGCCATGGACCAACTTAGCTCCCAACATAACTTATTGTAAATTACACTGGCTTGTTACAGTTCCCAGGAGCTAGTATGCTGGCCAGAATTGCAGGAATACAGTACACTGGCTATGCCTCCTTCCTCTCTTCCTCCCATAGCATGACTCCTATGCTGAAGGCAGAGGGATTTAGGAAAAGGTAAGATAGAGACCGCTGTGCCAGGTCAGGATTCCCCTATGCTCCTGAGCTGCACATTTAGAGTAGCTTTGTGGCCTTATTGTTTGGTCCGTGTTTATTAAAATGTTCACAGGATTGGATAAATAAAATATGGAAACAAATAGCTTCTTTTAGGAATCATCTAGGTTTTCTTTGACAAGTGTAACAATCACATTTCATTTTCTATTATTTGATACCCTAAACTGAAGATGATATTCTTGGTGCACCCTGGGGGGATTTTGTGCTGTAGTTTGATATCTGTTAAGGAATCAATCCCTCCTAGGGGTTGCACGCCTATATTTCCTATATTTTACTGAAAATGTACTTTTTCCTCTTGACCATGGAAAACATCTACCACCCAGTTTCATTAGACAATACTACTCTGAACCTGGCCAAAAATAGATATATACTCACAGTCTGTGCTAACAATACCTGCTATTAAATGTTTCACTAATTATACTTAGCTCTTGATATTTGATTTTAGGAAAGTTTTTTTTTTTAAATCTTTTTGTAATGTTGGAAATGCAGTTTTGACTACTGTCAGAATGTTAATATTGGTATGAAAAGTAATAACATCACTTCCTCTATTCACTCTTCCTGCATTATTCAATCTTTATTCATGTTTCATACGTATTGCGTTAGGGGCCATATTTTAATTCAGTAGATGTTGCTCTCTTTTCTGCTCCTAAGGATGAAGGTTTGGATCCATTCATTCTGTAGCTCTGTGCCTCGTAGTCCTTTTTACCCTGTATCCTGTCAACCTTGGAGGTCAAATGAAAAGATTTCATGGTATCATGGACATCATTAGGAATGGGCATTTGGGGCTAAAGAAACTACAGAAAAGATGTGTGGTTACCCATAGCAACTGCTGCATCACCTACTATTTATGCTCTTTCTGAGCTATAGTGCAGCAGTTTCCTTAAGAAATACTAAAACACTCACTAACATACTACTCCCAATAAAAATTTTTAAAAATGGAAGTGATGAAGAAATAAGCTTTTAAATAATCTAAATTAAAATAGGCACATGTTCCCTTTCTCCTCCTGCTTTCAATTCTGACATCAATGGCTAGTGTTTTTGCATCCTCTTTTTTATTATTAAGATATTTTATCAAAGGAAAAAAGAGCTCTGATAAAGGAAGATGCCCTGTGGAGTGCATAGAACTGCCTCAGTCAGTGTGACATGTCTGGATGTCTCCATCAGTAGGAAAGTGCAGCTTCCCATTTTTATTTTAGTTTTTTTAATCTTTAGCACTCCCTGCATTTTCTCTATTTTATGGGCAGAACATCTCTCAATAGGAAAATGATACAAATCCCATTACTTGGCCTATGTAAAATGGGACTGGACAAAGCATAAGGAAATATACTACTTCAAGAAAGAATGCTGCTTTGCTGCTCCTTGTTGCAGGGTCGGTTGAAGAGAGAGAGAGAGAGATTGAGCCGGGTGAGTGATAAGGAGCATTTATTCAGTTACAGCTTCTAGTCCACTCGTTCCCCTTTGCCTCGCAACCAACAAAGTGAGCCCCGAGTTCACTACTTTACAACTTTTTATCTAAAATAATATGTAAATACACATACTTCTACAACACCCCATAAAATCCCTATTTGGTGATATTAATGGTTATAAAATGAATATTAATGGCTGTGGGAGGCATATAATTATACCCGCCCCTGTTTCTTATTTCCCATGAAACTTGCATAGCATATACATTTATTTTAACAGCAGGAATGACCATGAAGTCCCTTGACAAATTAGCAACAAGGGAAGAACTAGGGGGAGAGATCGCGAGCCTTCCCTAACAGACATGCCATCTGGGAAAGAAGAGATAACACCCTTTTACCAAATTCTTTGTCCAGGTGGTGAGGGGAGGAATGGTTGGGGCGGGGGGAGGGAAATATAGTCTGCCCATATTATGATCCCATTACCATGGTGCGTATTGGGCAGGTTTGCCCTGTTCTGGACACTGCTAGAAAGTTGCTCTGATATACTCCCTCCTTCCCTAACTTCAAGGCTAGAAAAGTGCTGTGGTTTGCACATGATTATTGCTTGTGTAGCATATGGCCTTTTTAGCCCAAGTCAGGGGTCCCACGGAGGACAATTTATGTCCAGAGCCTGGGCCCAACTCCCAGCCCCCCAGGAATGTGGCCCAGAGCTGACATCCTTTGTCCCCACACCCACACTCCTCTTAAGAGGTGCAGCATGGACTTTGGCTAAAAGTCTTTAAATATTTCTTCAAGACATATTGAACTAGCATGGCTACCTTTTTAACAACCTTTTAAACAACACTGCCACATGACTTTACAACTTTTAATCTCCATTCTTTGTAATGTCCCATTAGGATCTTGAAAACAGCAATATCTCTGTCTGCCTATTGTCCTTTTTATTTTCTCTCTCCATTTGGTAAATATTGATTTCCAGTTGCCTGTTGTGCATTAGCCAATAGGGCTGCCTTTGGTGCTGTGAGTATCACTAGTATCCATTAAATCAGGGCAACTCTGTATTGTGTTCCCTTCCTCTCCTCAGGGACTAACATTCGCACTGGCTATTTTCATCCTGTGAGTGGATACATACAAATGATGGCTACAAAAATCTTTACAATGTTGTCGTTTGCCTAACTAATGTTGCTGTGGTATCATCTATACTTTGTCCTTAACTATACAGGATATGGCAATAGTATTTTCAAAGATTTTAATGGCAACAACTGTAAAAAGATAGAGCCATATATACAAATAATTTAGAGGACATTTCCAAAACTGTAACAATTTCAGGCAAATGTAACTCCCAAATAACATGACACATTCCCTTTAAGTCCACTATGTCTTTATTAAACCACTTCATGCCAGGCAAGAAATCACAATTTTAGAGTATACTTAGACCTGCTGCATATTTTTATGGTGAATCAGCACAAGGTTATATAGCACAGGTGTTTCTGTAATTGTGATACTTTAGGAAAATTCTGTGTTCAATGGCCCTCAAGCACTTCCACCTGTCTGGTATGTTGGTCCATTATTATTACAATAAACTGAAATATAAAATGTGCAGGAATGTTAGCTGACTAAAACCTGATTATACTGATTGTGCTTTATATCTATTTTTCTTGATATTCTTCCTTTCATATTCAGCACATCTAAACAAAGGACAATAAAGGTTAAAGTTGCTACTGTTACCACTACAAAATATATAGATGCCAAGTAAAGATGAAGAGTGGTTCTATTTTAAAATGTTCACTTACAGTAAAAACCTAACTTTGAACAAGGCGTTCCCTACCGTACAGACAACTGCACTGCCTCTAACCCACCAGAGTCGGGGAAAATGTAATTGTGAAGGACTGGGTCATAATTTTGCATCCATTATATGCTCCACAGTTGCTACAAACTGTGGCAGCCAGATACTCCTATCAGGCATCTCTCTGCAGGGGTAAATACTGCAAGCTTTACTCAAGGATAACATGGGTTGGGTGGTTGTCTGAACAGAGACTACAGTATGGGATCAACTATCTCCCCCATTTACACCACTTGTAACCTAGTGCAGCCAATACCCAAATCATGTTTCCGCAACTGTGCCAATTCAGTTCAAGGAAAATCCACCATTAGCTGCAATAAACTTATCTAAGATAAGAAGAGCCCAAGAAGCCTTTTTCACCCAATTACTTTCAAGGCTCTATGGCCTGCCAAAAGACTTTTAGTCAGGGCAGTAACTTGACATTCCATTTCTCAGCATGGTTTATTGGCAGCCAAAACATTAGAAAATTCAGTGCGTTCATATACATTCAATAATTCATTCATTCATATTATTAAAGGCAGCGAAATATATACTATTAATATTGACCATATTTTAAAACATTAAAAAGCAAAAAGAGTATAATTCTGGACTGTAGCAGAGGATTTCTCTTCTATTAAAAAGTATTGGGTTATTTCCCTGATAAAGGAAATTATATGACAAGTTAGAAAGTTAATTCAAAATCATGATTTGCCAAATGATTTAATGAAAATCTTAATAAAAAATGCAGACTAGCACTTGCAGAATAAGATAGGATTGTCATTCTGTTTATTTGAACCATAAAGGTCTATTCCTGCTCTCATTGACTTCAGTGGGAACAGGATTGGGCCCGCGATTTTATAAGAAAGATCCAAGGAAGTAGCTGCTAGGCAAAAAAATTCAAAAGCACCTAAATAACTTAGCAGTTTAAGTCCCATTTTCAAAAGTGACTTGGCATTTAAGAGCCTAAGGCCATGTCTAGACTACCACTTATGTTGGCAAAACACATGTCACTTACGGGTCTGAAAAACACTGCCGTTTGTTGGTGGTTAATTATGTCAATGGGAGAGCTCGCTCCCATTGGCATAGAGCGGCTACACAGGCAATCTTACAATGGCACAGCTGCATCTCGCTAATGTTGACATGGTCTCAATCTCATGCAAATTTCATTGTACTTAGGTCCTAAGAACCCAAGTCTCTTTTGAAAATGGGATTTAGGCTTCTAAGTGACTTAAGAATTCCTGAAAATTTTAACTGACATCTTTCTGCATCGCTGCTCAGCGACAGCTACATCTCCCTCTCATGCTTGCCCATTTTCTCTTTCTCTGGAGAAAAAATGTTTTGCCCCTGCAATAGCCAGGAATAACAACATTTTAAGTAAATTTAGACCCAATCCACGAAGTCTGGCTCTAGACCCAAACTTCCACAGATTTGAGGCTCCTCTTTAGGCCAATCTCTACTTTGAGCTGTAATGGCATGTACCTGCATCACCCCAGGATGGGACCATAGGAAAAAACTGAGACTCAGTCACAGTTCACCACTTCCTCCTGATCCAGAAGAACAATAAGTTGTGAGACCTTTTTCAGGATGCAGCTTACTTCCCCATCACCACTGAACAAAAGCCTAGTTCTGCTGGTTAGAATCCTGAGGAGATGCACCCGTGACTCCCCACTTCCAGTGGCATGGGACAAGACATAAAGAATATATTTTGCATCTGTCCTAAGGAGGCTTTTACATGACTGAGCAGAAGGGTGGGAAGAGACTTTTTTCTGCAACCATGACAGCTAGCACTGTACTTTCATTTTAAAAAAGCTTAGAGTCTCACATCATTACTCTAGGAGGTGGGGCTTTAAGAAAAAGCCAAATATTGTGAGTTAGTAACACTGCAATCTAGTCTTAACTATGTTTTTAATGGGATATAGGTAACATAGGGAAAAAAAGGCTAAATGTCTGAACATTTCCAGTAAGTCTGCAATATGAATATGAATATAGCTGTTGGGCCTGGACTACAGAAAGCAGGGTAAAGTCTCCCCCAAAAGAAATCCAGAACAGATTGAAGTAATTAAAATTTCCTTTAAAAAAAACTGCAGCTGAAACCTATTTCCTCTTTTGCGAAAGAGGTTATTGTGCATAGTGATGTAGATACCTGTTGATAATCCAAGGGGAGGGGTTTGTTTGTTATTTTTTTAAATGCTGTGAATATTATAAGGGCTATTAGAGCATGTAAGCAGCTGTAATGAGTTTTCTAGTGTCTATTAGCAACAAAAACAAAAGCAGTTGAAACTACAAAACAAAACTAGTTGTTCTTCACTTGATCAACATTCACAAAAGAACTCAGCAGGAGATTCAGCTGCAGACTAGGATAGAGATACCAATTACACAGAGACCAGAGAAAATGTATGGCAGAAGAAAAAGAAACCCGAGAAAACATGTTGTGTTGCTGCATCATGAGCTCTGGAAAATTCTAATCTGGGAGTTTGAAAAAAAGCCAAGAAACCAAATTCTCTTCTCAGCTGTGCTGGTGTAAATTCTGAGCAATTCCAATGTACTGAACAAAATGAATCTGGATTCTGAAATTGTGACATGGTCAGTAAAGTTATATCTGGATTTACACCAAAGTAATAGATAGTAGCATTTGACCCCACAGATCATAAAACTGGATTTCATTTCATGCACTTTAAAAAATATATATCAATCCAACAGAGGAGATGCTAGTTTCATACATGGAGATGGATGTGCCCTGCCAACATTTTTGAACTATCTAATAGATTTGTATTACAGGAAACACACAAACACAAATGTGCTGGTTTTAGATAACCTTGGACATGTGGTCTCAGCTCTATAAGCAATTATGAGTGGGGGTGCATGGATGTATACTTCAAAATATAATTGAGCATACTGTGCTGTAAGACTTCTGTCTTGTTTAAAATTAGTTTTGTTAGTCTGTGTTACTGTATAAAGCACATTCTGTACTGTACATTCAAAAATCATGTCACTACTCCAACCATCCTCAGTTTGATTCAGGGCTTTAAAAATATAGAGAGATATGGTTGAAGCACACAGACATATGATATCTTTTGAAATCCATGGAGATACTTCCTACCAACTGAGAGTCACAGAGCATTAGAGGAAGAAACCCTTTGAGCTTTCCTTAAGCTCTGTTTTGATGTCCCTCATCTACCAAATTCATAAGATGCTTTTGGTTCACAGAGGAATGGTAGCTTGTAAAATATCTCAGCAAGTACACACACTACCCAAAACACACATAGAAAGAGGTGTATCAGACCTACCTTTGAAGCTGCAGTTGTAAGAAGTTTCATTTAATTCTTTTACATATGATATATAAACATAAGGCAATAAACAAAATCAATCTCTAGTAAATATTATTCTGAAAAGACAGATTATACCTAATGAGCTATTTATGAATATATATATTTTAATCTCACAGTAGAGATGAAATGCAGTGATCACTTTTTAGTTTAAAAGAGTTTTCTATTTTTTTGTAAAAATAGAAACAAAGAAAGAAAAGGGGGGAAAAAAGAAACATTTTCCCTTCTGAATGAAAGATACAGAGTTTGTGAGTGATCCTTTTCAATTTACATCTAACCAGGATCTGAAAAGTATTGGAATGAAAAGGAAAACATCCCTTGATATTTGCTTTGCAGGAGTCACTCTTTTGTGATGATTCCCAACCGTTTCAGGCAACTGTTCCAGTATACCAAATGGAAAACAAGCAGTTTAATCCAAGCCTAAAGCCCCATTTCAGGAACTCATTTGCACACATGCTTAAATCCATCCCTATTCAGAACAGCACTTAAATATATGCCTAAAGAGCATAGAAGTCAATGAGACTCAAGAATATGCTAAAAGTTAAGAATGTACTTTAATCTTGTTCTGACTAGAGATGGATTTAAGCACATGCTGATGTGCTTTCTTGATCTGGGCCTTAAGCAGAGAGTAAAGGCCTTGAGTGCAAGTAAAAAATAAATAAATCCTGAAATAATAGTACTACTATGTACAGGGAGTAATCCAAAACTCATTGAAACCAAGAGAAAGGCTGTTATTGATTTCAATGGGCTTTGGATTAGGTCCTACTATATGTGTTTATGAGGTAACATTGCAATGTTTCTCAAGACAGAGTTATTTTAAAGAGGTAGAAGACATCATGTAATATACTTTCCTTTAAAAAGAATTTCAGATTTGCACTTTCATCCTTGATTAGTTTTTCTAAACAAAAAAATACAATCAAATTCAATAAACTGGCCCTCATTTCACAGTTATTCAGAATTATGAATTCTGACTGACTACCAGCTGCTAAATCAGTGAAAACTGCCTGTCCGATGATTACCAATTGAGCAACAAAGCTCTTCAAAGTGGTTTGGATTTCTTCTCTGCAAACTGTTCAATCTATTTAATACCAGCACTGCATTACAAAGACCTAGAGTAGTTTTCTATTTACCAAAATACTAGCAGCATTATATTGCTAGCTCCTGAACTCTATCTATATTAAAACCCACCTCTAGTATTACATTTCAAGGAAAGAAACATTAACTTGCTCTTCAGCCTTTGAAAATAAATAAAATAAAATAACAAACATTAGTGGTATGTCTGGAGAGCATTTAAACTTTTCTTTGTTACTGTGCATAACCAGAAATGAAGAATGGTCTTCTGGCTAAAAGCACAGGATTGAGCGTAAGAAGAGATGGGATTTATTCTGGCTTTGCCACTGACTACCTCCATGTCATTGATCAAGTCTCTTAACCTGTGAGTACCTCAGTTTCCCCATTTCCAAAATGGGGATAATAATTCTTCTCTAATTCACAAGGATGGAATTATACTTCATTCATTAAAGTTTTTAAAATGCTTTGATACGCTCTGCTAGATGGTCCTATGGAAAGGCAAAAGCCTGCAAAGACTGGCACATGTTTAAATGTAAATATGTGAGCAATCCCAATGAAATCAAAGTTAAAACACATGCATAAGTCTTTGCATGATTGGACCAAAAATTGTACAGTATTTTTATCAGTAAACTTTCAGTGTAAATGAGAAAACATGATATAATAGAAGGCTAGTAATACAATACAAAAGACTTTCACCTCTGGTTTGTGTGTCAAACCCAGGTCAGTAATGATTGGAAGTTTGTTCAAATAGCCTGTTAGAGTATGTGAAATGAGTCAGGAGTTCATCTTAACTCTACAAACAATGCTTGTAAAGGAAAAAACACATGAAAAAAACAAAAGAGGAAAACCTAGAGGAAAGAAAAAAATGTCAATGATTACAACCTTTTTAAACAGGTCTTTGCCATTAGGAGGGTCAGAGTTACAGATCTTACAAAAAGGGAAGGAGAGGAAGCACAATGCTCAGCTCTATGAGGGCTATGTTAATGATCCTTGCAAGATATCCATGAGATGATTTGAAAGAAAGAACAGAGGACATTTGTACAGTTAACATTTATCTCCAAGGACAGATAGGGTAACCTTCAGAAATAGCCCTAAAAGTCACAGGGGGCAATCATATCACCACCCTCAAGTCAAGGGCAGGTGAACAGTCCTGCAGGACACAGAGGCTGATAATACCAGTGACCTCTCATAAGTCCAGGACAGGTGAGCAGTCCCCCTCTATAGATGAATAAATGGTAGCACCAGATACAGAGAGCATAGCAGTGAGCATCTGTCCTTACAGGAGCATGTGGCAGAGGGGCAGTCCCACCAGATCCAGGAAGTAAATCAATTATTTAGTGTCATGGAGTAGAACAATTAGTACATGCCCTTAATAAAAAAGGCCAGTGAGACTGGCAAGAAATCTCACAGGATAGCTGGTGCATCAAAAAAAGTATCCCCATTTCCTCCCCCAACAGCACGCATGCGCTAACATACACACACGCGCACACACACACACATACAGGGATTGCGGCAGTTAAATTTGTATGTGAACATTAATTAATTTTTTTAAAACAGAGGCTGACATCAGATGAACCAGGAGCAACAGGTCCCGCTGCCCCATTCCCTTGTATAAAACATTATACAATAGTAATACTTGGCACATAAAAATGACTTTCATCTAAAGACTCCCCAAGCATTTTACAAAGAATATAGTCTTGTAACAACTATGTGAAGTTAGTATTATTGCACAAATGTTACAGATGGGGAAATTGTAGTACAGACAGGCTAAGAACAAATTGTTCAAACTATGTGAATATTTAGCCTAACATGACTTGCCCAAGGTCATAGCATAAGTCAATTGCGGAACCTAGACTAGAACTCAGGAGTTCTACCCTCCAAGTATTGAGGACTAATCACTAGACAACACAGTCTGTAATTTACATCATATCTCTCAGAAACTATGTTGCTGTTGATGTGTTTATCCAATTGCCAACTTTTTGCAATAAACTTTATCAGCCAGCAAAGGCATTAGGACAAGAAAATAAAATAAAAGCATGTCAGAGACACATCAGAAAGCTCAAGAGCTAGCTCTTTCTTCCTTCAAGAATCAGATGTAAATAAATCTATTGCTAGCTCCTCACAGGAAGCAGTAAGTTCTTGCTCCTCTCTTAAGGGAAACAATAATACTGTGCTCCTCTCCCCTGCCAGTATGGTTGGCTGACTGACTCATTAGTAGCTTAAGATTGGTCACTAAGGAGTCTCCCTAGAGTTCCCATGGTCCAAATATTGTAGTACAAATAGAAACCAACTAGCAGTCTGTTTGCATTTCAGGAATTAATGTCACACAGGGGACATTATTTATGCCAGTCTGCTTCCTCATTTTGATATCACCACATGTCATCAGCATCCATGTCACAACCATCACTGAGAGCATTTTTAGCAGTGTCAGGAAAGAGGCAAAACACTGAATGCACACTGAGATCTGGCTATACTCACTTCCACAGAAAAGCCCACCGGGAAAGGCTGTTTCAGGAAGCCACCTCTGCCCATGCTGTTGCTGTGCTGTGGACTTCAATCTCCAGTGCTATCATCCAGGTGCCTGTCATGGGCAAGTATAAGAAAATATGTTCAAAATGTGACAAAATGATAAAATCAAACCCACATAGTGGGCCACGTTCTCTCTGGCCCTTGCTCAGAGGCATAGTTGGAAGAATGGGATAAGGCACAAAATAAGCTGTTTCTCTTCTCTGCATTTCTTGTGGACAAGGGACAAGTGCAGCCCCTACACTCAGCCACAGTTCAGGGACATCTCTTAAACAACAGCCACTCACTCCAGAGAGGATAAAGGAGGAGACACATAATAATCTCTCCTTATCGTCATCAGCCAGTGACAGAAAAGAACAGGTTCCACCATCGTAAAGGATGAGTGCAGTTTACCTACTTCCCCTGCATGCTAGGGAGCATCTTAGTTACTCTGTTAATAAGCAACTGACTGCAGATATTTTTGTTAATGTTATAAAATGCTGCATGTATGCCAATAACTAAACATCAGCAAGGGAAACTATTGCTTAAACTTACCTTGAAAACAGTCCAATTCTTTAAGGTCAGTAAAAAGGCAATGAGGAGAAGGTATCCTGGTTTGGAGAGTAAATAACTAGTGAAGAATTTTAGGTCCTCAGTCTTTTAATTAATTTTTAAAAAAGAAGCAAAAAAGGCAAACCAAAAACTATCAGTTGTTTGGTAACAATTGGTCTGCAGTGAAATGAACCAGAATTGGTTCCGTTATATGTTTTTGGCAGCTTGTAACTCAACATATTTTAGTTTTCTTTATTCCCCAAATGCAGATTGTTTGCTAGTATTTAAGAAAGTTAATTAGATATCAATACCAACCAGCACCCAAATAACAAGGATCATGATGATCATACAGCGAACAGCTGTGCCATGCGATAAATTAGTTTCATTCCTAATAGTCCTACAATCCAAACATTTTCTAGCTCAGAAAAGGCTTCTCTCCTCTTTCCACAGCTTGATTCAAAAAGTCTTACTCTGTTGATGAAGGGTCACACAAGGCCAGAAAAAAAATTCAGGGTTTGCTCAGTTTTTTTTTGCAGGAGCTGAATAGAGTTTTTTTATTTTCACCCGTGCCATTAATGACTTCTTTGCTAAGAGGAACAGAAGAGAATAGAAGAATATCATTGATGGAATCCGTGCAATAAGGGAGCACTAGATTGTAATGGGGGTTGGAAAGGATGCTTCATGTTTTTCTGTACTACCACACTTTTAAAAAGATGTTTTTGTTTCTTTTATCTATTGAATTTAAAGCTACTGAAAGATAGATATTGGCATCTATTAGGTCCAAATCCCTTTGCTTATCCACAGAACAGTCACCTACACTGAAAGTTTTCTTCACATTGCCTCTTCTGACATTCTGCATCTCTGACCTGGAGGCACCTCATATAGGGTCAAATTTTCAAAAGCACCTAAGCAATTTAGGAGCCTAAGTCCTATTTCAAAAAGTGACTTGAGTGCTCAGGGACCCAAGTCTCATTGAAGTCAATGGGACTTGGGGGCTCTAAGTCACTTAGATGCTTTTAAAAGTTTTTAGCTAGTTCTCATTCCATGCCTTTCCATATCCTTGGCCTCTGACAGTGCCAACAAGGGTGTCCTGTGAGCAAGTCCTGGTCTACTCTGGGAATTTTTTTCCCAAATTCTGACCAGTTATAAAACTGGTTCAGCTAAACTGACTTTAAAATTAATTGAAGCCATGGTGGAAGGCAGCCTCCAGGTAGCCTGAACAATTTTCACTTAACTAATTTCAAATCCACCCTCTTGTGTCAAATTCTGTTACAGGTAGTGTCAGAATCCTGTGTAGGCTGCCACTTCTGAGATCCTTTTCCAGTCCCACAAAAGCACCCTTTTCAAATGGCAGGCCCTTCCACTTCTCTGTGGGATGCCTCTCTTCGACTGGGCCAGGCTCAATAGGCTTGGCACCTGTAAGAGTTCCCCTCTGGAAACCCGTGAACAGTAACAGTATGCAGTGACACAGAATCAGCTTCCCCACAATGAAGTGTGACTTATTTTGCCAAAAAGCACTCAGTGCTTAGGGTGGATTTAAAATAACTAAGAGACCTACATTCATGTTGTCTGACTCACACTTGTCCTTCCCCTCAAGCCCCTGGGTACACATGACTTGGTGGTCTTCTATTTTCCTGGGGCACCAAGTCACAGCTTGCTTGCTGCAGACCTCTCACTTTCAGTCACAGTCTCTATCTGTGTGCTAGCCTCAAGGAAAAGCTGCAACTTCCTCCCTTCCCACTCTGTAAGGCCATGCAAATAAAGTTAACAAGAGCTTTGGACTCAGCAAAACCTCATTAATTTCCACATTCTGCTCATACTAGGAATCTACTACATTGGTACCCACGAAAGTATAGCATGACATCTCCAGTTGTCTGTAGAGTAGACTTAACTACAGGACCACTGTATGGCCCAGAGGAGCTGGCTGTATAACCCCTTTCCTCTGAAAGCTCAATCACACAAATAAGTCCATAAGCTTGAGATATAGGCCACCTTCCTGGCTGGGCAAATAGTAGGATAACCCACCGGCTCTCTGTGCCAGCTTCCTCGCCTCTAAGCCCTGGGGAGCTGACAGTTTGTGCCCAACCATCTGACAGCAACAACAATGCAGATCTCTGGAACCTCTCTTAGGGGGTTGGTTTGCAGCTGCTGCTTCCTCTGTCTGGGAATTAGGCACTTCCAACTTTGGGAGGTCTCCACTTGTTCCTCCTTCTGGGAACCACATTTAGGCCAGTTAATCTTGGCTTTTCTTGGTACCCGCCTACCAGTGTACTCATCTGTCAATTCTGCTTGCAGAACACAAATTCTGTGGTTTCTGATCTCATACCCATATTCTTAACTCATGGGCACAAACATCGTAAAACTATTCCAACCCCACCAACTTGTACAAAGCATCTGTAGTGGTGGCCCCTTAGCATTTGCCCCATTTACAGAGGTAGTTCCCCATCTGGTTTGCCACCTCCAAATAAGTTACACTTTGTGCTTCTGTACCCTCCAAAACCTCTAAAATTCTGGGGTCATTTCTCATTATTGATATGTCTACACTTCAAGTAGGGGATATAATTCCCAGTTCAAGGAGTGATGACCTGCACTAGCTGTCATCAAGCTAGCCAGCTCAAAACTGAGGGTAGCCACAGTAGCATGAGAAAATAGAGCCCTTCTGCTGCTGGCATCTGGTTCAAATTGCATGCTTTCTCAATGTATTGTTGTAGCCATGTTGTTCCCAGGATATGAGAGAGACAAGGTAGCTTCTCAAATTTATTTCTCCCTCCGGTTTGAACTGGGGTAACAATTTAGAAACTATGCCTTCATAGAATTGGCATCATGTGTTCTACCCTCATCTATCACATCACTGGGTCCGTGACAAATTCCAGTTTATGCTGTTTGTCCTGCTTGACTTTCATTGCCAGCTGTTTCTCCTCCAGGAGCAATCTCCTGCACTCCAGATCCTGCTGTGTGAGTGAACCCAGTCTGGACAGAGCCTTTACACTCCTCCAGTACCACTGGATCAACCTGGTGTCCAATTCCACTGTCCAGTGGCATGTCCACTGGTGATCAGGGTGGTCCATTCAAGTCTTCTCCTGGTCCTGGATTATCATTTATTTTCTGGTCCTCTAAATACAGCAGATTAAGTCTTTAAGGTTAAGTCTAGTTGTGTCTTTGTGGGTCCTTGAGAGTTTAGTCACCTCTTTTTGCACTACTCCACCAGCTAAATTTTCTTGAGTTGCTCATAATTCATTTTCTTTTCTTTCTTTCATTTCTTTGCCTCTCTCTTCTGAACAGAAGATACACCACGTCTCCTCTTATTTTACGTTTGGCAATACTTGTTTTTACAGCTGTCACCAATTTAGTGCAAACTATTGTTGCCACAGTCAGCATCCCACTTCCACCACCATGGGACATAAAGCCTCTTTTGATTTAACTCTGTACAGTCATATAGGGAACCATTACACAGGTACGTTGAGGAATATATGATATTTATAAAAAATACTAATATTTCCAAGTTCTCCACCAGTGGTTTTGAAACCAATTTAATAAAGACAGTCCAGGCTGCCTGGTGACAAGTGTACACTACATTATTATTTTTTAACTAAAATATACTAAATCTAAAAGGACTCTGACACATTTACATATTTTAATCATACAGTTACTGACATTTCTGTCAATATTCCCTGACACATATGAGATTTCGATATGAATATTCCATTAGCATTCATGGGAGTTACCCTGAACTCCCACAAATATCAATGAGGGAACATGCCTTTGAGACAAGATCTGATATAATATACAAAGGTTAATGTCATCCATATGTGGGATCTTACTGTAGCATTCCAAAAGAGGGCTAGAGCCAGACAGAAATGTAAAGGACAATGCCTTGATCTTTCCCTTCCAGTGTTTTCAACAAATTAATACTCCCCTCCCACCCCCAAAATAAGAATGGTCTAAAGGGATATTGCCAGTTTTTTAAAGTCCCAAACTATACCTTACTTAAAAGATCATAAATCCCATGCAGCAATCCTGAAGGAAGTTATTATATATTTTAAAGAGTCTTTTAGGGCACAATTTAGTCATGTATACAACACTTGCATCCTGAAGATTCTCATAGACAGGATCCTACTATATCATCATCTTGTCCAATGTGATGCATACTTATTGTATTAGCTGTGTGTGACGCATTAATGCTTAATTCGGATCTACATCTGACTTGTGAAGATCAACCAAGAAAAGATGGAAGCACTGTAAATAGGGAAGAGGAACAAAGATGAGGAATGGAGAGCTGTATCTGTACTTCTTCGTGCCTCCCCATCCCGACCCACACAGTGATGATCTGGTTTGCAGCCTCAGGATCCTAGTACGCTCTTCAATGTATCAGAATTTTCATATAGCTGCAGCATCCAGTAGAGTCTTCTTTCATGTAATGTGATCTTTCCCTCCGGTATGCAACTCACTACTTTTAACCACATCTTTGCCACAGCAAGACTGGATTATGACAATGTATTCCTTGTGTCTGCCACTGAAGACCACCTGGGGACTTCAGCTAGTGCAGAATGCAATAGGTTGCCTATGGAATTGAGTGATCTGCACTTGTTACTGAACTTGTCATATTTCCAGATGGAATTGAAGGTGTTGGTTATGATTTTAAAAGGTCTGAGAACCAGCTATTTGTGGGATTGTCTCATTTATGCCCATCATTAAGATCTGCTGGGGCACACTTGCTGTCTGTTGCTGGAATACAACCTTCCAGACTAGCACTAAAGAAAACAATCTCTATAAAAAGAGAAAATGTATGAACTCTCCTCTCTAAAATGCTCTACTGGAGCCAGAATTTGGAAACATTCCGGATAATGTGTGACATTCACCTGTTAACTCAGAATTATAATAACTCATGTATTTTTTTACCAGCACAGCAAGCAATGAGTTGTACATAGCTTTACCGAATCACCATTTAATGTCTCATTTGCTGGATTTTCTAATTTTATCAAATGAATAGGAGATGCCATGGAAAGGATACCCTATAAGCACCTAAATAAATGTAAGTTACTTTGGGAACATCCATAGTCTTACTGGTATAGGTAGAACACAGCAATAACCACAACTGCAGAAAAAAAACAGTTTAAAATAATGGTTTACAATTTATATTGTAACTTGAAAGCCAAGTATTGCAGTCCTTACTCCAAGGAGCTTAGATTAAGTATGGACTGAATATGGAGAGAGTAAAAGCTTCAAGATTTAGCCTTTTTGGAATATATACACATTGTAAGTTTGTATAATTATGTAAGATATACATAGAGAGATCTAAGATACTGTATACTAGCAGGGATATACATATGCCTGATTTTCAGAGGTACCAAACAACCATAGTTCACTGATGTCAGTGGGAGCTTGTGGGTATAGGGTGACCTATCTATTAAGAGAGAGAACTCCACACACTCAGCTCCCTTTCACTTCAGAAACATTAAGGGTTTTCAGTATCTCTGAAATTCAGGCTTGCCTTGTGAATCCTGTACACTAAATGAGGCAGTAATCCTGTAGGGAAAAAAAGAGTATGTGATCATGTAATGAAAGTTCATAATACATATGCACATGGGGGCTGAATTAAGATTGCACAGACAACTGTAAATCTGATATTTTCTAACTTTCAAGTGCTTGACTTTGCAATCTAAATAACCTTTTTAATTTTTTTTTTAAATGTAATTTCATAGGTTTTTGGAAGGACAAAGGGAAAAGCAATTTCATTATGTACAGATGTAAAACCACCACTATAAGGTTTGGACACTGAGCCTGAAGCACAGACTTCTACCACTTGACACACAGGATTAATTACATTTAGTTGGCAGAAGCAGAATGTTGTTATCCAGAATGAGGGAATAAGTTGTTGGTAACAGGTGGTACAATCCACAGGGTGATTGGAGAAAGCGTGGCCTGGTTCTCTATCTTCCCCAAGCCAGGTGGGGAAGGTGGGAACTCCTGTGAGACCACATGCCAGGTAGAGGGTTTTCATGAAGAGGATTGACATCTCTCTCCCTGTCCTTAGCTCTGGCTACAGCTGCTCTGGCAGCTTCTAAATATTACCAGGGTCATGTCTGCTACCGTAGCTACCACTCTGATGATAGCTGGACCAGCTTCTTTATACTGTTCACTGGTTTTGGCACGCTTCCAAAATTTTCCTGAGGAAAACAAGTGACAAAAGGGAAATGGTGATGTCTAACACTTTACACCTATGCCAAATCTGAATGGATTTTCAGGGGAAAAGGAAAAGGTACTTCTGTAACCTGAGGGTTTCTCCCTGCTGAATATAATAGAGATGTTAATGCTTCTCAAACAAAACATTCCAAGAATTCTTGGGCTGACATACATACAATTTCTGTACCACTATAACTATTTCAGTTTAGAAACCAATATAGTTAATGTGGTACAGCCACCTAATGTGGATGCAGTTATACTGGTATAAAGCTAGGTTTACCAGTATAGTTTATTTACAGGAACACAACTGCATGCTATTTGCTTCGCTCGAAGTAAGTAACATTTAAAAGGTCTAAATAGATTGACAATACCCCTTTAAAAAAGAAAATATTTTAAATCAATGCATTTTTAAACAGAAATCTGAAGCCTTCCTTGAATATCAAATATCAAATCCAGTAGATCCAAGCAGGCATTTCAGTTTCAGATTTATTAATTCTGCCTCACTATCTGATGATACAGAAGCGAGCATTGTCCTGTTGCTGATTACATTCAGATATATAAAAGCATGCTGCCCACATGACTCTAAATAAAAAGAATTTAACATATATTGTATGTTAGCCCTAAAAATATTTAGTGACCTCACATTCCCATTTTCACTGAATTGTTTACAATTTCTCTTTGTCTAAGACATTGCAATATTTACTGAAGCTGTTGCAGATGCCAGCACCTTGTTTCCTATTTTAACCAACCCTCCCAACATATTTTGCTACAAGTAAAAGATAAATGAAAGAAAAAAGGATTATTTTCTGGGTTTGATCGATTAGTGGGTGATTAAGACCAAGGGTCTTAAAGCTGGATTTAGAAAATTGACATTGTGGGTTTCCACATTTGTCTTCTCTCAATATCTTCAAAATTGACTCTGTTAACAAGTTGAAATGTGATATTTTTCTAATTCTAAAACTACAAATAGCTTAGAATCTTTAAAATAAATAAATAAGTAATCAAGCTATATATTTCCTGCCTATTACATTATTGCACCAGTAATGAAAGGCCCCACAGTCAGAACTTGGCTGACAATTTGATGTGTGAGCTAGAGAATAACCTCAGCATCTATTTCCACACAACTACATTGGGTCCACAGCGCTAACAGGAGTAAAAAGCAGTAAGCAGACAGGACTCAGACACAGGGAACATACTGTTGAGTAAGTGGATGCCATTTTCACTTTCCTGACCACATCTGCACTTTACTCTCGGGTGTTTTGATAGCCTAGCAGGGAAGAAGAGAGGAGGAAACAAACTGGAGAAAGACTTGCCTAGGGCCAAACAATTTGACAATTCAGAATCCAGGAAGAGAAGTGAATCAGATTTCTGCCTTCTAAATCATATTTATTACACTAAGGACAGAGATTGACCACAGATGGAAAAGGAAAATAAGCACCTCTTGCAGACACAGGCTATCAAGCTTTTTTGCTATTATACAAATGGCATATACTATGTACTAGATAAGAGTCCATTTAGAAATTAAAGCATCTGTAAAAACTAAATTGCTTTATTTTTATTTGCTTCCTCAATTCCATCTGCAAAATTATTCTTTATGTGCCGTATCCTCCTGGCATTTACCAAAGTGAGTAAAGTTATGTGCCTAATGGAAATGTTTGTAGAATCAGGCCCTGCAATAGTAAATGTATCATGACAAAACATTACAAGCTGTGTTTGAAAGTAGTAAGACAATAAAATATATTCATTGGCTCAGCAGTCAGAGTCTGAACTCCAGTCAGAGAGATTTTTGAAAAGAGAATTTAACTTATGAAATAAAAGAAATGCATGTTCCACTGTGCACTGCTATGCAATAATAGCAACTAAAAACATTGCATTATACAAAACTATTTAAAAAATTGAATTGCATCATTTAAATAAGATTTCTTTTTTTAAAAAAAATATGCCATCTGAGAAGTTTTCCAATGCCAAACTTATGAATATATCTAAATGTATTTGTAATTAAATCAATACAGATGCTTATCCAACGCTCTAGGCACCCCAACATAATAAATTATACCATACAATTAAAATCATCAGTTCCACAGGAGAGTGGCTTTATATGGCTGAGCTGCCAACCAAAGGTCCGAACCTACAATTGGATCTATTTGAGCAGACTCTTTATGCTCGTGCAGAGCCCCCTTGAAGTCAGTCAGCAACTATGGAGGCATGAGTGTCCAACCATACACATCTAACCTCACAGGTCGAGCCTTTTCTGCATGGGAGGCAAATGTTTAGTTACCTCCACCATGGCATCTGTAGTCACAATCTATGCATTTATTTCACGTTGTGATGACTTATTCAATCTCAGCTGCCTATGCTGGTGGCTGATTTGAATTTCTCCTGTTTGGGGGGCAATTTCTTCCTTCTTTGCAGATAACATTGTTCAGATTCAGGCAGAGATGTCTATATCTGTGGATGAAGAACAATAACTAGAGGGCATAATCACTGAGGACTTGTCTCAATATGGCAATGAGCGCTGGAGGCGTGTGAATTAGTACTACATTAACACACACAAAGGAACTTTAAGTATATGCCAGCAAGGCTTATATGGGCCAGTTAGTGCACAACACATTGGTGTGCTTTAGAATTAACATCCCTCTAACGATCATTGCCATACCATGTAGACAAGCCCTAAGGCTATTCATCTTCACTGCCCAAAAATGGAGCTTGAGTTAGCTATTGTGTAAAATCCTAGAGACACAAAGCATCAGTTATATTTACCTTGCTGTAACTAGTGTAGGTAAACTCCAGCTATGACTAGTTGTACAAGCTCTGGTTAAGTTCCCAGCATCTAACAGATTATCGGGTAGCAATAATGATACCTTATAATTATTTACATTCAGCCAGAAGATTGTGACTGTTTCAGATGCAAAGCCTGGTACTGCCATTATATCTTTAACATTCTTGAAATGCAGTCTACACGGGGCTACATCTTAAACCCATTCATAAACTGAAGTTGGTGCAGAATTTAGCAACTCTTGACAAATCTTCCCTCCTTCCTAAATGTATTTGCCATCAGCATATTATATCAGTGCACTGAGCTACCCAATGTGGGTTATTGGCATTTGGTGACATTTAATGAAGTAATAGATTATCACAGTGGGGTTTTTTTTTAAATACTGAATCCAGATCAAAGCCATGGATAGGCATTCTTAGCTTTTATATAAATTACCTGTATCAAAATAAAGTTTTAAGTCAGTTAAATATTGAAAGAGCCAGAAAATTCCAGAGTTAACCTTAAATTTTCCCTTCTTCCTATATTTAAACTTTCTACCCCCAACATTTTGTACTAGAGCTGTTAAAATCGCATTAAAAAAAATGGAGAATGTTTTTCGATAGTCATTCTTTTTATGCTTCAGAGAAGCAAAACTGTTTCTGCTCAAATTTTTTTTAAATCACCTTCAAACAGAAACCAAGCTTGGAAATTGTTAGAATAAAAAGGTGAACGTTTCAGAAAGTTAGTGACAGTTGTAAACAGGATGTGAGCTCAAACATTCATGCAACCTTGCCTATCCCAGCTGCTACTACTATTGCAATAATGTGAGACTAGATCAGAGCTTATGAGAAGTGCAAACACTGTTAATGCATCTAGAAGAGTTATCATTCATGGTCAACTATCAGAAGCAAAAGCGTCCTAGGACAATCCTTAGATCTCCATGGAGGTTGAAATATGTTACGAGAGGGTTTAGCGTGTTACGAAGAAGTGATGCATGAGTTGGAGATGACAGGACTGGACACTCTCCACAGGATCACCATCCCCTCCAGTCCCTCAAAGAATACCCACATAAGACATTGCCAACCTTTGCCTACAGCTGAGGGAAATACTATCGTCCCCTACCTCTCTCCAGGAATCATCTTTTTTGGGACAGCAGCATACAGAATGGCATTGGCAGCACAGTTCCTGAAGGAGATGTGCTGCCATGGAATGTCTGGGACACCAAGTGCCAGTGGAGATGGCCAGGGCCTCTGTGATTGTTGGGGGATCTCTAGGTTTAGGGAGCCAAACCACTTGCGAGAAGGAGTGACTCCACTTCCTCCCCTTCTCCTAAACAAATATTGAGGTGGAAATTCTGCCAGTGGAAACACATTTGCTCACGGATAGTGAAGAAAGGAAACTTGTTGAAACTCCTTGATCCTCAGCCACCCGGTTTTAGCATGTTTGACCCACACAGGAGCAGTGGTAACTTACACTAATGGAAAATCAGGCATATTGGAGCTCTGCTGCACAAGGCCCCCTCCCCTTATGCTTCAGGTGAGCTGGGATGGCTGGCACAGGTGATGGTGGAGCTGCTTTAAAGCTTTAAATGCTTTAAAGCCATTTTGCTCCACTTAAATGCACAGGGAGTTGAAGTCAACCAGACTACGCAGTGTATCTTTGCAGTATCAGAGCCTTGTTTGGCAACTGGGCCAGTTTTCCTCTAAATCTAGGGTTATTGTTTTTTGGGTTTTTTTAAATGGCTAGGTTTTGCTTTAAAAAATTATAGTAAATTTTTCTACAAAAATTGAGTTTGAGTAAATCAAATCCATAAAATCTGAATTTTGAGTAGATTTGTATTTCACTATGAATGTTCTGCACACCTATGCCTAGGATTCTAGAGTTCGGGGAGGAGGTTGAGAAAAGATATGATGGAGATCCACTATTTATAATTCTTAGTTAGAAAAGTTGGGCACTCTTATTGACCCATAATACAATAACAAGAGTATCCACAAATGAAATTAAAAGGCTATTAAAGTTTGGTAGAACCCTACATTTTCATATTTTATTTATTTTTGAATAGTATACAATTGATCTGGTTAATTTTCTTCTCCGAGATATTATAGAAGGAAATAGATTAATATATTTCATAAAGGGTAAAATTATCAAAAATACCTACATGCTTTAACAACGAGAGTCCTGTAGAACCTTAAATATTAACAAATTTCTGTAGGCATAAGCTTTCGTGGGATGCAACCCCCTTTGTCAGATGCATGAAATGGAAATCACAGATAGGAGGTATATATCTACATTCAAGAGTAAGAAACAACAATGGGGAAGGCAAGTGCTAACACAGTCAGTTCAGTTAGAATAGATGAGGCCTATTCACAACCTTTGATTAGAAGGTGAGAATGTGTGAACAGTGACAATTACTTCATGTAGTGAGATAACCATTCCAAGTCCCTATGGTTATCTCATTACAAGAAGTAATTGTCACTGTTCACACATTCTCACCTTTAATCAATGATTGTGAATGGGCCTCATCTATTCTAACTGAACTGACTGTGTTAGCACTTGCCCTCCCCATTGTTATGTTTCTTACCATTGGATTTATATATATACCTCCTATCTGTGATTTCCATTTCATGCATCTGACAAAGGGGGTTGCAGCCCATGAAAGCTTATGCCCGTAGACATTTGTTAGTCTTTAAGGTGCTACAGGACTCTCATTGTTTTTGTTGTGTACAGACTAACACGGCTATCCCTCTGGAACTTTTCTACATGCTTTAGGAGCTTAACTCCCATTTTCAAAAGCAATTTAGCCACTGAGGAGCATAAGTCAATCAATGTAAATGTGATTAGGCTCTTAAGTGTCTAAGTCACTTTTGAAAATGGGATTTACAAGTTTTTAAATTTTACCCAAAGTTATTTGACAATTTAATAACTGACTGATATTCAGATAGGATTAAAGTTACAAGGGTTATCAATTATCTTACTTCAGGACATAAGATAATCACCAGTTGGAACAGATAGAAATTTATTCTGTGATATTGTATTGCAAACCAAAGTGCCTTCTGAGGATTTCACACCGTACGCTGTAGCATCCAGCATTGCCCACTGTCAGATACAAGACAGTGGAGCAGACAGGTAAGTGGTTTGTTCCAGTGTGGCCATTTCTAGTCTATGTTATTACTATACAGCTGCAGAATAATTCACCATCTTTTGACTTACTTATAGAGAGGTCTGAAAAATAGTCTGTCATTGCTAAACTGAGTCACCTGATTTGTATTTTTACTGCACATTTATTATAAACATATTTACCAAGAAAAAGGAAAAAGAGCTAACTATTACTTTTGCAGTTCAAATTGAAAATATAATTTATGATAAAAGTGTAAATCGATTACATTTCACTCTATTGCCTTCCCAGTTGAGCAGTATTTTGACAATAAATGAAAAAAAAATTTTTTTTGTGTGCATCAGCTCTGGTATACCATATAGGAGCATTAACCCTTTCTGGGAAAAAGGAAAAATCAGTACTTCCTTACATTGTAGCTCACAGCTGAAGCTGCTCAGTAAATCCAAAACCACAGTGAGTACAAATGGTCAAAGCTGATCCAGACACAAGAGGGCATTTTTTTTCACTCTATATGCAGATACACCCCGGAAGCAGACAACAAGTCTGTATCTCTTCCACCACTCCCATGAAAAAAGAAAATGAAAAATTCTGGCCTTCTATAAATATAGATATTTAAAAGCTGCTAATTAAAATGTGAAAAGTAGAGAAGTAACTAGTAGGAACACCATGTCTTCATTAAAATATGGGAAAAAATTATCTTCTTTCATGTATCTACAATAAATATGTTCGGCATGGATCTCTACACTGAAACACTGGATTCACTTAGTAAAATGTGATGCATCTCCAAAGGAAAAGCATTTAAAATCAGATCTTGATCTTCCATGCTTTATGTCAACCACTGACATTTAGTAGGTTGCTTTAACTTAGATGGAAGGACATAAGAATGGCCCTACTGGGTCAGACCAATGGTTCATCTAGCCCAGTATCCTGACTTCTCACAATGGCCAATGCCAAATGCTTCAAAGGGAATGAACAGAACAGGGCAATTATCAAATGATCCTTCCCCCTGTTGTACAGTCCCAGCATTTGGCAGTCAGAAGCTTAGGAACACCCACAGCATGGGGTTGCATTCTGTTGAAGAAAACACAGTCTTCACTTCTGTTTGGGTGGGCAAGGAAAAGACCTTTATTAACAAGGTAATTACCTGGGGCAACAGCTTTAGCTGAACTGTGCCCCTAATCTGTGTCGTGTGAGGGTTTTTATATAGCCTTATTACCAAGTAATTGTTATACAGCAAAAGGCATTAAGCATGCATAAAAAGAGTGAGTTTGCACAAACAGTGTCACATATACAAGGAACTTTCCATATTTGGTTACAAAGGAAGGCATGCGCATAGTTTATTGTTAAAATGGAAAAATACAACTTCAGTTAAAAGAAAGAGACAGTTGGGCAATTTACTTATCTCATTTAGCTTCAGAGAAAACTTTTGCCCACGCCTTGCTGACCATGCTTATCGGTCAGTGCATTCCCAACTGCCTCTTAGCTTTCAGCTACATGTTCAAACTGTCTTTGTGACAAACTTCATGTTTCCACAATTCCTAATAGCTATTGATGGACTATCCTCCATGAATTTATCTAACTTTTTTTTAACCTGGTTATAGATTTGGCCTTCACAACATCACCTGGCAATGAGTTCCACAGGTTGATGGGCGTTATGTGAAGAAGTACTTCCTTTTCCTTGCTTTAAACCTGCTGCCTATTAATTTCATTGGGTGACCCCTGATTCTTGTGTTATGCAAAAGGGTAAATAGCACTTACTTATTCACTTTTTCCACACCATTCATGATTTTATAGACCTCTATCACATCCCTCTTTATTCATCTCTTTTACAGGCTGAAAAGTCCCAGTATTTCAATCTCTTCTCATATGGAAGTTGTTCCATACCCTTGATAATTTTTGTTGCCCTTCACTGTACCTTTTCATTTCTAATATACATTTTTTGAGATGGGAAGACCAGAACTACACTCAGTATTTAAGTTGTGGGCATTCCAGGGATTTATATAGTGACATTATGACATATGTTTTATTATTGAGCCCTTTCTTCATAATTCCTAACATTCTGTTAAGTTTAATGACTGCCACTGCACACTGAGCGATTGTTTTCACAGAACTATCAACAATGACTCCAAGATCTCTTTCTTGAGTGGTAACAGCTCATTTACACTCCATCATTTTTTATGTATAATTGAGATTGTGATTTCCAAAGGATTAATGTTTTGCACTTTGTGATGGTGGAGGGCCCAGAGCTCAGGCTCCAGCTCAAGCCCAAAACATCTACACTGATTTTTTAGCCCCATAGCCTGAGTCCTACCATCCTGAATCAGTTGACCCAAGTGAGCTGAATCAGATGTGAGCTGAGTTACTTTAAAACTGGTGATAGTTCCAGACTAATAATTAATATCTGTAAAGCACCAAAATTATAAATGCCTTCTTTATAACATTCAGAACTGGAATCCCAGCAGTCAGAAAGCACGTCACAAGTTATCAGAATTTAAAATTCTAAGATTCAGATTCATATAAGATCTGGATTTAAAAACTACATTTTTAAAAAATATATTAGTTCTACCTCAACTCTTGTGCTGCAGTGTTTGCACAATTTACGTGCTGTAGTGATTATGGCCATGATAGTGACTTAGGTCCTAGGGGATGGAATATAAAAGACATATCAATCAATCAAGAAAGAAAGCCTAAAAATGAACTTCTCTTCAAAATGTGTGCCATAAACAAAATATCCATTGATGTGATATAAAGTTTTTTGGCACTTATTTGAGCTGAACTAAAAAACTCACTCATGATTTTGTGAAGTGGGAGGTCGTGGGTCAATGCCCTGATTCCTGTGCAGTCATTTCACACTGCTGCCAAGTGAGTACAAATTGGGAATAAATGGCACGAAGACAAATAGTAATGATTTGCACACACTTTGCATTGGTGTGAATGACTAAAAAAGGTCAAGAGCAATGAAGAATCAGACCTTGTATGTCTAATGAAGATAGAACTGGAAGACAGGTTCTCAGCTTTGCTGCTCATTTGACTTGTTCCTTAGGCACATCAATGAAACGCCCTGTTTTGATATTTTTGTTTTCTTACTACAAGTCTTAGCCACTTCTTCCTTTTCCCTTGCTCTCCTGAATCCCTCATCTCCATTGGGTCTTGCTCCCCAAACTATGTATGATGCACTCCCCTCCCCTTTGCTTCACTACCCTGGGCTATATTCCTTCTTTGTTTCCTGTCTTACAGAATTGTGAGGAAACAAGCAGTTGATGGGGCTTGCATAAGAAGAGTGGAGAGAGTGTGATTAATGGCAAGCACAGGAGAGCCAGGCAGCAGGGGCAAGAAGGGATTGATGTAGGGCAGAGGAGAAGAAGAGGACCTCAGTCTAGTCCAGGATACCAGAGTGAGGCTTGGCAAGAGGAGAATGCTGTGGTGATGTTTGAGCAGGGATGTAGGGTAGTATCTTTTATTTAAAAATTTTTTAAGTGGGCTGGATGGCAGCCTTTTTCTCAAATGAACAAAATGCCACAGTCTGTAGGATTTAGCTCCCTAAATTTAGCGTGAAACCAGGACAAACAAGTGCTGGGACAAGGACTGTTGTTAAATAGTGGCAGTGGATCTGTATAACTATAAAAATAGGTGACAAGGTGGGTGAGGTAGTTCTTATTGGACCAACTTCTATTGGTGAGAGAGACAAGCTTTTGAGCTTACAAGAGCTCTTCTTCAGGCCTGGGAAATATACTCAGAGTGTCATAGCTAAACACAAGGTTGAACAGACTGTTTAGCGTAAGTAGTTAACACATACTTCAAGGGACAATATCAAGGTGACCATTTCACTTGTTATAAGGGGGTGCAATGGAGCTCACTCACCACTCGGGCTGGTGCTTCCTGCTGGCAATCTTGGAGATTAGCTGTAAACGTTGGTACGCCCTCTCCCTGGGGTGTCTCACCCCCCATCACATCTGCTCTCTGACCCATGTCACTCCAGGGACTGCAACGTTCTCTTCATGACACGGCCCTCCGGCCGTGTCACCATCAGTGCTTCCCCCTTCCAGGGGTTAGTACTGCAGTCCAACTGTCAAGCCACTTCCCAGTGGTGAGTGGGGGAAAGATCAAGGGCTGCCCACTACTCTGGGTCCTGGTCCATCATTTACAGTGTTCCTTTGTCTCAACTACTGCTGCATTTCCCTGGGCCACTTCCCCACAGCCACAGCAACCTAGTCAATCCCAGCATCCCATCAGGAGCTCCTTCTCTCCTCCCTGGGTACCTGCCTGCACTTTTCTGTCCAAGGTGCAACGGGTTTGCAGCCTACTAGGGACAGTCTTCTTGTCTTGCACTCCCAACAGCCATGGACCCTGCTCTGCCCTGTGACTATTCTTATATGGGCCTGTTGGGGCCGGAGTGGCTGCTTCTCACAGCCTCTCTCCTATTGGCCACTTCCCAAAAGAGCCTCCCTAGACCTTTTTTAATCCCTTACATGATAGTGTGGGGTGGACACCCCATCACAGGTGGTAGGAAATAATAAAATAAAATATAAAAATAATAAATAAAAGTTATTCTATAAAACTTTTAAGGACAGATCAGTTGAAGAGGGAGAAATTACAACAGAAATAGAGAAATAAAGTTAAAGATGATGGTAAAACACGGCATATCATTTATACTGTGCATCTATTAAGGGATTCATTCAGCAGAATGTTGGCTTCCCTTATGCAGGTAAGCCCAGGCAAGGTCACAAAAATCCCAGAAAATTGTTTATATTTCTTGTTCAATTGTCCAGAACCTAGGCTTCTGAGAGAGAACACAAATTCCATGCTATCTGACTTCGTAATTACTAGCAGCAGGGATGCCGGCAGGATCAACATGGGACAGACATTTAAAATGTGAACAATCCAAAATATAATTTATATTAGGGCCTAATTGATTTGAATGAAAGTTTCTCTTGAGTTTCAGTACAAAACAGGACCCATAGAGTGTTAATGCAGGCAAAGATACTATTAAAAGGTGACCTATAAAGAGGAAAATACATTGTTTGTTCCTTGTTTATTATTATTTTGCTTCTTTAGGATATATAGAGCAAGGCTGAAAGTTGAGGGATCTTTCCCCCTAACCTTCTTCACTTTAGAATCATCAGAAATATTAAGTCTTGCCTTAATATCTTTTTCTTCTTTTTTTTGGCTGAAGGACTCCTTGGAGGAGTGGTGGAAAATTTGAGTGGGAGCTTTATTAATTGAGTTTTTCACAAACAGAATTTTCACCGTAAGCCTTTATATTAAACAGGCATCATCAAAAATATAAAAACCAAGTTGTAAGCTGTCTGAATAAAAATGTCTTCCCTTCTGAATTGTTCAAGTTTCAGTCTTCTGTGATGTCACTAATTCTTTCTCCATTTCTCCAAGGAGTCTTCCAGCAAAAAGCCAAAACCGAATATTTTGAAATGTAGAAAGAAAAACTTCACAGAATGACATATTTAAAAGTAGCAAAAAAAGAAAGACACACATATCCTTCCCCTATTGTCCCTACCACAAACTCCCCTCCTGCCCCCCCGGCTGCTTTGCAGGTCATTCTTAAAAACATGAATGTTTTAAGCAAAGTGAAGCAGAATGGAAGGATACAACATTCACATAAGATCTTAGCAAACCCAAAACAAAGAGGCCTCAGTTTCAGAGTACAAAAATATAAAAATAAAAATCAAATAAGGGTTTTTGTTCCCAACTATGCAAATATGACTGAAATTCCATCCTTCAAAACCTTCTGGTCATTTAAAGGTCACCTACTCTCATTGGGAATCTGTGAGGAAAATTAACATTTACAAATCCTGATGTAATAGAGAGGTCTTTTATTAGGACTGAATTGGCTCCTTTAGACCTGAACCTAGGTCACTGAGGATGGATGGGGAAACTCCACTATAAGAGAATTTCTGCTATTACTAGCATCAGTTACAATGAACTCTTGATCCACCAAAATGCTAGGGGAAAGCAGTAACAGCACACATATCACAACTACTTGAGAAATGAAAACAATGACTCAACTGAATCAAAACAGTTTGTATTTCTTTCAGCAGATCAAAGGCCTTGGCATAAGTAGTGAGTACCTGCCACATTTTTATCTTTAAAACATTCTCATGATTTGGGAAAGTAAAAATAAACAGTGTGGCTTTTTTTACTCACCATTTAGAAAAACATTCTTAATTTTAAATATGGATTTACATTCACTGATTGCAATAGGACTTAAGCTCATACTTAAATAGTTTGTTGAATAGGGATTGATTTAAGCATGTGCTTAATGTGAAACATTCATATTTTGCTAAATCAGGGTCCTAATACACAAAGTAATATCACCGTTCAATTTACACAAATATATGTTTTCAAGCCAAGAATTTAGATGTCAAGTTACAAGCAAGTATAATTTTTCCTCTCCTCCTGAAGTTATAAACTCCAGAAATTCTAGCTGTATGCTGGAAATGCTGTCAGTCTTTCAAATATAGTGTTACAAATGTGACAGTATAATAACTTGTAAAACAATGGACACAATACAGAGAATCCAATAGAGAGTGAGCATGTATTGTAATGAAATAATAGAACATAATCAGATGAGATTTAAAAGAATCTCTGGTTTTATTAATTTTCTGTTTTTTTTTTTTAAATCAATACAATGGAAGTACATCTATGACAGACTATATAAATTTTCAGAAATATAAATTTCCACATCACAGGTTCTTGTTTCAAATGCTGAATAAATGATTCCCAGGGTAGAATATGGTGATAAATTCAAAGCTATTTTAAAGAGAAATAAAATATCAATTACAGTGCATGGGAGAAGAGCATGCGTCTTATTCCAAGTTTGCATCAATACTTTCTTAATTAGATCTGACATGTTAAGGAGAATATAACACATGACATTTTATTAGCAGCTGGGATATATTTATTCAAAAAAATCAAGTATTTATGTAACTATTTATGCTTTGTTTTTACTATTACAGCCCCACTCTGGTTTGAAGTCTGTTTTCTGTCTTTATCTAAAATGAGATAGCTAGAAAATTAAGACAAATTTCATGCTGTTTCCCCAAATCCTTTTTCTTTAAAATTCTGTTTCAAGGATTTCTATGAGAAGCTGTAAGCCTGAGCAGTGTCCTTCATTTCAGAGTTAAACAATTGAGAAGTCTGCATTATGAGTCATTAT
This sequence comes from Emydura macquarii macquarii, assembly GCF_026122565.2. Lineage (NCBI taxonomy): Eukaryota > Metazoa > Chordata > Testudines > Chelidae > Emydura > Emydura macquarii. The sequence continues at coordinate 32,614,349 of NW_027131390.1, read as the reverse complement.
TCAGAGACCACTCCTTTTCTTCAACATATATTTGTTTTTAAGACTTTTTAAAACATTTACTACCAAAAATAAAACCAGGAAAATATAATTAATATTATTCTGATTACACAAAATTATATTCATATCTCTTACCAAAACAAGCAAAACTACTTACAAAGAAAGGAAAGGGGGAAATAGCTTGAAGGTTAGTGTTCTTTTTATATCAAAACCTTCACACCCAACCCAAGTTGCATATCATTAACTCTTAGACTTCATTTTCATCCTCATGAAAATAATCCATAAACCGTTTCCATATCTACTCAAATAAATACTGTCCTGTATTCTGTATATTACTCTTTAATATGCCTCCATCTAAAACAAACTGAAAAACTATTCTGTATTGCCCTTCCAGTGCCTCAAGATAATTCCCTTTCCTGCCATCAAACCTATTCACAGCTAAATTGTTTTCCCTCTTTGAAATGTCCTTCAAATCAGACATATCATGTAACATATATGAATGATATTAATCTTTTCTCTGACCCTTTCCCAGAAATCATGTGCAATTCCATCATATAATACTCCCAGCAAGAATGTTTAAATCTGGGCTCTAATTTGCACACATTATGTAACATGGCATCCAGTATAAATTCTGCATGGTTTAAAGAACTTCCGCTTTGGGATCAATTTTTTGGCTGCCTCATAATCACACACTATGAGATTCACAACAATAAGGAAATAATTCCATTAAATTAGATAAGGAATTATAAAAATTAAATGATTTATTTATACTAACTTTGCATAATGCTTACTTCGTAAATTTGGTAATAATGGTTTATTAATACTAACTGTGGTTAATGCTCAGCCACATCAAATTATGATAAGCTTCTATAAATTATTTCTCCACCAAATTTATAATGCATGACCTTAGCTGCAGGAAGTGTCTTAGCACAAATCTGGCACAACCAGTATTTAACAGACTGCCAGATGACTATATCGATATCTACTTACATAATTTTCACCTTCAAAAATAATTTGCACATTCTATAACCTCTTCATCAGAAGATCTCAAAATAACAGCTTTCCAAAACTTTTACACAATTGGTTTCACCACCTATGTAGAAAAGCTAAGCATTGGAATTTTAATTTTATAGATGAGAAAATGAAGTCATAGAGAGGTTAAATAACTTACCCAAGATCATACAGTGAGAGTGGAGAACAAGGAATTGTACCCAATCTCTTGATTCCCAAGACTTTTGATAATACAGAGAATGTAGTTTGGAATCTATTTGAATGTATATTTACATTAGACATTTAAATATAGGACATTACCAAGTATGTGATATTCCAGTCAAACCCATTCCAGAATGCCTCATCCTGTGTACCTTGTATCTAACCCTCCCCACTCCTCACCCCCAGGCATGTCTGATAACTGGATTCTTACTTTTAAAGATCTCAAGGGGGCAGGAGGGTTGGTACCAATTTTACCTGTAAATACCAATTCTGCTGCTGCCTTTCTGCCCTCGGCACTAATGTTATATGCAGAATGTATCTCTTCTACAATATATGAAAAGCCCTGTGATATTTTGGTGAGGTTAGGGTTTGATCAGAGAGTCAAACTTCTCCCAGTTAATTTTTCTAAGATACGGGGCGAATAATTTGCTGCTGGTTTATAACAGCAAGTAACATCACCCTCTGCACTGACTCAGATATGCAGCCAACCAGTGGGGGCTTCAACCATGGTTCCATCCATTCTCCATTCATCTGCTCTGGGAGTAGAAGAATAAGTGGACATGCTTAGACAAGGTCCAGACAGCCTGCATTATGGTCTGAGGGTGGGTTCTTCACTTTACTTTCTTATAAATGCATATTATAGTAGTCAAGTAACAATCTGTCCCTGGATATAGATCTATATATTACGCTCATTGGCGTGGCATCTGAGCACTATAATGTCCTCATGTAACACATAACTCTATGACTTGAAATTTTGCTTTTTGTCCCTTCCATACAACTACACAAAGTAATTCTCGGCTCCCCAAATTCCAAAGGAAGCATTTGCAAAAGAAAATTAAACTACAGACCTGGGATGATTTTCACAATGCCAAATCTTCCCCAAAAATATCAGGTTCAGAGAACTCTACCTGAAAAAGGTCTCCTTGAAATTCTTTATAACTGGGTCTTAATTGCCCTTAGGCAACTTATTAGAACCTGTATTAAAATTTTCTACAGCTAGACCAGCTAAAACCAGTTAAATTAACTGAAGAAATTAAACAAAATTAAGGTGTCAATGGTGAACTCAAAGAGTAGTAATTACTGAAAAATCCCAGTCTGCCAGTAAACTGACATGATCAATTAACATTATTTGTATAAAGATATTTAAAGTTATTTATTTATTTAAAATATTTAACCAGAAAATTACCATTGAGATTAAGGAATTAAGCCTACAATGATGACATGATAACATTTTTAATATCTAAAGGATAATTTACATGAGGGAATAAAACTAATCACACTAGAAATTCATGATAAAACAAAGGGAAATAGTGTGACATTGAAAAGGGATAAATTTAATATGGATATTAGGAAAAGAGCTTTTGGACATGTAAGGAAACTGAGACTGAGGAAGTGTGCTTCATGTCAGGGAATTATGGCACTAATAGCAGATGAGTTGGAGGCAAGTAGGAATTAAATATCAGAAAGATAGGCACCTCCTGCTTGTTGACTTTTATTAATACACACTTTGTGAGCAAGCAAGGGCCAATAATGATGGAAGCAAAAATTGGAATCTTTCGGCCAAATGACTCCCACCTTTATTGCACTTCACAAAAGATAATCTTACCAGTGAAGCCTACTTCCATAGGGAACTACCTTTTAAGGATAGCCTCCTTCTGAACAATCCCAGCATTTATTATACGTGCTAGTATTGATCAATAACAGTCCTTATGACAAGGGTGGGCTGCCATGGGCCAGTGATCATCATCACATCAAACCCCTTGAAGGTGTGGCCTGCCCTCCTGGCTCCTGCTCTGCAACCTGAGAGTAGACTTTTTGGCTGCCTTCCCTCACCTTTTCTGCTTTTTTCAGGGCACCAAAAAACCACCATAACCTTCCATAAAAAACCTTCCATAACTATTGTTCTTCTAGATATGTTGCTCATGTCCATTCCCACGTAGTTCACCCCGAGGCACTGCCACCAGAAGATTTTCTCTCAGTGGTGTCCATCAGGTCGCTTCTGGTGCCCCCTGGAATCCTGCTCTCACAGCACCAGTATAAAGGGTCCTGTTGACCCGTCATCTCCTCAGTTCCTTCTTGCTGGCTAACTCTAACAGAGGAGTAGGAGGGGAGGGTTTGGAATGGACATGAGCAACGCATCTCTAACCACAACAGTAACGGAAGGTTAGTAACCATTTTTTCTTCTTTACGTGCTTGATTGTGTCCATTCCAGCGTAGACAACTGCCAAGCAGTTGCACAGGTGGAGGATTCAGAGTTCATTGATGAGCAGATTGTAGCACTGCTCTGCCAAATCCATCATTGTCCCTAGCTTTCTGAGAGAAGGCATAGTGAGACGCAAATGTGTGGACTGAAGACCATGTTTCTGCACTACAAATGTTCTGGATAGGGACCTGTACCATGAATGCAGATGAAGATGCTTGGGTTCCTGTGGAATGTGCCATCAGGGCCGGAGAAGGGACCTTCGCCAGGTTGTAGCATGTGTGGATACAGGAAGTTATCCATGATGAAATTCTCTGGGTGAGGATGCAGCTGGACATTGTCCTTGAAGAATACCGTGTATGGAGGTTTTGAAGTAAGGGACCTAATCTCCAAGACCCTGCTGGCAAAAGTAATGGCTAGCAAGAAGGCCACCATCCAGGACAAGCAGAGCAGAGAACAGTAGCTTGAATGGGAGACCCAGTAGCCTTGACAATATCAGGTTAAGATCCCAGCATAGGATTGGTCATCGCACCCGGGGGTAGAGTCTGTCAAGCTCCTTGAGAAAATGACTACAGATATTGTTGTTCCTGTTGTTCCAAGAAGAAGGATTACTAGGAAGAGACAGGATTCACCTAATGAAGAGAGGGAAGAGTATCTTCACAGGCAGGCTGGCTAACCTAGTGAAGAGGGTTTTAAACTAGGTTCGATGGGGGACAGTGATTTAAGGCTGGAGGTAAGTGGGGAAGTGGGACACCAGGAGGAAGCAGAAGGAGGAGGGTGCAACAGGGGAGGCCTCCTGAATTGCACTGATAAAGTAGGGCAATCGGCCAGTTATCTCAAGTGTCTATACACAAATGCAAGAAGCCTGGGAAGCAAGCAGGATGAATTGGAAGTCCTGGCACAGTCAAGGAACTATGATATGATTGGAATAACTGAGATTTGGTGGGGTAACTCACACAACTGGAGCGCTGTCATGGATGGGTATAAACTGTTCAGGAAGGACAGGCAGGGGCGAAAGGGTGGAGGAGTTGCACTGTGTGTAAGAGAGCACTATGATTGCTCTGAGCTCCAATATGAAACTGGAGATAAGCCAGTTGAAAGTCTCTGGGTTAAGCTTAGAAGCAAGAACAATAAGCGGGATGTCATGGTGGGTGTCTGTTATAGATCACCAGACCAGGAGGACAAGGTAGATGAGACTTTCTTCAGTCAACTAGGGAAAGTTTCCAGTTCACAGGACCTGATTCTCATGGGGGACTTCAATCACCCTGACATCTACTGGAAGAGCAATACAGCAAAGCAGAGACAATCCAGGAAGTTTTTGGAGAGTGTTGCGGACAACTTCCTGGTGCAAGTGCTGGAGCAACCAACTAGGGGCTGTGCTCCTCTTGACCTTCTGCTCACAAACAGGGAAGATTTGGTAGGGGAAGTAGAAGTGGGTGGCAACCTAGGCAGCAGTGACTATGAGATGCTCAAGTTCAGGATCCTGACAAAAGAAAGAAAGGAGAACAGCAGGATACAGAGCATGGATTTCAGAAAAGCAGACTTTGATTTCCCCAGGAAGCTGATGGGCAGGATCTCCTGGGAGGCTAATATGAGGGGGAAAGGAATCCAAGAGAGCTGGCTGTATTTTAAAGAAACCATATTCAGGGCGCAGGAACAAAGCATCCCGATGTGCAGAAAGAATAGCAAATATGGTAGGCGCCCAGCTTGGCTTAGCAAAAAATCCTTTGGTGAGCTTCAACACAAAAAAGAAGCTTACAAGAAGTGGAAGCTTGGTCAGATGACTAGGGAGGATTACAAAAATACTGCTCGAACATGCAGGAATGAAATCAGGAAGGCCAAAGCACAACTGGAGTTGCAGCTAGCAAGGGATGTGAAGGTGAACAAGAAGGGTTTCTACAGTTGTGTTACCAACAAGAGGAAGATTAAGGAAAGCGTGGGCCCCTTAGAGAATGCGGGAGACAACCTAATGACAGAGGATGTAGAGAAAGCTGAGGTACTCAGTGCTTTTTTTGCCTCTGTCTTCACAGACAAGATCAGCTCCCAGACTACTGTACTGGGTGGCACAGAATGGGAAGGAGGTGAACATCCCTCAGTGCTGAAGGAACAGGTCCAAGACTATTTAGAAGGATTGGACATACACAAGTCCATGGGGCCAGATGTGATGCACCCGAGGGTGCTGAGGGAATTGGCTGAGGTGATTTCAGAGCCATTGGCTATTATCTTTGAAAGCTCATGGCAACAGGGGGAGGTCCCTGAGGACTGGAAAAAAGCAAATATAGTGCCCATCTTCAAAAAAGGGAGGAAAGAGGATCCAGGGAACTACAGACCAGTCAGCCTCACTTCAATCCCTGGAAAAATCATGGAGCAGGTCCTTAAGGAATCCATTTTAAGGCACTTGGAAGAGACGAAGGTGATCAGGTTCAGTCAACACAGATTCACCAAGGGAAAATCATGCCTGACCAACCTGATTGCTTTCTATGATGAGGTGACTGGCTCTGTGGATGTAGGGAAGGCGGTGGACGTGATATACCTTGACTTTAGCAAAGTTTTTGATACTGTCTCTCACAGTATTCTTATCAGCAAGTTAAAGAAGTATGGGTTGGATGAATGGACTATAAAATGGATAGAGAACTGGCTAGAGCATAGGGCTCAACGAGTAGTGATCAATGGCTCCATATCTAGCTGGCAACCGGTCACAAGCGGAGTTCCCCAGGGGTCGGTCCTGGGGCCGGTTTTGTTCAACATCTTCATTAATGATCTGGAGGATGGGGTAGATTGCACCCTCAGCAAGTTTGCAGATGACACTAAGCTGGGGGGAATGGTAGATACCCTGGAAGGTAGGGATAGGATACAGAAGGACCTAAACAAACTGGAGGATTGGGCCAAAAGAAATCTAATGAGGTTCAACAAAGAAAAGTGCAGAGTCCTCCACTTAGGAAGGAAGAATCCCATGCACAGCTATAGACTGGGGACTGACGAGCTAGGCAGAAGTTCTGCAGAAAAGGACCTGGGGGTAACAGTGGATAAAAAGCTGGATATAAGTCAGCAGTGTGCCCTGGTTGTCAAGAAGGCTAATAACATATTGGGCTGCATTAGGAGGGGCATTGCCAGCAGATCGAGGGAAGTGATTATTCCCCTCTATTTGGCATTGGTGAGGCTGCGTTTGGAGTATTGTGTCCAGTTTTGGGTCCCTCACTACAAAAAGGATGTGGACAAGTTGGAGAGAGTCCAGCAGAGGGCAACAAAAATGATTAGGGGGCTCGAGCACAAGACATATGAGGAGAGGCTGAGGGAACTAGGCTTGTTTAGTCTGCAAAAGAGAAGAATGAGGGGGGATTTGATAGCAGCCTTTAACTACCTGAAAGGGGTTCCAGGGAGGATGGAGCTAGGCTGTTCTCAGTGGTGGCAGATGACATAACAAGGAGCAACGGTCTCATATTGCAGTGGGGGAGGTCTAGGTTGGATATTAGGAAAATGTTTTTCACTGGAATGGATTACCTAGGGAGATGGTGGAATCTCCATCTTTAGAGGTTTTTAAGCTGCGTTTTGACAAAGCCCTGGCTGGGATGATTTAGCTGAGGTTGGTCCTGGTTTGAACAGGGGGTTGGACTAGATGACCTCCTGAGGTCCCTTCCAATTCTAATATTCTATGATTCTATGATTGTGGATCGGCCATTTACCCATAGGTTAATCACCAAACTTGTAGCCACATGTACTCTAATCAATGACACAGATAGCACTCACTGTTTCAGGTGTAGCATTTAGTCCACTTGAACGACACTGATGACTGTGTGGGTGAGATACCTTTCTGTGCTGATCAGATCAAGAATCTTTTCCACTTTGCCAGGTATGTAGCTCTAGTGGATGGCTTTCTGCTTCCTAAAAGAAGTTCTTGAACCAGTACTGAGCATGCTAGCTCCGAGGGATTCAGCCATGCAGCTTCCTGTCCCTGAGGGGAAGGGACTCAAGGTCGAGATGACTCAGGCAACCATGGTACTGGGATAGCTGGTCTGGAATCTGAGGTAGTCGGATTGGTGTTTCCACCAACAGGTTCAAGAGCCTGGTGAACCAGTGCGTTGTGGCCAGACTGGGGCTATCAAAATGACTCATGCTCTGTGCCATCTGATCCTCAGCAAAACCTTATGTATGAGAGGGATGGGTGGAAATGTATAGAACAGATGGTCCATCCAAGGTAAGAGGAAGGCATCTGTAGGAGATCCTGGGCTGTGGCCCAGGAAAGAGCAGAATTGGAAATACTTGCTGTTGTGCTTCATTGCACACAGTTCTATTTGGGGAGTTCCCCATTTCTGGAAAATGATTTGCAGGACCTCTGGGCAAATAGACCACTTGTGGTGATCAGAAGAGACCTTGCTGAGGTGATTTGCTAGTTTGTTTGTATAACTTGGCAGATAGGAGACCTTGAAGTGAATTAAGTGGGCTATGCAAAATTCCCATAAGCAGGGTGTCTCCTGGCACAGGTCAGAGGACTGTGCTCTGCCCTGTCTGTTGATACAACATGGCTATTGTATTGTCTGTGAAGACTGACATGAACCTGCCTGCTACATGTAGTTGGAATGCCTGGCAGGCCAGACGAACTGCCCTGAGCTCTCTAAGATTGATGTGTAAGAGAGGGTTACTCATCTTGTGCAGTAACTGAGGTTCTTTGAGATGTGTGTATCTGTGGTTGCTCCACTTTAGGCATTGGTGTGTCCTCACTTCGTCAATTGGAGATTTTTGCTAGCAATGCTTGTCTGGGTCGCGCATATGCTGTAGTGGTCTCACAGCGCCATTGCGGCTCTTTTCAGCACACACAACCCAACCTCTTAAGTTCCTTCTCTACTGTGAAGTCGAAAGATTTAACTCTGAAGTGGAGGAGAGGAGGCTGGGTAGTGGAGCACACACAGGGGGACACATCTCAAGGAACCTCAGTTACTGCACAAAGTGAGTAACCCTCTCATCTTCTTTGAGTAGCGTCCCTGTAGGTGCTCCACTTTAGGTGACTGTGAAGTGGATGGTTGGAGGGACTTCGGAGTTGAGAGGTTGTATGGAGGAGAGTACTGCGAGACCAACTGCCGCATCTGACTGTGATGCTTGGACAATGGCATAATGTTTGGTAAAAGTGTGGGTTGAGGTCCAGGTAGCTGCCTTGCAGATTTCCATAATTGGTACGTTCTTTAGGAAAGCTAAATGTAGACACTGTCCTTGTGGAATGTGTTCTAATCCTTTGTGGTGGCATAATACCAGATAGTATGTAACACGCATGGATGCAGCCTGAAATCCACTTCAAGTGTATTTGTGTAGACATAGCCATTCCTTGCATTGATCTGCAATAGATACAAACAGTTTAGGGGATGATCTAAATTATTTTGTTCTACCAAGGTAAAATACTAAAGGCCGTCTCACATCTAAGGTGTGGAAGAGAGCATCCTGTGTGTTAATTTGGGGTTTTGGGCAAAATGTGGGTAAATTGATAGGTTGATTCAAGTGCAAAGATAATGTGACCTTGAGAATAAATTTTGGAATGGGCTTCAGAGTCATTTTATCCTTGTGAAATGTTGTGTAGGTTGGATGTGCCATAAGAGCTCAGAGTTCACCCACACGTCTTGCTGACATTATGGCCACAAAGAACGATACTTTCATTGACATGTGCATTAGAGACCAGGTCGCTAGTGATTCAAATGGTGGTTTGGGGATGGTTTTCAGAATCAGGTTGAGGTCCCATGCAGATGTAGGGGGATGAATCTCCAAATATAAGTTCTGTATGCCTTTCATGAAACACTTCACGATTGGATATGTGAAGATGGTATTGTCATTTATGTGGTTGTGGAAAGTTGCGAGAGATGCCAGGTACACTTTTAGAGAACTAATTGACAGTCCTATTTCCTTTAGGGTGAAAAGGTATTTGAGTATAGCTGGGATCAGTGCAGATGTAGCAGTGATATGCTTCTGTTGACACCAGGAGGTAAATCTTTGCCATTTTTGGAGGTAAATCTTCCTCGTGGAAGGTTTTCTGCTGTTTAGTAATATATGTTTCACTGATTCTGAGCATTGTAGTTCTGCCTGTCGAACTATTTAGGAACCAGGCTGTTAGGTGTAACTTACTCAGGTCTGGGTGGATGATGCGTCCACTGTCCTGGGATAGAAGATCCTCTTGGAGTGGGAGGGGGATTGGTGTTCGAGCTGACATCTGCGTGAGGTAAGTGAACCATGGTTGTCTGGGCCACACTGGGGCTACCTTTATTACCATTGCTTTGTTCTATCATATTTTACGCAAGGTCTTGGCTATTAGAGGGATTGGTGAGAATGCATAGAGGAGACCAGCTCCAAGTGAGGAGGAATGTGTCTCCTTTGGATCCCTTGCCTATACCTACTGTAGAGCAAAAATGGGGACATTTGTGATTGTATGTCATGGTGAAGAGATCTATAGTTGCATAACCCTATTGTTGAAAAAATATTTTCCAGAAGTCCAGAGTGTAGCTCTCACTCATGATCGTTGGTGAATATCCTGCTGAGGAAGTCTGCCATTGGGTTTGTATCGCTGAAATGTTGATATTGTAGCATATACACCAGTTCCATAATTTTATGACTTCTATGCAAAGAGAGTTGGATTTTGCTCCCCCCTGAGGATTGATGTATAACATGCACATGATGTTGTCTGTCATGATTTTTATAGGTTTGTTCACTATGAAAGGTAGGAAGTGGAAGCAGGCATTGCGGACTGTGTGTAGCTCTAATAAATTTATGTGCAGGGTCATTTCATGTATTGGGCTGTATGTCCTTGTAGATGTGCTCCCCAACATATCAGGGATTCATCGGTAGTCATTATGATCAAGGGTGTTTCTTGTATGAATGGAATTCCCAAAACTAGATTTCGGGGCTGTGTCCACCAACTCAATGATTGTTTGATCTTGTTTGGAATTGATACTATTTTGTGTAGTGAGTGTCTATGAGGCCTGTATACTGTTGAGAGCTATAGTTGTAGGGTCTGCATGTGTAGTCGTGCATGTTGCACTACGAAGGTGGTTGCTGCCATATGTCCTAGTATTTGAAGACATGTGCGGAGAGTTATGGTTGGGCTGTTCTGTGCTGTGGATAGTGTTGATACTGGACACTTAGTGATTAGTGGGAATATTAGTGAGATACGGTACGCTTGATTTGCAGATTAATAAGGTTTAATGTGCAAGGTTTTTTATAGATATAATAGTTAAATATAAAGCTTAAAATTAATTACAATATATTATATTTATTAAGGTTGGACAGCTAAGCAGTTACTTACAAGGCTGTATACAGGAACGGCTTTTTTTTAGGGGTTAGTAGATTTTTTAGTTTGACTGGCATCACTTTTTGTGGAGTTAGGTGTTGATGGATCATGCTTTTTTGCTGAAGTAGTGACTTCTAATATTTTTTTATAAATAGTTTTTATGTAATTATTTTTTATTGATTATGATATGTGTTAATTATTTATATTGGGTTTTTATTTCTTATTATATTTAATTTTTATTCTGATAATTGGGGTTGTTAAAATAACATTTGGTGACAGGAGATTTGGTGATATGCTCCTTGGCAATGAAAAAGTGTACCCCCAGATGTTTAAGGATAATTTGTTGTTTTTATTACCGTTATCTATGTGCAGCTGCAAGTATACATGTGGTGTATTTTGTTTTGTTATGTGACGTGGTATGCAGAAACTGAGACATCTGCAAGGTTACTTAGTAGTTTTATTAGTTTTTGCCAACCAGAAGATATCATGCTACAGAGGTCAAGCAACTGAAGCTATGCTAGGCCTGTCAAGGTCAGATAACTCAAATTGCACTATGCCTCCAACATTCCCCTCCTCGGTAGCTACCAATGCTTAATAGGCCACCACAAAGACTTTTTGATACACACTTTTGATTATGACTTAAGGCACCTCAGCCAGGGTTTGAACAATTAGCATTTTTTTGTTGGCAGGGTATATTGCAGATTGCCACTTTACTTGTACACGGGGTTTTCTTAGTTTTTTTAGTTGCTTTAGGGATTTTTTAAATAAAATAATTTTACTGCAGCCATTATGGAAACTATTTGCAACACATACACGAGCACAATGGGATGCAGGGCTAGATTTAAAATTTTAGTGGCAGTGGGGGACTATTTTAGTAGAATGGTTTTTTTACTAACTGTGTTTTGTGGCAGCTTTTGTGGCATTTAGGACTTTGATTATTTTAGTTATGTTTGATTATTAAATTTATGGTTTTTAATTGTTTTTAAATGTTTGAATGTGTTAGCATACATTGTATTAGATTAGTATTGATTTTTAATACTATACATTGAAAGTATTTTACAATATTCATATTTTCTATTAATTGAAATATATTTTGGTATTTTATAAGTTACATAATTTTAATATAGAAATATTGCAATAACATTTATTTGGGGCATGATAAATATTTTTTTATAAATTTTATTAATGATAATTTGGGTATATTGCGTGCGTATACAAACATAATTTTGTTTAATGTATATAATGGTAGAATTAATGCTATTATTGGGTAACAAAGCATACTGAATTTTATATATTTAATTAATTTTTATAGGGGTATGTAAATTGTATTAGTTTTTTTTATAAATATATTTTAATTTTAATATGGTTTTGTGTGTAGCTTTGTAAACTAATTAATTGAATTTTTTAAAAATTTTACGTTAGATGTGGAGGTTATAATATTTTAGTTTTTATACTGAGTGTTAGGGGGATTATTTTGTGTATGTTTATGATGTGAATATTAGATATTGTTATTATATATGCTATAATTATTTGATTTTGGGTATTTACTGTGAAATTTAATATTTTTATTAATGATTTAAGAGGTTTCTTTGGGTGGTGGTATTTTAATTTTTTTTTTTTTTAGTAGGTAGGATTTTATTAAGTTTTTGTTGGATAATATTTTGGTTTATTTTTTGAGTTTAAAGCTGTGCTTGTATGCAATTTAAAGCTTTGGAGGTAGCATTTATTATGGTTTTTGTGAGGTTTAATAGGCTTAGGTGTGTTTTTATTGTTTATTTTTAGGGTATTAATATATTTTTAAGTAGTAATAGCTAAATTGGCTTTGTTGTAAATTACTTTAGATTGATTTTGATGCTATAAACTGTGTGTTGCTTTAGGTTTTTTTGGTTTAATTTATTTTGTGTAAATAAATTAAATTATTTAGGCTGGCTTTTTGGGGGGGTGTATTTATTTTGGTGAGATTAATTGTGAGTTGTTTTTTAAAATTACAGAAAGCTATTATTTTAAGCTATAAAGCACTTCTTTTAGCCACACAGTAGTGGGTAGGGGTAATATTTTGCAACATTTGTTTGAGATTGCACTATTTTTTTTTGTTTATACTAGCATAGCACAGCAAGCACACAAAGTAAAACTATAATAGCAAGAACACCATACAAATTTTTTATATTGCATGTTTTGATTTTGTTTTTATGTGCCATTGTGGATTTGTGTGATAATTATTTATAAAAAAAATTACAAAGCAAGAGTGGGATTTATAGATTTTTATTAGTATTAATTATTTATATATATTTAATTTTTATATTTGTTGTTATTTAGTGGCTTGTAAAATTACATGGCATGAGAGAGGAATTGTACAGTGGTATTTTATAATATTTTTTCTTTATAAATTTTATTGGTTTTGTATTTGGAAAGGATGGCTTTATTGGAGGGAGAGGGTAATTACTTAGCACTTTTAATTATATGGGCATATGGGGTTTGGTTGGAAGCTGTAGGTGGTTGGACTTTTACATTTTTATTTATTAAAATTATGGTTTATTTAGTTAATTTAGGGCTGGATATATATATATTTTAATAGATATTATGTACTTAAGAGGGGCATGGGCTGTTTGGGGCAGAACCAGAAAGGTATTGCTAGTGCCCTAAAGCTTATATTAGTGCTAGCATTTTTTTTTACAAGGGGTAAAGCTGATTTTTGGCTTTTTAGGTACTTGAGAGGCAAATGCTACTGGCTTTTGACTAGAGGGTTTTTTTTGGTTTAAAATAGCTCATTCCCCCCAAAAGATAAAAGCTAACTGCAACACAAATAGTTTAGTGTTATTTGGATATGGTAGGGCAGGAGAAACGACGAGAGTCCTATAGCACCTTAAAGACTAACAAATTTCTGTGGGCATAAGCTTTCGTGGGCTGCAACCCACTTAGTCATCTGGGTTGCAGCCCACGAAAGCTTATGCCCACAGAAATTTGTTAGTCTTTAAGATGCTATAGGACTCTCGTTGTTTTTGCTGTATACAGACTAACACGGCTACCCCTTTGGAACTAGTGCAGGAGAGGAGGTTATTGCTTACTTTAGTTTTAATAGGGAGTGATTTTGTTTTGGGCTTTATTTTTAGGGTATTTTTTTTTAGTAGTTGGTACACTGGCTTTGCCTTTAAGGCAACAATTTTTACATGGTTACGGAGCTATTTTGTGAGACTTAACCAGGATTGCAATGCAGACACATTAGTGGGTGCTGCCAGTTTATAAATTAGTTCCACGCTCTGCTGATTAGGGGTAATTTTTTGTTTTATTTTAATACTGAACTTAGGTATTGGATTTTTTGTTGATACAATTGGGCTTTTTAAAAATTAATTTGGAAACCGGCTTGCTTAATTAGGAAGATTACTTTATTGAGCAAAAGCAGCTGGATGTTTTCGGTTACAGTTTAAATGAGAACATTATATAAGAGATAATATTTATTGGTGCTGTGTACTTATTTTATAATTTAATAACATAGGTGTGGGCAGATTATAGGGGAGCAGTGTAGCCTCTGTGGAACAAGGGTGAATGGGAGTTGATGGTTTTTGTAGGTAATAGCACATTTACATTAGCAGTTAGGATGCAGAGGAATAGCAAAGAATGTAATTGATAAATTTAATACTGAAAACGATTTAGTTTTTATACTTACAAAGCCATTACTTTTGGTAATTTGGCTATTAAAGGGGCTGTTTTGGCTGTACATTTATTTACAGCTTTGTAATTTACTGTAAATTGATAGGTTTTTTTGTTTGTTTTACGGACTGGCTATATGGCGGAGTTGTTTATGCTATTAGTTTTTACTAGCACTTTTTGCTGCAAGAAAGCAGTAATTGTGGATGATAATGTTTTTTAGCTTTTTTGGGGTATTTGTACTGCTTTTGGGGTGGCAGATTAGGTTTTACAAGAAGAACACAGGCATTCACCCAGCCACAATTCAATTTATTTTTGGTTTATGCATGTGAGTGTGCTTATATTATGTTAGCAACATATATGGGATACTGCTTTAATGCAACCGAGAGTGGTTTTGGTGCTTTAAGAGCTGCCACCCTGAGCGCAGCTGCAACAATTTTAGGAATTTTTAATTTAATTTACAATACTTAATTAGCTAAATTAACAACAGCTTGCATTTTAAGCATACAATTTATGCCTAAAATAGCTGCTTTTTTAGTACATGCCAAACACTGGAACTTTTAAACTTCTTTAACTTTTGCCGGTGATTTCTTTTTAATTTGATTATTGCAGGAATTAAGCAGTTATTAATTAATGATATAGAGGCACTAGTATTTACAAGCATATGCTGTTTGAACGCCCCCTGTTAAAAATTTACTTAGACAGTGGGTTGTTTTTCTTTATTAGCTGTTAAAGGTGCCACATGTACTAGGGGCTTAGGGAAGCCCGGACCCCCCTATGCTTTTGAGGACTTCCCCTCAGGAGGTGGGGTCAGCTATTGACTCTTATTAGCACGTTTTTCCGAAGCATGAGACTTTTTTTTTTTTTTGACAAATTAGGTTAGCCAACTGTTTATTTGATTTGGGATATATTGGAGAGCTTGATTTTACAGTACTTAATGCAGAGGATTGATATTTTTATGGTTTTGTTTTTGGCCGCGCTTTTTGTTAATTCTTTTAGGGACTAAATTATTTTATTTTATTTTTTTTTAATTTTGAAAGGCAATTTGAGCAGCTCCATTTTTTATTTTGTTTCTGCAGCAGCTTTTTTTTTTTTTTTTGTGCTTATTAGGGAAGGCTTCGCTTACTAGTAAATGAATTTGCTGAACTCTTTGTAACAGTGCTTTTTACGTGATAGCTGGTAAATTTAGAGTACTTAAAGTAACTTTTACTTGCGGACATAGCCTTTTTATGAAACGAGTTGGAAAGTTTGTGTTTATAATGTTTTGATTTTTTGTTTATGCTTTATAGCTTGCCACTGGATTTGTTTTTACATTGTAAGTAAGCATTAGGGTGTTCTTTTAGGGCTTGATGCTTTAGATGAAAGCACGTTTTAATGTTCTTGACAGGATTTACTATTTTTAAAACTTTTTTTATAAGGTTACTTTTCTGTGATTCTTTTTTTTTTTTTTTGGTATATTATTGGAAGTTTTAAGAAGGTGTTTAATGGGAGACATTTTTAAAGAGCAAGGTATAATTATTATAATTGAACTGAGGTACTGTGGTAAGCTGTGCAAACTAGGCAACTACATTGTTAGGGGTGATATTTTTTAAAGCTTTTTTTAGTGCTTGCACTTGCTTAGGTTTTAGTATTTTATTTATTTTGGTGGTAGTGTGGGTGGTGGGTTTTGTTTTTCTTCAATAGTTTTTTGTTTTTATAATTACAGGAGCACATAGCCTGTGGCATATTTTTTTTAGCCAGCTGTTTTATTATTTGTTTGAGAGAAGTATAATAGGAGGGATATTTTATGCTTTGATTTGACTGGTTTTTATTTTACGTAGCCTTTGCATAACAGAGGGCTGAAAGTTTAAAGTTTTGCATACTAACACTTTTTGCACTGTTACAACTTTTGTATGTTTGCATGGCAACAATAATTTTTTGAGTAGCAGCCAATTGCTTTGTACACTGAGACAACTGCCGCCGACAAATTGCATGTGACTGGCTCTTATTTTGGGGGGGGGGGGGTTTAGGAGAATGCGTACCACAGCTTGCGCGTTTTTACATTTCGATTTTTAGATATGAGCTGGGGTTTTTTTTTTGTTGTTGTTGTTTTGTTTTTTTTTAAACTGTTTAGGGTGGGTTTTTTTGTACTTTTTTGCATTGCACTGAGAGTTAGAGACCAAATTAGCCTCAGTGAGACAGTGGGACATGGAAGATTTATACTTTATTTTTAGTTTTTGTATTTGACTTTGGCATGCAATTAATTGTTCATGCAGCTCTTTGGTTTTTTTGGCTAACTTCCCTAACTCTTAAAATAAGGATTTAGATACTAAAACGAGCCCATGTAAAGCAGCTAAAGCATTTTTTTTAATGATTAGTCTTTGTTTTTATGATTTGTTTTTACTGAAGCATTAAGTCTGCATATGCTGTTTTATTTTTAAATGCTCCTCCAGACCATGGGGTTTTTTTCTGGCTATTTACAAAAGTTTCCATATCTGAGACTGGTTCTAGCAAAAGGAGGGCAGGAGTGGCAACCACTTGACTGCCTGACTCACAACACATTTTTACAGAGGACAGAATGCCCTCTTCCTGAAGCCAAATACAGATGCAGCTTCATGGAGAACCGTGTCAGACAAGTTGCTACCCTGCTGACATGCAGTGAGAAAAACTCTTGCACTGTATGCTTTAAAGATTGTCTCATTCACAGCTGATCGAGCCCACCCAGGGATGCCAATTGTTGATACTGGACACTTAGTGATTAGTGTGAATACTGGTGAGACACTGTACGCCCGATTTGCAGATCAATAAGGTTTAATGTGCAAGGTTTTTTATAGATATACTAGTTAAATATAAAGCTTAAAATTAATTACAATATATTATATTTATTAAGCACGGAGAACTAAGCAGTTATTTAGAAGGCTGTATACAAGAATGGCTTGTTTTAGGGGCCTCACCAGGAAGTCAGTGGATCCTCTGGTCTGACAGGCAGGACCTCCTGTGGAGTCAGGTGTTGATGGAGCACGCACCTTTGTTTAAATAGTGAGTGACTTTTATACTTTTTTATAAATAGCTTTTATTTTGTATTTATTATTATATATGCTAATTACTTATACTGGGTTTTTATTTTTAACTATATTTTATTTTTAGGATGATAATTGGGGTTGCTAAACTGGTGATAGGATGGGCGGTGTAAAAATATGTCCCTTGGCAATAAAAAAATGTACCCCCAAATGTTTAAAAATAACATTGTTTTTATTACCCTTATTTATGTGCAGCTGCAAGCATACGTTATATATTTTGTTTTGTTATGTGCCACAAAAACTAAAACATCTGCAAAATTACTTAGTAATTTTATTTATTTTTACCAACCAAAAAATATCATACTACAAAAATCAAAAAACTAAAACTGTACTAAACAAAAAAATCAAGCAACTCAGATTGCACTAAGCCTCCAATGGATAGCAGGTCTCCTATAGCCTGGAATCTGTGTTTCAGTAAAAATGCCCTGGCTGTACAGGAATCTAAGTTTGCCCCTATGAACTCTATTTGTTGAACTGATTCTAAGGTAGATTTTTTGACATTTATCATCAGCCCTAGTTTTCAGAAAAACGTGGTTGTGAACTGTACTGCTTGACTGGCCTGCAGTTGGCCGTGTGCCTTTATTAAGTAGTTGTTCAGATAGGGGAATATAATGGTTCCCTTTTTGCGTAGGTGTGCCACCACAATGGCAAGCACTTTGGAGAAAATCCTTGGGGCAGTGGAAAGGCCGAAGGGTAGCACTGTGTACTGATAGTGGTTGGTTCCCAGCATAAATCTGAGGAACCTCTTGTGGGCGGGATGAATAGAAATCTGGAAATATGCATCCTGGAGATCAATGGCTGCAAACCAATCCCCCTGTTCCAAAGCCGGAATTATGGTGGACAAAGTAACCATCCTGAATTTTTTAGCCTTTACGAATTTGGTCAGCTTTCTGAGGTTTAAAATTGGTCTCCAACCTTCAGTTTTCTTCTGGGTCAGGAAATACGGGGTGTAAAAACCTCTGCCTTTGTGTTGGGAGGGAATGTGTTGTATAGCATCTATTTGTATCAGATATTCAACTTCTTGTCACAATAGGTGCTTGTGAGATGGGTCCCTGAAGAGGGATGGAGAAGGGATTTGGGTAGTAGGTGTGAATATGAAGGGAATGGTATACCCCGATTTGACAATTTCTAAGACCCACTTGTCCATTGTAATGTTCTCCCAAGAGTGGTAGAAAGGGCATAACCAGTGATTGTAGAGGGTGGTATTTGTCTGTGGCTCTGGAAGTTGGGGAAGGTCGGGCAGGCCCTCGACCAAACCCTCAAAACAGATTTAGAGGGAACAATCTGAGATGTTGAAGACTGTTGATTGGATCATCTGTGGCACTGTGACTGTTGTCTATTGCGTGATGGGTCATGTCTTCTGTGTTGTGGGTGGTATTGATACCTGGAGTTGTAAGGCTGGTATCTGAATGTTTTTCTTCTCGTGGCACGTGTGTAAATGCCGAAAGTGCAGAGAGTGGCACAAAAATCCTTCATCATGTGCATGACTTCATCTGTCTTTTCGGCAGATAGCTTCTTCTTATCAAAAGGAAAGTCCTCGATTGTTGTCTGCAGTTGTTTAGGCAGACCTGCTGAATGTAGCCACATGACCCATGACCACCACAGTTGCAACAGTTTGGGCCATTATGTCAGCCACATCAAGGGAAGCTTGGAGTGCCGTCTTAGCGACCAATTGTCCTCTCTTTATGATGGATTGAAATTGGGTTTTTTTGTTTTCTGGTATGTGTTCAATAAATGTGGATAATTTCGCATAATTATTCACATAACAGTTTGCTAATAAAACTGCATAATTCACAACTCTTAATTGTAGGGTCACTAAAGTATATACCTTTCTTCTCAACAAGTCAAGTCTTTTATCCTCTTTATCATGAGGTGTGGACTTATGATATTGTTGCTTGCTCCTTTGGTTGGCTGCTTCCACAACCAGGGAGTTGGGTGATGGGTGAGTGAAAAGGTATTCTGTGTCCTTGGCGGGGACATAATATTTTTGTCATCCCTTTTATAGGTGGGAAGGATGGTGGCAGGTGTTTGCCAGATGTTATTGGCAGGTTCTAATAGGGCAGAATCCACTGGGAGGGTGATTCTTGAAGAAAATGAAGTTTGCAGAATCTTCAAGAGTTTTTGCTATGATTCTGCTACTTCCTGTAGTGGGATCTCCAGGTTATCCATTATTCTTTTAAACAGGTCCTGTAATTGTTTAAAGTCATCAGCAGTGGTAGGGGGTGGAGGGATTAGTGCCTCATCAGGAGATGAAGATGAACTGTGAGGAGGTGATGTTATCTCCCACTGAATACTCTCCTCCATGCCCTTGATTGTGTCAGTCTCAGCTGCTATTGGGGCTGATTTAGGTAGTGACCTGGGTCTGTGTGCATGAGAAGTGGGCAGTCTGCTGTATTGAGTGGAGTAATAGGACCACATATCTCATCTGGACCAGTACAACTGGTAAGGAGCAGGTGGACCAAACCATGGGGGTCAAAACCATGGATGCAGTGGAATCTTAGAATAGGTAAAATGGGGTAAACTAATTTAAAATTGAGGAAAAAAAACTATCCACGAACAACTAACTGTAAGGATATTTCTGCAAGCTGTGAGGAACCACTAGAATCTCCATCTCAGACCACAGACGGTTGAGAAGGAACTAAGGAGGTCAGGCCACGCATGCAGAAAAGAGCACCAATGGTGCCGTGAGACTGCTACGGTGCATGCCCGACCCAAATGAGCACTACTAGCAAAATCTCCGATCGACAACGTGAGGACACACTGATACCTAAAGTGGAGCACCCACAGAGACACTACTCGAAGAAGAACAAGAGCTTTTCTGGAGATCAGAGGCCCTGAGTTCTTAGGAACCCCAGGCGAGTTCCCTCCCCACCCCTGACATCTGTAATGAGGGACACTTAAGATTGAGGCCTTGAGAAAGGGACTCCTACACACACTACTAGCAGATCTAGCCACCATTCAAGAGACGTAATCACTAATGGGGGAACTGTAATGACTGAGATTAGATGATGTCAGCTTGGCGAGTATACTGACACCAGCCACAGCTGGAGAAGTCGGAGCTGAAGCCCCGCGTGCTGAACCACATAGGTACATGATGCCATATGGCCCAGAAGCTGCTAGCAATTTCTCGTCATGGTGATGTGGGGATTCCTAAGGCTTTCAATAAGCCATGTTATTGCTTGGATGCATGCTTCTGGGAGAGAAGCTCTGTCTTATACTGAGTCCAGTATTGCCCCAGTGAATTCTATGCTCTGGATCATGGATAAAATGGATTTCTGTGTATTTATGAGTAGAACTAAGTCTTGGAAGGTTGACTATATTAGTCTCACATCTGCCTCTACCTGAGGTCTGGACCAACCTCTGACCAGCCAGTCATTGAGGTCTGGATAAACCTGAACCCCCGGTCTCTTCAAAGAGGCCGTGACAACTGGCATGCACTTTATGAACACGTAAGGGGCTGCCGACAGGCGAAATGGAAGCACCATAAATTGATAGTGCATATGGCTCACAATGAATCTGAAGAACCTTCTGCATCCCTGAAAGATTGCAATGTGGAAATAAGCATTCTTCAAGGTTGAGGGCAACTTACCAGTTCCCTGGTAAGGGAAGTGATGATGGAGGCCAAGAAGATCATGCAGAACTTCAGCTTCTTCATTAATTAATTGAAATTTCAAAGGTCCAGAATCGGTCTGAGACTGTCAATGGCTTTCAGGATTAGAAAATAGTGGGAGTAGAACCCCCAGCACCTTAGCTCCAGAGGAATCTCCTCCACTGCTCCCATTCTTAAGAGTGGTTGCACCTCTTGAGCTAGAAGCTGCACATGAGAAGGATCCCTGAAGAGGAATTGGGGTGGGAAGAAAGGAAAGAACAACACTGAAAGATGTATCCCAGTGCTATTGTGCATAGTACCCATCAGTCTGAGGTAATGTGGGCCCACGCCCAATAGAAGTGGGATAACTGCTCCACAAAACCCAGGAAATTTGGATCCACAAACTGTCCTAGCACATCATCCCTGAGCATCCCATCAAAAAGCCTGCTTTGACCCAAGCGAGTGTCTGGAGGGGGTGGGGGGGTAGGAGCAAATGCAGATGAGGACTGTGGTGGAGGCCTCTTCCTAAAGCCCCTACTTTTCCTCTTACTATAGTCTTGTCAAACAGATGGCAGGAAGAAGCGAGCCGTCATCTAGGGCATAGGCTTCCTCATAGGGGCCAGTGTATGAAGATCTAAGGGCTTAAGTGTGGCCCTTGAGTCCTTCAAACTGTGTTGTTTGAAATCTGTCTGCTCAGAAAAGAGCAATGTACCCTTGAAAAGGAGGTCCTGCAATGTTTGTTGGATCTTGTGTGGTAAGCCCGATGATTAAAGCCATGAGCTTCTCTGCATAGTCACAGCAGAAGCCATGGATAGGGCTGCCAAGTCTGCTGCATCCAGGCCTGCTTGTAGGGATGCCTTTGCTATGGTCATGCCTTCCTCTGCAAGAGCCACAAACTCTTTTCTGGACTCCTGTGGTAGCAACTCCTTACATTTTTGCATGGAGACCCAGGAGTTAAAATTGTTCCCGCTCTGAAGCACTTGACGATGGGCGATTTTGAATCAGAAAGTTAACTACTAAATTCAATCAATTATATATAATAAGACAGAGAAAAAGTCCACTGAGAAGTACTTGCAGATGCAAGAACAAGTCATAGTTCCAGCAATGTTGTAGTTCCAGACTGTCAGAGATGGTATGAAGGAACTGACGGGATGGCAGGTCAGACCTTTATACTGGCACTGTGAGAGTGTGACTCCAGGGGGCACCAGAGCTGACTTGATGGATACCACAGAGGGAAAACTTTTTGCCAGTGGTGCTTGGGGAGAGTACACATCTACATTGGAATGGACATGAGCAAGGACTGGAAGAAGAACTGTCTGTGAATGTATTGAATGTTTTTTGGGGAAAACTAATTTATGTAAATTAAAACAACTATATTGAAACATTTTGACTTTTTGTTTCGCAATGGCTAATTTATTTTCCAAATCTAGCTAACATTTAAAAAAAAAATTGGGTAAAACCCACTTGAAAACCAACCAAAACGAAAACAAATATTGTATTGGGTTAAATGAAAGTTGTGTTCCATTCAAACCAAAAAGTGTGTTTGAAAGGAAGCGTGTATTTACTCCAATTAAGTTAATACGCTGTAATATACTGAGATGGGGATACTTATAGATTTCAGAAAAAATATAAGTATAAACTTAAATAAACAAATAAATAAATACATTAATATACAGTAGGATGAGGCTAATTAGAATTGTAAACTAACAAATAATATCTCTTTGATAGCAACCACTTAGTGTTGCAGTGTAATTAGGAATATGGGGGATGAGTCTGAGATAGTGTTAGTTTATAGAAAACTAAAATGAGAGTTTAAAAGTCTCCAGTGAGAAGTGTTTGTTCAGATGTATTTTCCATATATTTTAAGGTTATTTTTCCCCCTTCAGATTAGAAATGGTAGAAAGACAAGTAATACAGCTGAAGCCAGGACTAAAATGAAGTGAATGAAGAAAGGATGAAACTCCTAACCTTAAACACGAACAAAAATATCATGAAGATTTTTAGCTGCAGCACAATGTATGAAGGGCAAGATTCTGACTCACTGTTGATTGTGAGTAAGGGTATTACTCCACAAGTTGTCCTACTGAAGCCAATGGAGTCACTCATGGAATGAGGTACTACTCAGTGACATGAATGATATCATCTGGCCACACGAGCATAATGCTGAAGTTTAATAAGGCTGTTCCTTCCTCTCCTTCCCTTTCCCCTTTTCCTTATAGTCTGCTAGAGTATCTTAGAACTAGAATGTCCAAGAATCACAAGAGGGCCTTCAGTGGGTTCAAGACCAAAGGCAATCTTTCTGAACACCACATTGGATGGAGGATGACAGAAACCAGGAACAGCAGGAGAGTTTCACTAGGCCAACCTGGATGTTCTATTGTTTGCCATGCAGAATATTTGAAAGATTTAGTTTTAAAAGGTCTAAAACAGAGAAGAGACTGTCTGCAGGAGACTCCATGAGGAAAAGAAAGAGAAGGAGTTGTCCCTGTCTGCCAGTTCAAGAACTGATGGGTCAGCTGTGGCTGTTAGCTGTGGAGCTATACAGTTCCTTGAGAGACCACAGGTTATCAAAAATACACAGGGACAAAACTTCTTATTGACAAACAACTAGAAATGACAATTATGTTAATAAGGATCTTTTTATTTTATAACTGTACAGAACTAAGCACAGGTATAAGCTATGACATATACAGGCCACTCCTGCATACTGAAAAGTCTGTCATTTCAGTCACTGGGAATTTTCAGTGCAAAAAGAATACAGGATCAGTCCCACTGAATTTGTTAACTCTTACTTTGCAAAATGGAATAAATATGACTTTCCCCTACAATCATACTTCATCTTGAAAGAAGCATTTTCCTTTATTCTTAAACTAGTCTCATTATCATGTTGAGTGAGTAGAATTGTACTGACTCTCTCTTTATTCTCTCTTTAAGGTATGTATTTCAATAATAATCAACATCCATTCATTTTCTTTTCAACCTGCTGGACAAGCCTTCCTTAGGCATCATTTAGGGGATGAGCCAGCTCATGAAGCTAACAAGTTCAAACTTAAGTGGCCTATATACGGTATGTGGTAAATTTTCCATTTTTTTTTGCATACTTAATATGTAGAGTGATGTATAAGTGTTGTTTACTGTATACTTTTCCATTTTCTTGGACTGTCTGGTATATACAAAGTAGCACATACAACTTCAAGATGCTGCGCATGTAGAAAAGGTTGAATATGAAATGGTATGTTAGTGTATTATATGATTTGAGGAATAGTATATAATCATAATTATAACTTTATGTAAGTAAAGACTGTATCATGATGCAAATGCACAAGGGGACAGACTGAAAGTTGTGAGTGAAATCTAAATTGTGGCATTTCCTTACTGTTCATATCTTAACTGTGTTAGCTTAACCTTCTCTTTAAAAGATTTATGGCTTTTTTTTTTTTTTTTTAATATGAAAGGACTTGGATTTTGTAAATAAAAAGGGGAAAAAATTAACACTCCAAGACTTCAATGATCTGCTAGGTTACAATTAAAATTTACATTCATATTTCCATTTACACAATTACAAATGTCCTAATCTGAAAATATTTAGCTAGACAATGATGCCCACTCCACAAACTTCTTAAACTGGAGCCCCATAATGCTTAGGAAATCTGCATCTAAAGAAGTTACTTTTCTACTTACATACATAATTGTAGGGCATTGTCCAGTGCACCTCAAAATGCAAAGCAGCCCTCCCTGAGACTGAGACATGGTCTGGCATATCTGAAAAATATGGGGTCAAAACAAATACCTAATCTACCATTATCATTGCTTCTCCCATTATTATATTGCCATAGTGTTCCCTCCCCTAATCTTTTAATAATAAAAATAGTGAAGCTTGACACACATCCCCTCCCCACAGCTCCCAATAAACCCAAATAGAATCAAAAACCAGAAAGCTGAAAAACATGTGCAGAATGCTGTAGTCTATCATCACTCTGAGTTTGATCTCATTTCTTTTTGTGTTACATTTTGTGTTCTGAGTATATGTTATATGATCTGCATTGCATACCATAATCTTGATGAAAGAATACTGAATTAACACTGCTCCATTGCTGGTACTCTTGACAAAATGCACAAAAATGTAACTTACACACCACATAACTGATAGCTAATCAGTCCTGTCTTTTAGAGATGAATCCAGAACATAATTCCTAATATAAACATTTTTCCTCTGAAAAATATCATTTTCAAAGCAAGCTATTTTTTGTGGCAAAATCATGTTAATTAAGGATACACTGTTTAGTAGTCTACTCTGCATGGCTTTCTTATATACTAACTAAGGACCCAATCCATTCAACACCACCACCTCCCTTGGGCAGGATGATAAAGAACATTATCTTTTTGCAGGCCAACCCATGTCCCACTTCAAAAATAATTATATATTATTGAGTAGCTCTTGTACAGCATATGCTGTTGTCTAAGTCTGGCTCAAACTTATCTTAAACAAATTTTAATAAACATGCCAACTGATAAATCCATGAACATAAAGTGTAAATCTCTTATTTTAAGAGTCTCTCTTTCTTGCCTTAACAATGCTGTGTTTATTGCCTGTTTTACTGTAATCACTGCACAATATTGTATTTTGTTAGCATAACAATTCCATGTTTCAACTCCAACTGCAGGTAACACTAATTATACAGGGAATGCTATTTGGCATCTGCATTGAATATATCTGTAAGCATAAAGCATAATTATCCTTGAATGTTAAATAGTTGGTGCTTATTCGTGAATGCAATACACATTTTAGTCAATATTTTGGACATGTTTCAATATAGCTTTAAGCAAAAGTGCTGTATATTTCTCCTCTTTTAATTCTGCCTATCTCACTACAGATCATGTCACCCAGCAGAACTGAAAGGGTGACAAGGAATGGAAGGAAAGCCGGTAAAACAAATTGGATTTTTAATTCAAAACTAGAGTCAAAACCATCATTCAGTGCTGTGTTATTTTATTCTTTTGTAGAAGGGCGAAACCTTTCACCTTCTGACCAAGTTATATGTGGTAGTTACTGCTTCCCCTCCCACTGACAAATAGGTTAGTGGAGACAAATTTCTCTCTATTAAAGATTTTCCACTTGACACTGTAACTTAGCTACTGTTAGAATTACCCTTTAGGGGAGCACTTTTTAAATTCAAGGTAAGGAAATGATTTGCATTTATCACTTTGGCTAAATATAATGGGCTTTCTCCCCCACCTTTCATTCCCTCAGCACCTCACCCCAACTGACAATGAAAACCCTTGCAGCAAAGTTGAGGGTGATGATAGTTTTTATCTGTAATTAACCTGCTACCTGTAGACAATATAAGTAAATAATACTTTAAAGGCAAATTGTTTGAAAAGCATTGTAGCTAGAAAATGCAGGCTAAGTATACGCCTTTTGTTGCATGGTTTTATTATGAAAGGCAAGATTATGTCAGTGCTTATGACAGGACACACAGTATAAGACAAATACAACGCATGACTACTGTTAAAATACCTGCTAAATACTATAGTGTGACAGGAGACCTGATTATCCTGAAGAGCTGACCAACTGCAGCTCTCACTGATTTCCACTGGAGCTGCAAGAGCTCAACATCTATTAAAAACAGGCCCACAATATTTAAGCTTCACACATTTGGCAGGGACAGAGTTCCTTGGACCTTATCCCTTGGAAGACATTAGCATGTTTCTGCTTTCCATAGGGTTTTTTATAGGAATCCAGCTAATGGGGAAGAAAAAATGGCCATGAGAAAGTAAGTATGAAGTGAAAAGGCACAAGAATGGGTGCTGTTTAGATAGATGAACTGAAATAGGAACAGAATCACCATGACAGTATTAAAAGACAAAAGCAGAAGCTTTAATTTGCATTTAAAGACTACTGCTGCCAAAATCTTATTTCATGTTGATTTTCTCTGAAAATCTTCTTCTATGAAAGAGAAGTATAATTTTAGAGGGACAGTTACAGTGGACCTGCCAGTTCCTCCTGGGAGTAGATAGTAGGCTTATCATGGTGCAAAACATGATTTGTCTTCCTTAAAAAATTACCTGGAAATTTGTATCTTTAAAAAATAATGGGTCATACACGCTAAGTACCATCCATTATAAGCTTTTGCATACTGATAGAACTTATGCCTTGCAAAGTTTAATCATTAATATGAAGGTACTACTGTAACTGAAACACAATTACACCTTTTACAATTAATTTACATCTACCTTGTCAGTGACCAGGTAATTTTAAAATGAGTATTTTATTATTAGTTATAAGCAGATAGTCAGTGTTAGGAAAAGACTATGGAAGAAATAGCATCTTAATCCTATAGAGTATGACTATGTTGTATATACATAGCATATACCTTGTAAATTGTACTTGCTATGCTTGTTAATTAAGTGGTTAAAGCATTAGCTTAGAATTTACGATTGTGGGTTAAAATGCCAGCCTGGGACTTTGAAGGTCTGGGTTAAATTTTCTTCTCTGCCACAGGTTTATTATTGTTTGTTTTGTTTGTATTTTGTTTTATGTGACCTTAGGCAAGTTTCCCATCTGTAAAATAGGGGAAATTGTGAGACCCTCAGATGTTATGGTAAAGGGGGCTATGTAAATAGCTTTAGATAGATATTTTTCAGTATAGATTATCCTACAACTGCATACAGCAGGGTTTCTTTTGTCAGTATAGAAGACACACTCCATCCTTCGAGAAGTGAACATGTACCTGCTTCTCTATAAAAGGACCACAACTGTCTGCCCTTATTGTGATGATTTGCAAGCAAGTAGGAGAGGGTCAGCTGTGGAGTGGAACAGCGACTCTCTCCAGTCTCCTTCAAAAGGGAGCTGAGAGAGAGGAAGTGAAGGATGCTCTTGGGCAGAGAGCTGAAATGGCACACACCCCAAATACTATGCACAGGCTGAAATAAATCTTGTTCCTGTTCCTATCTTCTGTGGAGAATTTTGTTTGGCTTGGCATAAATACATAATCTCATAACTTCAAAGATAATAATTGTGTCTATAAATTACATTGTAATTACAACAAACATTTCTGTTTAAATGAGATCATCGTAAAAAAGTTAGTTAGCAATTAACACAAAGATTATGTCTTCTTTTTTGTCTTGTACAACACTGATACGTAAGAAATAATAAATGATAGTCATTTTGGAACAGTCCCTAAAATGTGGGAGTGCTCTTATTATACAGTAACACACACGTTGTTTAATAGTGCTATTGTGAAACCATATTAACAATTAATTAACAATTAACAATAATTTCATAGAGGGAAAACCTGCAAAAATACTTGAGTGATTCTATATAGCTGTCACAAAGCATTTTAAAAAGAAAATATGATGTTTAAAAACTAGGTGCATCAATGCAACATAGACCACAAGAAGATGAGATTAGATCATGGATCAGAAACACAGTTACACACTCGAGGATTACAGACAGCTATTTCTATAACACAATCTAAAGGTCACAAATAAGATATGAAATAGATATATGTCTATTGGACCAATATTTTCTATGTCTTACATCCAACCTGATTTCTCTTCTGATCCTCTTTGCAATTCCTACATAGTATCATTAATAAGAAAAATAAATCTTTGAAAAAACAGATATCAGAAAAAAATAAATTGAGACAATTACATTTCTAATTATAAAATTAAAAGGACAAAAATTCATTCCTGGTAACATGGCTGTATAAATGGAGCTATCTCATGAGTAAGCTTTGCCCTGTATGTCTGCAGTGCACATTTCACCACTATTTTAAAAAAAACCTAAAAGTTATACTAAAATGATGATTCTGAAAATGGAATGATGTTCCTGCACACTAATTAATGAGAATAGGACTATAAATTACAAGGGTATTGGAGCATAAGTAGGATGTCATAAGTAGGATTTGACTCTAGCATAAAATTTATCCACCATTTTATATAGTACAAGTTACTATAGACAGATGTATTGGGGAACTTTACATTTTTACAATATTTTGGGTACTGATCACAGCCAGACTCAAGATCTCTAGCAAAAATTCCTGTTGAAAATTTTCAGCTAGTTTCTAATGTTTCCAATTGATCAATTAGATTTTGGAACTAACACTAATATTCTGGCTCTCTTGGCTTCTGGTACTTCAGTAGAAAAATCAACAAAACAGTAGAAACCAGCAGAAAGCAGAAGAATGATCCTAATGGAGTCTACCAGAAATCTCTGTGGCATTTGTTTTGTTTGGATATAGAAAGTTCCATTGTGTGATTTTTGAACCACAGTGTCATTTTCAACAATAAGGCTTGGATTCAGCAAGGCATGTGATTAACTATAAGGCCATCAGCAGCCCCACTGATTTAGTTCTGCATGTACTGAAGTAGCTTGCTAAATCAGGACCTTACAAAGGCAATGATCCAAAACCCATCTATGTCAAGTTCAAACTAGGACCATTTACATGCTTAAAAATTTAAGCATATGCTCAAGAGATTTCCTTAATCAGGACCTAAATTTTTTGTCTGAAAATAAAAAGTTAGGTTTTTTGATATCTTGTCTCTTGGAGTTTATTTAGAGAAAAACGATTTATGCACAGTTTACCAATACTTTTTGAGGAGAAGGATGTCCTTGTGAAATCTTGCTTTTTTCCTTGTAAATACCTTTACTGACACCTTCAAATATCTAGCCTTGTTTATTATTACTTGTTTATTATTATTACAGAGGAGGATATAAGGAATAGACAGATTAAGTGATTTGCCCCATATCACATACAAAGTCTGTAATAGAGCAAGATATTCATCTGGGGTCACCCAAACACCAGGCTAAGGCCCTAACCACAGACTCTCCCCTTCTCATCCCTTTGAAATCTAAACCATAAACTAAAGCTGACATCAATGGGAATTTTGCCACTGTCTGCAGTGGGAGTTTTGAATGCCAGATTGGACTCTTAGGGTACATCTAGACTGGAGCTGGAGGTGTAATTTCCAGCTTAGGAAGATGTACATACACGGTCGTTGACCTAGTTAGGATATGAAAAATACAATGACAGGATAGCTGAGACCCTAAGTACTTACTCAGGTTGCTAGTATGTCCTCCTACCTGCATTGCTGTGGCTCTGGTGTGCTATCTCAATCAAAGCTGGTGCACGTACAACTACTCAAACTAGAAATTACATTTCCAGCTCCAATGGTAGCAGCTAACTTAAAGGCAACGGAAATAAATTGGAAATTTAGGGTCAGATCCTCAAATGGTGTAAATCAGTGTGGTCCAGTTGAAGTCAGTGGAGCTATACAGATTTATACCAGTAGAGGACCTGGCCCTCATTCTTAATATTAAAATGCAAAGTGTAAGTTCCAGATGCTGTCTTCTACTGAAAGTGATGTGTTCCACTTTCAAGAGGAAGAAGAAAGGAAAGTTCCAAGAAGTATTTATTGCTTAAATTCTTTTATAAAAGATACATCTTGAACAGAACATGTAATCATCCTTGCACAAAAATAGTGATGTGGCAGCAAAAAATACTCATCTGGCCAAAAGGCCTATTAGCACCCCAATGTTAAGAAACATACACATTGTTGTGAGGCACCTGTGATCTCTCTGGTGTTGAACATCCCTTCAGTCTGGCTCCTGAATCCCTTTAATTTTAATTTATCCCACAGTGAAAATAAAACTATAATATCAGTAGTACTAAGCCATATCTCTTATTAACTATTACAGCCAGAAAGACATCAAATCAAATACATGAAAAGACAAAATATGTCAATAACAGTAACAAAACAAAATCAAAGCCTAGGCTTTTCCCAGAATTGATTGAGAATCTCAAGACAATAGGCAGCACCATTATATATTAGATGGTGGTTTTATTGCTTTTGTACTGATACCGATTTTTATTTATTTATTTATTTTGATACACTGCAATGGACATTTTTCTTACTGGCCTCATTCACTTTTAAACGTTTCTTTCAATTTTATGCAGGCAGATCAGACAAGTCCTTCTTGTTTGCAGAGTTCAGACAGGAAGATGATAAACAGGATGATAAGAGTGATATAAAAATTGTGGGTGATCTGTAAAGCAGCTACTCTCCCTTGTATGTGCGTGCACACAGAGAATTTTACACTAAATGAAGCAGCGGTCTTTCAGCAAGCTTTCTCATAGATTACATCCATCACTAACAGCCTTCACAGTTTACATTTGTTATGCATGTTACACATCGAAGTAAATCTGACCAGACAACAAGAAAACTAAAATTCAAAGCTACTTTATTTTTAGCAGATATGATACAAGAGGAAATTCTTGCTAAACACAAAAAGATTTCTCCATGACCCAGTGATGAGACAAACACTTCTGATGGAACTTGTTTTAAAAGGATGTCAGGAAAATTAAACTTTTATTTTGGATCTGTTACTTAAATAACTTGTTGTGTTATTTAACTAGGAGACTATTAAGCATGTGGTGTTCCCACCTTTCTCTTAACAGCATTCTACATGCACTTGCCCAGATTCTCAATTTGTGTAAATTGGTATAGCTCCACTGATGTTCAAGGAGCTATGCCTATTTACACTGATTGAAGATCTAGCACACTGTATGCAAGCCCAACTTTATGTCCTTTTTGAGTTTTGGCTTTCTTTGTAATTTACACAGAAACAATGCACAACCTAAAACTGGCTTTCCCTAGGGAGTCTTCCATGCAAATACCTCTCTCTTCCAGATCCCAGTTCCCTCTGTCCAAGAAGCCACTCCTATCCTCTATATCCAGGGTTAAGTTAACAAGCTGCACCTGTCACAAAGAATCAGCAAGAATCACTTCAGCAAATCCCTGTAGGATTCCAACATATCCTAACAGAATGGGTCAGCAGAAGAAGCCTACCAAAATACAAAGAAGAAAATAGATGTGGAACCCAAATATTTTGGAAATTTATAGGGCCTCTTATGTGAGGACCTCCAAGCACTTGATGAAAACAAATTAGATTTCACAACATCCATATGCAATGTACATGGGGTCATTTTATAATAAAACTGTACACAGCAATTAAAGAAAAGACACAAATCCAATTTACACTGCAGGCAGAATTTAAGCAGGCACCATAAAAAATTCCCTAACCTGGAATCTGACTAGGACAGTGGCATTGATATTCCTCCTTTCAACATAAATTATATGGGATTATTAATGTTGACTGGATGTTTTTAAATCTCATCCAAAGACAGTAACTCCACCAACAACATCACTGAACACAATGTTGAGTGTAATTTCATTATGGACTCTGAAGAAAGAGTCTCATTTACTGAACCACAAACACCACAGGCTGCATATCATAGGTGTTTATGATGGTCTCCTGTCCAAGTATAAATCCAGACCAACCCTGCTTGAGTAGCAGCAAGTGAAAGCACCACAGCACAAGGCAGCAAGGTTTATGGCCAAAACGTATAAGTCGTTTATAAACTTTGCTATGAAATTTCTCTCCAATTGAACCACTTTGTAGTACATCATAGAAGTCAAACAATTAACATATGGCGTGTTTTGCATATTGATTCAGCAGTGATGCACATCTAGGAATTAAGACCTAATATTGTGATTTTTATATTATCTAGCCAATCAGATTATTTTAGAATACAAGAAAATGGGAAGAGATATCCATAAATGATTTGTTGTCTATCTATTCTCCAAGGTGTTAATTGAGTCAGATATATATAATGTATTATCTGGAAAACTTTAATCAAATTAAATGACACCCAGTTAACAGCCCTAGAAATGGAGTTGCACTACTTTAGCACAGAACAATTATGGCACTTGCAAGAACCAACTTCCTCTACCAGTATTGCTCAACCTAGTTAGAGTGATCAGCTTTCACTGATAACAGGTAGTGCAGTCTCCACGTCCACTGACTATGCTAAGAATGCCTCCAAAAAGTGCCAATCATGGTGATAATTTGCGGGATGTAGACAGCAAATAAACTGAGACCACAAACTCATTCCACATAGGCCAAGCAACCTTCAGGTAATAATGATACTCCATTATTCTGTTAAATTGGACTAGATATTAACTTCTGACTTCCATGTAAGCATTCCTTCATCTTTATATTTACCAGTAAAACAACACAAAGGTTCTCAACTTTGGCTGCAGTGTGCCATTCTGTCTTTAAAAGTTACCTGCAGCACTGAACTTGTACGCTGATATCTGTTGTTGGATGGTGGAGGACTCAGGTTGAGAGTAGTAATTTTTGCAACATTTATTTAAAGTCAGCTTCTCACTTCCCATATTATTAAAGCAATCCCACCCCCCATACACACAAGTACCTCCAGATATTTCATCATGGGAAGCAAAGACAGACACAGTTTGCCTAAATGGACCTAGAATTCCCATTCTGGGATAGGATCAGCACCAAAGAACTCAGAGGTGGTGCTGATGCACTATTAATTCTTGCAGACACAAGTGTGAAAGAAAATGACTTCTTCTAGTCAAATTGTACTTCTTGATTTATCTGGAAACTTCTGGCCTTGGAGCTGAGAAGAAGATGAAACAATTTTTCTTCTAATAACATTCTTCCTGTGACTCGTCTTTTTGTTAATTAATTATAGTGGCCTTGTGTTGTCATGCCAACACATGTCCTTCTCTTTTCAAATGTACAACTGATTCCAGAGATTACATCTTAGAAGAAGTTTTCTACCAGTGAAATTGCTTCACGGTTTCCTTTGATTTCAGAATTAAGCTTAATGCCTTGAGTTAAAGGCTATAAATAACAATGAATTTCACTTAAAACCAAGTACAATTACCATGAAGGCACTATAACTGTTTTTACTTATCATGTAAGTCTTTTGGCTACTCATAGCATCGAATGATCAATATTTTTGGTGTCCAGTAATAAAATGCCCATTATTTTTTCCAGTAAAAGATGTCAATAACAATTGAGAGGAAGCCCAGTGCTTTACATTCACATGGTCATTGCTGTGGTGGAAAATGCAAAAAGAACAGAAAGAATTCATTAAATTAATAACATTTCCCTAAGTAATGCCAATTTCAACCTTTCTGCTCTAGGGCTTGCTGGCACTATCTTTTGGCTACCTAGAAATATTTTGGGTATAGAGAATCTGTAGTTCCTAGGACTTTGCATTATTTGTTTATACAGCATCTAGTACAAGGGGTCTATAATCCCTGTTCACATTGCTTAGCTGTTACAGCCAGCAATAATTACTAATGATTTGGAATGTCCAGCTCGAGCTATTTTGGAAGGTCATCTTCCCACAGCTGTATAAGCAGTGCACTAACCAGCACTACCAGTAAAAGAAAGAAAAAAGGTTTGAATATAATATTTTCTGAAGATGAAAAACAGATTTTATTTAACTATAAAGTTACCTCTTTAGGACAAACATACACAATCTCATTTGTATGCGGGCTTTAAGGGAAATAAGATTAATAAAATATCAAAATAATCCATTTACACACAAGAAAATACCATTAGTATATGGCAGCTTGTAAGTGGTAAACAGAGGACATGAGCAATTACATTTTGCTTGTTCTGTTACCCTACAAACCTTATATTCAGCACCTCCAAACCCCCGAGATACAGTTTGTCTTAATCATACAATCAAGATTCAAAACCACAACCCTTACATTACAGTAAAAACAAAAAAATATCAGCTACAACAACAGAGCAGTTAGGATGCTGCTTGCTTGTGAAGAGATATTGTTCTGAAATTTTTTTTAAATTAGTTACATTGAAAGCAGCAATGAATTCTTATCAATACTTAATATCACTTTAAGAGCCTTGGATGAAAGGTGCTCTATAAATAAACATAGGCTGAACAGAAATAAGTAAAGAACAGAGTAAAGTAAATTTAAAAATTATAATTGCTAATGGAGCCTTAAGTACTTGGGTTACATTTGGGTGAAACTGAATAAAAGACAATAGTTGACAAAATGTTTTCATTCATTTCAGAGATATCAAAATAAAGAACCACAGGTGAAATAATCCACACCAACTATGAAATTACTGCAAATATGTACACAGACACAACAGGCAAGATTAAAAGCGAGAGCAAATCAAATAAATCCCGGTATTACACAGTGTGGAAGAAAACCCATTTGACTTCAGAAGGGCTTCACATGGGTGCAGGAGATCAACCACATGGAGTTCCTTGCAGAATCAGGACTATAGAGTCCACTGGTATTGCATCTTGTAAGAAAAATATATTCTTATCACAAAGACAAACATTTGTATTTATACTGTTTCCTAGTTTCTTAGCAGTACAACTCCCTTAACCCTGTCTTAGTATGGAAACATTATACCAGTAGAAAGGGGCTTTATATCAGTATAGCTATTCCCATATGAGAAAGGGAATAAGCTATATAGGTATAAGGCATATTTATAGCAACTTAACTGTGTCCACACTAGAGGTTGTAACAACCGTTACAGTTAAAAAAAATAACACTCAACTGAAATGGTTATGCCAGTACCAAAACTTTGTGTAGACCTGGCCCTGAGAAGTAATGTTTTTGTTTTGTTTTGTTTTGTTTTTTGCTATCATACTGGAGCAGAACAACAAGAGTGTGGTGTTTAAAAAGAAAGTGATGGGAGGAGGTTAGGGTGTTGGGGAATCTACAGTTTTAATACAATTGATTCATGTAGGAAGTAAAACAAGACTTGTAAATTGATGCAATAATCCTGACACCATTTCTATAGAAGCAATCACATCTGAATCTCCTGTTTATTTATTAAAGTGATGATAACATTATCCCTTGGGAACAAATATACTAGACAACGTATTTTCAACAATGTATGTGACAATGTTTAAACATATATTTTGTCAATGAGCTGTGTATTTATGAATATAATATGTAAAATATTCAAATATATTCCCATATATTTTAGTTGATATGATTAGAATGACAAATTCATATTTCTAGGCATCTCCCAGTATTATTCCATTTCAATAAAATGGTTATATCCAAATACATCACACAAGCAGAATTCTAAAAGGAATAAGCACATTGAAACCAGGAAAGTTTAGGTTAGGTCAAAGATGTTTAGGATACTTCCCTGAGGGTGCCAAGAGAGTTTCATGGATCAAATTGATACCTGATCCCTGGCTTCAATCAAGCTACATCAGTGATGACCCAAAGTAACCAGACTTCCACAATGTGAAGCACCAGCTAAATAGAGAGAAAGTTAACTTTTATTTTGGCTTCTTCAGCTAGAAGTGGAGAAGTGGCATATAAAAAATCACAACCTGACTAACTTTCTCAAACAAGCAGTCATATTGCAATCAATGGGACTAATAACATGAGAAAAGCAAGCAGGATTCAGTCTTTAGTGTGGAAGACTTGCATGACTTCATTGAAATTGAATTAACAGCCAATAGAGGAGGAAGTCAATGAAGGCTGGAAGCTGATGAATATAGTTTCTACATAGTAACAATAGACCTTTACTTTTGACTCCAGCTGTGAAGATAGAGAAAACATTGATAAGGGTCGAGCATACAACATTAAGCCAATATTGACTTTTGTTGCAGTCAACATCACAATGCATTGAACAAAAAGGGAAATATTGATTGAGGCAAAGACCAATGCTTCCCCCAAGGAACAATGCATCTTGAAGTTGACCAAAGCAAAAAGTCAATATATGCATTTTTATACACAATCTATTATAAACAATTTTATACACAATCTATTGTGTCATGGATTTCTATATACTTTAATTTTATGCCCAAACTCATGAGTGGTTTTATGTTCCTGTACCCGGGCAGACAATGCATTCTAGTTTGTTACAATAGCTTATTGCATACCTGGGATGACAAGGTTTGTTTTAAGTTGAAAACAAATAAAAAGTTTGAAAATATGCTTTTATAAAATATATTCTAAATAGAGAAAGTTTGCCAATTTTTGCAGTGTTTTGCAGTGTAGGATTTTGAGGCTGTCAATCTTCCCCAGAATTCAAAGGAAACAATTTTTCAAACATCAATACAAACCTATTTTTACTCTTAACCATAATTTACCTGAAAAAAAACACAGAGAATCAGGAAATCAAACAGATCTACAAACTCTATTTATATTTTTCAGCTTGTAACAGTCATCTATTCCTAGATCCCTGTACACTTCTACATATTAAATCAACACAATCAATACATAATAATGAAAATAGGAAGTCCAGAAAGGTACATCCTCAACCTACATAACAAAAACAAACCAAGCATCTGGGTAACAGAATTCTAGAAATACCATCCCAAACACCTGGTTCCCACTCATGGCTCAAGACCATAGATGGACATTGAAGCATATCCTGAAGGTCAACAAATGCATACAACTTTGAAATGAAGTGGAAGATAAGATACTCTTCATTGAAAGTGACCTGATACTAGATCCCTTCCCCCTTTAAGCCAGCGTGCTGATAACTAACATCTCTACTGACTGCAATTGTAATAATATCACTCTAGGGTGCTTGTCTTCACTATTAAAAAAATTATGTTCAGAGTATAAAAAGTATGTAGACAGTAGGGCTGATCTGTGAGTGTTTACCTTGTGATAAAACTAAACTGACTTGCCTTCACTGTGTTTTTACCTCAGGATAACTCACATACCATTAGTTACCCAGAGGTTTAATGATCAGTGAAGACAAACCTTGGAAGAAAGGTAGTCTTTCTGGTAGGCAGGCCCCAAACCATATAAGACTTTTAGGAGAAAAACAACTTCTCTAGGAAACTAATGGACAGCCAATGAAGATTGCAAAATATTCATATAAATGTATTCTCAGAGAATACATGACTTATGAAGAGGCAGTTGCTGTCTGCACTGGCTTTACACCCTCTATAGAGCAAGCTGTGGAAAACTAGACTCAAGTCCATTCACTACAACATTCATAACAGAGGGAAATATTGTACCAGTTACTAAATATGTGAAGGAATTTGTGTACATCCCAACCTTGATTGAAGGTTTGTAGTATGTAGCAAGTGGAAGTGTATTCATGCAGACATTCCCGGTTCTAATGCCTGAAATGTTGTTCCCCAACCAACTGTACAAAAAAACCGTCACACTCAAGTTCCTTGAATGGCATGCTGGTTTGTATGCAGTGAGTCCAGGAATTTCACAGGCAGCTGTATTAGTGAGTGTGTTGCTAATATCAGTGCACATTCTACCGATTTGTTTTTAAAGTATTTTCATGTGAATACGTTGCTTGCAAAAGTTGCCAGATTGAAATCCCTAGACACTGATTATTTTTATTTAGCTACAGAAGAAATAAAATAGCAGTATCTGTCCTGAATTGAAGGAACCATTTGTAGGGAGCAGAAGGCAATTTATTTAATTATCATGACAGTGCATTTTCTTCCATCTCCACAGACAGAGATGTAATGAGAACCAACAACTAATTTCACACAGGCTTCGAAACAGCCATCTTATGATCATGACTTACAGTTGTAATGTAATGGTGTCTTGAATCACAACTGAAATCTATTCAAGGGAGAAATTATTATATGACTAAGTAAAAACTACAGCTAGCCAGAAAATGAAATCTCCATACTACAGGAAATTCTATTATTTCCTTGTGTTTTCATCCTAAATCAAGATAAAATTTGTGGGAAAAAGTTCTGAAAGAAAGTATTTCATTTCAAATTGACATTTCAACTTAAAATGAAATTTCAGAACTAAACATTTCAAGTCACTCCAAATGATGTTTCTGAAAAATTGAAAAAACTAGTTGAAATCAATATTTTCCTCATGGAAATTATTCATTTCAATTGAATCATAATTTTCCAATGAAAAAATATTTTGGGGGTAAAATTTCCAACCAATTCTAGTAACAAAACATGAACACAGGACTGGATTAATTAAAGCAGCAGTTCTCAAACAGGGAGCGGGCCCCCCTAAGGGGGCACGAGATGGCTCGTGGAGGGGCACCATGGATGGAGTTTGGGGGGGGAATGGGGTGGCAATGCCCCCCCAAACTTATGATAATGGAGCTGTCTCTCCCTGCTGAGTGAGGGGCGCTGGGCTGAGAGCAGGGCCGGGCAGGACCCCTGAACCTCACACGGGCAGCCCCAGGCATGTGTTGGGGGTGGGGGACCCTCAGGAGAGTGGAGGGAGGCTGCTGCGGGCAGTGGGCCCAGCACTTCTGGTGGAACGGGGGACAGAGCCAGTCCAGCTCCATGCTCCACATTTTGTACAGCTGTTTCCATCTCCAATCTGAGCACTGCTCCCAGCAGCCGCCACCCACATCTCGCAGCAGCCCTCCGGCCGCTACCAGGCACACTCCCCACACCGCTCTGCAGGCTCCCAGAGGCGGCAGCTGCATCCACACTGCTGCCCGAGGATAATCCCTACAACAAGGTGTGATTCCCCGCCACCATTTTCTCTGATGGGTCACATCAAGCTCCAGAGCTGAAGGGGAGCTGCTGCTACCTCTTGGCCCCCTAAATTAAGCAGTCAAACTCCACCTATGATATGTAGGCCCTGGTTTTTTTTCTGAAAGTGGGGGAGGTTCTGGGAAAGAGGGGCACAATTTTTACACAAAGTCCATGTGGGGCGGGGCTCCATTTAAAAAGTTTGAGAACCACTGAATTGAAGTATAAGCATTATGGATGTGCTGAGGGCCCAGCTCCTGGAATTACCTGCTGGCACAAGAATCTGAAATTTATTTTATTTTATTTATATTTACACACACACATACCCCTACACTCTTTTGTAAGTAGACCCTTCTACTATCTCCCAAAGCAGGGGTGTGGCCATGGGAGGAGGGGAGGAGGATCGTGTACCTATGCGAACATACACCTAGGACTCCAGATTGCTTCAATCGACTTTGGCATGCATCTAGTTCCAACCTTTAATTGAGAAAGGTGGACCATACCTGATGAACTGATAGCAGCTCTCCTGTGACTGCACGGATATGAAGCATCTACCTCTAGGTCAGACAATGACATAGGTCAGATCCATGTTTTCATACTCTGGCTGATTATTTGACATCTCTATTAAGGCTGTAATGCTGCTTTCAGTGACTTAACGTCAGAGCAGACTGTTAGGAACCAGGGCTTAAACCCTAAATTGGTTTGAGTTCTAAACTTAGATTTCACCAACCAATTATCAAATATGAACTCCTCAGGCACTATAACAGCCTTAACTAGGAGTTACAGATAGTCCCCTTGGATTCTCCAATCTATCTCACCTTTGTGACAGATGATCCCTTAAACCAAGAATCACAGCAATATTCAGGTTACTCCCAGTCCCAAAGCATTAGTCACTTGCCCCAGGTCAACTGCACCTTAGATTTCATACCTAAGACGCTTGTAGACAGTACTATAATAAACTACATAAAAAAGATGTATTAGATAGGAAAAGGAAACAAGAGAGTTATTTACACGGCTAAAGTAGGTAAACAGAGATAAATATATGAATTACAATCTTAAATTTAAAAAGGTAATAGAAGCTTCTATAATAAGCAAGCTCCATATGTCCTTTAGGGCTAGCTCAGGCTAAGCCACTGAGGATCTCTTGTTTATGCCTAGAAACACTTTGCCACCCAGAATCCAAGAAGCATAGAGATCCCAAGTTCCTTTTGTTTGGGGGTTTTATCTGCCTCCTGCCATGTTCTCTGAGCTGTAAGCCAATGGAAGGAGTCCATTTGCATGACTAATCTTCCCAGGGTAGAGTGCAGAGCAACAAGTCTTTTGTCCTCTTGTTGATGGTACACAGGGAAATTTCCATTGCAATGACCATCAATACCAGATGGATTATTTTGGGACCTTTCCTTTTGAGAAAGGCATAATACTTTGTTGAAAAATCAGCCCTTCACACTACATCTCTCTCCTATCTGATGATTTACACAGTCACAGAGGTTCACAATACAACTGTTCAAATATTACCTTACAATATGAGAAACAGATGTTATAAGTGCAATTAACACACGCAGAAACTCACAAGCATTTGATGAAGTCTAAACATTCTTATAATTCTAATATCTAATATTCTTATTTTAACAATACTAACACACAGATGAGCCAGACTAATTCCAGCTATGTATTTGTCAGTGTGCAGCTGAGACATGGGGATTTTGGCATGAGCTGGCACTCTATCATTAAGCGTTATTAGGAATTGACATGTCCTAATAAATAAGGTACATAAACAATAAGACACACACTCAGATATTTAAGTGTTCAGCTGGGTTTATAGGTGATTAACTCTTTAGTGTCAGAGGTGTAGAGAGATGGGTCAAGATTTCATAATGCTAAAAAAGATGAAGTAGCATTTATTGGCAGGTGTAATAGACTTGCTAGTATTAAGACATTACATTTGGCCTTTTAAAGTGAAGTGGAATTGAAGGCAAAGTCTTGGAGTTCAATTCACACTGTATAACTGACTATGAGACTCTAATAGTATTCACAGGAAGAGATAACCTTTCACTGTAGTGCTGCTGATGGAGACAGTGCAAAAATGTTTCTGAGTTTTAGGGGAAAGACATTTCACAACTTGATTTCATCTGTTTCTAATTAACTGAATTTGCTATGTATGCAAATACAACAAAGTTTTAGGAATGATACTCTTGAAGAAGAATAACAACAGATCTTTCTGCCTTATGATCTCAAGGTGCACAATTGAAAACCCTGCCACTGTCTCAAGACAATGCCTGTCAATCCAGTTTAATGACCGTGAAGATCTTTTGGCTGATTCAGAGGTCCATAGGTCCATTCAAAGAGACATCACATTGAGAGATTTCTGACAGGGGAATGGTGCATATGTGATCCCAGAAGTATATTTAATACATAGAACTAATGCCTCTTATTTAGAAAATCTAATGCTGCTTCAGATCTCTTTGGTTCTACCAAAGAAACATAATTTTTAGTCTTGGTGAGCTAAGCTAAAGAGATGTTAAAACCACATCGACAGTGTAGATACATAATTTACTTATATTATCCAAATGGGAATGTAGGAAGAGTGAAAGCGGGGTGCTTTTTGGTTTTGTGGCACTTTCAATTATCTAAATATTTATTTCAAATCTATATTAGCTTTATCTACAGTGCCCTACTCTCTAGTATCTGAGTGCTGGATTCTTTTAAACTTGTTAGATACAGATCTTAGCCCACACACTTCTTTACAGCTAAGAGATTCAGAATGAAAAATACTTCTGATCTCTTCTACCCACAACCAATACTTTAGAGTAAATGCAAATCCAAGTTAGAAGTCAATTAGAGCTGGTTTTTGGAGGCAGTGTTGGAAGATCAGGGTAACCAATATGATTTTATCAGGGGAATCATAACCATACCTAAATAATCTTTCAATGGCTGAAGACAGATCTACAGCTTCCTTCCATCTACACCCAGAAATGTTTATTCAACTATTGTCATAAGTGCATTTAATTTTTTTATTATTATAGCTAGTAGAACTGTCATAGTGAATTTGACTGGCACAAACACTATCTTTTAACATATATTTGATTGATTTTGGCACCAGATAGCTTATCAGTGGTAGGGCTGTCTCCCAGACTGGGCATATACATGTATTTAAATTATTTCACTGAAGGAAGAGGCTGTTGGGAGCTATGTGACAGACCCAAATCATCCTGTTGGTTTGCAAATGAAATGTTGATATGGAGACATGATATGGAAGCTGGTCTTGGATTTAACATGCTGGATTGGGTCTCCGGAGATCTGGCTTCAATTCTTAGTTTGCCAGTGACTTCCTAGTTGACCCACATGAGTTCTTAATCTCACTGTGCTTCTATTCCCTATTCCCACCTTCCATCTGTCTTGTATATTTCAAATGTCAACAATTTGGGGCAAGAATTGTTTTTACTATGTGTTCACATTGCCCAATATAATAAGCCCCCAATTTTCATTAGAGTCTGTAGGTACTACCTTTATGTAAACCACACAACTCTATTGAGTAATATCTACTCTACGCCAAATCTACTGAGTAGAATTTTTCGTTTAAATTAGCATCCTGCCTCTGCAATTACAGTATTAATAACAACAACATCAACAGACACTGTGTCACCTACATCACTACAACACATTCCAATACTTTTCATTATTAAATCATTTGTTAAAGAGAAAAACAATCCTCACTGTAAATGAACAATAAAGTAGTGGAAGCCACATCAGCACCCAGCTCATCATGAGGAACAGTTACAAGTGTCAGCCAAGGATTTATCTAGTGTATGACTAAAAAGATCAAGGGATATAATGCCATAGCTTATTTCAAATCCTTTTGTAATATAAGTTCCAAATCTTGACTGATAGATATTCACAAAGCTATCTAGCAAAAAACGTAGCACATTCCACTGGACTCATTTACTAGCAAACATCATCTTACATAATACTAGTTTTTCCACTGGCAAGCCATAGATTAAGTTGAATAGAAATTATGAGTTTCTTTTACTTAAAATGTTTTAGTTAACTTAGTGCTGGTAAAGAGTACAGTATGGATACTGCTGTGCTCTAATGTACTATATAAAATAAAGGATGAGAAATATCAATGCAGATATCCTGCTACTACTCTGCCAATATACCTCAAGCCTGGTAACTGGAACTACCTCCAGAATTTCATTTTCTCAGTCTTTTCATTAGCCATCTCTCTACTGAGAATGTTGATAATGCCAATGATGGGGATGTGTTTTTTCTTCATAATGTGGACGTGGAAATTAAAAGTTGTGTGTGTGTTATGGTAAAAGTTGACTTTTGGGGCCTAAAGCACCTATTTTACATAGACTTGGATGGAATGTCAAGTT
Source organism: Emydura macquarii macquarii (assembly GCF_026122565.2). Lineage (NCBI taxonomy): Eukaryota > Metazoa > Chordata > Testudines > Chelidae > Emydura > Emydura macquarii. The sequence continues at coordinate 32,570,693 of NW_027131390.1, read as the reverse complement.
ATATTTTCCAACACCTTCTCGCTGTAAGATTTGTGTAGAAAGGTGATGCCCTTGATCATGGCCACATGTGTCATGACTGTCACAGTTTCAGGGATAGCTGCATCTTTGATCTCCCCCTTGGCCTACTTTGAGGGCACCCACTTAAGGTTTCAGATTCCCAGCTGTCACCCCTTTGGATGGAGAGTTGCATTTCCCTCCCTCCAGACCAGGATTTAGGCTTGAAATCCCTTTGTGCCTCTGTCATTTCCCTGGCAGGTCTGTCTGGGCTCAGCCCCAAAAGTTCTCTCTTTATCCAGGAGCTACAATACTGTACGCCCCAACCAGCCTTCACAAAACAAAGTATATTTATTCTTGTGGGCAAAACCATCACATAAAATACAAAGAAAACAATAAAAAGATTTAAACTCTTAATAAAATATCAGGAATCACCCACCTTCCACACAGAAATCTGGTAAGCAAATATTCCTCCCAACCCGCCAGCAAGTGTTGGGGCCTTTCCTTGGACAGAAGGTCCTGTCTGTTTGCTGAATCAAAAGGAAGGACCTGATTCTGTTTAAAGTCAGCTTTTATATCCCAATGTCTTTCTTTGTATCATCTCTTGAAAACCCTGTTTGAATCAGTATATGCAATCTATCTCAGGGGGCAATTCATCTCTGATGCTGTCTACAGACTTAACAACTTGCCTTAATCACATCCCACTATTTTTAGTTCCTGAAGAAATAGTGATAATGCCTTCCCATGGAATAAAACAAACAATCATACACAAGCCATTCAAAAATTTAATATAATGGTCCACAAAGATACTAAATGGGGTTGCAATATCGGTCACAAAAGCATGGCTGTGCAAACACCCTGCCTCACTTTCTGTTCTCTTAGGGCTCCTTAAGAACTCCAATTGATAGATCATCTAGTCCAGTCCCATGCATAAAGGCAGGATCCCTGACAGATGTTTGTCTAACATGTTCTTAAAATCCTCCAATGACAGATTCCACAGTCTCCATAAATAAATTGTCCCAGTGCATAACTATCCTTACAGATAGGAAGTTTTTCCTACTGTCCAACTTAAATCTCCCCTGTTGAAATTTAAGCCCATTACTACTTCTCCTGTCTTCAATAGAAAAGAGAACAATTTATCACCCTCTGCTTTATAACAACCTTTTACATATTTGAAGACTGTTATGACCCCCTCAATCTTCTCTTTCCAGACTAAACAAACCCATTTTTTTCAATCTTTCCTTGTAAGTCATGTTTTCTAAATCTTTAACAATTTTGTTGCTCTACTCTGGACTTTTTCTAATTTGTCCACATCTTTTCCAAAGTTTGGAGCCCAGCACTGGACACAATTCTCCATTTGAGGTCTTATCAGTGCTGAGTGGAGTGAAAGAATTACTTTTTGTGTCTTGCTTATAGCACTGCTGCTAGAACATCCCAGAATGATGTTAGCTTTTTTGTGAACTGATTATTCCTTCCTATGTGTATTACTTTGCATTTGTCCTTATTGAATTTCATCCTGTTTATTTCAGACCATTTCTCCAATTTGTCAAGATCATTTTGAATTCTAATCCTGTCCTTCAAAGTGCTTGCAATTGCTCCCAGCTTGATGTCAACCACAAATTTCATAAGTGTAATCTCTATGCTATTATCCAAATCATTTATGGAGATATTAAATAGAATTGGCCCTAGGACAAATCCCTGTGGGATCCCACTCAATATGCCCTTCCAGTGTAATTGTGAACCATTGGTAACTGCTCTCTGAGTCTGGTCTGCTCTGAGTCTGGTTTTCCAACCAGTTGTGCATCCACTTGGTAAATTCATCTATACTTCATTTCTCTAGTTTGTTTATGACAAGGTCATGTGAGATGGCATCAAAAGCATTACTAAAGTCAAGATATTGCATCCACTGCTTCCTCCCCCCCCCCCATCAATATGACGTGTTACCCTGTCAAATAAGGATATTAGATTAGTTTGACATCATTTGTTCTTGAAAATCCATGTTCACTGTTACTTATCACCTTATTTTCTTCTAGGTGATTACAAATGGATTTTTTGAGTATTTGCTCCATTATCTTTGTCGATACCAAAGTTAAGCTGACTGGTCTGTAATTCCCTGGGTCATCATTCCCCTTTTTACAGATAGGTACTATATTTGCCATTTTCTAGTCCTCTGGGATCTCTCCCATCCTCCAAAAGTTCTCAAAGGCTATTGTTAATGGTTCAGAGATCTCTTCAGCCAATTCCTTAAGTATCCTAGAGCGTATTTCATCAGGCCCTGCCTGCCTGAATACATCCAACATGTCTAAATAATTAACATTTTTTTTCTCCTTATTTTAGTCTCAGATCCTATGCTATTTACACTGATTTTCACCATGTTAGTCATCCAATCACTACTAACATTTTTGGTGAAAAACAAATAAAAAAGGCATTTAACACTTCAGCCATTGCTGTGTTTTCTGTTACGATATGTCCCTCCTTATTGAGCAACGGGCCTCCTTACTCTTCCTCTTGCTTCTAATGTGTTTGCAAAATGTTTTCTTGTTACCCTTTATGTCCCTAGCTAATTTAATCTTTCTTTTTCTTTAATTAATTAATTAATTTAACTTGGCCTGTCTAATTTTGTACCTACATGCTTGTGGGTTTTTTTTATATATATATATATATATATATATATTCATTCTTCATCATTTGACCTAGTTTCCATTTATGTATGACTTTTTTCAGTTTCAGGTCATTGAAGATCTCCTGGGTAAGCCTATGTGGTCTCTCACCATACTTCCTATCTTTCCTATGCATTAGGATGGTTTGGTCTTGTGCTCCTAATAATGTCTCTATAAAAAAACTGTCAGCTCTTCTGAACTCTTTTTCCCCCCTTAGACTTACTTCTCACAGGATCTTACTGACCAATTCCCTGCGTTTGTAAAGTCTGTCTTCTTGAAGTCCATTGTCTTTATTCTCCTGTTTTCCCTCCTACTCTTCCTTATAATTATGAACTCTATCATTTCATGATCACTTTCACCCAAGCTGCCTTCCACCTTCACGTTATCAATCAGTTCCTCCCTGTTTGTTAGAATCAAATCTAGAATGTCCTCTCCCTTAGTCCCTTTCTCCACTTTCTATAATAGAAAGTTGTCTCCAATTCAGTCTGATAGAATCCAGATGGCTATTAATGGCTTTCTTCCCTGCTAGCTGCACAGACTTTTCACTACTGTATGAAAACTGTTGGATATCCTAGACATCAGTCCAGTTTCCAGTAGAAAGGTGCTCTCTTCCCAAAAATACAACCACTCATTAAATGCAGTCAACTTTGATGTGAAATACAGCAATCATTCTGCAATGACATAACTACATTCCAGTTTGTTTTAGAAGAATGAAAGAATAACTTTTTGATTTCATCTGGACATGGGAATTTTAAATGAGTAATAGATAAACATCATACTGGCCCACAGAAAAGGGATAAGTTTAATTCAAAATTAGAATTTAGCTAATATTGGTACTTTTGTAAGACGTGCTAGAGAGTCTCTAATAACTCTAAGTGGTCTAGGTTTCAGTTTAGCAAGTCTTTGAAAGATGGATACACAAAGAGTGCACACATGCAGTCACCACTAGCAGAAAACCAAAACAGCTTATTAGAACTAGTTTGCTTACATTTCTGATTTTCAGAGACACACAACTTTGGAGCCTTTTCATTTAGACGTTTATGTGGAATTCCACAACTTCCAAGAACATCATAAGCTATAAAAACGTGTCAAGGAGAAAACAGCGACTTCCTTCTTAATTTTATGCTATGGTACAATGCAATCTCATTTACACAGCTCATTATTCCTCAAACATCTTCAAACGCTCTACTTCCTAGCTGGGAGGTTCTCTACAATGCCAGTGGATTAGTAGGTTAGTCAGAATGAAGCTCAGTGTTGTCAGTGATGGACAAACCTCAAAGACATTTACTGTTCAGCTATATTAAAGCATTGAAATAGTTATCCAAACTTTTTATTGAACCACTTTCATCTGGGAACTGGCCTGAAGTCTTCTCCAATAAGAGTCACATATTTTTAGTAATTTTTGGCTCTTGTTACATCAGATATATCCTTTGCAGACTCTGCTTCTGCCATGAAGTTCTGGGGAAAAGAGTTGGGTCGTCTTTTGTTCTGCCTGAATTCATATGAATTTTTCCATCAGTCTAAAAAAAAATCTCTTATCTTCATTTGTCAATCTAATCCTACCTTCCAGGATAAATTCTTTTTACCAGGATATTTAAGATCGACACACACAAGACACAGGCCTAGTACATTCTCTCTATTGGCTGGCCTGGCAAATCTAACAGCCTATGTTGTTTCAGCCAAGGCCCAATCCTACAAACACTGGTGCACTTTGTTAACTTTACATACCTGAACAGTCCCACTGGCTTCAATGGGACTACTCACCTGCATAAAGTTAAACATGTGTGTGAGTGTTTACAGAATCAGGGCCGAATGGAGCTCACCTTCAGTTCAAATGCTAAAGGGGCTTTTGACATTGAAATCCCAGGATTTTATCCCTGCTGCGACTCTGATAGCTATATGTTTATGTGATACTGAAGATTTTTATTTAAAAAGCCCTCCATACTGCAAAGATGAATAGAAGATTATGATAATTATTGTAATTTATCCAAATATTCTCCATAAAATGACTGGCTTCTTAAATTCTTGAAAGTCTTATGCTTTTAAGTGTGACATTGAAGACTTCTGATCCTTTTTTCACAAGTAAGGTATGTTGAGAACTCTATTAAGCCATTTTATTAGCTCATCTAAAACATTGAACAAATTCCAGTTAGTTCAAGATGGCTTCAGAAAGAATTGTTCAGGCAACTGGGAGACACAAGTATGGGTGTGCATTATATTAAAGGTCCCTGGCCAGCTGAGTCTGGCACAGAGGTATTTCACTGCACTCTCCTGAGAAGGAAGGACCCAGCTGCACTATCCCGATAATACTTTCTGCCAGCTGTTCCAAAAGAGTACTAATTCCAGAGAGATTAGTCATTCGCCTTTTAGCTGGAGATCAAGTACTGATGTAACATTTCTGTTCCTGCACATGATGTACTCCTTATTGACATTTAGTCAATCATTTATTATTATGGACCAACTTAACATGAATTCTAAAAACAGTAATTTAAATTTCAAATAAAGCTTATTTATTTTTGTTTTGTTTTTCTCTACTTTTTATATAAATAATTAGTTCTAATGACAGCTTAAGTCACACATAGGAAACTGGGAATTTATTTTAGTTAATCTTAATTGTCTAGCTGTTTTTAACCTCAAAGACATCACCACTCAATCTAGGAACATGGTAACAACTTCATATTTCATCCTTGTCTTTCCCTTCACAAAAGTGTTTTAAAATATTAGACACACAATAGTGTTTGCTTAACATGGACAATGATTTTGAAAGGTATTTTGAAATGTCTGAACTTCTGAAGAGCATTTTAATCAGTTGAAGACCTTTCCTTTCCCAAGTTGAGACTACTTAGAACTCAGTTTTTTTATGCATGTATTGCAGGATAGCATTACAAAAAAGAGTTGCCAAAAAACTCACTCAGACTTGTAAGGTTTCATCTCAGTTCCTGACAAAAACTTTCAGAAAAAAATGTTCATTGGCTTATTTTGCCATTCTAATAAATCATATTTTATTAGTTGTTACAGTGCTTGACTGTTTTAACACTTGCCTTATATTCTATAAGTTTGCACATTTTCTTTTTGCCATATCTTTTAGCTGCTCAGATCTTCTGGTGGCAAATATCATAGACAGATAAGTTCAGAAGTCTGCATATAGGGACAAGAGTCACACACAGCTGAAGAGTTCTGTAAAGTAACTGAAACCCTCTCTTGGATCACACACTTGCCTTTTTACACAGACCAGAAATTCTGTGTTCTCTTACTATATTAAGTACATTTCTGCTCTGAAAAGAGACTCAGTAAAAATGGCATTCTGGAGTTCTATGTTTATTGGTTCTAAGTGACTACTAACTCAAAATTTTCCTCAGCTTGTTTTAAAAAAAGGAATCAAAGTCAAACTGTGCTTTTTCTGGCTGATGCATCATTATTTGTATTAAATAGTCTGTGAGCCAAATTCCATCCCTGGTTATACTTTGCATTACTATGCAGAATGGAGTTACACAAGAGTATCTACAGACAGTATTTGGCTGTGCAGTTGGACTTTAAACTGTTGAAAATGTCAGAAGGAATGGGCCCCAGTTCATTCTTCCCATAATTATGTTAACCCTGAAGTGCAAACAGACTTTCTAAAAACATCTGTCACTAAGCTCTGTGGAACTGACTCTAAATACTTGCATACCTGATGAGGAATATGGACTTTAAAAAAATATCATAGTCACTTTTCAGAACAGAACAGAACAGCACTTCCAGTAGACTTAGTGTTTGTACAAGCTTGACATCTCTGGGGACTATCTTTAGACTAGGTACACAGAGCGCAGTGGAAACTTCTCCAAACAGCTCAGAAAAATGTCTTGCTACACTATCCCAGCCTCTGTACCCGCTCAGTTGTTGGCCTCTCCAAGACAGCACTAATTGGAACACTTGTTGGCAAATATTATTGGCTGTACCTTTGGTAAGTGGACACCTTTCTGCTAGGAACTGGACTGCTGCCCACAATATCAAACAGTTTTCCAAAAGTAATGACTTTTGGTCACTACTTAGCTGGTATAGATTTGAAACTATGACCTTAAGATAAAATGCCCTGAGCTATGCATTTCCCCTTACAAGATTAACTCAACAGCCACCATTTAAAAAGGTAAGCAAGACAGAAATCTCTTACAGGGGAAGGTGTCCTTTCCTCTTTCACCAATATCCTCTATTCTTCCTTCCATCCTTGCCTCTCCACCCTCTTCCCACCTCCTGCAGTGCAATTCATTTCCTGTTCATACATTCTTCCCTACTACAGCCCGTATCTTGCTTTTGAGGTGTATACAGAACTACAGTTGACTAAATTAGGAGTAGCATGTGTAAAACAAAGACATAATATGGTCCTTAATTTTTTTCTCTCCTATGCATCCCTAATCCTCTTGCCATTTTTTGAATCTCTTATTTTCCTCCAGGACTGCAAAAAACGTTCCTAGTATGAAATCAACAATTTTATGATTTCAAGTTTTCTGGTGACATTTAGTGTTTTTTTCTCCCTCTTTGATTTGATCACATTTATAAAAAAATAGATAAAAATACAGAAAAGTTTTGTAAAATATATATAAGTAAAATATACAAATGTTTACCCTCACAGTCTGAGTTTTGGCTGTTTACACAGTATATTAAGTTGTGGGACACTTTCTATTATTATACTTCAAACATCGGTACCAAACGGCTATCATGAAATAACTACCACTGTGAAAACAACTCAGTGTTATCTATTACAAAACAAGACAGCATTAAAAAAAGAGATGGTTAAGTTCATAAAGTTTTCATCTCTGAATCAAAATTTCTAGTTAAACCCTATTTCTGAGAAAAAAAGAATAAACCTTTCAAACCCTTTCAGTGCAATTCATCACACGTGCAAATGTAAGCCTTTGCTTCTGAGTATAAATACTAAAGAAGCCCAGTGCTAACAGAGTATCGGTACTATTTCTTATGTTCTATGTCACAGCCAAGTTCACAGGTTCACTATGTGTGTAGATTTGCATGCTATTTTGCCATTGGATAAAGGAACAAGTTTTCTTTCCAGTATCAACTCCAGGCTCACATGTTTTCCTTCAAACTCTAATCCACCACTCTGAACTCCAATATGTTTTAATATACAGATAGAAGTTTTGAGAACACATATTTATACTTGTATGTATTTTAAAGTAAAATGACAGACACATAATTACTCACACAGAAGCATTATGGTATAATGAAGGGAAAAGGGTCTTTCGGACTTGCTAACTGTGTGAAAGCAATAGAAAAGGTCACTAAAAGTAAAAATTTGCAGCACAGATATCAATGTTAAGCTCTCCATCACTGCAGTGGAATATTTAGATCAGTCCAAGATTATATTTTATCAATGGAAATGAGACTATCAACTGACAGTGGAAAGATCTTTCCCTCAAAGATTCATTTTTCCTTGATTCCCTTCAACTGGAACATAAAGGTGAGGTATAACATATGCTGCATACATCATGTGTTTGTCTGCATACCCATGCTTACTGTCTCTTTGTATTATTCCAGGAATCTCTTGAGCACATGGGCAGTAGAATTTCAGTGGATTGGAAGTTCATGCTTCACTGAATGCACTGGGAAGTTGGTGACCATCTGTAACATATTCTGAAATTTTGTTCTACACTGCAACACTGAATAAAATAAATTTCAGATTTCCAAGCAGATAAAATGATGTTCTGCTGAGTCTTTCATTAAATCTGACTCAGTTAAAAAAAAACTGTATTAGTTCATCATCAAAACAGACTATTTACATCAAATTCTCTTGGCTTGGGGAAGCACGTCCAAGAACAACTTCACAATAAAAGAATCACCATCTCTAGACCTGTGCAACACCTTTCTCTTGTTGGCCCTTGACACATAGCAAGCATATAGAATTTCAGCCCAACAGGTGAAAGTTTCAGAGAAATATTATAAATAAGTGAAAACAGGAGGCAAGCACATAACCCCTTCTGAAGCATTCTCTACAGCTGTTAGTATCAGATGTCCAGGATAAGAAATGCCTGTAATTGAGGCAGTAAGAATCCATTACAGCCAGAAACCTGATTGCCTTCATGAATGTAAGCAGCCACTGTACTTGATGATGGTTGATTAATGATATGGCTTGGTTGGTCTGGGATAATTAAATTCTGACAAGTTTAGGATAGCAAGTTTTTTGTTTGCTTGTTTGGATTTTTATTTGTTTTTAAAGTCTATCTTATCAGCATGGGATATACAAGACAGAAAGACAGACAAAGTCTTCTGGCCCTTTACCTAAAGAAGCTCCACTATTTTGTTTTTTCCTTCCCCAACACTATCCTCTGTGAAAACGAGACACAAAATAGTGAACTACATCTATTTTTAGACTCTCTAGGAACTATGTCATTCTCTTAAGAAATGTTTTACTTTAGAGGAGGTCTGTACTTGTTTTTGTTCTTTTTTCTCTGATAATGGGGAACATGTACTTTTCCTGGAAAGCATTAACATACACTTGGAAACCACCTTCTATTAATTAATTTCTATTAGGGTTCTTATTTGTTATTCTTTATGCAGGATTTGAACACTAACATTAGTAAGGAACTAATTAGTAAGTAACATTAGTAAGGAACTAATACATTAAATAGAGCCAAGGTTGAGTGCACAACAGTCATTTCGACCTGGTCTACACTTAAAACTTTCACTGGTGGTATGTTGGTTTGGTGTGAGATTTTTTTTACTGGTATAGTAATAGTGGTAAAAACCCTAATGTACGAGCAGTTAGATCAGATATCAAGATGACTTATACCAGTTTAGTTATTCCCTTTCCCATACCGGAATTGCTATACTGCTGTTAAGCACCTTTATATCAAAGTTACTGTGTCCTGACTAAAGAGCTGTGCCACTTTAACTATAGCAGTATAGTGCACTGAATCTTTAACAGAAAAGCTTCCCTTCTAATGGTTTAAATCAAGTATGTAAAGCAGTGTTAGTCAAAACAAAGACATTTTAGACTATCTGAATACAAATCACTGTCAATTCACCATGTGTCAGCCCATTGTATCTGATATCCTTCTAATTCTCTACTCATCCATAGCACCTTCCAAGAAAAACAGGACAGAGAAGATCTGAACTTCTTATTTTAAAAAGAAGCAGAACAACAAAAAAGCAGAACAGGGCACTACCCATTCTTTTTCAGGTCCCCTTTAACAACTGGGATGCTCTGTGCAAATCACCTAAATTCTATATTTCAGTTTACCCAACTCTAAAATGGAAATATCATTACATACCCCATGTAGCTGTAATGTAACTTCTTTTTTAAGGGTAAATTATCATGTCATCCTATTGTGAGTGAGGGATTTCTAGACTCACTTTTCTCCTCACATTCTGACTCTTTTTATTTTCAGCTAGGTTTCTCTGTATTGTTAGAAAAAGCTCCCATTAGAAAAAGACAGTTATAATTTGGTAAGGTGGCTTTTAACAGCTCCTTATTTTATTACTATGTAGGCACAGAGGTGGAGACAATTCAAAGAGGTGAAGAAGAAATACTCTGTCAGTGGAAAGCATGCTATATTGTTTCCTGCTTAACTAAGAACAGAGTGGAACAGTAAATCAGAATTTTTTCCCCTGACTCCAGAAGCAGCACTGAATTTTAACTGAATGTCAAACCATTAAAAGTAACATAGATGAAGTGTATTCAGGAGTACTTTGGATAAAGTCAAGATAGTCTAATTAATCTAATTTATTTTTAAATAAATAAATTTATCTGTAATGTTTTTTATTATTAGGACACTGTGTCCTGTTTTAGGACAACCAAATAATCCCTATCACTTTGTAGTTTTAGTCTCAGGGAAAGGCTGGCATGTTTTCAGCTGCACATGAATTGCAGAAGAAATCTGTCTCAACAAGGAGCTGGTTTTGAAGAAGCAGGGTTAGAACTTTATGATTCAGGGTGTTAAGCAAAACATCATTTATTTGTAGAGGTGACAATGGATTTAACAGATATGTATTAGCTAAAACTATGGGATTGCTGATATTCCAGTTATGCTAATCAGACCTGGCGATGGGTGAGCCACAGAAAGTTGAGAGATTTGATCTGCAGAAACTGATCTGAACCTGACAATGCCTTCTTTCTTCTGAATTTTAGTCTAGTCAGAATTTTCTCCAGGCAGTTCCCTGGGCTCTTCAACAGCTTTGCAGAGCCAAAATCCTCTTTGGACAAGTCCCCAAAATCCTTCTCCTAAAACAAAACAGTCAGAGACCCCACAACAGAGCCCAAAGAGCAGAAGAGTAAGAAATTGGACAGAATGTGAAACAGACACCTGCAATAGCATCTACTTGCAATGTGTTATTTAAGAGGCTTCTTTTGCTGTTAAGAGTTTAATAATACATTTAATTATTGGCAACTAGTGCTATGGGAAACTTAGAAGTTTCAAAGGCTTTGCTTGGACAAATATCTAATAGGTCAGATAACTTAACTCTTAAGATCTGCAGAAGTGGAATTGCTAATTAAAGGCTAAATAAATCATAATATCTACTACTTACTATCATGTAGCCCTCAAAAGACTGCAAGAACAGCCTCTCTGGTGGCAACTCAGCACTATTCTGTCTATCCCCATGCAGATCTGGGAAATTTGGAGACATACCATTTTTTCTTAAGAGTAACCAAACTTCTTGTTGTTCTTAAACACAAATAACAAAAAACTTCTTAAAGATTTTAGAGGGGTAGCCGGGTTAATCTGTTTTTAGCAAAACAGCAAAAATCCTGTGGCACCTTAAAGATGAACAAATGTATTTGGGCATAAGCTTTCGTGGGCAGAAAAGTTTTAGTTTAGTTTCATTGAGATCCAGGAAAAGATTTGGCTCAGTTCTTGTTTAAGATGGACAGTTATAGAAGTTCTTAACCAGACCTTCTCCCCCAATCCAACAAAGACAATAGTACGACTATTGTGCTTAAACACATAAGCACACATTTAAATGTTTTACTGGATCAGGACCTTTGTGTAGTTATTGTAGTAGTAGTAGTATTTATAATATGTTAGCAAGGAGTGTTGCTTGGCATTTAGAAATACAATTGACATTTTGTAAAAATATATATTTAGTCTTATACATATAAAAAGCCCTACATTTAAATAATGGTAAGGTCACAAAGTCAAGTATTCAAAAGTTAGGAAGTGCCATAATTACATTTGCTTGTACAAACTTAATTTGGCTCGTATGTGTGTTATGATACAGTCTTTAATTACATGATCACATATTATTTATTCCACAAGACCTCTGCTTCATTCAGTGAATGGGTAGTCATTGACTATTAATTTTAATCCATTGGATTCAATATATGGCCCCAGGAATTATTGAAAACACACCATTAAAACCCTGCCATGATTACAAAATGATTAAGTTTACTCATAGGAATTTTTATGGTGCTTTCACCATAATATGTGAATGTTTCACACATTAATACATTTCTCTTCACACCATCTTTGTTATCCCCATTTTACAGCTGGGAAATACTACACAAACCTATCCCTCCTTATTCATAGGAGTAGTCCCATTTAAGTGAATAAGACTACTCATGCTAATAAAGAAGGCTAGATTTGGCCCTCCAGTGTCAAAACTAACTGGTCACTATAAAACTAACTGGTCACTGGTCATCTTTGTTCACACCAGTGTAACTGCAGATCATGTAAAAAGTGTAGGTGTGTGAAGTTAACATGTGTATGAAAATGTATGCAGCAGAATGAGACTGTGGAATGAAATCTAGAGACATTTTCAGTAGTTAATGAGAAACTATAGAATTCCTTGCTTGTCACCATATGTAAGGATGGTTAGCATCACTGAGAGCTGACTAGACTCCTGAATTTCTTAAGCAGCAGAAAAATAGTACTTTTTACTCTTTTGCTTTAATTGTATGCTGTCTCCCAGCCCTTCATTCCCCAATCCCTTCCAAACTGCCCTAACCAGTAGTTTTCTCAAGATATGTCTCAAATTGAAGCTGGAAGAACTGACTGACTGAAAATAAGAGAAATGCATTTTGCCAGTTCACATATGTTACCACGCAAGTTGAACTACAATGTATGATAGCAGAACAGGGATCTGTTAACTCAGTACAGCAATATTAGGAGTACACCATAAAAACTCAACTATGAAACTAACTATAAGTTAACAGTGGCATGTGAATTTTATATTACCATACACTTTATATTATTAATGTAAACAAACGTAACAGTAAAATAGGGATGGAAGCACAGGCATGGGAAGAAAAGGGAAGCAACTAAATTTTAATGTGCTGTTATCTACAGTAATAAAATTAGTATAAAACCCAATGTATAATATCATTATTCTCCACCAGCCAATATTAAATGATTGTATTAACAATTAAGATGAAAAAAAGATCCCCTCTATTTTGAGAAGCACTTTAAAATAATTACTATAAAGAGAAATTAATAATTTTGTTAAAGTATTTCTAATTTGAACTGCTGTTTCACCAGTTTGTAAGATCCCTGTGAAAACAAGGATCTACTTGCATTTTAACCTTGAAAATACAATTATGCAGCTCATGGCACACTATTTCACAACACCAAAAATTGACAATATTTTTCATAACATTTATTTTAATTATGATACATACTGCTATTCTATCCCAAACACAAACTGTCAGAACAAGATAACATGAGGCAGGTTTTTAGCATGTATTGTCAAAGTGGAAGACACCTCTGAAATAATTGTGACACTTAAAACTAATGATGGTAATGTTTTAAACTCACCAAAGGAAATCAATATGTTTTTTGGTTGTTATTCTCAGCTTTAATCAGCAAGGCCTAGGTCTGATAGTGACAAAATGAGATCCTTCCTTGAGCAGTGTCAGCTAGAAAAAAAATACCTACTGGCTAAATATTTCTATATTAGAAATTGACAAGGAGATAAAAACCTTGCCAGTGTGGGCAATACTGCCAAATCTGCTAGCTTACTGGGAGCAACGTATACAGCACTCCAAACCCTGTTGGTAATTCCTGTTGTAATGTGTTTAAATTCTCATTTTATGCAGAAACATCCAAACCATACCTAGGACAGTTCTATTAGAACAGAGTAAGAAGAGGACCCTCTGTAAGGTGCCTCAAGCAGATAAGCAATAATTAGCCCAATTTATTTCAGAAGCACATAGTGTGATTTTATAACTATACAGACAGATTTTCAAGAGTGCAGTTCTCAGAGCTGGGATCAGATTTTCTAAAGAGCTCAGCTCCCCAACATGGTCAGTGGGGCTAGTTCAGAGTTCATAAACCGTTGAACTTTGCTTATCTTTGACTTTCTTCCCCTTCAGCTTTCAGGCTAACCTCTACAATACTGCAAGCACGCTCGCGAGCGCACACTCGCTTGCGCACATACATGCGCAATAGGAAACATTTATCAATTTTCATTTTTAGTCCAAAAGAAAAGAAGAACTGTTGACTTTGGCCATCTTTATCAAGTATTTTTACTCCCTCTATTTCCTCACTTTCATCCATGCTGGGACTGTTCCCCAAGGTACCAAGTTCTTCTCAGTATCAGAGTGATTGCTAATGATAATGCCCATCACCATTGTATGCCTCAGTTAAATAATTCTCAATTACCACTGTCCTCTGGAGACAATTATTTTAGATCAAAAGAGCTCTGAAAGGATCATTTGAAATTTCTGTGGTGCCCTCATCTGTGTCAATAGGGTATTTAAAAAATAGGAAACTGACTTGGGGACAGATATTGATAGTGAGATACGGGAGCTGATTCATACAGTTTCAGTAATTCTAGGTACATATTGTTCAGTTTAATTATTTGCAAAGAGACCACATCTCTCCTTGAAAAATGACATAGAATAAACCCTGATAGTTCTTCCAGTTACTGTGTTCTATTAGATTTTTATGTAAATTATTTAGATTAGCAGGTAACATTAAATTATGACTTGCAGACTGTACTTTATATTTATATATTGTACTCTGCACTGATTTAAGAATCAGAATGAGAGCTGCTTATTACAATACATAATGCAGAGATGATTCTACCAGTACAGCTCATGTCTGAACTCTACTTTACAGTAGCCGTGGTAGAGAAAAACTGAGGAGAGAGAACTGGAAACTAGAGGCACCTATTATGGTGAAAAACTAGAAGGAACTCTGATGTAGACAAATGTGCTTGGAGTAGGATGGGAAAGCTGCAACATTTCAGTACTATGCCTTATTTGTAAACAGAAAATCCCAACAGAGCTTTCCATTCACTAGCTGCAAAGCACTGTGCTGGAAATTATATGGGATTTTTTTTTCAACTAACATAATTTAGATTTATTGTATGCCTATATTATATGCACTTATGAATATGTAAAGCCTTTTCCACCTTACGTATTACTTGATTTTTCACATGGGTAATGGGGACAGTATATAGAACTAAGGATATTCTAGTTTATCAAAATGATACATAAAAATGATTACGTTTGGGTACAGTAAATATATATAGAGGGGGGCTGGGGCCAGAGGAACAATTTTTGTTATGTCTCATTCATGTATGCAAGATGACCTTAAAAGGAGGAGTGTGCAAGTTTAATGGTATTTTTAGTTTAATTCTGATTCAAATGTAATTTCAAATGAATTTCATGTACTGCTTTCACTGCATAATGCATTATGTATTCATTTTCCTTAGAGGGATGAATGGGGCCCAGAGAAGATTCTAAATTATGTGCCTAGAAATGAAGAAAATTCATGGAACTTCTTAATCTAGACAAGTTATTATTACATTTTCCCCTTTTAGACCTCCCTGCTTTGTTGTTATGATATGTATCCCAGCTGCAAGGCAGTTTGGAGCAGCAGAATATTGATCCTATGTAATTTGGATGAGGGAGGAAGAAAGGGACAAAGAACTGTGTAACATAGCTTTCTTGTTCAAATTATTCCACAAGCAGGAATGCACGGGGTTTAAATATCAGGAGAAAGAGATCCCCCAAAAGCACCACAATCACAATCAACTTTTTTGTTTTTTTACACAAAACCCCTAAGCAAACCTTAAACAAATCTTTACTTCAAGACATTATGTATCAAGACTAGATGAATGTCAGATGTAGATTGGAAAAGCAACACACAACTGTACTTGCTGCTAGCACAGGGATGCTGGAACAATTTGTATAGTGTGGGTGCTCAGAGCCATTGAACCAAAATGAAAACCAGATATGTGATGGAAACCATTACAAGCCAGGGGTGCGGCAGCATCCCCAAGACTTCTAGTTTCAGCACTTCTGTGCTAGCACCAAAAGTAACCTAAAAACAAAAACAAAA
Organism: Emydura macquarii macquarii; assembly: GCF_026122565.2. NCBI lineage: Eukaryota > Metazoa > Chordata > Testudines > Chelidae > Emydura > Emydura macquarii. The sequence goes on along the minus strand of NW_027131390.1, from coordinate 32,554,768 downwards.
CATCACAACTTCATAAGCCAAATTGGTGAAAGCAGGTGGAACTTCCCTTCTTTCAATGGAGTTGAACCAGTTATGGTTTCACATGTTTATTACAAAGTGAGTTAATACTAAGGGAACTTAGAGATCAGCAAAATGCTCAGAATATTTGACAGGTGGACCCCGTGAAGGACACTTCCTCCAAATGCTATTTATAAAGTCCCATAATGTCAAGATCTCAATTATTTCAGTGACAGCTGCTTGCACATATCATATCTGAAAGGCTGGTCCCTTATTTAGGTATTTCAATATTTATAATCTGGATGCCTAACTTTAGGCATGTACTCTTACATGTTTTGGCTTTACCCCTTATCTTTCTGAATTCTAAATAATCTAATACCAATATCACCTTCACATAAAATCACCATTTTAAAAGAAAGGTGCAAAGAGACTATGGTTTATACTAGGAACACCAGAATCTTTTGAGCTATTACTTTTTTTTTTTGGATGACATTGTTCCTTTCAAAATTCTCTGTTAACATAATGAAATACACATATACAGTAACTGAACTGGTCACATACAAGCATCATGTATTAGAAAATGAATTATAAACTACTTCAAACTTGTTTTTATGGACTGAATCTATGTCATTATATAGCAAGCAAAGAATACTGAATTAGAATCGGAAACAAATTTAAATACAGAAAGAGAAGCCAAGTACAGAAGAACCTGAGAGTTACGAACACCTGGAACTCTAAAATGTTCGTAACTCTGAACAAAATATTATAGTAGAACCTCAGAGTTCTGAACATCCTGGGAATGGAGGTTGTTCCTAAGTCTGAAATGTTTAACTCTGAACAAAACGTTATGGTTGTTCTTTCAAAAGTTTACAACTGATCATTGACTTAATATAGTTTTGAAACCTTACTATACAGAAAAAAAAATGCTGCTTTCCCTTATTTTTGCGTAGTTTACGTTTAAAGCAGTACTATAGTGTATTCATTTTTTTTTTTTTTTTTTTTGGTCTCTGATGCTGCCTGATAGCATACTTCCAGTTCCAAATGAGGTGTGTGGTTGACTGATCAGTTCGTAACTCTGGTTTGTCTTTTCAAATGTTTATAACTGAAAATTGACTTAATACAGCTTTGAAACTATACTCTGCAGCAGAAAAATGATGCTTTTAACCACCTTAATTTAAATGAAACAATCACAGAAACAATTCCTTATCTTGTCAAATCTTGTTTTTTAACCTTTCTTTTTCAGTAATTTACATTTTAACACAGTATGTGCTATATTTGCTTTTTTTGTCTCTGCTGCTACCTGATTGTGTACTTCTGGTTCCAAATGAGGTGTGTGGTTGACTGGTCAGTTCATAATTCTGGTGTAACTCTAAGGTTCTACTGTACATGTCTACACAAAAATCTACTTTAGATTAATATTAAAGCACCTAAAAACCAGTCAGTGCAAAAGCTAACATGATGCTTTGGGGGAACGAGGAAGGAGGTGTAATGTCCATGGCCACAACTGTGGGATCAATTAAAAATTCATAGAAAGTAGCTGTACAATATAGACATGAGACTCCTGCATCGGTTTCCCAACTAGCGAAGACTTTTTTTGGTGATAGGGGCCAGAAGGTAGTGAAGGCATTGTTAGAGCAATAATGCCAATGTCCTCCATGCATAATTCCGTGGCCTGGCCATTGCAGAAGCCAGGAGGTGGGTGGAAATTGGCCAGAGACTATAGGAGCATAAATTATATAACAAAACCTGTGGCTCCAAAAATAATTTGCAAAAAATCTCTCCTAAAATAAAGTGGGTTCTGGTGCTGGATGTTAGTCATGGGTTCTGGTCCCTCCCCACTAGGGCCAGGGTTTCCATCCAGAATGGCCTTCTCATGGCAAGGATGTACAATATGCATAAACCATACTGCCACAGAAGAACAAAAATTACCCCACCATTTTCCATGCCACATGAAGCAGTGTCTCAGGGACTTTCCTCAGTTAAATAGGCTCAGCCAGCATGTAAACAACATATTAAAACAATCCCCTATAAATAAGAAAGAAACAGGATTTGTTTAAGGCTTTGCAGTGTCTGCAGCGAGTAGAATTTAAACAAAAAAAAAAAAAAAAAAAAAAAAAACTTCTTAGGGGTATCCATAGATTTAAAAAGGGCAAAGTATAAATCACTAGAGTGAATAGTTAATTTCCAAACCACCTATGCTCACAAACAAATGGGCACCACGATCTTTTCTGGGAATAACAGGGTTTTGCAGGAAGTTCTCTCTCCTGTATGCTAAAACAGCAAGAATGTTGTCTGAATTGTTAAGGTCATCTCCACTTGTTCTGGCAGTGGTTAAACTGAAAAGGCTTTTGGTGACCACTCCAGTACTGGCTAGTCTGAATAAAAGTAAACCTTTTTCTTTATGTACTCTGTAGTAACTCCAAACATTTTAGGTGCAGTGTTCACACAAAAATATGAAAATCAAGATCTACCTGTGGCATTTCCTTCCTCACTGATGCAGAGTGTGGAACTAAAGTATAACCAGTTTTTTTTAAAAAAAACCAACACACTGGCAGCATACTGGGCACAAGTACTTGGTGGGATGCCAAAAAGTGTTTATTATTAGTCACCATACCATCCTTAAGGTAGAGGGAAAAGTATCGGCTGGTCAACTAAACAATGAGAGAATTCAGAAACAGACTCTGGCTTTGCAAGGAGAAAATATAGATGCTTAAAAAGCCAAAAACAAACTGCAAAAAAATGCATAAAAATGCCACAAATGTAAAGTTATCCCCTCAAGCATCCGGAATTCAATCTTTAAATAACTTCATGCCAACAAAGTTAGAAAAGATGAGGAGGTTCAGGATACAAATGGCAGTGGTCTCTACGTACAAGGACAAAGGAAAGGAGGTCTAGCAGCAGTAAAACTAAGGGACAAAATAGCCAAATGCTTTATAGTGGAAGTAAATCAGCCCAGTATGCAAAACTGAAAGCAGTTATCAGTATGCTAACAGAAAAAATCTCATTCTAAGTTTACCATAGTTTTAGACTCAAGCCAAGTCTACACTACAGACCTATACGGGTGTAACTATGTCACTCAGGGGTGTGAAAAATTCACAACCCTGAGCGATGCAGTTATACTGACCTAACCCATATAGACAGCGTTATGTCAACAGGAGAGCTTCTCCCATTGATATAGCCACTGCCTCTTGGTGAGGTTGATTAACTATGCTATTGGAAGAAGATCTCTCGCCGGCATAGTAGCATCTTCGCTAAAGCGGTGCTGCACCACTGTAACACTGTACATGAAGACAAGCCCTCAAATTGAGTATTCAGGGAAGCTGTGTTAATGTTAGCCTGGTAGGCTCAAAACAAATATTGGGTTACTAATGGAGAAGAGATCAAATTCAGTACTAAATGGCAGATGCGGGACAGTATTGCCAAATATTTGACAAAATAAACAATTAAAATTTGGACACAGAAAAAAAGAGACCCTAGTAAAAGAAAAATAGTCAAAATGCAGCAGTACGGCAAGGATGGTGTCTGTAGAGGAAACCTTCATAATGGTGTAGTGTTGGGCAAATGTATCTGAGGACACCCATGTGGCCGCCTTGCATGTGTCAATAATTGGAACATTGTTAAGAAATTCAATGCGGGTTGACAGAGCTCATGTGAAGTGCATTCTTATTAAGGTAGGAGTCTGTTCATTATGGAGTTCATATGAGAGGTGTATGCATTGTGAAATCCATTTATAGAAGCTCAGTTGCGATATAGTAAATCTATATATATTCTCTCAGTGGTGGATATGAATAGATGTAGTGATTTTCTGAATGGTATAGTTCTATCCAAGTAGAATGACAATGCACGCCTTACGTTCAGTGTATGGAGAGCTGCATCTCGTTGGTTACTACGTGATTTGGGAAAAAATGTGGGGAGGTGTATAAGTTGGTTCAAATGAAAAGATGTTATGACTTTGGGGAGCAATTTGGGATGTGGACGAAGTGTCACTTTGTCCTTATGAAACACAGTATATGGCGGGTGTGCCATGAGGGTCGAGATTTCTCCCACCTGTCAGGCCAAGGTGATGGCAACAAGAAAGGCAGTTTTCATAGCGAGACGTAAATGTGAGCATGTTGCCATTGGTTCAAACAGGGATCTTGTGAAAGATAAGACTAGGTTTGGATCCCAGGAAGAGGTGGGGCATCATATCTGTGGGTATAGATTTTGAATGCCCTTTATGAAATGCTTAACGAAGGTGTGTGACACTACCAAATATCCTTCAATAGGATGGTGAAAAGTAGAGATAGCAGCCAGATGTACTCTTACTGAGCTGTTGGCTAGTCCACCCTGTTTGAGTTGGAGGAGATAGTCCAGAATGAGAAGTAATGGACCATGATCTGTCTCGATATGCCTAGGATGTACCAATGTTGGAATCTATTCCATTTATGTATAAACGTGCACTAGTGGTGTTACATCTGCTATGAAAAAAGATATGTTTATCTGAATCAGAGGAGGCTACTTCCAAACCCCTGAACCAAGAAGGAGCCATGCTTTCAGATGGAGTGTTTGTGGATTGGGGAGACGAACATTTCCAGTCTCTTGGGAAAGAACCCATGATTTTGGAGAAAGATTGATAGGCCAGCATAGTATCATATGAAGCAGGTAGGTGTACCATATTTGTCGAGGCCATATTGGGGCTATTAATATGATGCGAGATCAGTCATCCTGTATTTTGCATAAGACTTGGAACAGGAGGGGAAAAGGAGAGAATGCATACAGTAGCGGTCTGTTCCAAGTCATGAGAAAAGCGTCCCCCATTCATCCTTGTTCCAGACCTGCTCTGGAGAAAAACTGGGGGCAACAGATATTCTGTTGGATAGCAAACAGGTCTTTGGTAGGATGGCCCCATTGACAGAATATGGGTCTGAGTACTCTCATGTTTAGTTCCCATTCGTATTCGTGAGAAAAGGTCCTGCTCAATGAGTCCACTGTGATGTTGTGATATCTGGGAAGATATGCAGCCAAAATGGTGATGTTGTTTTGGACATAAAAGGTTCCATAACTTGCTTGCTTCCAAACATAGAGAATTGGATCACACTACTCCCTGCCTGTTGATATAGTACATGCAGGAGAGATTGTCTGTCATCACTCGTATCATTTGAAGTTTGAGGAGTGGTCAGAAATGTCAACAGGCATTGTGAACCGCTCTTAGTTTTAAAAGATTGAGGTGAAGGGTGGATTTGGTGGGTGTCCATCTGCCCTTTATCTTGTTTTCAAGAAAATGTGCTCTGCAGCTAATGAGGGAGGCATCAAAGGTTAAAATCTTGGTAGGTGAGGGTTGGAGAAAAGGGACCCCAGCACAAATGTTGGGATGTGTTCACCAGAGCAGAGACTTCTAGACTTGTCTTGACATGGACAATAGCTTCTGCATGCTGTGTTTGTGAGGAAGGTATACAGTGCAGAACCAGTCCAGGAGACATCGCATATGTAACCTTGCATGTCTGACCACGAAAATGGCTGCTGCCATACATCCAAAGAGCTGGGGGCATGAGTGTGTTGAAATCTGGGAACACACTCATGCATTTGAGATCAGGCTTGTTATGGCTGTGAACCTGTGAGATGGTAGAAATGCTCTTCCTTGTATCAGGTTGAGTTGAGTGCCAACGAATACTGATCTCAAGGTGGATTTTTCGAGGTTGATAAGAGACCTAAGCTTTTGAAAACATTCATTGTTGTGTGAACTGCTATAAGTGCTTTGGCCTCGGATGGAGCTTTGAGGAGGCAATCATCCAGGTACAGGAAGATAGTGATTCCTGTCTTTCTTAAGTGAGCCACAACCACTGGGTATTTTGGAAAAAACTCGTGGTGCTGTTGATAGGCCAAAAGGCAATACTTTATACTGGAAGTGGTTGTCACCCACTGTGAATCATAGGAACCATCTGAGAGTGGGATGTATGGTGATATGAAAATATGCATCCTGTAGATTGAGGGCTAAGAACCAGTACTCCTGTTCCAGTGCTGGTATAATGAGAGAGAGAGAGACCATCTTGAATCATTGCAGTTTGACAAACTTGTTTAGGTTGTGAAGGTCCAGAATGGGATGCCAATCACTGGATTTCTTCTGAACCAGGAAGTTGTGGGAATAGAATCCTCATCCTCTGTGTTGTACAGGGACTGGCTCTATGAATCCCAGTTGCAGAAGATGGTTTACTTCCTCCCTGAGGATGGGCTCATGAGAGGGGTCCCTGAAGAGGGACAGTGGGGGGCGGAGAGAAGGTGGTGGGATGGCATAGTTAGGAAGGGGATGAAATATCCTTCTTTATTATTTCCAGGACCCATTTGTCTGAATTGATAAGCATCCAAGATGGTAGCAATGGAGCTAATCAGTTGCCAAACTGGTGGTCTGTTTCTGGTATCATGGATAGTAGGGACACATGGAACAGAGGGGCTGCTGTTAGGCTCTTGACCACACCTTCAAAATTGTTTGTTGGAAGGTGTATGAGACACTGACCCTTGTGCAGAGGGCTGTCTGCTATTATTGCAATTATTGGGAAGGCGTTGACAGCATGGGTTATTGAACTGACACTGCAGGTAATAAGATTGAGGCTGGGATCTTGAGGGAAGTTGGTATTTCCCTGATCTTCTCTTTGGCTTCAGAGTGTATATACCCAGAGATCTGAATGTAGCTTGGGAATCCTTTAGCGAGAGTAAAACATTGTCGGTACGCTCAGAGAACAATTTTTGTCCTTCAAACAAAAGGTCTTCAACCATTCTTTGTACCTCCTTGGGGAATCCTGAGAGATGTAATCAAGAGGTTCAGTGCATTACTACCATGGTAGCAATGGATTGGGCTGCCATGTCAGCTTAGTCAAAGAGGCTTGAATAGCTGTGCAGGCTATGACATGGCCTTCCGCTATTATGGCCAAGAATTGCTCCTTTTTAGACCCTGGAAGGTCTTGACATAACTCTTCCAATTTGGAGTAGTTAATATAAATGGTATTTCACCACGAGAGAGAGAGGGTGGAGGAATAAGATTTTCTCACGAATAAATGTAATAGTTTCCAATCCTGGTTAGGATGAGCAGATTGGTATTGGTATTGGAAGTTCTTTTCTTGCACCCCATTAACAACAAGGGAGTTCGGAGTAAGGTGTAAAAATAGGAACTCTGCGGTTTTTGCTGGTACATAGTATTTCCTATCTGCACGTTTGCATGTAGGCAGGATTGAGGATGGGATCGGCCATAAAAAATTGGCCGGTTCAAGTATCGGTAGTGCAATTTTTGCTGCCGAAGAGGTAGAGAGAATGTTACTCAGCTCATGCTGCTGTTCTTTAACCTCCTCCAGTTGGATATGTCTGCCACTTTGTGGAACAAGTCCTGAAAATGTCTAAAATCATCGGCCACAGTAGGAGGCAGTGGCATGACGGCCTCATCAGGTGAGGATGATGAGAAGTGCAGGGCCGATGGTGCCTCTTTCTCTTGCTCATCCTCATGTTCCTCTTCATGCTTCTGCACTGGTTCTTTCTCTTGTGCTTGTGGAGGCTGTAAATCCAGAGGTCATGAGATTGTTGAGGCTGGGATAGACAGAGGGTTACCAAATTGATCCCTGTACATGGCCCAAAGGCCCCAGTATGGCCAGTTAGGTGGAAGAGGAATGTGTGGCTGCATCCAGAGAGGACCTTGCCAGGATTGGGTACCCTGAGGTATTGAAGGGCAAGTTTGCAAGGCCAGCGCTATTTGCCCCAAAGTTGATAGGGCAATAGATTCAACATACTCTTCCTCTGCATCATTCAGGAAAAGGGGAGTCATTTCTGTTGGAGAGAGTGAGGCACAGCTTGACTCAGGTACCTATGAAACTTGAGACAACTCTCGTTTAAGGAGTGGAGATGCTGGAGCTACTCTTAGGTCCAATACTTATCTGAACTCCTTCATATGGCATCAGTGGTGCTGCTATTGTACACAGGACCATGGCGTGTTTTTCAGCACAGCCAGCAAGTGGCATAAGAGATTGTTTCTGAGCTGATGGCATAGCAGCAGTTGAGGTTGGTGCTGATGTCTTCCTCAGCACCATCTGCTGTTTCAGAGCCACAAAGTGCCTTGGAGCCATGGATGAGGTCAAGGGCTTGCTTAGATCACCGCAAATAGAAGTTGGTGCTGATAGCTGATGATGTCCCCTATTATAGACTTTTGATCTTGTCTTAGAGGTTAAGGAACTCACTTTCTTTGCAGTGCCTTGCCCCTTGTCAGAAGCTGGTGATGCCACAGATCTAGCTGGGGACAGCATTCTTTGGCTTTGTGTCTCAGGAGTTGAAGAGATTGTCACTCTCTTCTTAACCTCAGCCCAGTCAGTTTCTCTTACTTGGACGTGGAGAGTGAAGGTTGGCAATCAATTTTGACTATTGTGAGGGCCTTTCTGGGGAGGTGTATGGGCTGGGATCTGAGGCTGGATGAAAGGCCTTCTCCATCAGGAGCAATTTAAATCTGATATCTCTGTCCTTTCTTGCTCTAGGTTTCAAATCAAGGCAGTGGGAGTACTTCTGAGGAACATGTTCCTCTCCCAAACAGCGAATGCATTCTGCATGGCTGTCTGTTATCAGGAAGGTGGCCCCGCAGGAGACACACCTCTTAAACCCAGGAGAATCAGGCATAAGGTGAGGTAATAGCTTCCCAACCAGGAAGGGAGGGAAGCAGGAAAACAGAAACCTAAACTATGCTAAAGATTGTAGGGTCATAGAAATTAAAATAAAATAGTACGAAAAAAATTAATCTTAATGATAAAAAAAATGTGGAAAGAAGAAAGAGGAAAAAAATGAAGAACTAACTAACTATCCAAGGAAGAGTTTACTACAGAACTATCTAAGAAGACAACGAAAAATGGGCTCTGCTAAGGGTTCCGTTCCAGACCACACGCAGTAGAGAAGGAACTGAGGGTGGTCGGACCACATAGTGCTATATATACTTCCCATGCACTGTGCAGGTGCTGTCTGATGGGCACTGCTATTGAAGATCTCCAACTCCAGATGCAAAGCCACTGCCACACCTACAGTGGAGCACCGATGGGGACATCACTCGAAGAAGAAAGTCCGCTAACCTGCAGTAACTGGCATCCGCCACTGGTGGGCGGGAAGAGCAGCAGCAGCTATTTCCCACTGTGCCCCGATTGGGCAGGCAGGCATACTCCATATCAGCTGCTCCCAGCCTGGCTCTGCAGTCAGCAAGTTAGTCCCAGGGAATGGAAGAGCAAGCAATGGGGGTGTGGGGAGAGGGAGCGATGGAGGGGGGGGACAGGCAAGGCAGAGGGTGAGGCTTTGGGGAAAGGGGTGGGGCCTCAAAGGAAGGGGCATGGCTTCAGCATGAACTGAATGTCAACAAACCCAAGTGCCACTGAACGAATGGGGGGAGCAAATTCCAAAGTGATAGCACTTAGGAGCCCCAGTCATGGACCAGCAATGAGAAAGTTGGCAACCCTACAGGTAACAAATATATGCTGGTTGTTATAAATGCTTTTTCACATTGGGTGAAAGCCGTCCTCATTAAAAATATGACTGCCCTAACTACAGCAAAACAATTGGTGTACAATCTCTTCTGTGGATGACGGGGTGCCCTACATTATTGTCTCAGACAATGGGAGAAAAATTGTGTGGTCAGTTGTCAGAAAAGTATACTTCCTGTTGTACATCAAACAGAAGTTTCACATTCTCCATCATCCAGCAGCAGCAGGACAGGTTGAGCAAATAAATAACACTATCAAATCCTAACTAAGAAAAGGGGTGAATGCAACAAACCACAATTAAAATAAAGTGTTACCACTGATATTAATGTATATCAAAGCTAGGGAATGCAAGTTCACAGGCTTTCCCCCCTTTACAAAGCTTTAATTTAAAAAAAAACAATAAAAGTGTGGGAGAATATAATTAACCTCTTTCCAGCCCATCTGGCTACACTGGCCCTGTCTAAAGCCTGGGTACAGAACCTGTAGAATTTGCACGTGCAAGTACAAAAGAGCATAGTAGCAAGAGATGAGGCAACAGTACAGGAGACCACGACATGGTTCAGTGCCAAGGAAAACCTGACTGAAGATCAAGTGGGATCTAAAGTCATAATCCAAAATCAAGCTCCCTACCACCCTTTCCCAAAGGCAAAATAGTATGGGCCATGCTTAGTGTTACATAAACTTGGCCTCTCCATATACTTGTTAAGCCTTGGAAGTAAAGATCAGAGCTGAGTCCACACAAGTCATCTCAAAGCACAAAGATGTATGTAAAAAGAGAAGCAAAAAATGGTTTCTTCCCTTTTTGTCTTGTAAATTTGCAACCTCATGGTTGCAGCTTACAATATAGTGTATTCTCATGTGGAGGTTCTTGAAATAGTCCCAAGATTCAAACACACTCCAGTTGGTAATTCCCCAGTCCCAAAACTCCAACAAATGTATGCCAGACACCAGCTGCACAGTGAAAAAGGATGGAAGAATAGTCTTCACGCCACCATCTGGGGTTGAACAAAATCAACCAACTTTTCTAAAAAAAATTATCCTGTTCAAATGTTCGGATGGTGTCTGTTAAAGCTAAAAAACTACAAAAGGTGTGTTCAAATTGTAACTGTGGTTCAAAATACACAACCGAAGAAGGTGCTGTATTGTTTAAAAGTTTGTAAGACATCCCAGGAAAATACTACTCAACAACTTTAAAATGTAATAGCATATAAATATGAAGTCTGGAGCTTTAAAACAAAGCTTTAAAATGTTGTAGTACATAAACAAGTCTGGGGTCTTTCTAAAGCAAAATAATTGTACTTCAGTAAGCCCAAAATAATTGGCGGGCATATAAATAAATAAAACCAAGCTGTATTAGTGGCAAATAATAAACAATACACAACACCCCTTTCCTCAATCCAAAGTAAGTACTTCTCCATTAACGCCTTTGAAAATTATGCTCCTCCTCTATGTTCTGTGGCCACTCCATAGCCAGACAATAGTATTATGCATCGTACTCATGAAACTGTGGTAAAAAAAAAATCATCAGAATATACTTCCCACTCACTTTAAATTTTACAAAAACAAATTGCCTAAAACCTGCCCAGCCCCATTTAAAAATGGTTTAGCAACATCATTATGGCACACATTCAATTATGGCAGAATCCAGTAAAAGGAATTCCAAAAACATAAGAAATTGTAAAAGCCAAAAAAGTCACAATGGCAATCAGACAGGCACTGGACTTGGAGTCTCCCTATGATATTCTGCAAACATTAAAAAATTAAACCTAAAAATTAACTCCGTAATTAAAATTTAGTCAAGCCATTAAAAAAGGAGTAGGAATTAGTACTTAAACTTTGCAATAGGAGGCACTGACTATTAATAACATGCATTTCAACTTTAAAATGAATTACTATATCTGTAAATACTGAAATTAATTCATTAAATAATAATAATGTTTCTCAAGCAATTGCATTCAGCATGTAGAATACTAACCTTGTTATGAATTTAATTCAAAAATTAAACCAAAGCAGGGGGAATTGTCAAGATTGTTACATTTATGTGGACCACAGTGGAGGAAAAGGGAACGTATACGATTGGAAAATAAAATTTGCTATTTACAAGGTTAGAAAGTCCTGGATCTTGGACACCACATGAAATTAATAATTCAACTATGCCACTTATGATTGCTATTCCTAGATGGACAATCCCAAAGAATTGGTATATGTTAACAGCATGGGTATGACAGAGAATGGGACCTATAAAAAACATCATCCCAATGTGAAAATGGCAATACATGGAGGAGATGAAACAGAGCCTGCTGAAAACAAATCAAGCACAGATGGTTCTGTGAGTACTCAGCATGAATGAACATGACTACAAGCCGGGGGGGAAGGGGGAGGGGCTGGGCCTGACTAGTCATTAAAAAGAGAATGAAGGAGGTGGTACAGCTCAGGGATGCAGTAGGCACTCTGGGATATCAAAAGTAGTCAATGGGTACAACTCCATGCCAGGGAAGCCTGGATAGATTTAATTTGAACCTCACCCCTCTGATTCAGGACCCATGCCCTATGTTCCAGTGTGCAGATTAAGATGAATGTAATGGAGGACATGACAGACAACATTGAATGGAGGTCACTGATGACCATTCTGTTTGTACCCATACCTCCCTTATCCATTAACACCACTGATTTAGTACAAAGGAAAATAGAGCAATTGGTACCCATTGCCAAACTAATAGCTGAGCAAAAGAAAGCTAGGGACAATACTGTACAAGCAGTGAAAACACCCTGATGGACTGTACCAGAGGAAGTGAGTTTGCACCTCCTGGTTCATACTTTAAGCCTAATATTAGTGGTGGTTCAAATTATTACAATTACCATAGTCTTGGGAATTGTTTATAGGTAATAAACTTAGAAAAAAAAGCAAAGGAAGATGGTGCAAATGAAACAAATGCTAATATAAAAAAGAAAAATAAAGGCTGTAAGCCAAACGTAGGGGAAGCTTTGTTTCTTGGCAGACAGGATTAGAGGTAAATAGATCAGCAGGCTGGTAAAAGGATGATTGTGTTAACTAAGATATGTAAATGGGTCAGCGAGCTAAGAGACAGAATGTCTGAACTAGTTAAGATGCCAATGGACAAGATAAACTGGAAACAAAGATGAGGTAAACAGTAGATTGAACATAGACAGTACATGGACAGAGCATGCTGTACAGGGATTGGGTTCTTAGAAAGTAATCAAGCCAATTCCACAATGTGTGACACAATGTATAGTGAATGCAATGAGATGTATAAATGTATAGAAAGGATGAGGGTTTCTATTTAACTTTGGATCTGTGATGTATTCTTCACCCATCCCCTGCATTTGAGTCTGGTCAACTCATCATAGCATTCCTGTATGCTGAATAAAGATACATGAGTGATGAGGTCTGGAGTTGAACTGAGTTCTTGGGAAGCCAAGTGGAAAGAGATCTCAGAGGGAATCCCAACATTTAAAAGTAAGCGCTTAGCCATCTGCAAATTAATCCTGTTTTATTCATAGCCACCCTATCTAATTTTGTCTCTCAGATTAATATTAAACTCTTCTATCAAAGCTATAAAACCTCCAATTACTCTTGTAGCAATATTGTTCAGAGGAACTCCTTTCTTCTGGGGTTGAACTAGCAGATAGTAATTTATCTGGTAGTAATATAAACTTAAAACTTTTGTCACACAAATTCCCATTAGGTTAGAAAATGAGCCATCATTAAATTACAGAATCCCTGACTTTTTACCAAGGTAGTTCTTCATCCAAGTATAAACCACAGCTAGAAAGTGAAAGCTACCCCTCAGCATCAGACATATTAAACACAATGCCCCATAATACAGGTCAGGAGGAAATAAGCAACACTTGCGTTCTGATCCATTGGTAGTAAGGAAGCAATGCTTTCACTTTCTAGTCAGAGACAGACTCTCACCCAACATAAGGTTGAGACACATCCACTTAACATTGATTGAGATTGTGAACTACACTAAAAATTTTACAGAGGTGAAAGGTAATTCTACAAAGTTAGTGGCATTCTCCAGATCACTTCCTTTTGGGTGATTGGGGGATAAGATGTACTTAGTTATGGAACAGAAGATTCAGTGCCCTAAACTCCTGGATTTGGAACAACTTCCAGAATAAAGGTGTGCCCTACACATGGCCTCCTGATTATATCCCATCACCTCCATTGCAATGTATGGCTCAATTAGCTCTGTATGGCTGAAATAGAATAGGGACTCACTAGTGGTTGTTGCCCACAGAATTCTTTCTTGTTGGGTCCACATTGCAGGAGGAGGATGTAAGTTAATGTTGACTAAGATCTTTGTATTTGTCCTTTTAGTGCTTACATATAGATTAGTCCTTTTCTTCAGGAATCATGGTCTTTGGGTTAGGAATTCCATTATGGACCTTGCAATGAATATCTAGTTTACTTGTGCAGCACTTAGATATTACAGTGGTGTGGGCGGTAAACAATTCCCTAGGCTAGCTACCTAGACATGATCATGGAAAGATGGGTTTTGTAACAAATTAACAGTATAGACGGACTCCAAAGAAAAAAATATGATGGAGCAACTTTCTATCAGAGAATGCAGTTCCATTGAAATTGAAATGCTTTGTGAAATCATGTCAATTTGCCAAAATTGTCAGAGAAAAAAAGGCAAAAACAAAGTTCCAGTAATGCTGAAATGTGCTAATTGACATTTTCTGAAGGAAATATTTTGATTTTTCTATTTGTAACAACTTTTTCAAATTAATTATGTATTTTAATATAAACCTTAAGAAATCTAAAGTAAACAAATATTTCAACTGAGCTCAATTTTCTTTCATTCCAAAATGGCTAATTTTATTGCTAAACTTTCATTTCTAATTGAAGTTAAAACAAATTTCAAAGTCTCGAAACCTGCATGAAATGGAATTTCCATTCTCCATAAAACTCCTATCACAGTGGACACTCATTCACAAATTCATGCTTTTTAATACTTTTGAAAAATACATTTAAAAACTTTTGTAGGTCACATCTCTATTCCAACCACCAAGAACTAACATTCTCCTTACAGGGGATCACGGATTTACAGAATCTGTATCATGTCCTAACCTACAGATGCTCTCCTGGGATATCCCTTAACATACCAGACCCCCTCAAGAGGTCCAACTTTTCCACAAGGGTCAGCAACATGGCTTCAACACCTCCAAGACTGCACTCCTGTTTCTCACTGTGAGCTCTGTCCAACTCAGCTAAGGAAGACTCCGGTTCAGAGACTTCTACCCCTTTTTGAGGATCAGTACACTTCAGCAAGTTCCTGAAGCAACTCCATGAAGCCTTTTAAAAACAGAGTCGGGTTTATTAGTCAACTGGAATACAGCATCAGGAAGTCCTTAGAATACCATAGAGAAGCAAAAGTTAAGACAAAGGTCAGACTGGCCGCAGCTAAGGCCCGAACCAAGCCCCACTGCTGTAGAATCCATTTTGGCTCTGTCTCCCTCTCTTTGCACTTCCAGTCTATCATCCTCCTGCTCCAAGGCCATGCCGAGTTCACACATTTTGCCTTCCAAGAGCATCCACTGCTAAATGTCAATTGTTCAGTCACTGGGGTTCCCACTGTCTTTCTAAATTATCCACGGAGAAGTCTTATTTCCAGCCAGTCTTTAATAACTCATTCATATCACCCTAGAAAGTTATGTAGCACAGACAACACGTGTCTTCTGCTCTACTCCAGAAACAGGATTTTAACCCTTCTGCACCCTAGATAGCAATTCCAAGTCAAATGAATCACTGCCGGGCTTATCTTTCTTAATAGTATTAGACAATTCCTCATTCTGTCACACAGAGTCTGACTTTAAAGTTGCATTTCCCAGTTATGTCTACTGGGCCCAGGCACTTATGTATATGGTTGTGGTGTGACCTGCTATGCATTGCAATTTTGAGTGTCTCTCCCCCAAACAGCATGACAGAAATAGAAATCAAAATACAGACATTTGTAATTAATATTTAGAGGTGGGTGGGGAGGCAGAGAAGTAGGAGACAAGCTGGAGGCCTGATAAAAACAAGTCCAGGAAGGAATCGGTTTAAAGGAAGGTTGTAAGAAAGAAGCTGGTTAAGATGGACAGAAATGGTGTAGGGATGGTGGGTGTTTAATTAAACCAGAAAGGTCAGGTCCAGGAAAGGAGATTAAGTATGAACTATCCTTAATTGAAAGTAACTTTGAGACATGACTGGAGATGTCAATTTGAGATCTGAATCAGGCCCTTACCCTTCTAGCTTTAGTTTAACTGAATTTATACAGTTGATGTTTATATTTTTTCCTTTTTCACACAATTCCTGACACAGTTATTTCTTTGGCATATGTATGGCTATGGGAGTGCCCCTGAAAATAATAAGTAACAGAGCTTTAGTGTCTCCTGGTAAGAGATTACCTGCTTTATTCTGTACAGGAAACATTTTCTGAAGTTCTCTCCCCTTTCCGTAAGTCTCTTTCCTAGCTGATTGCCAATATCATGGACAGGGTTGTCAATTAACTAGAAACATTCTCTCCAATGGGTGAGGACCTCAGTGGTAGCCACTGGACAGTCAAATAAACCAGACATCACTGGCATTCATCTGGCATAATTCACTGACAGATAGTAGGTGCACTGTATACTTCATCATGGTATTAGACTACACCATGGTCATGCTAGAGTATAGGATGGAGTAGAGAGGCATACAATGCTTAAGCTGCATTCCATAGCCCCTAAGAGAGATGACTACTGTCCTCAGGAGGACTACTGAATCCTTCTAGGTCAGTCTGCATAGAGTACACTAAAAACAGACATTAACAGTCATATTGTAGGCTCCCCTTGTAGTAACTTGAAACATAAATACAACTGAAATCCCTCGGTGACAATGAGTCAAGCCACATGCTCCCTGCAAGACATACACTGCATATAGATGGCAGTGCAGTAAATCCACACAAATCTCAACAGGATGCTTGGCAATGCTCAAGGTGAGAGTCAGGTCACTGTGTGATTCCTCCAGAAACAAAGAAGCCATAATGGATTTCCCATGCTAACAGGGACATTGCTTGAGTGTTAACCTCCTCTTGGAATGCATTCCAGACCCAACATAGAAAGTTAATAATATAGAAAGCCAGTGCTCATGGAGGTAACAAACAAGGCAAAATAAGAGTTGAGAGCAATGCTGGGGAATTGAATACAGACATCTGTGCCCTGAGCTCCTCAGGAAGTTGGGAATTTTTACCCCTAGACGTGTGTGTTTATACACAATTAAAGACTATATTGATGATTCCTTCAGACAAGTTGTCTATACCATAAAATCACTGTGGCAATATCTTTGTGACTTTCAAAAGCTTCGGGTAAGTTTCTCTTTTTCCTCCCACTGCCGTAAGACAAACATATAGCCAAAGTGACTATACAATACTTTATGCACAAGTAAAAATGATTTCCCTCATTTCATAAGCAATATCTCTATTTAGAATTATTAATATACAGTACTTCAAAACGACCTGAGAGTTGGTCATAGGCTAAGAAGAAAATGAAGAGTTTAGCATGAGTTTTCTGGAGGATAAGTGGCCATTTGTTATTAGGATGAGTTGAAGGTGTTCAAGATAGATATGGCAGCAAAGCAAAAGAGTAGCCCCCAATTATGGAGACATGGACATAAGGACATTTGCAGCACAATTAAAGCTTTATAACAACTTCCCATACAGAAAATTAACATGTGACAATTTAAGAAAGAAATCAGATTACCAGGAGGAAACTATAGTAGTTACAGCACCCAAGGAGAGCAACAAAAAACAACTGTGAAAGTCCAAACAAAATCTGTGCTCATTTAGTGTCCAGACCGTTAGTAATTAAAGCCACATATTAATAAATTTTATTCTGTTTCTACTCCTGTTTTGATCCCCTGATTCAGGTCTTGCAATTGTAGTGACATGTTCATTTTGTGAAATACAGTAGAATGACAAACTCTTTAAACTCAGAAAATAAAGAAAGATCAAGGTAATATTAAACTCCACAATTTGCAAAAATAAGGCCTGTGCTTGCATGGTGCTGTGTGAACTATACTCACATAGATGGAGTGGAGCTTATGAAAAAGAGGTGTTCAGCACCTGAAAGATTTGTGCTCCAGAGGACTATTAAAAATTCTGATACATCTTTGGCATGAGCACAAGATAATGAGAAGAGGAAATGGCACAATCTTATTTCATTCTGATTAAGACTACAAAAGCGACACAGAAAAAGACACTATCTAGTGGCGCAATGTGAATCCTTTCTTCGTGACAGTGTTTATTACTAGGATGAGAAATAATACACTCACTCTTCATCTAGACTTGTTGTGAATCCCACAGTTCATTCACAATCATTTAGCTCATTTAACAGGATTCTTACACATTCAGAGAAAGTATTGAACATGCTTTAACACAAAAGCTTGTTATTCTGATTCATTAAACTCTTCTCCCACCCAAGTGTACGCACACACCCTTTAACTGTGCCTGAGATTCCTGAAAAAAGGGTTGTTACTCATAACATAATTTAGGAGACCATTCATATACTACAAAGTGAACAGTCTGCAACCAGACCCAGAGGTGAAATCTCATTGCACAAGCCATGTGGTAAATACAAATTAACAGCCAATATATTAGTATAATTGAGGATTGATAGGGGAATGATTCACAAACAGAAAAAAGGTCTAAATCTGTCAAATAATTTGTTTGCAATGAATAATTCAACAAACTCTATAAAATATCTATTTTAAACATATTATATCACTAGAGACAGTGTTCATTCTGTGTTCCATATATCATAACATTAAAAAAGCCAAGGTTCTTCAGAAGCAGACAATATCAGAACATTGTCTGCTGGATATAATGCTTACTCTACATCACTGAGTCATGACTTGCTTGATAAATGGATAGACTGAATCTCTTCATCTTTAAAGCAATGCATGGGGAAATATCTCTGCCAGTATGTTATGGTTCAAATCTTTGGGGAGTTACTATGAACTGGGAAGCAATGGTTTGTTTCTGAATCCAATAAGTTTGTCATATAGCTCTCAGCTGTTTTCAGCTCATCAATAAAAAGATTAAAAAATTAATCATTTCCCTTAATTCCTAAGATATTAAAGGACAGATTTTCAGTGCATATAAATCAGTCTAGCTTAATTGAAGCCAATAGAACTAGGCTAATATACTCCCATTAACAATTTCCTCCTAAATATTAATACCAAAATAACCAAAGCTGAATCCAAAAAGTCTTCTTTCCAGCAAAGGTCATCAGAAATATTTAACCTTCCAAAAACCAGCACACATTCCAAATCACCACAATATCAAATAAAGCATTTTTACTACTCAGAAATACAGCATTGTCTTACTTTTACTAATGCCACCTTTGATGGGAGAAGAGAGAAGGGTTTGTGCACCATATGCATGTAGGAAATGTGCTCTAACATTTTTATTAATATGGTATGAAATTCACTAATAGTGTTACGTCAGGCATCTCCAGGTGATGCTGTTACACATAGCCTTCCAAGTTTTTTTTCTTAGCATGCGACCAAAGTTTCAGTCTTGGAAGAAATGCTTGTGGTGTTCACTCTTGGTTATACAAGATTCTGGGTAAAGGAAGTGTGTGGGTTGGGAGAGTTCACTTTCCACCTTAGTCTCTAATTAGCATAAATCTTGAGGTAAAATTGCTATCTGGGAACTGGGCACCACAGTAGGTGCCTGAGATTCCTGAAAAAAGGGTTGTTACTCATAACCACTTCTATTTCAGGACTGATGTATAATGTGTAAATAAAGCAATTTATGCTTAGATTATCCCACCCATTCCACATCACTGATGTCTCCTCCATTGGGAAGCTAACCTGTAAGGTCCCCAAGATATCTGCTATGGCTCAGCAGAGGGGACAAAATGGAACATTGATGTCTGAAGCTGTATGAGGTGGCAGGACACACAATGTAGAGGCTTTGGCCAAAGTTTTCCAAAAAATAATGAGTGAGTCTGGATTCTTGAATCCTTAACAGGGTCTGATTTTCAGATGATGGGTTCTTAGGAGAGCTGGAACAATAACTGATTTTTAAGTTTGCTGGCAACTGAAAAACAAACTGGTTCAGATTAAACGAAATGTGAAAATTCCAAACAATTTTGGTGACTCAAAAAAGTCTGTTTCTGATTGAACAAAACATGTCATTTGACTCAAAGTGTTTAATTTCCAGGCATTCTTTAAAGGGCTAGATCACAGAATGGCAGGAAGAGGAGGAGCAGGAGGTGGTGCTGCTGCTGCCGCCATCACCACCCACCTTCCAACTTTTATCCAGTGGTTCGAGTACTCATCTGGTATGTGGGAGACCCAGGTTTGAATTCCCACTCTGGAAAAGGGGTTTGAACCGATGTCTCCCCTGTCCTAGGTGAGTGACCTAATTATTAGGCTATACGGCTATTCTGGAATGTGTTTCAATCTCCCCTGTTGAAGCTGTTCCATGCTGTATCAAATACTTGAGTAGTCACTGCAGTAGGGACTTTTTGGGTCTCTCCATTCCCATCTGAATGCCCTAATCACCGGGATATCAAGTCACTCTCTCTCTCTCTCTAAGGCCCAATGACTGTTCAAGGATTTGAAGCTGCTCCCCTTCACATAAAATAATGGAATACTTTTTAGGCCAGAGAGAGAGAGTGTGAATGACTGTATAGCCTGATAGTTAAGGTACTCACAGGGGAGGGGAGAGACACAAAATCAAATCTCTGCTCCAATGACTACTCAAACATTTTATACAAAATTGAATAGCTTCAAAAGGGAAGATTGAGAGAGACTCACCCCAACAGCCTGGTGGTTAGGGCACGCAATTAGGAGATGGGAGACCCTGGTTCACCTCCCTGCTCCAAACCTAGGACTGAAGGCAATCTATAGCCACAAGACTAAAACAAGATCAGAAAAGTTATAAAGAACTAAATCCATCTGCACAGGATTCCATAAGAAATATAGAAGTATAACATAACTGACGCAATCTTGAGGCTACTTTAGAATTATCAGTGCTAATTTTCAGAAATGCTGAGCACCCACAACTCCAACTGAAGTTGCAGTGTTAGCCTCCTCTGGAAACCGATTAATCTAATGGCTGACTTAAATGTTATGGTACATTCTTGTACTCCACTATAAGACATCGCATTCCCCCCAAAAAAGATATTTATTTCGTTAATCTCTGCTCTGTGTATCAGTAAAGCTCTTGTTCGTGCATTTGTTTCTGCAACTTTCCCTCTCAATGAAAGAGCAGTGAGCTGTCATCATTAACTTGTAGTATTCACATTTTACTGCCTCAGACTTCACTCCTTCCCCTCATTCCTTATACTGCCACATATTCCATGACAATTCATCTGGGCGCATGAATCCCTACCATGATGCTTCATGCTGCAGGGACAGCAAGCCCAAATCATTACACTGTGCATCATGTAAAGCTCCTCTCCTTTGTTATTAGTTTTTCAGTCTGACATGGTAAGTTTTTAAATATAGGGCACAATCAAATTCCACAGTAAAGCCAGTGCTAAGAGATTTTCTATATACTCAATCAGGGAAATGTTGAAAAGGGTTAAAAGGAAAATTGTGTTCTTACGTCAGCTGTCTTTGGAGAATACCTTAAGCAGTAAATAAAGGAGAGAAGTCTGAAAATGAATGATAAAGTTCCAAGAAATTTTCAGGCGGATATTCATAGATGAAGAGTAAGCAATTCACTCTTTTCAACTTCAATATATCTAATAGCCCATGTTATTTGAATCCCTACATTGAATAAATATGCACTCCTAAACTAGTACTCACTCTTTAGGGGTGTTTGATTCATAGCACTTATATTTTCATCTGGTTCATTAAACATATAATGTATTGGTTCTTAAAATGCCCTGCAGTATTTTTTCCATTATAGAAAATATTAAGTAATTTATGCAATTCATGTGTAAATTGATACATATTATAAAGACAAAACTTGTAATTAGTTTTAGAACAGTATGTCTTTACCATCAGAAGTAACTAAGGAATAGTCTCAGCTATCTGAAGCATAATCACAGTTAAAACTGAGTATTACAAATGATTGTTCTAGACACCAAGGGCTCCCTTCTCAAAATATACTGATCTGGAAAAAATAATCTATTAATCTTTTAGCCCTTACTCAGGGTCCATACCTATTCAGATTGACACACAGAAAACAAACAGATCAGCAAAAAGTTCCAGTCTATGTCATACCACTTATTTCACGCTTTATTCCCCAACAGCCATTTCAAGTAGAAGTTAAGACAAGACTCCACTTTTATCTGAGGAGTAGTCAAAGATGAAGGACAAAATTAAATGAAAATAAAGGACAAACATGATACTATATTTAAGAGGAAACTCTTCTATAATGTAAGTATTGATCACGAACAAATTCAAAGCCCACTCCAATTACTCGTACCATAGTCTTGAATCCTTGGATCTGACTTTTTCTATGTTACAGAAACACCCTGAACTGTAATGCCTGAACTGTAAAAACATTGTCTTTTAACTGTCATTTAACTGGCTCTTCCTCATTTTAAAATCTTCTATTCTGGAATCAGTGAAAAGATCAAGTATTGTTACAAATTCCATTAACTATTAATGACTTTTTGAATCTTAATACCCCTTTTCCCCCAGGACATCCCTGGTTTTAGAATTTTCCTTCCCTGCCACGTTTAGATTAGTGATACACAACGATTACAAAATAAGTATGGAAATTGTAATTTAAAAAAGTGACCAAGAGCACAATATTCATGGTTTTATCTATTCAGCTATACAATCCAGTAATTTGTTGTGCTTTTGCAGTACAGAAGCTTTGTAGTGATAATTTAACATGGTTTGCTCCATTATCACCAAGAAATACTAATAATGTTACAGAAACCACAAATTCAGCTACTTCACTTTCTGTGGAATGGATTCATAAAACTATTCACCTTGCTCATGCTAACTGGTTTGAATTAATGAAGCTTTGGCACTAAGTAAAAATATAAAAGTGCACAGTTAGGTATCCAAAAATTCAATAACAAATTATTTTGGCTGACCAGTATCTGTATGAAACTTCGCATATTCCAAAAACTAGCTTTATTTCAAAAGGGATGCTATTCCCATAGAATGTCTCTTTCTAGTACAATTTTATGCAGCCAAGAAATCTCCTCAATATCTAGTTCTTGGGGAATCTTCAAAGACTTGCAGTGGGCAGCTGCTCTCAGTTTTCAGTCATTTACTTTTCTATGAATTCTCTCTCACTAGAGTTTTACATCATACATTCGCTGTATTACCGGGTAATAAGACGAATAATCCAAAATATGACGAAACACAGTAAATATGAACAATTGAAATCAAGTTTAAGAGACTCTAAGGGAAGTTAGGCAAGAGTTTTAAACATTTTAAAACATTTTAAATTTTGTTTATGGTCATTAAGCATTTCCCATGAATACTTAGGATTTATGTCAAGAGAAATACCATACGGGAGACATCCAATTAGTCCATGCTCTTTTTTTTTACTGAAAGTATCAAGACAAGTAACAAGGTAGATTGTTTCAAAAAGGTGAAAAAAACTTGTATAAACTATCCAGATAAGGGGCTGGACTACAAAGACTCCTCAAAGACTAGAAAGAGCAATTCTATTTGTATTATCACTCGGAACAAATATTCTATATTTCTCAAGAGACCACCTCCTTTGACTCTTCAGCTCAGAAGCCTCTCAGACATAAGCCAAAATGCTCAGACTTAGTAGCTAAATCCATATGTAGCCTTCTAAATTTAAGTAGCCTACTTCTCAGCAGTGCTGAGCATCTGCAGTTTGAATTCAGTAGGATGGCACAGCAACCAGGGCCAGATTTAGGTGTAAGCGACTGGTTGCTGGGCTCGGGGGTGGGGGAGGGCACCAGGACTGGGGGGTGCCAGGGTTGGTGTGCTGTTTTTTTAGTTAGCAACAAAAGGGAAAATGGAATGTTTGAAGTAGCCTTATCAAAATTAGTGTAATTAATAATCCATGTAAACATTCTAAATACAGAACATTTAAATGCATGGGGAGGGGGGAGCCATGCTGGGCACGGCTCTTCACTGCCAAGCTAGAGCTGCCTAACTGTGGCTCACCCCTGCCGCATGTGCAGAGCCATAGCTGGGCAGCTATCACTCACAGGGAACTGAGCCAAGCCCAGCTGCAGCTCTCCCCACCCCCACTAAGCTCCGTGCCTCCCCGTGAACAAGAGCTGCCCAGCTGCTCTCTCTCGTGGGGATCCAAGCCCAGGTGAGGCTCCCTCACTCTGGGCTCCACTCTCCCCCCATGAGAAAGAGCTGCCCAGCTGTGGCTTCCCCCTCCCCCGCACTCTCCACGTGCGGGGGGAGCTGCACGGGGAGTTGAGCCCAGCTAAAGCTCCCCTACCCTCTACCCAGTTTAAACGGTAATCAGCTGTTTAAAATGTTTAAATAGCAGATTACCGTTTAAAATGTTAAAATGTTTAAAACAGCAGATTACCGTTTAAATGTTTAGGCTTTAACATCCCTTGTTTGAAGTAAACATCCCTAGTTTGAAGTAAAATGTTTCAGGTATTCCATATGTGGATTCATTTTTCACTTTTTCGTATTCATCAGAAAAAGAGACAGCTTGGTTACGAGGGCAGAGATGTGGTGATGGGAATCTCAAAGAAAAATTCTAGAGGGAGATTTTTTGCTTGCTCCAGTGTCCATTGAAGAAAGATTCGGACAAATGAAGCATCACGAGAAGACCTGGGAGGTTTTGTATGACCTTAGTAGCTGTTGGTAAACAGAAAAACACACTTAAAACAATTGTACAGACCCTTCACTGGAAGCTGATGCATGGGGAATGATCAGATGTCAAAGATAAAGACCAATATGTGGAATTGGACAATATCTGTCACCTTTTGCCACACAGGAAGCACTCTCCACTCATAGACTCTAAGGTCAGAAGGGACCAATATGATCATCTAGTCTGACCTCCTGCACAATGCAGGCCACAGAACTTTACCCACCCACTCCTGTAATAAGCTTCTAACCTATGACTTAGTTATTAAAGTCCTCAAATCATGGTTTAAAGACTGTAAGGTACAGAGAATCCACCAGCAAGTGAGCTGTGCTCCATGCTACAGAGGAACTCCAAGTTCTCCAGTTCATTAATGATGCAGAGCTGAAGTACACTTTTCTTAATGTCTGGATAGTTTTGAGGATTCTGCTTACACTGCCGATCACAGGCGCAAGTGGTGAGTGCAGCTTTTTGAATCTCAGACTCATTACAACATATCTTCGATCAATGATGGCTGATGAGAGACTGACACCATTTGCTATTTTATTGCTTGAAAATGCCATTGGCCAGTCTTTGGATCGCTCTGATATTGTGCTTCAGTTTGTGAGGGCAAAGACAAGAAAAGCAATGTTTTGAACTACAGGACTAAGGTTAATATTCTAAGGCTAACACTATTTAATACTGGTCCACTCAGTGTTGGTGCACAGTTCAATTTCTTGATGTTAGTACATTTCAGTTATTCTTAAAATTAAAGAGTTTCTATAAGCTTAGAGGAAACATTTTATTTGCTTATAAATGGCATGAATAAACACAGATTTACAGATCTTTGCATGCAAATTTATCATCTATATGACAAGGTTAAATCATGTTTGCAAATCGTGCATGAAACGGGCTACAAATGCAATAAAAAATAAGGTATTCAAAAGTTTAACAAATGGAGGGGGAGCATCAAAGACACTCCTCACCTGGCGCACCATTTGATCTAGGGCTGGCCCTGACAGCAATTATGAGTCCACTTAGACTGGGTGCCTAGATATGGCTTTACATACCTCAATCTAGGCACCCACATTTGATAATTTCAGTCTCAAGACTGATTATCTCCTCACCACTTCATGTCTCTAGAATCCCTATTATCTCTCAGACACAAAGATATTCCCACAGTCTGGGGAGAATATCAATCCCTACCAATCCCTCCCATCCCTTTCTGCATAGTGGAGTGAGTGGAACTGAAGAAAGAGGGTCAAGTTTCAGGAGGGATGAAGTAGTAGAGGCTTAGCAGTGAAAGACTCCTGGGAGACAAACAGAATGTAAGCATATAACATTGACTTCTCACCACATTTAATAAAGCTCTGCTTCTTACATCTGTGCCTGTTTGCCACATATCTTGCTGCTTATGAAACATTCAATATTGTATTCACTGCTTTGGAGAAGCAGCTTAGGTTCCTGTTTTTCTTGTATCACTTTTACAACCTGGAATCTTTTATAAAGTGAACACATACACTAATAGTCATCTTATTTCCAGGAAAGTATCTTCTCTTTAAAGGGCCATCTGCTCTGTTCTACTTAACAAATCTTGGTGTCGAGTTTTAATTGTCCAAGCTGGAGGCAACTACCTGAATCCAGCTTACTGTCTTTTAAGAGACAGGGCTCCTTTTTTTTCTTATTAATTCACTTTTAACTTTCTGTTGCAGAAGTGTTTAATCATCTTCCCCCCAACAATTTTCAAGGATCACAACCATCCTCCCTTTCTCAATGGGGATGGGACAGGGTCCCAAAACTCTTCTCTGTTGTACAATGGGATCATGGTATGGAAAAGGTTGAGAACCACTCTTCTACTGTCATATCAGCATCAGTCTGCTACTTCTGAATAGAACCATGTATTTTACTGAGAAAAGATGCAGGCAAATGGTGCTGTGGAAGTCCCACATTTACACAATAATGTCTATATCAGATGTGCTTTTGAAACAATTTTGTTTTCTAACTGCCATTCTTGCAAACTGAACCAGGAAGCTGGAAGTTAATCTGGACTCATTTCATTTTGTGCATTGTAAGGGTAGTGAAGGATTAACTGTGCCTTCAGTGAGACTTGTGCAACCTCACTGCCTTCCTTGGCCTTACACAAAAGTAGCTGAAAATATTTAGTAACCAATTCTTTTGATGCAAAAAGAGGAACAAATTCCTCAGATCTCTAATTTTCAGATGTTTTGGCTTCCAGGTGCCAACAGAGAGAAAAACAACCTGATGTGCACCAGAGGAACAGGAATTAGTTGTACGTAGTGACTTTCCAAATAAGAGCTGTACTTTAAATATGTTGTATCTAGTTTGCTTTCAATTATCTACTATTTAATGTGTCATGCAAATAGTCAGTTTCCTTTAAGTATATGAGTAATATTGCCATAATCAATGAACCAGAGTATGGCATTCCAATCACCAACTCATTTCATTTAAAAGGATATTAATGATTTTCCTATTCTGACATGTTTATCAGTTTGATGAAGCTGACTCATAATGTGGATTCACTCTAGCACTAGTAAATTATATTATTGATTCTTATGAAAATCTTCCCTGGTTTATTCTTACAGCTGTATATCAACACAAAAAAAATATTGGGCCTGGTTTTGCTTAGGTTATTCTCTATGAGCTGATATTGTGTTCAATGAACCCATTGTCTAATAGGTTATAAATTACGAGATTTTTGCCATTAGTTAACAAAGCTCTCCATCTACTTGATTTATCAAAATCTTCTGAGATTAAAAAGTGATTTGTTTGTCACACATTTATCTCAAATTTTTTCTCCTGAAGGAGCCAATGTGTAAAACTATTGTTTGTGAAAGTCTCACTTTGCTCCATGGAAAGCACTGTTCCTGTCCTTGAAAGTTCATTTAATTCTAAACTCACAGGAATAATTTTGCAGCTAATATAGCTGATTAATTTTTACATGTAAAGAAATTTTAAATCTCATTTGTTGTGGGTTTCAGCCACATACAGTAATCCAACTGCAATGAACTTTAAGATTTTGGACTATGTTCAGGCTGAGGCAAGACTGGCTTCAAAACAGGATGATCCAAGAAGCAGAATTGCTAGTGGCAGCAAGTCCATGAGGAGGATGAACTGCAGTCATACAAGGCACCATAAACCACTTTCTCATCTAGGAGACCCGGAGCCCACCCACTAAAGCTGGGCAGGAAATGTTTTTTCCATCCCACAAAACTTGGAGATTTCAAAATTTTCCCCATTTTGCATCCAGACAAAACAAAGACCTTCTGAAGTTTTTCAATGAAAAACAAAGACATGCAGAGAATTGTCAATGGCCTGGTGGTCAGGGCACTCACCCAGTATGTGGGAGATCTAGACTGAAGTGCCTGTTCTGCCTGTTTCAGATCAAGGATTTGAACCTAGGTCTCTCTTCAACCGCACAAAAATGCATCTCAAACCCAAGAAACCTTTTCTGTTGAAAGTTTGATCAAAACCACAGGAAGTTTTTCCAACAAAAAATGATAGTCAAATTTCTTCACCAGCTCATGTAAGAAGTCGAAGTCATTATCCACAGAGGAGGGTGTGGCTAGGGATTTGCACTGGCAGAGCTACTATAAAGCACTGACTACTAAGGAAAAGCTGACCTCCATGAACTTGAAATCCCAGGGGAAGAGGGTAATTGTAAATAGTGCCTGCCCTCTCCTGTTGCTGAATTCCTCCAGGCCCAGAGCAAACCCCATTTGCTCAGGAAGGTAATCCCTATTCCCAAAAGCAGAATAAGTTCTTTGTTTACATACGTACTCACTTCACTTTTTCAGTTTGTTTGTTTTTTGACTTTTCAATCTACCTATTTTTGTTCTGCACCAACTTCATGCCACTTGCCCACATCAATCTTGCTCATAGTTTCCTGCTGGAAAGAAGCGGTCAGGAACCCCGCACCTGGTGCTTTTTTCTGAACTCACATCACCATCATCCTCAAAAGGGACTGTACAGCAAGGAAGGAGGAAGCACAAAGTTAACACTAAGTCAGTATTAGCTTGTATATACCTTCCCACTGGCGATGTTTAGGAAAAGGATGTGTGTCCTGGCCAGCATCTTTCTGAGGCAGATTCCTCAGCTGCTTGAAGAGGTATTGTCTGGGAACTGACAGAAACTAAGCCAATGCTGCAAAGACAGCATTCCTCATTTCCATGGCTAAACGAGAGGGGCATGAAGTTTCACTCCCTTCCTCCCACAGAGGATAAACTGAGCCATTATTAGATGTGCAAAGTCAAGCTTCTTAGGCATGCAAACAGTGTCTTAAATATGTAGACTATACTACTAACAAACAGATGCCATATATAAATTGAGCTGGTGTTCTTGCTGAAGAGATTTTTCCTTACACAAGTCAGATTTTTTTTTTGCTATTTATTGACATCATAATGAACTTACACATCATCAATTTCTTCTTGATGAATTCCTAAATAAGACAACCATTAGTACATTATATGACTACTTTCCTCCATTGATAGACTGTCACAGGAAATGCCTGTGTGACAGTTAGCATTTCTTCTTTCTAAATCACAAACAAAACCTTCAGGTTTTTGTTGTTACTATTGTTTTCTTCCATATGCTTCTAAAGTGAGTCTCTGTGCACTCTTGAAGTACATAAGCAATACAACTTCCATTTAGCAGTTGCCATGGATTAATGTTATCTGAAACATCTACTCACTTACTTCAGTCTTCTAACTGGGATTCCAACCTCTATTTGAATTCTGGAATCTATATACATGAGCCTGGGAGATGTCTGTTCCTGGACTCAACACATTCATGTATTGCACAGTTGAAAGTTAAGTAACAGTAACCAAAAGAAACTAAAGTTAGCAATAATGTTTTGTTTATGAGCCCTCCCTTAACAATCAGCTCTGAAGTAAAGAGTAGAGTTAAAAACAAAATCTGTAAAGCCTTTTTCCCCCTTTCACAGAGTAAACCCAAAAAACCTTATGGTCAAACATTGCAAACTATTTTCTGCTTCCATTGGAAACTAGTCCTTTGCCTCCCATTTCCAACCTACAAGTTGGTAAGACAGCCTATTTCTAACTTAAAACTTTAGGGCTTTGTTACACATAGAGTACAAGTTTCACCTATATTTTGGCTATTAGTCTACAGATTTGCAATAAAGGGAGTTTCTTTCTCCCCCCATAAAAACCAAAGGAAACTACAATTTACATGGAGCACTCACTCTTCTTTTGTTACATTCCACCCTGACTGACTATACCACTGCCACAAAATGATGTCTAACGGTCAACCAAGTTCAATGAAGAGGGAGTGGCTAGTGATTGAGAGAACTGAGGGAACCGCTAGGTTTCCCTTCTCATTTCTGCTATGAAGTGCACTTGAGGAAGTTTCTTGGGCCCTGATTTCCAGAGGTACTAAGTACCTGCAGCTTCCACCAACTTCAAATGGAGTTGAGAGTGTTCAGCTACCCACTGCCTACCACAGTGTAATCATATATAACCTTTACTGTATTTATAGGTCTCCTGTGAGATTAACCAGTTTCAGTAATACCAACCACAAACATTCTAAAAACATTTTAAAAATAAAAATGTTAGGGTTGATGGGTTTTTTTTGGCCTTTTGGGTTTTTGAAATTTTAAGGTTAATACTTAGGTTTCTCTAGAACATTGAGGGCATTTCTCTTTTCAATTGAAACAGATTCTGTTATTATCTGGCAAATCCAGGAGCTGGGCATTTAAGAAAGATAATGCTAACTGCTTTAGACAAATTAATTTGCAAAGAGTACATTTCACCTTAAATCCTTTTTGAGTCACAAAAAAACACTGAACTCCTTTCCATGTTTTCTACACTCCTCTTTTGTACTTATCTTCCTCATAAGCACTTTCACCTGTGTGACTTTTAGTAACATTCTAGAGTAGTCTGCCTAACACACAAAAACTTTGATCCTATAATGAGATGGGCATAGGTGGACCCTGCAGCCACACAGATACAGGGTCTTAATTACACAGGGTCTTAATTACAGCTCCAAGAAAAGCAAAACTAGAATACCATATACATTAACTTATTAGGGAAAAAAGACTAAGGCAACTATCCCAATAAAAAGCAAAGTCTAAAAAGTGGACTGCACACTCCAAGAAGGAATGATTACTGCACTTTCAATTTCAACTTCAGACATTGAAACTGTATTAGCCATTTTCACTAGGAAAGTTATTTTATTGTCTGTGTAGGACAAAATACAGATTAAAGATATTCAATCAATTTTCAGAATGTTATACTAAGGGGAAAATAAAGTTGAACCTAACCACCTACAATGTACTTTATTGAACTATATCACAGTAGGTAATATATAAGGAAAAAATTGTTCTCAATAGACCAGGTGCTAATTACAATCTTCCAAACAAAGCCAGTAAATAGGTAAATGCTGCCACAATTAAGAAACAATTCCATTGCAGGAAAATTTGGGCCACAATAAATTATTTTTTTAAGCATAGAGAAAAACATTTTAAGGGGTACTCATCAATATGACTTTTTTTAGTGCCATCAACATTTTATTATATTCACACACACAATTAAATATTAGCTGCAGTTTGCTATACAGTAACTAAAGGTGGGAGCTAGTTAGTGGAACTAGATTACTCAGTAATTATCACAAGCTGTTCTGTAATGGAGACTTAGCTCCCAGTTAAGTAATCATTTACCACTCACTGAAGAATGTTAGCCTTGTCTGAGCGCTTAGGAAGAAAGGAGGGAAACAAAATTATTGATATAATAAAATTAAACATTAAGACTGTATTTTGTGATTGTATATTTTTATAAGCCAAGCCTAGATTAGTCAGTCTTTTTAAATTTATGCTATGGATTCAGACAAAAACCACAATTAAAATCTTTTGCTTTTAGAGTAGATTATGGAGGTGTTTGAAACAAGACAATTATTTATTTTCCTATGGAGTTTAAAGCCGAGAGACCAACTTTCCTGTTAGAGCTATATGCAATTTGCTAGCAAACAATTCTACTTTTAAGGATTGCTGCATAAACTATGCCAAAGAGCAAGAAACCAAGAGGCAGTAGGATTTGAATGGTAAGTGAACAACTTAAAACTATTTCTAGAGCACTGGGCACTTGATTCTTCACACTGACTATTAACTGCCAATTTTTTTGCATTTGCCGACACTTCATTTGTGTGTTTTATTTCAGGCCAGCTTTTTAAAGCTGCTTTAATGAAAAGTCTATATGAAATTAGTTCTGTCTATTCTAAATACTCATTCATATATAAACTGAAAGAAATGTCACCAAATCCCCTAGTCATACAGTGTTTTCAATAGCTTTAATTTATGATTTAGATGATCTGAAGTCATGAGAGTGGTTGAATAATGAACATACTAACAACAATGATATATCCAGTTGTGTGTGTGAATAAAATTAGTTAGATACAAGCTATGATAAAAAAGGTTAACAGTTATTGTAGTTTGTCTCCCCTTATATTTTTGCTGATAAGCAAACCACAAGTTGTAATGCATTTGTTTGTTTTTTGTTTGTGCTGCTCTGAGAGAGAGATCTGGTTACGTTTTCAGATGGCCTTTCCCTCATCAAAATGGTGAAAGCTAGAAATGCCAAATTAGGATAGAGAAAGGAAGTCTTTCTAATGATTAAGTTAGGAAAGACACCAAAATAATTACTATCCTTTCCTTTTAGATGAAATGAGTTGGTGATTGGAATGGAAGTGCCTGCTCTGGATCATTTATTATGCCAATATTGCTCACACATACCTAAGGGGGCTGGGGAAGGGCAGTGTACACTCAGAAAAGTCTGTTTCTGCAGAGAATTTTCTAGAACTAGTTCTTTGCAGATGCTATTAGTATTGAAAATATCTGTGCATCCCAGAGCTAGAAGATTTAAAAGGAAAAGATTTGTGCTCCCCTGTAAGAGAAAGGTATAGCTATCTAGCTCTGGAAGGCCTAATTATCATGAGTTATAGCTCTGCCTCAAAGCATTTCAGTACAGTGTTTTGCCATGTTATTTGGGTTTTCTTTTTGTAAGTTATATGATGTATGTATTTATGAAAGGGTGGGGAAACTGTGAAAGGTTACAGCCTGAGGAAAATGGATCACTCCAAGCAGACATGTTGTGTACTCCAATTGGATAGGGAATTCAAAACAAGGAGACCTGAAGGTCACTGTTTGAGAGGCCAGGGACTCTGACCTATTATGCTAAATTTCTCTGAGTTTCCCATCCAGAGATTTTGAATCTCTTACAGGGCTAACTTTGTGGAACAGAACTGCTAGGGATGCTAGAGCTGACTTCAGAGAGAGGCCAAGGAGCACCAATGCACTTTGGTCCCTCAGTCTCTGCCTGTTGCATATAATAGTCTAGTCTCCTGGGGACTATAATTCTTTGGTCTAACTTTGATTGCTGAGTTTAGTATGGGGTGTTAGGCGGTGATGTTGGTCTGTGATATACAGAAGTTCAGACTAGATGATCTGGTAGTCCCTTCTGGCCTTAAATCTCTGTGAACAGATTGGACCAGGACTAAAGTTGTGGATTTTGCTGGATTAGAGCATGCAGACAGAAGAGAGCCACTCTCTGTCACCAACTTTGTCACCACCAACACTATATGAATTTATGAGTGAGGTTGCAGATGGGTGGGGATTGATTAAATAGGACTGAGGCAGTCCATACCTCAAGACCCTGTTTAGGCACACCTTAATTTTTGTTTTTCATAAATAGAGACATTTGGGATTTCATATTCTCAATTATTCCTGTATCCTTGTGAGTGTTGAAGAAACACCTGGAATGGTGACCAAGATATTTGGACTTTTAAATTTCTAAAGTATGAGATTGGATAAGGTTTTGGGTAGGGGCTCAAATCACACTTATTTTAGAAAGGAAATCCTAAACATAATACTGAGCCCAATCCCCACTTACTGCAATGACCATCTGCCAGAACGGTTATATGTATAACATGTTAATTTCCCTCTATTAAGGGCTTTTCCACACAATGGGATGTAAATTTTAACTCTCACCAGTGTATTATGCACTAACTGACTTGTGTGAATCCAGATGGAGCACAATAAAGATTTCCTAGTGCATGAAACTCCCGTTTCAAACAGTACTACACTAATATGCATTAGGGAATGTTTAGAACTTGCCTGCAAGGTCCACATGGGACAGTTAGTGAGCAACATGCTGGTGCACATTAAAATGTATGCCATACTGGTGCAGATTAACACACTGTGTCTACAAACCAAAGAGTGTTTTGGCCACCATTAATATCTTTATAACTTACCTTTGCAAATAGAGAATATTAACACTGTATTCCCTCAATTTTGTACCTAGGGATTATGATATACTTTAGTAAAGTCAGTGTCGTGCAAAGGCATTATTGTAAAGATTGTAATGGTTACCAATTATCACCACAACCATAGATGCAATGTTATATTAGTATTCATTTAATCCAGATTTTATTCATAATTTTGGCATTGAAAGTATCAGAGTACTAGCAAAGTATATGTTTTGGGGTTTAAAATTGGGGGCCAAAATTTTCGAAGCTTAGATACCTAAAACTAGGAGCTGAATACAGATTTAAGCACCTAAGTGCTTCTATTTTCAAGAGGCACCAAGCGCCTACATCTTCACATTGATTTCAATAGCAGCTTTGGGAGGGAAGTACCTCTGAAAAATAAAGGCACATTTAGGTGTCCAACTTGGAAAACTTGGGTTAAGGTGTCTTTGTTAATATCTTAAAAGACTAATATGTGAGAACTTCACTGAAAGTAAAGAATTTACACTATTCTTTGGTCCCAGTAAGCAATAGTTATAATTACAAGGTCCAACACTGCCGGAGACATCTTTTTAGTTTCCCTGTGCTAATATTATCAGTCTACCCTTGCAGAATGTCAATGGCTAAACATATTCCATCTCTGGGCCAGTATAGTGCTGAGAAATGGACTTTGCCATCTGGCTTTCTAGCATTATCATCAGGTCTTTTTAATTAGGTTCAAATCAGTAATCTCCATCTTTTCCCCAGCTTTTACCTTTTTCGGCACCATTATGATTGAACTCATTTCCAGTGCGCTGCAGGGTGCTCAAGTGGAACCTAAATTGAATAGGATTTTCCCCACAGGTTTTCATACTTTACATATGCTAGCAAAAGTTATATCAAGCTTGCCCAATAGTGCATATAATTCATTTTTTGTTTTATTAAGATATGAAGATGACCATTCCATTAAAAAGCCAAGCAACCTTAAAAACCCTAAATGAAAAATGGGCTCATAATTGAAGAAGTTAAAGACCTCTGGCAAAAGGGGTGGAAGATTAAGGCACTGTGATTGTGCTCTTCTATATATTATACACTTAAAAAAAACAAACAAACAAACAAAAAAACCTTATACCCCTTTAAATTTAAAATACATCCTTATTTGTAAGTTAGTTTGCTTTTTCTCTACTTCAGCAATGTTTAAGGAAATCTTGTAGGGTTCTAGGTTTAGAACAGGTTAAAAATGTCTAAACACTGTTGAATGTTTAAGGGGCAGCAGAGTCAATAAATTCCAGCCTTCTTAAAGCAGAAGCTCCTGCAAAAACCACACAGTGTTTTCTTGTTCTTCTCCAGCTTGTACAGCCTGGCAATTAAACTATATAATAACTTTGTGAATCTGCTTATGTAAAAAAAATTCTGTTAAGTGTTTACTTTATATAAGAAGTCCATAGGGATTTGTTTTCATAGGAAAATCTGACCTAATTTAAAACAAAGAAAAAGCCCTAAATGGATTGAAACCATCTTTAAATTGGAACCTCCCAAAGAATTTCCATCCAGATTTGAATTTCCAAGAAGTTCAAGGGGATTTAAAGAGGATTCAGGCCTTCTCTAATTCTGATTAAAGAAATACTTGATTTTACAAGCCAGAGATATTTATCTCTACGGTTTTTAATTTCGGTTCACAAGTGATAACATACAAGTCCCTACCCATTGAAATGAGTAAACCATTCAAAATCCTTAAAAGAGGAAGACAGGGGAGAGACTTCAACTGACTCCTTTTGTGCTTATGCAACAAATTCTTCAGACAGGCGCTAGACTGGTAGAAAGGTGCTTGTACTTTTTTAAACTCCACACATGAGAGAAAACACCCAAGTACACCGTGTAATCATTCAAGAAATAATTACATGCGAGTGTGCTTGTGGGGGACATTAGCCAGCTGCACTGGAGAGCAACAAAATCTAGAGAACCTTGACACACAAGTTACATACAGCTTGCTGCAGAGCACACAGAAACTAAAGTATAGAGCTTTAACCAGTAGCTTTTCCACTGAGTGGCTGAAAAGT
Organism: Emydura macquarii macquarii; assembly: GCF_026122565.2. Classification (NCBI taxonomy): domain Eukaryota; kingdom Metazoa; phylum Chordata; order Testudines; family Chelidae; genus Emydura; species Emydura macquarii. Next base: position 32,519,233 of record NW_027131390.1, on the reverse strand, counting down.
GAAGGGGGTGGAAATAAGAACTTTCATTTCAGGTCCACCCAAAATGAATTTTTTTCTGTTTGGCAGAACAAAAAGGCCTCCCCAAATTGTGTTTGGTCAAACAAAACATTTTTGTTGACCTGAAACTACATGTTTCATTTTGGTTTTTGCAGTCATTTTGCAATATTTGTTTCAGAAAATTGAATTAAATTCCAAACCTAAACATCTTTCCGAAATGAAAAGCAGAGGCATTTCATAAATGCTGAAACAAACAGTTTAGACCTTTCTGAATTTTTTTCCTAACAATTCACCAAAATTAACCCAAATCTGCATTTTTTTTTCAGCGAATAAGTTATTCCAATTAAATATTTCACCCAGCTCTACTCAGCTATTATCACTGTTCAAACCACTGTGGTATCCACTGAAGTGGTCCTAAAACAATGTATGTGTATATTTCCAGACTCTCTTCTGAAGCTGGTTGAGTGAACTGTAAACTATTTCTCGTTTTAAAAAAAAAAAAAAAAAAAAAAAACAAGAAAAAACTACTTTTTTGCTGTACTTGTGCTTAAACCGTTCACCAATGATGTAGGTTACCATAGTATAAGATGGAAGGTTTAGAGCTTTAAGCTTCATTTAGAATGAAGAGGTAAAATAATACTTCGATTCCCTGTATTTAAATTAAGTGGTTCTTGTCACTTAATTCCTAGTGGAACAAAACTGGAAAATTGACATAAGATAGAATTCTTTTAAAAATACTACTTTTACCCAGAGATGACCCATGCCTGCCAATAGTAGGAGGGCAGAGTGAGGGCAGCCAGCTTCAGCAGTGGACTGAGCAAGCTCATATGGACTGAGCGTGCTCAGTAACAAGCCCAGCAACAAATATGGGGGGCCATATGACCCTGCATGCATCACCTCTGCTTTTACCTAAACATCTGAGTATGCTTTACAAAAGAAAGGAATAATCACTTGGTTTTTTTACAGCTGCGAAAAAATGAGGTACAGAAAGGTTAAGTAACTTGTCGAAGTTGGCAAGTCACTGGCATAGCCATGAATAGAACCTTAGGGTCCCTATTCTGTGCCCTAACCATTAATTAACTCTACCAGTCATAACCTCTTAATGCATCTTCCTTCTTCTGTTCCAGTCTTCCCTTATCTATGTATTATACTATAAACAGGATAGAAAAATTAACTTCAGTATAATCCAATACCACTTATTTACTGGATTTTTGAGGGTTTGGGTTTTTTTAAACCTCCTCTCTTATAAATATTCTTCCTGAAACTCTGTTGTATCTTTGTGCATGTGATTACCTAGTCAGTTAGGCTCTTATAAATTTGTGACAGTAAAGGGTGTATCCTGTCAGGGTGTATACAGAAATCCCAAGCATATTAGGATAAAAATAGACATAATCTGTGTCAGTATTTCCCATTGCACTCAACTCCCTTAACCACAATGTAACAAATAATGGCTGCAACCTGTGCCACATCACAATTTCACAAAGGGATTCTCTTTTCCTTTAGTCTTTCTAAAGTAAGTTTATCACTAATGAAAGATGCGAACTTGACAGCCCTAATTTATCCACAAAGCAGTTGCAACTAACTAATGTACTCTTACTGGTGTTCTTGACTGAGCAACCCTAAGGTAGATACACATGTCTGTTAAGTTTCCCTGCTGAAACTGCCAGCCACATTGCCAGTGGCACCAGCTCTGTCAATAAAGAAGTTCAGTCTCCAAAGTTGTCAGGCCAATACCTTTCTCCTAAAGAAAAAGGAAGCTCCTGCACAAACTTGCAAGTTGTTGCAAGCCATATCAGTCTTGTCAACGGACTATGGCTGAGTGAGGTGAGTAATGCACCATGAAGTGCTTAAAACAGTCTTAGCTTCTTCCCTCAGATGTGTGCAAAACTATTTTCATGCCCTAAATTCAGGTTCAACACAAAGCAGTAGTCATCCTCAGCTGTTTTCATTTTCCAGTAGTTCCACCTGCTGGTGCACATGCTCTAACATTCCCCTTTACAGTCTTCATACGAATCATTTGCATTTTTTATACATTTTTATCATTTGCTTTCTTTAGAAGGTATTTGAATGACCTGCTTTTTTACCCCTCTCTACATCCAGCACTTTGGAAGGCCTCCCACTGTGACCCAATTCTAATAGCAATAGTATTTCACACATGTGACCAGTGAACTCATCCATTGCAGCCCTCCCAGGTAAATACTTATCTCCTAATTACAGCTGGAGAAATTGAGGCACAGGAAGGTTAAGGCCAATATTTTCAAACTGAGCTATTTAAAGCCATATCAATAATCTTCACAATTTTTTTCCATTGGCTTTATCAGAATTTTTATAAGATTTCAATGAAACTTCAATGTTTTGATCAGCTGTAGAAAAGACATTGCACATTGAACTGTTGCATACCATGATAGAGTCAGAGGAAAGTTTACTATCTATGATGTCGTGAGTGATTTGTTTGGAGAACTCTACACAAATAAAGGGCAGAAAAATTGACAAACGTATAGTGGCTGTGGTGGGTATGGGCACGGACCTTTTTCTCAAGTAGGGGCTTTGGTGCAGGAATATTTCTCTTAAATAGTTGTACTTAGCCTCTTTGCTCCCTGTGGCTCTTAAAGCACTCTACAAACATTGAGCGTTATGCATTAGTAGAACTGTGGGAGATAGTAGAGCATGACATCTAGCTTATCCTTATTTGTTTTCCTGTTTTCAGACCCTAATAGATTGCTTCCTGCTAGTGAGGTTTGCCAGACTGCAAAGAAATACTTAATATAGCTGAATGAACCTCATGGCAGTTGATCTGGGATTTTTTCATTGATTTGTGGTTATGGCAGACTACTTTCTTCCGCTTCACTCTGTGGCAATAAAACTAAAATAGACACTGGCTATTCAAACTGCAGGCAATCTAGGAATTTCTGTCACAGGAGATAGTAACACTGTGTTATACTTGTAAAAGAAAAGACCAACAGGATTTTATTCAGGGGGACAAGGCAATATGCCATGCTTATTATCAGGAAAAAAACACAATTATGTTAATAGCTAATATCTAGTACACACACCCACACACACCAAATATTCTGTAGTTCGTCAGGTATAGTTACCAGTGCTGATCGTTGCTTGACATCATAGCTTGAGTTTGTTGCTGGTGTTCGCAACTCATGGTGGCTACCCTGGCCAGGGAAGCCAGGCACAAGGGAGAGCAGGGTCTCTGTCGGGCTTGCATCGATGCTCTTTGATGCTATGCAGAACATTACCCGAAGCTTTACAATCTCACCCGTTCTTTTGTAGGTTTTAATTTTGATGTGAGTCGGAGTCCTGCTGTGTCACATTGACTGGTGATCAATGATCACACAGGAACCCTGAGGCAATTACAGACATGACTTTCATGTTGTCTTGATTATACTTTGTTTTTGTTCTTTTCTTTCTGGGGTGGATCCTTCTTCTTGCTTTTTCAGGGATTTGTCTGCATTCTTCAGCCATTAAGGTGGTACTTGCATTTCATCAGGACAGGCTGGTGTTGGAGACTGATCCCATCTCACACATACCCTTCATTCACACATCTCGTTCACACGTCTAAATGAAATTACACAGTATACACTCAAAAACAAGTTTCATCAAGAGTACAAAATGGAGTACATTATTCAAGATGGAGTTCCAAATTTACAATATGGAGTCTCATGGGACATTGGTTACAATGTAATAGGACAAGCTATTAAACAGAATTACTTTAGTTATGACATTAAAGAACAGATACTCTAAAGGCAATTTCTAATGACTACCGTAAAAGAATGAGCTACTTAAAAGACGTACAATTTCTATCTGTGATAATAATAAAAGCACAAGTGATTTAAACAGTAGAGGGGCAAGCAGCAAGTGACTTGAAGACAGCTTTGTGAGTGGTAACTAAAAGGAGAGGCTTCCTCAGAGAATGCAGGAAAGCGGCAGCTCTACCAATACGCGGACAGTATGATTTTATGAAGGAATCAATTAGTGTGGTTTTAGTGTGTGTTAGATAAAATTAATTGTATTTACATTACAAATGAATTGCCTTTATTGTCTATATATCTGTACCCCTACAACTATACTTACAAGTTAGAACTGTGCTACTGGTACACAGTCAGAGACCAACAATTGTCTCCGTTAGTTAGCCCCTCAGTCTAAACAGGGAGAGTTGTAAGCCATCTCACATGAGGTGCACTCTGCTTCTCCAATAAAAGACTGATGTTTGCAGGCCAACTGCATTCATTAGACTACCATTTGGAAATGCTTTATGCACAGCTCTCAGGTTGGATTTATGGCTGTGCTGATGTACAGCCTGCAACGAGATGGAAGAATGCTTCTGCCAACCATTTCTTGGAGCTATGGGCCTGGTGGAAGCCAGAGAATAGCCAAGACAAGACACTGTCTCCAACACACACCTTACTAGTCCCAGAATGCCCCCCAAAACACTCCCAGAACTTGGGGTTCTTCTGGAAGGTAGGAGGATGAAAACCTAGGTCTGCATCTAATAGGGGGCACTCAGCAGTGGGGTATTCTCTAGGGTGGCATGGTGAAGCTTGCTTTGCAGCTGCTTAAGGCCAACTTTTGCTTTTCCTATGCTGTAGTTTTGAGTGGCTCTTGTTGACTACTACAACTATGTTTCCTGCTAACATCCCTCTGTCTGTCCTCCATTCCCCTCCAGGCTTCTCTGTGTGAAATGCAACCCTGTTCCTCTGCTTCCCCAGACTCCTCTGATGCTGACTCTTTCCCATGCTCCAGCCTTTTATCTCCACAAACCACATCCACTCATTCCTCTCCCTTTCCCCAAACTCCTCTCATTCTGTCCCTCATCCTCTCCCTCAAATTACCTCTCAACCAAGTCTTTCTCCTCTCAAATAGTTCTATTTTCTCTTCCGTTTCCCCACATAACTTTCAAATGCTCCCCTTGTGCCTGTCTTCCCTAGCTGCCTACCAGCATTACCAGCATGTGAAGAAATGTGCTGCCCCAACCATGCTTCTTCATCTCTGCAGATCCACAGAACCAGCAAGAGAATCCATGCAAGAAAGAAGTGGTTGAGGACTAAAGTTACAGCAAGAGAGAGTAGAGTGGACCCTGCTGCCAGAAGTTTACAATTACAGCTGCTCCTTTCCTAAAGGGCAGAACAGCTGGATGGTTCATCAACTGCCAATAGGGTGTGAGGAACAGACTGCTCCATGCTGCTGCACAAATTACCCTTTGTTTCCTCCTCACAGCCAGCCTAAAGCTGGAGGATGAGGAATCATTGTTGCATCCCTAGGCTGAGCATGTTGAATGGGGATGACACACATTCCCATCTTCCCTGTTACTATGCCCATGCTGACAATAATAAATGAGGGAAGGAACAGTCAAAAAAGTCAATTTGCATAGCCATGCCTCCCTGGAATGTGCCAGGCATCCGCTATTTGGTATGTCTCCATCTTTATTTGGCATTAATTATATCACAGAAATATCTAGTTAGAATCAAATCCCATTGTGCTAGGATCTGTCCAAAGACATCATAATAGACTCTGCCATCAGATTTCACAATCCAATTTTAAGACAAATTATTGAAAAGGGTCTGTCCAAAAGGATCCCTCAGTCAGGCTACTCAGGGAGGAAAAGATTATGGGACTTAATGTAGCAGATGTGCAAAGAACAACCCAGGCTAGACAATGATGGTGGAGCCTTGCTCGAGTTCTAAGTGATGTTTGAGGGTAAGGGAAGGATTCTGATTTAAACACATACTACAACAAAAAAGTATCACTGTGATTATTATGTATTTGCAAGGGCCAGCTAGTGCTCAGCTTGGTCAATTAATTTCAGCCTAAGATTATTTACCTTACCTCCTGAGTCTAGCACCCATTGCCAGAAAAAGTAACCCTATCAGTTGCTGACACCAATGGAGATGTGCACCCTGCTGTTCCTTCCAGGAAGCCCTGGTGCAATGCATGGGCATTCCTTGGGAGCATGGGTAGTGCTCAAATCCCAGATAGTTGGCCAGGAGGTGTGAATTTGAACCACATTTCTTCCTGGGATGGTTGGGAAGCTTACAATGGAAGTGTTGAAAAATGCCAATTTGTCAAAAGCTAAATGTTTTTGTGGGATGAAATTTTATTCAGGAAAGGTTTCTCGGGTCCAGCGTGGAATTTCTGGTCAAGGTTAGAGGAAAAAGAGATCCACCACATCTCTGAATAGCCAATATCCCAGTGATCAGGACATTCTGAGGATGTGGGACACAGAGATCTGCTCTACACTGGTGACAGAGGTAGACGTAAGGTCTCTTACGTCGATCTCTGAAAGCCTGCGTCTACATTGGCACGGCAGTCCCGTTGACTTAACACACGACAAAAGTTGACATAATAAAACCACCTCCGCAAGTGGTATAGCGCCTAATTTGATGTTATTGGTTCGATTTTGCATCAATGTAGACACAGAATAACGTAATTCGACATTCATGGCCTCCGGAAGGTACCCCACAATGCCTTGTTGTGACCGCTCTGGACATTCTCACACTGCTGTTATAGGTCATATTCACCGGAAATGGCCCCTTCCTTCATGCCCCGGGAAAATTTCAGTTTTTGTTTCCTGTCCGGCCAATGTCGAGGGAGCTTGTAGCTGAACTCCTCATGGCTACTGCAAGGCCCAAACGCGCTCAAGCATAGAGTCAGCCAGAGGTATTAGATCTCATCGGTTTCTGGGGCAAAGAGTCCGTTGTGGCTCAGCTCAGAGCCAGCAAAAGAAATTTGGACATTTATTGGAAGATATCCCAGGGAATGTTGGAGAAGGGGCACAACAGGGATGCGCAGCAGTGCTGCGTGAAGATCAAGGAGCTACAGCAGGCATATCAAAAGCCCAGGAAAGCTAACAGCTGTTCTGGCTCCTCACCCCAAAAATGCCGATTCTACGAGGAGCTGCATGCCATTCTTGGCGGTGACCCCACCACGGTGCCGCCATGCAGCATCGTTACCTCTGCTCCATCCCACTCCAAGGACAATGATGAGGACTCCGTGGATGAGGAGGAGGAGGAGGATGTGGAGAGCAGGGCGCAGAAGAGTGGGGTGTCCCTTCTCCCAGACAGTCTGGACCTATTCCTGACCCCAGAGCATTCCAGCAGCACACAGGACAGCACTAATGATCCCGGGGAAGGCACATCTGGTGAAGTTTTTTTTTTTTTCTTTTTCATTTTCTTCTTAGCAGTTAAGTTCTTCTTTAAGGGTGGGTTTGGGGATGGAAAGGTGATTTCAGGGGTTTAGCGTACTATCTTGGGTGGCTACTCCCGGAACAGATTATTTATGTGCAGACATACGCTCCGAGAATCATCAGTTGATATCTCAAGGAAATTTTCATGTATGTAATCTGTTATCCTTTGCAAAAGGTTTCGGGGCAGGGCAGCCTTGTTTCTTCCTCCCCAGTAGGATTCTTTGCTGTGCCACGCTGCAATCAAGGGAGCCAGAATCATGGAGGAACACAGCATAGTGGCATTAAGGCCAGGCTGGTACCCCACTGTATGCAGCAAATCTTCCCTTTCCTTGTGCCTTACCCTCAGGAGACTGATATCGCTCATGGTCACCTAGGGAAGACGGCGTATATTTATTCCCCATTGTATTGCCCCAGTAAAGGCATTTTTTAATTATTTGGCTATAGCTTCAGACAACACTATTAATCCCCCCAATCTGTCCCCAGATCCCCAGTGGCCCCTTCGTGACAAAATAGTCATATTAATTAAACCATGGTGCCCAGGCACCCTTCTCATACAGGGCATTTGAAATGAGCTTTTTTAATCCTCTCTAAAGCAGAGTAAAGTGCCCCTAGCTTACTACCTCTGCAACAGCACAGCAAGCCGACCCTTCTGGGACTTGCAGAATGGAATGAGGGTCTGTCTTACCCTTATGCACAGCAAGGGGAGTTTTTTATACATTGTTGCATTTCTTTCATTTCCCTGGGTATCCTACCAATGGCACCGTTGTACATTTATTTTAGTTCTGTAGATACCTCGGCCTTGGCCCAGCCCGCTCGAACTGCTGCGGAAAGACAATCGCAGATTAGGAAGAGAAAAAAAGAACAAAACAAGAGACAACATGTTTGGTGAGCTCATGAACACCTCCACAGCTGCAGAGACAGAGCTCTGAGTGTGGCGGATAACCTTGTCCCAGAACATGGACATGGACAGGGAGAGTCAAAGAGTAATGCAGGAGCATGATCACAGTACCACGCAAGAGATGCTGTGAATCATGCATAACCAAGCAGACATGCTCCAGCGGCTTGTGGAACTTCAGGAGGAGCAGCGGCCGGACAGAGTCCCGCTGAAGCCCCTCCATAACGCACCTCAGCCTATGGCTTTGCTCCCCTCACCCTTTCCCCACCCCCCAAGTGTTCTCAGAGGAGAATGGCCAGGCTGCAGTATTTGGTGCACTCCACCCCAGAAGAGGCGAGCAGAAAGCAATGGCAGTCCCGCTAACAGCTGGCCTGCAAGCAATCACGCTACCATTTGAGATGGTGAATGAACACCAGCCCCCCGCCTCCACGGACTTGAATGTTCATAAATAAAAGTTTGCATCGTTTCAACACGTTTCTTTATTAAAACATATCTTGCTTGGGAGGGATTTGGAGGGTACTGGCGTACATTGTAGGGGGGATTTAAAGCAAAGGCACATAACGTACAGGAACAGAAATCATTATTGTATCTCATTGCAGAACCTGGTTTTCAATGCCTCCATAATGCAAAGTGCTACGCAGCCAGCTCTCAGCGTATTGCAGGCATCTGGCTGCTCATAGTTAGTGGCCAGTCTTTCTGCCTCCACAGCCCAAGCCTGAGGGAACCTTTCACTTTACACACATTATGAAGAACACAGCACACAGATATCACTGAAGGGATGTTCTTCTCACTCATGTCCAGCCTAGTGAGGAGACTTCTCCATCTGCCCTTTAAATGCACATTCAACAACCATTCTGCAACTGCTTAGCCTGTTATTAAAATGCTCCTGGGCGCTGTCAAGGTGCCCAGTTTATGGCTTCATTAGCCAAGGGAGCAAGGGATAAGCAGGATCCCCCAGGATCACTATTGACGTTTCAACACCCCGATGTTAAGTTTTTGGTCTGGGAAGAAAGTGCCCGCCTGCATGTTAGAGAACATCCCCGAGTTCCAAAATATGCATGCATCATGCACCTTCCCAGACCACCCTACATAGATATCTGTAAAACGACCCCTGTGATTTACAAGTGCCTAGAGGACCATTGAAAAGTATCCCTTGTGGTTTACGTACTCAGTAGAGAGGTGAACAGGAGCTAAGATAGGGATGTGCATGTCATCAATGTGCCCCCCCTGCAGTTTGAGAACCCCATCACGGAAAACCCATCCACTATGTCCTCTACGTTTCCCAAAGTCACTAGCCTTCATAGCAGAAGTCTAGTAATGGCCTGGCACACTTGAATCACGGCAATTCCCACTGTAGATTGACTGACTTCAAAGTAATTCCCAACCGAGCGGTAACAGTTGAGAGTTGCCAGCTTCCACAGAGTGATGGCCACTCTCTTCTCCACCGTCAGAGCTTGTCTCAAGCAAGTATTCATGCACTTCAGGGACGGGGCCAGCTCTGAGCAAAGTTCAAGGAAAGTTGCCTTTCGCATACGAAAGTTTTGCAGCCACTGGTCGTCATCCCACAGCTGCATAACAACGCTGTCCTACCAGTCTGTGCTTGTTTCCCGGGACCACAACCGGTGCTCCACTGACTGTAGATGAAGCAGTACAGACTGCAGCAATCGGGAATCGTACTACTTGATGGCTTGTAGCAGAGCAGCCTCGGTGGCATAGCGGTTGCCCACGCCTCAAGTTCTCAGTCTTCTTTGAACATACTCCATGTTAAGCCCAGATGTATTTGTGATGCTCACAGTAATAGTGCAGAGTTGAGCTGGCTCCATGTCTCCACAGCAATGACGAGCACATGGCATAAACTGCGCAAAAATCAGTTTCCTGTTTGTTTGGGGGAAGAAGGGAGGAGGAAGGAGCGTTGCATCATGGGACAATGAACGTTGTCCCACCAGCCACTGCGGCTAGTTGCACTGTGGGATAGCTACCCACAGTGCACTGCTTTGACTGCCGACACAGTCGTGGTGAGTGTGGATGCACGAGCCCGGCACAAGGAGTGTGGTGTGGACACAATCCAGCGAGTTCTAAAAATTGGCGGGTGAAAGTCGACTAAAGTAAGTTGACTTCACTCTGCAGTGTATACATACCCAGATTCAAGTCCTTGCTTCACCTGATTCAAATCAGGAACTTGAACTTGGATTTTCCACACCTCAAGTGAATGCCCTAACCACTGGGATAGTGGCTGTTTTGGATGGAGTGGTGTGTATCTCTGGTTTTTCATTGGAAAAAAAAATCTAAAAGGTATGTTTCATCCCAATTAGTAATGGGACATTTTTCAAAATCTTAAGCTTTCACAAGATGGGAAAGCAATTTCCTGCCTCCTCTATGCCTTCCCCAGACAGTCTGTATTTGGCTATGTGATGAGGAGTGGAACTCATCTGCAGTTCACCTTTACAGGCCATTGAGCAACAGAGGGTCTCTGATTAGCTGGTGATGAGGTGCTAACATAGCTGACCTGTCACTGCTCTTAATTTCTATTTGTCATTTGTTATTGCAAACAGTTTGTATTAGAAATATTGTAAGAGAGAAAGCTGGTATTTGCAAACAGAGTCCGGGCTGGATTTAGGGGCAGGCGACCCAGGCAAACTCCTAGAATGCTGAGATTGGGGGGTGCTGGGATCGGGGTGCTCTTTTTGTTGTTAGCGACAAAAGGGAAAATAGAATGTTTGAAATAAAATGTTTGATAGTCCATATATGGATTCATTTTTCACTAACCTCCTAGAATGTTCTGGACCTTTGTAGAATCTCATGGAACCTTCCAGACTTTCTGGAAAAGTTTAACAAATGGGCGGTAGGGGGTGCCAAAGACACTCCTCACCTAGGGCGCCATTTGGTCTAGGGCCAGCCCTGCGCAGAGTAAGCACTTGTACCTCCATCTGGGGAAAATACAAATCGGTCTAGACAGCATTGTCCCTCACTCTCATCCTGGAGAATCCATGTAAATATTTGGGTTTATGCAATTATGATAAAGACATTGCAAGGATAGCCCACACACTTCTGGGTCAGATGCTGAAGAGGAATGAACAGATGATGATAAGGATTCCTTTTGCCAAGAGCTTCCTTAACCTTTAAACCAGCTGTTAATCACAGTCTAATTTAAGTTATCTGTTCTCTGAATCTACAGATTCTTCGCTACCTACAAATTTCTTTTACAAAAGGCTTCCTTCCTGTTAGAAAATGTAATAAAAAGATGCATCTTTTTCTGCTTTGGGAAAGAATGGACATATTTGCATAAATACCTTATTGGATACAAAATTACTTCAGTCTTCAGATAGGCCTTGATAAACTCTCTTAGGAGAGTATTGTGAAAGCTATTTCATTTTTATTTTAATTACAATGAATTATTTGTTAAATGAAAAAATCTCACAGACAGCAGACTCGCATACCAAGCTGTTTCCCTTCAGAAACCAGTTTATAGCCAATCCAATTTTATACAGTCCAAGCCTATTTTATTAGCATATTATCTATGCAGGTTATTCAGTCAGTCAGCTGTGCACTTTCCAGAGATAAAGTGACATTTCTCCTGTTGTGGATGCTACACTGCTTCCAATTTATGTACAGATAAAAGCAGGTGGGGGTGGGAAGAGGAAAAAAAGAGTGATCATGAAGCTGTATTTTCATCTTTGACTATATTAATGTCATGAGCTTAGATTCTTAAGATCTTTTATGGGATTTTCTGACAAAGACAGTCTGGAATATGTTATACATAAAGGCTTAGAATTGAGTTACCAAAAATGTATAAGTATTTTAAAAGATTTAGATACAGGAATTAACTAACTGAACTAGAACTGCAGAGTATTTTATTACTATTTACAAAGAAAGGTTATGTTTACTATAAGGACTTCCTTTAATGTATGGCAGTTGAACTTTTTAATAAGTTTTTCTAATTTAATGCAAGCAAGCAAAAGTAACCTGTTGCCGCAAATATGATTAAACACAATATGCAGGAATCTATCAGACTTTGACAGGAGCACAAGGTCCTACTGCTATGAGGCAGAGAATCCAAAAACGTAATTTGGGGTCAGTGTTATTCCCCTTTCTTTCACCCACTGAAATAAAAAGACAGACTTACAGTTTTAGCTCTTTCTCCTCCCCCAAAGTTCTGAGGCATGAAACATTGTAAATCTTGGATAGAATAAAAGACAGTTTTTGTTTGTGTACCAACCTTTTATATCTAAAATTTCAGGCCACAGGAGACAACACTGTTAAATGCTGGATGAGCTTGACTTCCCAATTTCAGCACTACTTAGGACCACCTGACACTGAACTGAAAACCAAGAACTAAAAATAGTAGCAAAACTAAAAGCTATTGGTCATGCTCTTCTCCCTGCTGTGATCTCCCCTGAAAGCTGGCATCATAAGTAGCTAGACATTCTTTAAAACAAAAAAACAACCTTTTCTTTGATAATGGAGTATGCTGCATCCAGCTCTGAAACTGTCTTGCAGTTAGCTATCTACAGTAACTTTCTTTTCTCAGACCATTCTTGTTAGCAACCTTGGCAATGGGAAGTCAGTATGAGGTGGGGTTGCTGTTAGAGATTGGCAAACCACTAAAACTCTAACTCTAAAATGAAATTGTTATTCTACCTGAAACTTACATTAGTCATATTTTTGCACATTTTTCCACACCCATGTTTGAAAGCAGAAGTTCAAAATATACCACGAGGGACTTTAGGGAGAATCAATGCAATATTATAGAGTTTGGAAGCTCAGATACTTCAACTTAGCTATTTGCTTAATGTGAAGCTCTGGAGGCTCACCCATTAATCACTAGTGAGTAAACAAGCCTCAGTTACTCAGAGTTCTGAAGTTCCCTCTGCCCTTTGAGTTCTGAAGTTAGGTGGGATTTCTTGTATTCAGCATTCACATGCATTCTGATGTGACCCCTCCAGCACCAGATACTGGATATCTAATTAATCCCTTTCCCAAATCCTGATAACTGGATTCCCCTGTAATGACTACATTATTGGCAGCAATTATTTTACTACCTACTTTAAACATTTCTGATTCACTCACAGAATACCTTCACTATTTTACCTATAAATACTATAAATGGCACCCATTTTGAGAGAGGCTAGAGGTATTAATCCTTAGGCTGTCACAAATGCTTACTAACTGCTTTCAATAATATTGATTTGGCTGTCAAAATGGGAAAAGTCAACATCTCAAACTATCCAATTATAATATAGAAACCACACTACTACTTGCAGGGAAAACAAAAGGTCTATTTCTTACCATCTCTAGCGTAACTCACTGTTGTGTGCTGAAGTGAATATATTATGATAGAGATGCAGCTTAATCCAATGTCACTTGATTCAGGCAGGTAAATAGTCCCTGGGGTGGGAGAATGCCAGTGCTATTAACACAACAGAAAGAATCCTCTTTGGCATCTTTGAAGTACATTCAAGCATTGCAACAGATTTTCCTGCTGCACAGTCTTTGAGTTTGTGTCTATACTGCATCTTGGAGTGAGCCAGAGGCTTGTGTTAGCAGTGCTCACACTAGCACGTTAAAAATAGCCGTGTAGATGCTGTTTTGACATTGCGTCTCAGACTGGAGCTCAGGCTCTCAAACATGGGGCGGGGGGAAAGAAGTGGGCTAGCTCTGTGGGGGTGGGAGGGAAGTGGGCAAGCTCCACAGCAAGTAGGTATTATGTTGCACAGCTAACGGTTTGGGTCCCAAAGTGAATCTGAGTTCACAGTGCTAGGAATGTAATGGCATTTATGGTGAAAACTGCTTGATAGACAAATAGAGTATGATGGCTAAGGTCCAGAGAAACTTTATACAGCCCTCCATCATTAGGAAGGGCATTGTGATGGAAGGGAAGGAGGGGATTGCAGTGGGGAAATAAGTTCCTTGCCTCTAGTTTCCCCCACTATAAATGCCTTTTGTAACAAACGATTTTGTATTCCTTCTGACCTGCTGGGTCTATGATATGGACAGGCAAACCTGGAGATATTTTGCTTCAGGCTTTGTTGTTGACAAAAATGTTGTAAATGATGGCTGAACTTTTTGTAAATGATAGACAATGGGATATTAACTTTTATTATTCACATAGCAAAGAAACACATCCAAATCTCACAAAACATATTAGCCTCTGCCAAGCATGGTATAACCACTTAAATCACTTTAAATGGGGACTAAAAAGCATTAGTGAGTGCTTAATAGGTATTTTGAACCCATGCTAAGAAAATAACTACTCGAGTCTATTTATAAGTATAATTCCATTCCAAGGTCTTTGGAATGGCCTTGGACTTCTCCTTTAAGTGGGAGTGCTCAAACCAGTTATAATTTATTTTGATAACTAACTTGCTCCACATTGTCAGTTATTTACCTTCTTTGATCAGTTGCTATGATGCATCTCCAGCACTATTCTAAACTACCACTTACTGTGATGGCTCAGGCAGCTGATAGTGCCTTTTACTCCTGCCTCTCATCAGTAGTGGCTGAAAGTCATGGCTATCCAATGGCTGTTTTGTACTCTATGTGAAATGAATTGATGGTTTCAGTCCAGTTCCTAGTGGTTGTGCCCACAACACAAACCTTCAACAGAGTTGGCATTATTAATGACATTCTCAGAAGACTATCAAGGAATGAATTGGTACAGAGAATAAATTGCCCTATCACATCTAGAAATCAAGAGAGAGGCTAACTGGCAGGCTGGTATGGAAAAACCTTTTGCTGTCCCTTTTGCTGTCCCTTTCCTGTAAGTGCTCTGTGAATAGACTAATGACAGTTTCCAGGCCCATCAAACCAACACTTGTCAGCAGCACTAAATTCCCTTTATTAATTTTAAAAATCCCATCTTTGCTGAGAGTGCCCAAATCTTGATTTATCTTTTCAGTAAGTGAAGATTCATAACTAGCCCCTAGAGGAGTTCCATAAAGGGGGGAGAAATGCCTCCCAGAATAGACAGCCTCCTGATGTATGATCAATCGTGCTATCAGTGAACTGCCTGGCTTGCAGTTACAATGGAAACGTGTGACTGATTTGAACAAAGATTTATGCTAGAAAAGCCTATGGTGATGTCCCACAGGCTCATGCATGAAGCCTAGAAACCTGTGGAGGATGAGAAGGCAAAGAACACAGAAGAATCACTAAATTGTTTCAGCAGAATGCAATAACTGTTTATCACTGTGATAATTATTGGCAGCTGTGAACATTTAAAGCAAGGATCCAAGAGGGAATCCAGTACATAATGTTTAGATTACAGCAATCTGAAACTTTCTTAGTGAATCTCTCTCACATGGAGTCAGACTAGTTTAAATTAGTTCTGGAAATAGACTATTTCTGGAGTTCACTCCACCCTTCCTCCTGCCAATGTAGAACTGGTTTTACCTGAGTGTTCTCCAGCTACTTCTAAGCCATTCCAATGTGGCCATTTCCACTAGAGTAGTTTAACTCCAGATTGCAGCCTGTATAGGCTTCACAAACCTTAAATTCATGGTATTTGTTAGGTATCAGTTTCCTCTCAAGGCTCAAACAAACATTAACCACTGTGATTTTACCCTCACCATCCACTCTTTGGTTTACAAAGTTTTCTTGAGGGAATCAGTAATCTTCTCCATCCCAGCCCCTCTGTGCTGTTTCCTTAGTTACCACTGATGGGAGATCATGGCAGCAATAAAATTACAGGTTGTAGGCCACAGAAAGCTTTCCTGTTCTCTTGCTACAGTGTAGTTTGGAGAATGGGAGGTATGTATGGCTCCCAACTACCAGAAAACCTTTCTGGGACTTGGGGGGGGAGCTGGCAGACAGACACACCAGATTATTCCCAAACCTGAAGATGAAGGTGCATCAATTCAACACTGCATAAAGTTTTCAAGAAGAGCTGCCCGCGCAGAAGACTTTTTAAGATAATAGAAGGGATGAGGAGCGGGACATTGGGAAGATCCTATGAGCTTTTCTACTGGACACCTGCAAAGAATATGCAGGTTTAAAATGGACTGAAACTCACCCCGGAGAGTGTCTTTCAAAACGTTCTTTGATAGAATCACAGGTTCATTGTGAACATTTTGGATTGGTTTCGTTTTTGCATCGCTTCCCCGAGAGGCTATTCAATACTCCAATAACGCTTGCTGTTGGGAAAATACACCTAAATTGTTCTTAATTTATATCCCTACTATTCCTATCCCAACACCTTTGGGGCACTTTAAAACAAACAGTCACACACACTTCTTTTGTTTGACCAGGCTACACATATTAAGACTAATAATCTTCTCAAAACTCGACCCACAACTCCTTAGTCAAGTTTGTTGCTCTTTTCTTACTTCATAGATCTTTCAGGAGGTTCCTCAGCAGCACATAGTGCTCCATATGCTGTACTACCATTGCCTTTGTATACTCCTATCACCTCCCTAGCTGATATGTCTCTGCATCATAAAATATCTTTCTTTCTACTTCCACATCACACTATCGAACTTGTTCTCTATTACAACTCCTCAGGTCTGAATCAGCATAACTCTTTTCAGAGAAACTGCCTCACATTAACAGACTGTGTTATGAATTATTTTCTCCCTCAGTATCTTAGCTTGTATTTTCCCAGGCAGAATCTTTTATTTCCTGCCCATTTTTCTAAATCTTTTCTATTAATTTAATTACTGTGCTGTTTACCTCTTCTTCCAGATCATTAATAAAAATGTTAAATAAATTTAAATGTTAAATAAGACTGAGCCCACCCTTCTTTCTCAAAGAAGCAGGGGTGGACAACTTTTCCCGGTTTCAGCTCAATACATTACCATTTATCATTACTCTTTGTTTATAGTTCTTCAGCCTGTTTTCTTTTCATGTAATAGTGCCTGCAAGAACTGCCCTCATTTTCATGGTCACTAACAGATGATTCCTGAGTACTTGTTTCTTTGTCAGATCCTACACCACTGTCACACTGGCAAATGTAGCAGCTTCCCCTACAGGCAGCATTTACTGCAACTCTTGCCTTTTCCTCTACATGCTGCTAGTTTGGAAGTTCCCCGGTGGGCCGCCCTCCTGCAACTATTTCTTTATTTCCTATACTGGCTACAGTCAGAAATCTTCTACAGAGTATTTTTATCTTTTAATATTAGCAGAATTTTTTTTGAGAAAGTTTGTTTCCTTTTTTACTGGTCCCTCTCTGTCTAATACACAGAGCTGGGAGCGTCTCTATGAGATACTCCCACTTGGGAGGATGCTAAATTGATACTCCCCACCACTTGCTAATGCCGAGCTGAAATCCTTACGATTCCTTACACAATTATGGCTAAGAAAAAAGCACAGTCCTCTCTCATCACTGAAGTGAGGGTATTGCCCTTTCAATATCACTTCTGGCATATCCTCTCATGAACACTTTTACTTTCTATGTTGTTGTAGCTATGTCAGTTCCAGGATATTGGAAAGATAAGGTGGGTGAGGTAAGATTATTTATTGGACCAACTTCTGTTGGTGAGAGAGAGACAAGCATTTAAGCTACACAGAGCTCTTCCCCAGGTCTGGGAAAGGTACTCGGTGTCACAGCTAAATACAAGATCAAACAGATAATTTAACATAACTACTTCCCAGGAAAGCTACACTACTGAAAACCTGGATTTAGACAGGCTTGAATTTTCACTCAGCTCTCATAAGTTAAATTAAAAATATGCTAGGTTTATATTAAAGTTGCAAAGGCTATGCTGTAGGGTGGGGAAGGGCCTGCTGACACCACCTCAGCAGACCCAGGATGGAATGTCTTTGGGAGCCCTTACAGGTGCCAGAGTCTTGTGCTGGGGTGGCAGCAGCAACTGCAGGGTGGCAGATTTCAGAGTTAAGATGTAAATGGACTCATTCAGACCCCTAAAATAATGTTTCAGGCTGTGCACACACAGGCTGTTATACTCCAATCACATTTTCAAGCTTCTCTTCTCAGCCATAAAGAATAGAAACCATTTAAAAAAAAAGAAAGAAAGAAAAGTAGAGCTTGATTTCATCACATGACTCCAGGAGTAGAGGCCGTGAACACAGCTCTATAGTGCTTATGCCTTAATCCAACCCTTACAGGGCTATAATAAGAGAAGTTTGTCATTTGAGACACTGAATTAGTGGTAGCCTTTGGGTGCTTTTAAAATATATTAGTTTGTGTTAAGGTATTTGTAACAGAAATAGTAGTGAGGCATTTTTATATGCAAATACTTTTAGGCTTTGCAATAGGAACAGGATTAACCTTCCATCTTTGCTCATAAAATACTATCCATCTAGTGTAAACTGTGAGGGAAGGTTTGAAGCCATTAGAAGGAAGTAATCTCAGAGGAGATCCTGCCTGCACTCTACCCTTTTGGGAAAGATAGTCCATCTTTCTGCCTTGACAGTAGCACTAATTAAAGCATCATGGAAGTGAACTATATGGTTAAGAAGGCATTTTTGTTCTAACTCTTAGACTTACATGCTCTGCTTTTAAGAAGAATTAGCTCTTGGATTGCAACATCTCATAACTGTGCTCTTTCAAGAAATTTTATGGCTGAAGTCCAGGCAATTAGGATACATAAATCTCTCCAGCTGTTTGTGTGAATAAAAAAAGTGTTCACGCTTCTAGAACCAAATGATGGTCCTAATTAAATCGGTGGACAATTCATGACAATGGGACTAGATGTGTCCCTGAGAAAGTTATTCCTTTGCTTGTTTGCACTCTGACTCAGAGGCTTTTGTTTTGGAAGCTCACACTTGGTGAGTAAGAGGTCCTCAGTGAGGAATATGTGTTTTGCACATGTGTGAAAAGGATTGAGAAATTTGATGGAAAGTAAAGCAATTTAGGGATAAACTGGCCATGCCACAACTCCTGAATTTGAGATGGCATAAGGCTCTGCTTCCCCAGGAACAGTTTTTTTTTTTTTTTTTGTGGAATGTGTGCCTGTAAAGGTGTGTCTGTATTGAAGTCATAGGATGGGATTGCAGTTCAAGAAGTATCAGCTGAGCAACCTAGATCAAAGCTAGCTCTGTTACCGGAGCAGTGAAGCCACAATGGTGCATGTTTCAAGGCAGGCTAGTTCTGCAGATAATTGCAAGCCCACCTGACACCCGTGTATCGCCCAGGCTGAACGCTGTATTGCCGCAGCTGCACTACTCTGACACATGAGCTAGTGAGATTAAAGCTAGCTCAGGTCTGTCTCCTCAAGATGCAAATCACGTCATGTGACAGCAGTTTAGCTATACCCTTAGAGAAACAATGACCTTTCTTTGCTTCCCCCTTGCTCTGGGTGGGGATGCCTATACTCACAGTAACTTATGCCCCCACTGCCCCCGCCACTGGCTTAGCCATCATCACCACACTGAAAACAGCAGCTTAGCCAAGACCCTGCCCTCTGGTCTAGGGTTAGTAATTCAATAGTGGGTGCACATAGCTCACTTACTGCTATTTAATCAGTCCCAAATCCAAGTAGCCCATGCACAGGCATTGGTAGTTCTTACTTCCCATATGCCCATTGTTGCAGATACAGCAGTGATGCAAATTACTACCCACAACTCCACCAAATGTAGATAGTAACTGAACTAGCTAGTAACTCAACTGTGTAGTAAATCCTTCCAAACCTCTGGTTAATAAAAGATGAACCAAAATACAAAATTACTAAAACAAATATTAATTTCAAGTGAGAGATTGCTTAAAGAAACCCATCTGACCTTTAACATGTTTTAGCTATTAATGGAGTCCACCAAGAAAAACGATCATATCATCCAAAAGAGCCAACTCACCTAAAACCCAGTCTTCCTCAGTCCATGTGACTGTCTATAGGAAGGAGAAGCTCTCCGGTCTTCCTAATTACATCCATCATAGGACAAATCGAGAGCAATCATGGCTAGTGAGCAGAACGAGGGAGCAGGTCACAAGATGCTGACTAAAACCCCGTTTTCTCAGAGCCATTGTTAGCAGAGACCTTTCCCCTCAGGCACAGGTCTTGAGGCCCTCCTCACTCACTACTGACAGTTATTTTCTCCAACTGCCACGGAATCTTGACTCCACTCAACTGAGCATGGTTATTCTATTGTGCGGGCTCATTCTATCACAGGCTATCCCAGTGTCTGATAAGTCCCTTTCCCTAGAGCTCAGCAGGGGAAGGGGATTTCACAGACATAAGTCCATGGTACAATCTAGCCATTACTGTACATGTTTTGTATGCTTTTCCTTACCCATTTAGGAGACATACTGTGGTTTGCCAGAGGGTTGGGGGGGAATAGGAGGGCACCAGATATGGTCCCTTCCACTGCTTTTTTTTTCTCCCCTCCACACAGGGACCTGCCACAGTTGTCTCATGCTAGTGTTCTCAGAGGTGGCTGAGGCAAAAGGGAGTGCAGCATGTCCCTGCTCCCAGCAATCCAAGCTGGCCAGCAGAAGGAAGCTCATACTGCATGTCTAATCTGCCACCAATTTAGACTATAGCTTGGGCCCAAAAGTGATAGCTGTAAGTGTGCTGGGACTTATGTAGCCTTAAAGCTACACGTACTATCCAGTTTATGCTGAAGTCCACACTTCCTTAAAGCAATCAGTCAATTTTGGTGCCGCCTTTACTGCTGCATGACTATCTAAAATGTATTATCATTTCAATCAGATTAATAAAATATTGCATAGCTCTTCCACTCAGTTTACCATAGCCCATATGAAAGAGCTATTTAAAATGTTTACTAGTACTAGCAGAAATATAAAGATAAATGCACTCACTAAAATATCTAATTGTGCTCTCTTTTATGGGCACTGTGTTGATTTTGACAGTATCAATAAATGTCTCAATAAATACAGTAGTAACTAATGTTCATCAGATCTGTTTTTGAAAACTAGAAAAAAAAAATCAAATCTACAATCACAAAGAGGCTGATTACATGTAAGTGAAAACCAAGTTTTAGAAAATAGCATTGAATGTCTGTAATTGAATGGTTGTAAACCACTAGTTTCTCAGTTCCTCAGAGCCAGGATGGAATTGCACCTTGTAGAAATATTAGGAAGTTAATCAATTTGTTTATATGATAAAATAGTGGATATGTGAAAGCATTACTACATTATTTAAATCTAATTTAAAAACATGATTTATATGACAAAACCTGCTATTTCTTAATCAGAGTCACTGTTATGGAACTACTTTTAATGAAGCATATTTTTATATTATTTGGTTCTCATTTTAGAAGAATTAATTTCCTATCCCAAAATTACAAGTTGTCTCATATAGCTTTTTCTCCCTTTCAGAGACTAGCCACAATTTTTTTTGTAGAGGGAGGGTAGAAGGCAGCTATCCACACTGCCTTTTATTTGCATTTCCATTTCAGGTATTCTCCTCTCTGCATTATTCCAGTACCTGTTTTTGACACCATTACAATGCACTGAGATAAGCCAAAAGAAAAAAAGAGGTGGAACATAAAGCTTTTTTCCAGGAAGCTACTCATCCATTGTCTGTTCATCAGAAAATTCAGCCAACCTCCCCCAATTTCCTACAAAGCCAGTTCCCTTCTCATTACCAAGGAGAGCCTAGGGCAGCATAAACATGATATGCAACCATGAGGGCAGGGCAGAGGTTACACAAATTAAACCGTTATTTGTTGGTATCAATCCTTGACAGAATGAAATTGGGTGGATTAGCTGAGTCAAAGTTTATAGTTCTATGGATCAATTTAGGTGAAGATGAATGAGCCAGATGTCTTCATTGCAATCATTTCTTCTTAACCGGGATATTTTTCCTTCCATCATCATAAAAATTCAGTCTTAATACATATGCCCAATCTTCCTTTTTGTGAAATTGTAACAAGCAGGATTTTCACTAGAAGAAAGGCTGAAAAAGTATGTAATTTAAATCCAATAGCTCTGGTATCTTGCTAACATTGGTCTGTCTCTTCTCTAAAATAGCAAAGACTGAGTATATTCAGCTATGCCAAATGAATTATCTGACCCCTGTATTTGTTTAGAATAGATTGTGTGTACATGGATTTATTGAAGTGGTACAATTCAGTGTCATAATAAATATTACTGCTAAGTGTCAGCCATTATGGTGACATCTCAAGGACACAGTTTTAAAACAAACAATGCAGTAATTCATTTATTTACACATACTATGTAAAGATAGACAGAGGGGTAAGCATTTTAAGAATAGGATTATTTGTGAAATACGGATGCTACAGAATTGAAACTATTTAATCTTGTCATTCTAACATCTGCTAGCTGATATGGAGAGCATTTTGAAAATCAGCGAGCTTGATATTAATTGATATGGATATTAGCAAAAACTTGGCAGGTAACAGTCTAGGCACAGTCTTGATTTTATGTTAGTGACTAGGTAAAGGGACTTGCAGCTTCTAGTTCTATTCATTTTTTCATGTAGATGTTTTAACTTTAAAAAAATGCAAAAATCCAATATGCGTGTGTATATGCAGATACAAAAAATACATATCTTAGGGCTTTATATTGCTGCCCATCACTGTAATTATCTGAATGACTTCCATGTAAAATCAGTGGTAATAAGGAAGTCCCCAGTGGAGTTAATAAAGTCTCTAGCATTTCTCCCCATTTTCAGGGTCAAGTCTCTAAGTAAAAGGATGAAACAGTCAGGAAAGGACCATCAGAGGAGTGACATTCTGGAATAGCCTTCCAAGGGGAACAGTGGGGGCAAAAAACCTAGCTGGCTTCAAGACTGAGCTTGATACGTTTATGGAGGGGATGGTATGATGGGACAGCCTAATTTAGCAATTAACTGATCTTTGACTACTAGTGGTAAATATGCCCAATGGCCTGTGATGGGATGGTAGATGGGATGGGTTCTGAGTTACTACAGAGAATTCTTGCTTGCGTGTCTGGCTGGTGAGTCTTGCCTGCATACTCAGGGTTTAGCTGATCGCCATATGTGGTATCGGGAAGGAATTTTACCCTGGGGCAGATTGGCAGAGGCCCTGGAAGGGTTTCACCTTCCTCTGTAACATGGGGCAGGGGTCACTTGTTGGTCGATTCTCTGTACCTTGAAGTCTTTAAACCATGAATTGAGGACTTCAGAACTCAGTCATAGGTTAGGGGTCTATTACAGGAGTGGGTGAGTGAGATTCTGTGGCCTGCATTGTGTAGGTTGTCAGACTAGATGATCATATTGGTATCTTCTGACCTTAAAGTCTGAGTCTCTGACAGTTGCCCACCTATTGCAAGATTCATTAGGGGACTTAAAAGGGGTGTCCCCTCTTTGTAGGGTCAGAGAGGCAAGATCTCTGGGGATTGCAAACCAGTGTTGGTCAGGAGAATCATTTGTTTTTTGTGTAATTGATGAGTGTGTGTCTGAACAATAGCTGATTCGGAGCAAAGACCTGATACGCAACCTGGCAGGGCACAGGTTCTCTCTTGGGCTGGTGAGAGCTCCACCAGGTAGGTAGGTTGTTTGTGTGTGTGTGTGTGTGTTTTTTAAATAGAAATCTTAAATTCCTGTTGTGAGGGACAGAAGAGATGTCTGTGCAATATATGTTTTTATATCAAAGCTTTATTACAATAGAGAGGCAACCATCGTATATTTTGGGAAACTAGGAGTTTAGAGCTCTACATTCAGGAAGTGCTTTATTAGAGAGGAGAGAACATGTGGAAAGTTTTGCAGTTTTTCCTGGAAAGACTCTAGATTCATCCAGTCTCGGTCAGTTTGTTTCATAGCCACTTCTCCTCAACTGAAATATTAAAACCCCTATTTCTACCACTCTTCATATCCCCAGACTGCACAATTTGATCCATAATGAAAGCGATATGAAAGTCATGTCAAAAATCAATATGCACAAGTGTAAGGGCACCCCCTCCCTTGGCCTCCAGTAGGGGAGCATGGCCTAGTGGTCACGCCACAGTCTGTGACTGGCGGGTGGGGGGGGGGGGCCAAGGAGGAGGAGAAGGAACCCCAGTTCCTAGGTATCACTGGTGGGTAAGGGTGAGGGATGCTATTCCCCTTTCTGGATATTCTGGGATGGGGCCTCCTTTCCCTCAGGGAGGACCTCTTTTTGGGGCAGCTGTGCCAGAGTCGAGGCCTGCTGCTGCTCTGCACTACTGGAGCTATGAGCTGCAGGTCTGTCTGCTTCCGTCTCTTCCACCCAAATGAGCTGCTCCTCTCTCTTTTAAGTGCTTTCTAGATCAGTGCTGAAGTAAATCATGTTGGGTTTTTCCCCAGACTCAAGGCATATAACAATATAAATCCATGTTAATAATTTCAGGAGTCAGCATCATGGAGAATGGAAAAATGTTCTATATGAGAAAAGATAAAAACTACTCAGGGACTCCCTGCAACATTCTACATCTAAACTGAAACAGAAAATGGCAGCTGCTCCTGAAGCAGGGAGAACAAGAAAAGGTGCAGAAAACAGTGATAGCATCACTTCGCTGTTACATAGCAACATACAGCACAACTGACAGGGTGGTGTGGGAAGTTTTAATTACCAACCACAGACTGCAGCAATTTTATGGATAAAGAGAGGATTTCAGTTCTCCAAGGCTGTCATTTTTACACAATCTGCTATTGTCGCTTTTTTGTATAAATGTGTTGATCTGAAAATATAAAAAAAAAAAGTAAAAAATGTTCATGAAGATGTAGTAATGTAACCAGATGGAAACATTATCTTATTAAATTGTTCCCATTTATAAAAACCACTGTGTAGCTACAGAAAATAAAAAATTTAAGAGACCTTGGAATGCCTTACACCATGGTTTAAAACCTGGGTTTTGTTAGATGAACAGGGATACCATCAGACTAGTATTATGTTCACAGCATACATACAGAAAAGGTAGAGCTTTTATCTTTTTGGAGGGTTGCACATAGCACTACTTTAATTTCTTAGAATCCAGAACCCTCCCTGATACACAAGTACCAAAACCAGAAAAACACAAAGCAGGCTATTTCCTAAGGCAGATAGGCACCACTCATCCCTCCTTATTCTACTCCAGCTCTTTGAAGACTGATTCTTTGCAGATTGAGGACACAGATTGCATGCTTCTCTCAGAGCTCCCTACCCTGCAATTAGGACACCCCTCCGACTTTAAAGAGAGAGCTTGTTATTTTAAAGATTTTGCAGTACACCACACAACTAGTAGCAAATTCCAGATGAGGGGAAGGGACTTCCATTGCTCAAGTAGTACAGTATATGGAGAGGCAAAGTAGGCAATCTAAGATAACCAGGATCCAATCTTTGTACAGCTTCAGATATCCAAGTCAATGCTTTGACTTGCAGTCAATAAGTCACCCTTTTGGCTAACCTTGCTCAACAGGTGAGAAGCCATATTCTGCAGCCTACTTTGCAAGTGATTATGCAGGATTAAAGAAATTTATCATCTATGATTAGATTTTACACATCTATTTCTAGCACAGCCAATTCAATCAAGTCTGTTGCTAGGTTACTGAGCTAGAACACAAATAATTGCATACAGATGAAAACATACACTTCTTGTCTCCATTTTCTGATGCCCCACCTTCCCCCGTTCAAATTAGGACTGATCACTCTTGTGGGTTAGAGGATTTTTAGCCAGTAGAAGAGGCCCTGATCATGATTCCCAAGAACCAGTCACAATATTCCCTGTTTCCTTTGCTAGCAGCATCTCAGATCACCAATGATCTTGATCTTGCCTCCCCTTGTTACCAGATGCAAGTGTTTGTTGCTTCATGCAGAGCAGCAGCAGCCAGGGTGGTGATCTTACTAGCCCAGAGCCCAGAACCGGCTCCATGAAGCAAGCTGGTACACAAGGATGTGATGCTCTCTGCTGAGAGGAGATCGGCCATAAAGGAGGGATGAGGAAGTGTGATCTCATCCTCTGCATAGATTGTTTAGAGGAGAAAAGGGCTGTTGACAGATAAGGGAAAAGGGTATCTGTACCCAGTGCAAGAACCACTGCTTCCATGGAGAAGTATACAGAACAAGAGTTTATTCTTCTCACTATCTTTAGAATTAGAAGAATCGATGTAACAGGAAAGTGTATAAATGAACATAGAATATTAGAGTTGGAAGGGACCTCAAGAGGTCATCTAGTCCAACCCTCTGCTCTAAGCAAGACTAACCTCAGCTAAATTATCCCAGCCAGGGCTTTGTCAAGCCACAGCTTAAAAACCTCTAAACCCATTCCAGTGCTTCACCACTCTCCTAGTGGAAAACCTTTTTCCTAATAACCAACCTAGACCTCCTCCACTGCAACTTGAGACCAGCTCCTTGTTCTGTCATCTACTACCGTTGAGAACAGCCTAGCTCCATCCTCCCTAGAACCCCCTTTTAGGTAGTTAAAGGCTGCTATCAAATCCCCCTTCATTCTTCTCTTTTGCAGACTAAACAAGCCTAGTTCCCTCAGTCTCTCCTCATAAGTCTTATGACATTACACATCTTAGCAGCCAGCCTGCTGTATTTGGAATGGAAATATGTGGAAGTATACAAGATAGTTATTGCTCAGATTTTTGTAAAGAAGATATTTTGATAGATGAAGCAGTGTTTGCCTAAAACACCTGTCATAAATATCCTCTGAGAACTGAATCTTATGCTTTCTAAGTTCACATCCTGATGGGCTATTGTCACCATCAGATCTTGGGCTTGGTGCTTAACTACATAGCAAAAAACATGATCCAATTGTTCACACCCCATTATCTGCCACAGGAACCTCACTGGGTCATCATACCATCGATGACAATCTCTTTAGACCTTCACTGTTCCTGTCTTACACTGTCCCCATGTAATTTAGTTTCCTCCTAACTAGAAGTTGAACAAAAAAAAAACAATGCTTTTAAATATAGATGTGTTTTTGCATTTAGAAAGGAATTTGGGACAAAAAAAAGAGATGTCCTTTTAAAAACTAGAACCATCCAACCTATTTGTGAAACTAGCTATGGGCAGAGCTCATCTGAGTAGCATTGGGAACATAGTGTCTATCCTTAAGGACTGTATACTTTCAAAATCATGAACAGTTAAATATGTTTTAATTGCACTTTGTTTAGGACACTAACTCATGATCAAGTTTCTGGTGATGTTCTGATTAAGTATATTAAGCGTTCTCATCCTTTTTCTTTCTACCTTACACTTTACTACGGCAACATTTTAGGATTCTATTCTGCAAGGAAGAAAAGGAGTCAAGTTCAATAGTTTTTGGCTGTGGACTCTTGGCAGGCTTCTAGAGCTTGCCTGCCACAAAGCCAAGCCCTAATTCAGGAGGAGCAGATATCTCTTCCACTCTACTCCTGTGCACAGGGACTTTGGCTTTTGATAAAACCACCTGGACTAGTATAAAGTTGTATCTCTTCCACTCCATTTCATACTGACAGCAGCCAACTTCTCAAATCAAGGACACAACCTCAGTCTTGGGTGGTTTAGTTTCTCTTTTGCCACAGTGTAAACAGCGTTTTCCTATTGAATATATTGCAAGTTGTCCAAATTGCCAGCTGCAGTACAACCAGCCTTTTTTGCCTGCCAAAATTTCTTGTTTCCTATGTCTTCCTTTCATCTACCATTAAGGGGCTTTTCATTGTTTGGCATACAAATGTCAACAGGTGTACTCTATTGGTAAAAGGCACAAGGCACCAATGCTCCAAGTATGTCACAGAGAAGAGCATTCCAACTGCAAATGACGTCACTTGTCTGATTATGCAGAATGCCTATATAAAACCATCAGTGTTTGGCATCTCTACCCTAATGAGATGGTTCAACCAACTAACAAGCACAATACCAAACTAAGATGGGCATGAGTGCAGGCAACCAAGGGGTATGCATGCACAGCTCATTTAATGGGGATTTAGTTGTGTGCGAGAGACATGAGGCAGATTGGGGCATGGTGAGATAATACAGTCACCTTTCACTTTTGGAGATGGTCCCTTCCTAGCTCAAGTCACAAGTGGCAAGGTTTTCAGTCACCTTGTCTAACACCCCATTTTGTGCTGTTAATCTTCTGCTTTTAAGAACAGTAAATTTAATTCAAAATATTTTAAAGGAACATTCCATATGAATTGTCTCTGCATAAAGATATTATTTTTTCCAAAAATATTTTTTGCGGAAAAAACGGATCAGGGAAGAGAGAGAGAGGAGAAAGAATCAGATTGCATTGCTATTAGTAAAACTAGTGAGACACTCTAGGCCTATTTTTACTCTGTTACACTCATGTAAGAGTAATTCCACTGAAGTCAATAGTTATATTATGATAAAGCCACTTCATTGAGATTTAACCTGTTAACCTAACTAGAGTTGGTTAAAAATGCAGATTTGGGGGGAAATCCCAGATTTTCTGCAGATGTTTTTGGTATGTTCAGTAAGGCTTTTTCACTGAAAAACTGAAACAAAAACAAAAAAAATCTTGCTTTTCTAGAACTACCTTGGGGAAGAATTTTTAGTTTTTGAAAACAAGTATGTTTCATCAGAAAACTAAAAATTTATTTTTCATTGTCAAAAAGACCATGTTAATTTTAAAAAGGCTTTCAGTGAAAGATTCACCAGCTCAAACCATAATAATCACTTCAAATAGTGAGTCAATACAATTGCGTGTCCCAAATGTGATAGCTGCTTCCCACACAAGTATGAAGACAAGGCCTCTGCTTCAAAGAGCTTACTCTCTAAAGGATTCCCTACACAGAGACGTAATGCACAGCAAGCCAGGGTGTGAATGTATAGTACTCTAGCTTATTGCATTGCTACATTGCCATGTGGACCATTCTTACTGCACATTAAAAGTTCCACAGTGCACTTTGATATATTGCAGTTTGAAATAGCCATAAATCAAAGCATGCTACTGTAAGCAGAGTCCACATGGTCAGTTAGTGCACAGGAGGCAAATGCCCTGTACATTTACATCACAGCTTGCTGAGCTAACCAACAGTATAAACAAGTTTAGTTCTGTTCCTGCAAAGACTTAAGGAAAGATCCGTAGGCAGTGGAAATTGTCATTGGGCCACTGAAGACAGTGGGCTGATGACAACTTACACCAACTGAGGAACTGCCCCTTAAGCTTAAGGACATGCTTGCAACCTGTAAGTAGTCCCATTAACGACAAGGAAGCTACTCATTAGACCAAACTTCAGCACGTGGTTAAGTCTTGGCAGGATCTGGGACTAAATGCTGTAATTTAATATCTAGTTTATCATGCAATAAATGTGAAAATAAATAAAAATCCACTCCATACACTCTTTAGCGGCTGAAGGCCACTACTTTTGAAAAGTAAACCTCTATAAAGGTATTCTTCCCAGCTCTGCTTGCTTCAGTGGTTGTGTGTGTTGGGTTTTTTTTAAGTTGGCGCTTCTCACTGTAAGAACAAGCAAACCTTGTGTTACTCCATTAAGTCTCCTGTGCTTTTGTACAGATGGGAGGCAGGATCTATTGTGTGTGTAGGAGGAATGTTCAACTGGGTGTTTATAAACTTCCAAAAAAGGCTATTTCCACATGGAGTTCAGGCAAAACATTTTTAAATTTGAAAGTGTGGCATCTAATTAAAGGTTAGGGTATTTTTTTAAATTACCTGTGAATACATGCAAGCAAGATATTTAAATACTAATTTTGTGGCAAGTACAAAGCGTATTCTATTCCACAGCTCCATTAAAAAGCTGTCTTCCCAATCTCAACCCCACTTGCTATTTTTTCTTCTTTTTAAAAAGTAGTATTACATATGTTATTTCAGTGAAGAAAGAGGTTGCAAAGAGCAACATCAGGAAGACCAGATTATAGTTTAGATAGAAAAAAAAAATCAGGATTTATATCTCTTTGTATCCTTGAAGATAGAGACAGTTTTCAAATAGATTTTTCTCAGCATGTGAAAGGTTGTTAGATACAAGGTCTCAGGGATACCAAATATAGACAAGACAAAACACTGAGTTACCAAAAAGGGTATTTTCATCTGTACTATGTTCTAGTTATATACAAAGGCTTGTCAGTTATCAGTGGTATCACAAGTGGAAACCACCAATGTATTTTGCACTAATTGGCTGGTAGTCACAGCAGAAAAGCCAACAATTGAACAGGCATGGAAACTGACCTGCGCTTTCCCATCTAATAGTGACCCCTGTAAGACAAGGCTCAGGCACATAGTTAGGGCACTGTAGGGAGACTTACAAGACTGTGCTAAACCTGTTCTTTGGAAGTTTAATTGTGTTCTGGTAGCATCTAGGGGCTATAACCATGGAACATGATGCCCATTGTTCTATGCACTGTAAAATCATGTTACAGGAAGACTGTCCATGCACCCAAAGAGCTCACAACTTAAGCTTAAGACAAGATCCAATTGTAGATGCCACAAATAGGGGATGGGGGAGAGAGGGCAAGGTGAACAGCATACTATTGCTTACCTTGTTCAGGATGGAGGCTTGTCACTCTCAGTTTCCCTTCTAGCAGGTAGGTTAAACTGATGCTTTAAATCAACAGAAAATCTAAGCAGAAAACTATGCCCAATTCTCCATGTTCAAAACCCCTAAATACATTGAATTGGTATTTTTTGTCCTCCCTAAGATGACCAACCCTAGGTCCTTTGGTGAAGAGTGTTCCATGCTACCTCTCTAGGTGGTATTTTAGGCCCTTGCCCCCCTCTACTTCAAACCCCAGGACTTGAAGTTGTGGGCAGTCCTCTGCCCTAAATCAAAAACTGCTGTACCCCACTGTTTCCCAGGGCCTCTTCCTTGGTGTCTGTTTCTAATCTGGTTTCTTTTTTCCCTCTGGTACCCCAGAAAACAACTGCTTCCAAAGATTTTTCTATAGCTTGTCTCTAGGCCTCCTCTCTCAAGCCCTCCCAGACTTCTACCTGCAGTTACCTCTTCATTGGTGAATTTTAGCCACAAGTCTGGAGTCTCTAAACCCTTCCTCAGCTCCCTACCTGGAGAAATTACTAACAGTCAGCTACCTCCAAAGCTTTTATCCTAACTCTCCTAATAGACAAACTCTCACAAGTGTTCTTTCAACCCTTGATTCTCCCACTATGAACAAGTAGCTTATATATTCCTCCATCACATGATCTGTCACCTGATCACTTCAATCAGACTTTGCCTGTTCTCTGTCATGTGATTTGGGAGTAAAATAGGCACAGGCAAGAAATGGAGTCTGAAAGATGACCCTATGACAGACCACATTTTGCATAGTATGTAGTACCAAAAAATGAAGTTGAGTAATCTAGCTCTTTTCAGGACCACTTCAGTTTCTATATCCATTTATTTTATTTAAAAGAGTATGCAGCAATTCTGGGGAAAAAAGGCATGAACTAAGGATAGAATAATGTTTCTGGATTTCAGGTTAGATAAGCTGTGAAGAAAATGGCTTCCCCCCACCACCACCCATTTTTCAACAATTTCTACACATACTGTAATATTTGTATCTTTCTTTTATTTGTTTTTAGGCATTTTCTACAGTGCTTATTGCCACAGTTCAAATCCCTAGTATATTCTCTTCTATAGTATTTCAGTCAGAACATGTTAGTGGAGAGACAAAAGACAAACATTGAAGCTAAGGAAAATCTTTGAAAGGTAAGTAAATTTTCAACCCTTCAAAACAGGTTCAGTTGAAGTTTGCTCCAGTGGCACTAAGGAGATTATAGCTAACATTAGGACCTGAGGAAGTTCAAGGATAAAACAGCAACATGTAACATTTAGTGTACTGGACTGGGAGCTGGACCTATTCTTGACTTTACTACTGACCTGCTGTGTTATCTTGGACAACTGACTTCATTTCTCTGTGCCTTGATTTGTTCGTTTTAGACTGTAAAACCTAGATTTTTAAAGGTATTGAGTGCTGTGGTGCTCAGTGTTGCAATGACGAAATGATTTAGGATCCTAAATCTCATTTTCAAAAGGAATTTAGGCACTTAGGAGCCAATATCCCATTGACTGTCAATTGGATTTAGGATCTTAAGATCCTAAATCCCTATTGAAAATGAGATTTAGTGTCCTAAATTAGTTAGGCTTTGCAACACTGAGTATTGTAATGCCTAAATACCTTTTAAAAATACGGGCTGAAACTCTTTGGAATGGAACTGTCTCCTACTATGGGTATGTGCAGTGCAGTGCACAATGGATCCTTGCCTCCAAGTACTACAGTAATAGTAATAATTTACACATTACAGGATCAACTCCCAAAAGTTCCCAAAAATCAAAATCATAGTAGTACTAGATTGACAGCAGCACTTGGTTGAGAGGTTTCACATTTTCCATAACTTTAATGCTAGGTTATGGCTGTCTATATATGATCAGTTCTTAAAACAGAATTCTATCTGAGACCCTGCAGCATGGCAGTTCTGAATCTAAGAAATGTGTAGCACAACATCAATTGTGTTGCAACTGTTAGGTAGTTCTCAATATAAAGCTAACTGTGATGGACTTAGGTTTGGACCTACATCTTTTTACAGTAGCTAGAACAAAGGAGAACTCATTCCTTATAGGAGGCCGCTGGACACTACTGCATTATAACTAATTATTGATGCCTATAGTTAAGGTTGCCTAACACATTCTGTTATATGTCCCTGTTTACATTTGCTTGTGTAACTTTGCCAAACTTTAACGTTTTGGTCTGAAATTTCCATGCCAGGTACCTTCCTCAGGCCAAAACATTTTTAGAAAGTTTTTTAGCAAAAACAGCTCTGCTGTTTCCAAGAATGAGGTTTGAAAAATACTATGTTTTGCTAATGTTAAAAAAAATCCAGCGACCATTTCTATGGGAAGCTCTAGCACCTCCATCAGAATTTACAAAATAGGCATTTCCCTGCCTATCTTACCTACTGTACCCAACCTGGTAGGCATGCTCAGAAGCCAAGTACTGGATCAGGCCTATCCCTTCCCCCATAGTCCACTGATTAGAGCATTCACTCACGATGTGAGAGACAAGGTTCAAATCCCTTCTCTTTACCTGATGCAAAGCTAGGAGTTGAACCCAGGTCTTCCACCTCTGAGGGTGCGTGTGCTAACTACTGGGCTATGCAAGGGTGTTCTCTCACTGTCCTGCCAAAACTGTTTCACTTTGTAGAAAAAACTTCCACAATAATTGGCCCAGAGAGAGAATTATTCCATACTCCAGGGCTAAGGCACTCACCTGGGAAGTCTCTGTTACAAATTGGGCAGCAGAGGGATTTGAACCCAGTCTCCCACTTCCTGGCTGTGCGATTGTAATCATTGGACTCTTGGGTTTAAATGGGGAAAGTAGCACCAACTCTTCATTTTTTTCTTGTGGAAAAGACTAACCTACCTTAGGTGCCCAAGTTCAGTGGAGGATTCCTAGCTATGAATCCTGAGCAAAGATTGTCATCTGCCTCCAGTCCTGAGTTAGGCGCCTAGCTCCCTTTGAGAGAGCGCACTTAGGTCGCACCCCTCTCAGCTGCATTTCTTACTGACTATCTTAGGTGATTCCCTGCTCAGCATGCTGACTTCTGTGAATTCCATTTTTAGGCATCTAACTTGCCCCAGGAGTTGTAAGGGACCCTGAATGCTTAGTGGAATTCACAACCCCCAGTTAGGCAGCAGGCACCTAAAAGTTACACTTAGCTCCCCCTTGTGAATCTAATTTAGTGTGTCTGTCTATATATATATTCCTTCTCTGAGTCACTTGTTTGTGGAAAATAGTTCTTTTTTCTAACATTAATTTAAACATTTCTACCATAGAAATGAGTGATTTATTTTACTAGAATAAACTTCAAATGGTTTTGTCATATGGTTTATTTTTGGATTAGCTTATTTAATGTTATCTCTTGCTTTATTAATTATGTTAAAAATGGATTTCTCTTTGATTAGTTCTTCCTGTCACTTGTATTTGCGACAGTATCAAAGAAAAATGTGAGGGCTTGTCCATAACAAAATGTTGTTAAAAATAAAATAGCAGTGAGTTATTGGTCTTCTGTAAACTACCTTCAGAATGTTCTGATCATTTGATTGGCAGAATATTTAAGTAACATTCAAGTATGCTGGTCACACACACATCCATGAATGTGCTAGCAACAGGGGTTCTGTGATCAACCTGCTTCCAAACAAATAGGCATGAGCATAGTGATGGATAGGGAGGATGACTACACAGGCAATTGCCTACAGCAGCAAAACATCTAGCGGCTGTAGAGTATGAGAAGGAGGACACTTTACACTTTGCCTAGGGCACAGAAAACCCTAGAGACAGCTCTTGGTGGGCAACAGACTGCTTCCCCTTGCAGGGAAACTTACTAAATATGTGCAAATCTAGAGATCAGCACACACAAAATCCCTATAGTCTGCGTCAGAAAGATTCACTTACTACTCACCCGTGCAGTACTGTTTCTTAGGCCACAGGCCTGTTGCTATGGGAAGATACTGCCATCCCATCCATCTTCCACCACCTCTCCTCTCAGCTGGCTGATTAGGCAACACTTTTCTCAGCCTTCTAGCAGCACTTACAAAAAGCTCCACCAGCTGCTGGCAGTCTCTCTCTCTTCCACTGAGACAAAAACATGACATTTCCCCCTGCCAATGATCGCCTCTAATAATGCACGCTTCTACTCCATCTTCCCCTCATCCTCCAGTTCTCGAACACACAGCTCCCTGACCCCCACCCAAAACCAGTCAACTCACATTCTCACCTTTTGCCAGTGATTGCCATTATAATTATTCTCCCGATGTCCTCCATCCCAGACATCATAGATGTAGTCAAGCTGTCCCCCCTGGCTGATCATCAGGCAGATGTTTAGATACAAACACTGGATGCTGTGTGGTTCTAAATCCACTGAGTCTCGACAGCATCCAGGCTCGCTCTTGAAGTACAGATTCCCTGTCTAATACGTCTTCTCAGAAGTGGGAACCTCCCAATCTAGCTGCCCTCGGCCCCAAGACCAGGGATCAACTCCCCCCAGCTCTCCCCGGTAGCTTAAATGCACTCTTTCCAGAGACCCCACCCTCATAGAGATGGCAGTTTACCGTGTTACCCTATGAGGGGACACAATACTTAAAGTAAGGAATTTGGAGAGTTTACAAAGTAACTTCTTAATCACACAACACACACTTCATTCACACAAAAGGCCTAGAGAATTGTGGATCCATGCAAAAATAATAAAACCTTCATGCAAAAACCGTTCCTTCCTTTATCCTTACTACTCCAAGAGCTCTTTGGATTTTTGGTCTGTTTTTCCAGGGCCCCAAGACTCTCTTGTTACTCAGCCTTCAGGTTTTCTCTCCCCACCCCTGCAATAGGATTTCTCTAGCTTGTTCAGGTCCAGTAGTGAAATGGTTTCTCTAGTTCAGAGACCATGTGTCTTTTTAACAGCAGCTTCTAATGCCGATTTCTCTGGTCTCCTTTTTTGATGAAGAACTTCCATTGCTTCAAGCCCCACAACTCCTGTACCCCACCCTCCACAAGCAGACAACCTTGGATAATCAGCTTATGTTAGCTTGGCCAGTCTCTTAAGTGTATTCATTTTTCCACCAGAACAAAGTCATTCCATGTTAATGACTTCTTTGTTGATTGTCCTGTAGCAGGTTCCAGACAGGGTGTGATCTGTGTTGTGGCTCCTGATTCAATACATTCTGAGAGTTAGCGTTAAGCATGGAGTTCATAAAATCAATCACAATTCATAAGTGGTACATGGACAGACTCCCCAAGCTATCATGTGCCCCCAGACCACCTTTGCTATTTGTCACCCACCCTCCCACCAGTCATTGTTTCAGCATTGTTTCTCCCTTCCTTTCCATGATAAGGCACACATTCTTAACAGTGAGCTTTGGAGCAAACTACCAAGGGAAGCAATGGATTCTCCACATCTTGATGTCTTCAGATTAAAACTGGATGCTTTTCTGGAAGATGCATGTTAGCCAAACACAAACTATTGGGCTCAACTGGATGAAATGCTATTGCCTGTGATACACAGGAGGTCAAACTAGATGACTTAATGGTTCCTTCTGCCCTTAAATTTTCTGAATCTATGTCCTGGTTAATGCCCCAATCCTACCTGGAGGGGCTGGGGAGAGGAGCGTGTGAGTGAGAGAGAGAGAAAGCGGTGATATACGAGCTACTGGTATGGGAGGAGAGGCATAAAGGATTCATACAGTCACATTTGTCTTTGATAGTTGCAATTGGGGCACTGTGCCAAGTGCACCTCAGCTGGAACTCAGAACAGGGCCTGATATGTCTACATGGATGTAAAGAGCCAATTGTGCTAGCTACCATATCCTTAGATCAATTAAGGTGTTCATTAGAATACAGTGAGACATTCCTATTCTTGAGTAAAGCAGGGGTCTAAATGTCCTCTAGTTCCGACCCTTGTCTGAAGGATGACTTCACCTATTAATATATTTGCTACACTAGGGGCATTGTGGTTTGATGAATGTCTGGACATGAGAGGCGCTATGTCAGACCCATTTCCCTAGAGGGTTGTCAAAGCAAAGACAACTGCTACCATCCCTTTGATTCATAGATTTTTAAAGCCAGGAGGGACTGTTGTGATTGTCTTGTCTGACCTCCTGCATAACACAGGCCATAAGACTTCACTGTATTAATTCCTGCATCAAGTATTAGCTGTGCTTGAACTAGTGCATATCTTTAAAAAGAATATCCAATGCTGATTTTAAAATTTCTATTGTTAAATTGTTCCAATAATTAGTTACCCTCACTGTTAAAAATATGCACCTTATTTCTAGTCTGAATTTGTTGAACTTTAATTTCCAGATATTCCAGCTTTGATCCGATGGCACAACAGATAACTTTCCCCAGTCATGGTGCACCACTTGTTACCAGTCATACCTCCTGCCCATCATAGAAAGTGAATCAGAAATGCTCAAGGAAGGAGTGCTTTGAGAATGAAAAAGTATTGAAGCTCTCTCAAAGACCATCAAAATAACCTGCCAACCACTGGATTGCAAAGGCAGCACCCCAAAATGTCAGGGTGGACCTGGG
Source organism: Emydura macquarii macquarii (assembly GCF_026122565.2). Lineage (NCBI taxonomy): Eukaryota > Metazoa > Chordata > Testudines > Chelidae > Emydura > Emydura macquarii. Next base: position 32,482,337 of record NW_027131390.1, on the reverse strand, counting down.
CCTTAAAAGGAGAGAGACATTTAGCCTGTCATGCTAATTAATATTTACCTTTTGTATTCAGAGTATTTCCTATACATAGATTAGCAAATACAGCAGTTCAGGAAATGTCGTCTTTAAAAAAATTATGGCTACTGTAAATAGAACATAGGTATTGAGGAATGTTACTGCTCTTTGTTGTAATTTTGGTTGTCATTCAAGGGCATTCACCTGTCCCAGGGCTTAGTTGTTCAAGTCTAAGACACTTAGTTTACCGCTAAAGAAGGACTACAAAGTACTATGTGCAGTGTTCAGAATGCTGCTGGTGACACTATTTTATTCTAGTAATTAGTACTAAAGGATACAAAATTTTTCACAGCAAATTAAGTGTGTTTTTGAGGAGTTGAAAAATAAAGCTCAGTGGACTATTTACACGGCATCCAAGTTTGGGCCAAGGATTTCAAAAGTGCCAAGTTATTTTAAGTGTCTTAATTTAAAGGTGTCTCAACTTCAGCACCCAAAAAGGGGTCTTATTTTTCAGAGGATTAGTGCTCAGATTCCTTTCAAAATCAGGCCTCTTTTTGTGAGCCAAAGTTGAGACCCCTTTAAATTGCAACACTCAAAATCACTAGGCACTTTGAAAATCTTGGCATGGGTCTTACTCTTCTTCCTTACCAAAAGAGAAATCCTATTTTTATTCAGCCATAGCACAAAATGAGACTGACATTTAGACCACAGGAATTTGGTCACAAGGCAGTCATTCTCCTGTCAGTGTTATGTGGTGCCTCTTTTACATTTTTTTTTTTTTGCTACATTTTTTATGGATAAACATTTTTACTGAATGAGCTTTGGTCTCTTAATAGTTTAGGAGGGATTCAGAACTTCTCTAGCTCATTTCTAAGGTAGAAATACTAATGTGTTGGTATGGCTTTGCATTGCAATTTAAACACTTCAATTTAGGTTAGGAAAAAATCTGCAATGGGAGAATTCTCTTCCCTTTTTATAATTTTTTTTTTTTTTTTTTTTAAACCCTGAAATTTAGGTCATAGATTTCCAGACCTAAGTGGCCACCATGTAGCTTTAGGGAGACCATTACACTATTCAAGTCTGAATAAAACACCAAACTTCAAGAGCTGGTTGGTGCAAAAGCAGATAGCAGTGGTCACAGTTTCTCTCAGTAGTGTTAGGTCTCCAGTAAGTGCTGTTCTATCATGATCATTACACTTTGGAAAAACACTACAGTCATACAAGCTGTGTGCATTCCATGCTGTCTCCTTAAATCTAATAAGCACACTGACTCATTCAGGAATGCTAGCTTACAGAATTGAAGAGTGTTTGGTTACTCTTCTCTTTGTTTATCAAGCTGAGATGACTCCAGTTTCATGTTTTTAAGCTCTCCATATCCAGCAATTGCTTTATGGCATGTGGCATGTTCTGCAGCATGGATCAGCAAACAAACAGCTGTACATCCTTGGCATGCAGATGTTTTGATTTTCTATTGGCCAAGAAACACCAGGTTTTGGTAGGGGGCCCAGGCTTGATGCTAGAAAATGATCCATTATCACTAATTCTCCATCAGTGCTTTTGAGCAGAGCCAATATTCTCAATTTATATCTCACAGTCAAAGCTGCTGTCTGATTTTTCTTCAGTTCTCTGCAACGATGTGCCTAGAATTAGATGAGTGCAGATGGTATCATAACATTCAGTCTCTACATGCACCTGCTGCAAGTTCTCTTCTTCTTATCATAGTCCTTGTCTCACCATTTTGTTCAGACAAGAAGGAAGTTGTAATAGGCCCTTGGATTTTTCTATCCAATAACTTGCTTCACACATTTTCAGCCTGCACTAGTGCTAATCCATACTTCAGAGGGTGTGCATGTTTATTTTTTATGGTGTCTATGCTACAGACACTGGAGAGGTTTCCAGTAGATGCATTTAGCAGCAGCACCTCTGATGTTTGTTTGGCTGATAAGCCACAACTGTCTCTGAGACATGAAGTCATGAATAGCTACAGCAATCTTCTTGAGATTTTCCCCTCTTTCATGATGCAGTGTGTGTTGCTTTGGGGTTTTATACACTTGAATTTTTGTTACAGAACTTAAGCTATGGTATTGGGCTGGGAAGATTAGATGCAATCAAGATACACAATATATAAAACAAAATGTGTAGGAAAAATTAAAATGACATAGTTGAGTAACTTGTTGATGTAGCCAGGCCAGCTTGGTGGTTCTGTTTGTCATATAGTCAAATGAGGTCTGTAAGTATAACTAGACAGTACTCAAACAATAGAACAAATTGTATTTTCTTTAGTTTGGCAGTGAAGCTTGTAATGCTGTAGTAAAATGAAAATGGGTATATGCCTGATGTTGCTAGAACATGAGAGTTATGAGAGTTAAGGTTGATGGAAGCCCTTTGAAGGATCCAGTCAGAAATTTCCAGTTAGCCACTTGGCGTGAGTATGTTTTAAATACTGGAAAGGTGCCAAGAATAGGGCTGATTAATACTTTTGTATACACTGAAATAATATATGCTTAAATGGTCAATCGAAAACAAATTGCAATCTAAATTCCTCGCTTCTCATTTTATGACCTTGAACAAAAAGTTAGTCCCTAGAACATTTGCTGTGGTATGTTTGCATTTTTCTTATTTTCTGGCTGTAAGGTGGTAGGCTCTCTCACCAGCCCAAAAAGAAATTGGTGCCACATTCAAGTCTATTTCAGTCCCTTGCCTCAGGACACAATGTATTGTTCACTCCACAACCCATATATTTTCCTAACCAATGCCAGGTGCACTCCCCAAAGGCTTTTTCCCTTACCTCTTTCAGTTCGTAGAAAGGGGATGCACCCTTCCCTTAATAATATGCAAGCAGAAACAAGTTCAGACCACTAATATATATTACTTGATGCTTTAATAGCACCAATTTCACAAAGCTGAAAACAATTATCAGCCAAATCAACTGGAAGGAAGAATTTAATCAGAAAAAATGTGTATGATAATGGAGAATCATTCAAGAACACCGTACTAGATGCCAAAAAATGACAAAAATCCCACAATTCAGGAAGAAGGCTGTGCTGGTTAAAAAAACAATAACCTGATTTAGAGGGGAAGTGAAGACAGCTGTAAAAAAATAAAATATAACAAATGGAAGAAAGGGAAAGTTGATAGTAATGAATATAAATCAGAAGCTAGGAATGGTAGTGAAATGATATGGAGAATGTAAAAATGGCCATACTGGGTCAGACCAATAGTCCATCCTGCCCAGTAACCTGTCTTCTGACAGAAGCCAATGCCAAGTGCTTCAGAGGGAATGAATAGAACAGACAATCATTAAGTGATCCATCCCTTGTCACACATTTCTAGCTTCTGGCAAACAGAGGCTATGTATACTTCAGAGCATGGTTTTGCATCTCTGCCCATCCTACCTAATAGCTATCAATGGACATATCCTTAATAAACTTACCTAGTTCTTTTCTGAACTTGAAAGTGAAAGGACACAAGGAGAAATTTCCAGCCAGCAGAGTTAAGGACAATAAAAAGGAGTTTTTTAAACATTAGGAAAAAAAGAATCCTGACAATGGTACTGGTCCATTACTAGATGCAAATGGCAGAATTATCAACAATGAAGAAAAGGCAGAAGTGTTCAATTAATATTTGTTCTGTATTTGAGGAAAAAACAGATGATATAGTCTCATCACATGGTGGATAACTCTTTTCATTCCACTAGTAACTATGGAAGATGGTAAACAGAAGCTACTAGAGTTAGATATTTTTAAATTAGCAGGTCCAGATAATTTGCATCCAAGAGTTTTAAAGGCGCTGGATGAGGAGCTCACTGGACCATTAATCATGATTTTCAATAAGTCTTGGAGCACTGGGAAAGTTCAAGAAGACTGAAAGAAAGCTAATATAGTGCCAAATTTTAAAAAGGGTAAACAGGATAGCCTAGGTAATTATAGGCCACTCAGCCTGACAACAATCCTGGACAAGATAATGGAATGGCTGATACGAGACTCAATTAACAAAGAATAAAAGGAGGATAATGTAACTGATGAAAATTAACATGGGTTCATGGAAAATTGATCCTATCAAACTGACTTGATATCTTTTTTGATGAGATTACAAGTTTGGTTGATAAAGGTAACAGTATTGACTTAATAAATACATTTGTATAAGGCATTTGACTGAGTTGGTACTGCATATTTTGATTAAATATCTAGAATGATACAAAATTAACATGGCCCATGTTAAATGGATTAAAAGCTGGCTAACTAATAGGTCTCAACATGAAATTGTAAATGAGGAATCATCATCAAGCGGAAGTGTTTCCAGTGGGGTCCCACAGGAATTGGTTTTTGCCCCTACCCTATTTAACATGTTTATCAATGACATGAAAGAAAACATAAACTCATCACTGATAAAGTTTACAGATGACACAAAAGTTGGGGGAGTGGTAAATAATGAAGAGGACATGTCACTGATTCAGAGCAACCTGGATTGCTTGGTAAATTGGGTGGTAAAATGTAAATGTATACATGTAGAAACAAAGAATGTAGGCCATACTTATAGGTTGGGGTCTCTATCCTGAAAAGCAGTAACTCTAAAAAAAGATTTGGGGGCTGTGATAGATAATGAGCTGAACATGTGTTGCTTTGGGCAAAAGAGCAAATGCAATCCTGGGATGCATAAACAGGGGATTCTTGAGTAGGAGTAGGGAGATTATTCTACCTGTATATTTATCACTGATGTGACCACTCTGGAATACTGTATCCAGTTCTAGTGTCCACAATTCAAGAAGGATGTTGCATGAATATATCCCTTAATGAGTCATGTGTCAGGCAGGTAGCCCTTAACTTTATACTGGCTGTTTTAAAGTCTCACAAGAGATTTCTCTTCTACTTGAAAATTTAGTTTAATAAAGTGAGAAGAAAATAGGACAGTGGGATAAGTTATACACCTTGTATAACTATTTCACTATAGATCCATACCAACTAAGTTTCTAAATGAAAGCATGTTAAATTTTTTGAAGAAAAAGTTACTTTCAACTAACTGATATAAAAGCACAGCATAGCAGACTTTCCACTATTATTTCGGAAAACCAACAGAAGAGTTCATCAAGAGAGGAATGTTAAATATTGTTTCCATACATTGCTTGCAACACCACACACGTACATTATTGAAGCTCAGTAATAGCTCTGGGTTAATTACAATTTCAAATATAGCTAAGTCCATATTTTCTGGTGTACCTTTTCCTGCAAAATGTTTCAGACTTCTTGTAAATAGGAGGCGAAAACAAAACCATTTAGTGTGAAACACAAATGAGTATTCTGTTAAGTAAAGGGATATGGTGGGAGTAGCAACAACATGTATATCTTTAGAGGTACCATACTGCTGTAAGAAAAGGCAACAGAAAGTGTGCAGAAGAAATGTCAAAATAAACAAAGGAAGTTGAGAAAGCAATAAGTAAGAGAGAAATCTGGGTTGCCTTGTTGTGGATTTCTAACACTTAATAAACTAACTAAATTATTATTAGAGAAAAGATCCAAATCCCAACACATATTTATCTCACAGGAAGACATGCCAGATTTCCCATGCAGGGACAAAACCTGTGTAAATATGTCTGCATTTAGTGTCCCTTGCAGAAGCGGCAATGATCTCCATGACAATTCAAATGCCCTACAATACATATCCCAGAACAAGTCCACTTTGAGCTTGAGGAACTGGAAAAGATGCTGGAGTAAAGCAGGGGAGTGAAAGCATGGCAGAATCAAGAGGAAAGCAACATTTTGGAAAATAACTTTTCCAATGAATTAAGGACTCAGGGCCATTTCCCTTCCCATCATGGAGAAGGAAATGCTCTTCAAGTTAATGTGTGCCTGGGAGATAGACACTGGCAGGAAGAAGAGAGAGAGTTTGGGGTAGGATATGTAGGCATGGGCAAAAAGAAAGGAGGGGTGGATTGATGGGGAAAAACAAGAGGAGGGAAAGATCAGCAGGGATGAGAGAGGAGCTTAAAGAACAGCACCCAAAAAACAGAGGTGAAAAAGGATGAGTGAGAGAGGAAGGATATAGCATCAATGGAAGGAAAAGGAATGAGTGATGTCCAAGGAAAGGGAGAACAAATGCCAGCAAAACCCATTGCGTAAAAAAAAGAAGTTGCTGGATAGAAAGTGTAAATGTCAAAATGTTAAGTTAAATGAACAATAAAAATGTAAAGTGGATAGCGTTAAAGGATAGAGGGCAGGGGGTACACAAACTGTAATTCACCTATGGTAACAAAATCCCTAGAGTTGGCCTTGAAAGCCATCACACCAAAGCAGCACTTAGAGCCTTGATTTCCACCTTATACAAAAACCCAAGTCTGACTTGTATTTTCTGCTAGTCTTTTATTTTTAATCCTTGATTTATCCCATCCCACAAATTGATGATGACTGGCATTAGGCTTCTCTGGCTTCTCAGGGACTGATTTTATTATGATTTCATGTTGCCCTATATTTTCTCACTTCTAAATTTTCCATTGACTTTAATTTTTTTTTCCTCAGGCACTCAAGTCTGGCAAGTGGTTTTTCTTTTAATTTTAAAACAACCTTGTTCATCTAGTGGGTTTTCTCGAGCTCTCATGGCTCTTATCTTTCTGCGGTTGCTTATGTAAAAGAATAGTGGTTAGAATGGGCATTGAGTTTAGGTAGGAGAGCTGATTGCTTGTCCTTACTACATGATTTTTAAGTGGAGATTACAGAGGAATTAAAACAAGAATAAAAAACAGCTACTATACAGAGAGAGAGAGAGGGAAAGAGGGTGCGTTCTTTCTTCCAGTTTCTGACATGATATGTTCAAATACCTTAAGGATAAAGTATATCAGTTTGCATTTCACCATGCAATGTGACGTAATGCAACATGACACATCAATTGTTTTATGACAGAAATGCAAATAAGAAATATCCATTTCTTTCTGCTGGTAAGGAAAGCATCTTAAGAAGTGAAAAAGCCAGACTTCTACTAAATATTAGGGTGGCAAATTGAAATATATTCAATTTTACAGGGAGTAATGCTGTTTTGATTAACCCCCTTGGTGTCACTGATAGAATGCATTCAGGGAACTGTGCAGTTTTCCATGCAACATTTCTGAAGAACACAAGGAATGCTGAACCATGTTTTTAGGTCGGTGGGATGGGAGGATGGATTTTAATTCTGGGCATGTACTATATGGGCAGAGCAATTAAAGAGAGTCAAAAAGTCAAGTTGGACTTCTAACAAATGTAGGCTTTCAGTCTAATCAGCTTGAATGTTATAAAACAGTCTACAAGGAGCTTGGCGTGATTTGTTGGAGGGGGTAACTTAAAGTGGAAATAATCCCATAGTTTAGATGAGTATTTTTAGATAAGGGTTTATAAAATTTACTATGAATAACTATGTTTCAATAATTTTTATATCCATGTAAAGAGGAGAAGAGGGATTTTGCCTTTGACTAGTGTGGGAAACAAACCCCAAAGCATTATATAAAAAGTGAATGAAGGAGACTAAACACAAATTAAACCAACCAGTTTTACCTGTTCAAGATGAGTGAAAAGCAAAGAGTTCAAAACCAATGCCACATCCCCATTCAAAATGCATTTAATATTCTGAGCTACATTGTTTGGCTGAGTGAAATGAGGTCTTGCACTCAATTTAATGGCATTTCTTTCTGGGTATGTCTTTGCTGCAGAGTTAAATGAGAGTCTCCTACCATCCACACACACAAACCTTTAACCTGGCATTTATATATGCTTTCAATCCAGATTTGTTTCCCTGGCTGGGTGTATAGGTTATAGCCCAGGTTTTCCTTTCATGCAAATCTAACCCATCCACTTTGCAGGGTGTTTGCTGGCTCTGATACAGATTACATGGTCCTGATGGTCCTGCAATGACTTCCCATAGTCTCTTGAAGGCTGTATTTTTCTGTCTTTCTATCTACTTCCTTCTTCTGCACTGGAAATCCCCTAACAGATTTCATAGATCCGCCCAATATTTCATGTGGCCTGCTCCATTTCTACACAACACTCAAAAAAATATGACAACCAGAAGATCCTCATCCCAGCATGCTGCTAGCTGGCCGGAGGCTCACATCAAGGTCCTGGTGGATGTCTGGTGTGTGCTCAATAAGGTCTACAGTTTGGGGAGAAACACCTGAAATCTATCACCAATAATCATCACTTGTATAAGAACATCACTTGTATAAGAATCTCCAAGCTGGCTAGTGAACAATGGGAATAAGTGGGTGGTGATTCAGTATAAAGCAGGAAGGTCATGTACTGCAATGCAGAAGACACCAAACAACAAGTTTTTAAACTTACTGTGAATTTTCCCACACAAGGATAAATTTGAGTAGGTGATCAGCACAGAGCACCTACTGTCATGTTGGATGAGGCTGAACAGGCTGGGGAGAATGGAACATCAAAGCCATAGTCAGGTTAGATAACACCATCTTTGTTACTGTTAGGGAGGAAGTTACAACATACGTTTGGGGAGGGGGGTTGCTGTTATTTGTCCAATGCAATTGTTCTGGATGATACATCATGCTGTGGGGCAGCATCTGCTTCAGATGAGGGCAGAAGCAATGTCATTCCTGGACACCCATCCTGATATTGTTTACTAGACCTCTCCAGTCATTAATTTGCTGATCAGTCATCAGGAAACAAAATATCTCCTTGGCTGATACAGATGACCTTCTAAGAGAGTCAGGGAAATGTTCCATCTTCCAACTGGCATCTCAGGGAAATTTACATTTACAATGCCACCATAGCCTCAAATAACATTAAGGCCATCACTTGTAAAAGTCCATGGGCTCCTCCCCCACCCTCCTCACACACATGAGCCAAAAAATATTGTTAAAATATTTTAATAAATATCAAATATTTATCTTTTCCTTTGTGGGTTGGTGATCTAGAATGCAACGGCTTCTGAGCAGCCAAAGGCAGAGAGATGGAATTAAGACACAATAAGGAGATAAAAGTTACAACTTGTGGTCTTGCTGTGATGTAGAATGTTAAAGAAGATAAAATTTTCTTTTTCAGGCTGAACAACTAATTAAGCCCTTTTATTGCCTTTGCCAGGCCTTCTAGCTCATTTGAAGTAAGGCACCCACCCAGGCCTCTTGAGGTAAGGACAGGGAAACAAAAAAAGGTCAGCAATAATCTGTTGTAGGACATGCAGAAGGACTTTGGCCAGAGGCTGGACCAGCACCTAGAAACACAGAGGAAAATGCTGGAACAGACAGAGACAAGGAGGAGAGAATGGTGGTGGAGTGCACTGCTCACAACAGGGCAATGAGGAACCAGGACTCAGAGCAGCAGAGGAGACTGTTCAAGTGACTACTTAACCTGGTAGCCAGGAGGAAGTCAGTCCCTGACTTTGCCTCTTCGTAGGCTGTCTTGATGTAGCAAATTTCAATGAACACTGTTCCATACTACCACACCCTGCAGCAACTGGGCAATTCTGGTTAGGGAATGGAAGAGTGCATAGGAAGATGTACCTTGTTCACACTACCCCCAGTACAGTAGCAATGTGCAATTCCATTACCAGTGATATAGCACTGATTAGCTTTGTTTTTTATTTGTGCATTGCACTTTTCTTACTATTTGCACTCTGCATAGTGGCAGATAGGCTGCCTGTGGTGAGTTTTTTATTTGTTTTTTATAAAGAAAGTATTTGGTTGAACAATCCACTGGCATATGAAAGTTTGGGAAACAAAGAGGCAGGAAGTTTAAACAGAAGCTTTTAATGAAGTCTCATGATAACAATGGATTAACTGATATCTATAGAACAGATGAATGACTACTCCACATCACGCTTCCCCTTGCAAGGCAAGATTTGGGCCCAAGTGTCATTTAGCAGTGTGGACACTCATACCTGGGCTTGGCTAACCTGAGGTCCCATACCCAGGTAAACTCTGCAGTGAAAACATACCCTGTCTGTCTAATACAATAACTTTTGAGCGCCACATCCAATCCATTCCAAAATGTCAAGGACTACTCTAGGCATCAATGGGCAGAACTTCTGGTTTTCCAATTTTCACCAAAATCATTAGAAGGGGAAAATGAGGGATGTATAGTGCCCCTGGAATCTCGTTAGCTGATCCAGCAGCTTCAACCAATCTGTAATTGCCTGTAGAACCACAGTAATTTAATGGCAGCCAGTACCCTCAGCTCAGCTCTGCCAGTGTTTCCAATACAGTTTAAAAATGTTGGCACTCCAAGTGATTTCTCTCTCAGACAAAGAAAAGCAATAAGAATACTAGGAGAAAAAGGGGCAAGACAGAATTCCTGGTGGGGAGGAAAAAATGAGGAACCCTGGAATGAGAGGAAAGGTGCTAAGGCAGCATAGACCTCCTGGCAAGGGAGGGAGAATGGGGGAGAGTGATATGATGGGAGGGGGACATGGAGAATACACAGAGCCACTGGCATGTTGCATACTGCAGGACATAATGCAGGACAGTCACACAATGGCCTCTTCTTCAGTGTGGAAGGGAAAAACTGAAGAATGAAGGGGCACACAGAATCTGGCATATAACTGAGGAGAGAGTATGGGGGACACAAACCCCTGGTATGAATGATAGGGTGTGGGGGTTGCAGAGAGTCCCTGAAATGGAGGGGGATGGGAAGGTGGCATACTGGGAGTTTGTGGGAAAAGATAGAGGGGTGCAAGGAGCTCAACCTACTAAAGCAACAAGGTATGTGATCCTCCAGTTAGTGGTGAAGATAGAGTTCTCTAAGGCCTGGTCTACACTAGAAAATTAAATTGACCTAACTATGTGCCTCAGGGGTGTGAAAAATCCAGACCCCAAAGCAGCGTAGATTAGCAAATCTAACCCCCCAATGTTGACACCGCTAGGTCAGTGGCGGAGTACTTCTGTCAATGTATCTACTGCCTCTTGGGGAGGTGGATTACATATTCTGATGGGAGAATCCCTCCCATCGGCATAGGTAGTGTCTACACTGAAGCGCTATAGTTGCACAGCTGCAGTAGCATTTCAAATGAAGACAAGCTCTTAGTCTTCCTCACTCCTCTGTGCAGCCATGCAACACAGGCTATGCTCTGACTCTATGTTGGTAACACAGGTAATGACTTTTTTCTTTAAAGACTATCTGGACAATGTCTCATGACAGTGTCTCAGTGAAAAAACTGTAACGGTGCTATTAAAAAAAGTTGCATTGACATGACACTTTTCTTTGGCAAGGCCATTAATCATGTGGGTTATTGTAGCAATACTGTGCTTACTACTCAAAATTCAGGGGAAAGGCTGATGACACAAGTATCCAGGGAAGAAACAACTGTTCCACAGATGCTGAATCTGGTTAAATGGAACTTTAGGTGTAATTCGATAGCATTACAAGACTGGTACCTAGGTAGTAGCATTCTGTTGGTTAGTGTGTATTTTTATTCCTTAACATATTGTTTAAAATAATCAGAGAGGTCAAAATGACATTCCTGTAATTGCCAACCTACTCAGCAAAGAACTGCCTGGTTACAAAATCTTGCCTATATTGTGTTCTCTGGTGTCTTCCACAAAGATGCATAAGCACACCTGGATATACTGTTGGGTGTGTCTGATTCCACATCAACTACAAAAATAATTTCAGCTGGCATGCTTTTATAGCCATTTCACTAGCCTGTTCAAAACAACAAACTGGGTAAGGGGTTACATTTTATCTTGCCACTATACACAAGTTTTAAGCCTTCAGTACATAAATTCATTAATATATATGGGTAATTAACATATTATCCATAATTTTTGGTGATTGTTTTCACATCAGTCTTCCTTGGTACTTGGCCCTACTGAAATTCATTGGCCCTACTGAAAAGCAGGAGGATAGACCAGCATAACGCCAGTGGAGGTTCAGGGCTAAAGGTGGTGTCTGACGTTTAAATTCTAGGGAATTATTTTGTGCACAATAATTGTGGGAAATTCTAGGGAATTCTAAATTCTAGGGAATTATTTTGTGCACAATAATTGTGGGAAAAAATTTTGCCATGCTGTATTAACGACTTTGCTTTGGTCTTTTCCTCTGCCCTCCCCTCATCTCTTTCAAGATTGCATAAAATGAGATTTAGATACACAGAATGTGAAAGGTTTGCATGTTCCATTGTGAATATTTATCTCTGTCCAAACATTAATTTGAAATATGGAAATTTAAAGTGTGAAAATTTGAAAATTTACATTTATGCTTCGGGGAAAAAAAAGCTAATTTTCACAGACCAGACCATATTCTCAAATCACCAAAATGTAAGATTTGAGGCTTTGAACTTGTAAGTAAGTGAAAGTTTCACTGTGACATATTTGCCTTGGACTCACCCAGACACTGGTGGTATTGTGCTCACTCTACCCTAGCCCAATGCAGGAATAAAACTTTGGACTGAATAGAATCCGATAAACAAGGAAGCTAGAAAACAAAGAGGGAGAGAGAGGAAAGAGGGTGTTCATGTGGGTGTTAGATGAAAAGGAAAAATAGAACCAGAAAACATGCACTGCATTAAAAGATCTCTTTTTCCCACCAGAGTAAGTGTGAATGACCTCTGTGTTGTCTTTTCTTATATGCTTAATTTAAAAATAAATTAGTTTATCACACTTCTTTCAAGTTCAATAGTCTAAAAAGATACCAACTGAAAATGGTAATACTCAGCTTTGTTGTCTCTGTAACAGACTGATGGACTTAAACTCTCCAAAATGAAATTGAATTTGAATAAGGATTAAACTCCAGTTGTTTGCAAACTACTAAACTAGCTACTAAAACACAGAGTACTTGTATTTGAAAGGGAATTTTGTTCTAGAACTATTGTTTTTCTTAATATTATAAACACTTACTAGAAATAGAGAAAAAAGAGGAGGTTATTAGTGGAAAGAAACAGCAAGACTGGAGCAAAATATATACACTGTCTTTGGATGTTTGTATGAAGCCCAACAGAGGTTTCCAAGTTCAAATAATTTATGTCTTTGTTTATCTTTTTGCTACCTTTCCATGCTTATCTATCAAACTGATTTTATTAGATCACTCAGCAAATGATAATTTTAACATTTTTCCCAATTTGTCATGATATAGCCCACGTGAAAGTAAGATGTTTGATTTTAGATTCTCACTTCCATATAGGTTTTATATATATTATATATAAAAACGAACAGGAATATATATTAATAATATATTAAAAGGAACTGGAACAGTTTTTTTGTTCTATTAAATGTAGTGAAAACACAGTACTAAACGCCAATGAAATAGCATTACATTCATATAACGGACTTGCCTAACCTCCTATGAGCTATTGGCTTTTCAATCAATTTTTAAAAACATTACAGGACTAAGATGTTCAGATGAGGGTAAATAACTTTATCCCAGGATTTAGAAAAAGAAACAAAGAAAGATTAGGGCCCTGGACTGTACAGGTGCTGATTGTGAAAAGAGCCATAAACATGAAAGTACATGTATAAGTCCTTTTTTAATATGGGCGATAAGACGAAATACTGATGGGTTTGTTTTCAGTTTCAAAATCAGATGTACCAGAATCACAATGGAACAACATTGGGACAGCTCAAATCAGTGAAGCAGGGTTTACTCAGATAATAAATGAGTTCATAGTTTCTTTGTACCTGTGGGATGCCTGAAGAATCCCTGTAAAGATGCCATATAATACACTAATAGAAGGGCTGGTTAGTGGAGAGATGCAAGCTTTTAGCATTAAAAAAATAGAAAATATTTGTTATTTCACTGTTACATTTCCTTCCCTATAAAAACAAAAAAGAGCCAAAAAACAAAACAAAAAAACAACAACCCTCTAAACTACAACGATTCATCCAAGTTTCCTTTCTGTTGTAAATTGAATGTAAAATCTCTTATAAATCAAAGCACAGAGATTTTAGTTTTTGTATAGTAAAGATAATGTTAAAAATGTAAACGATGCAAAGGAACAGGACAGATGATCCAGCTGCTGAGTTCAGAAATGAGCAAAGAACCAAGATGAGATGGATATTTTTCCTAAAGAGGATCCTGCCAGTTACTGAGACTAGTTAAATCCTCAGATATAACACAATTTGCAATAATGCTAATGAATAGAAACAGAATAGCAGCAACATTTGCAATATATTGATGAAATTGGAAAATAAACTAGGGACAAGAGATTTTTCCCCCCAGTTCCACTTCACTCAAGATAACAGCTAGACACAGGAACCTCCAAAATGAATATTGACCCCCGTCTCCTTTAATGAAGACTGTGGAGACAATGTGAATACACTTCAATCTCATCAACTGATTCAGCTGTTCCTGTGAAATGAACTTTTAAACATATGGTCACACAAACCAATCTATATGCAGAACAATCCCTTGAACAGCATGAGAACAGTTTGGGATTACATGCTAGGGCTCACACAAGTGGATTTCCACAGACATAATACAAATGAATAAATTCTGTAGCCTGACACTTGAAATAACAATTGTGAGGATTCCCCGCAAAAGTTTAAATGGTTCCACATAGTCTTTGAATGTTGTGACGATTTTTTTTTCTCTAGTGAAAGAGTAGGAACCTCTTTCTTAACTTCTCTGGTGTGTTCATTAAACAAAAACAAACAAAACCCAAAACCTACCAAGAAATCATTGTTACCTCAGGAACCAACATTATAAAAAGCAAGGAGAACTCAAAGTCCATTAGCGCCTGCCACATAACTACAGGACATAACTAATGTCAGAAAAGCTTTAACCCATGATCCTTACCCTGAAATCTAGTTATGTTTTCCAGACTTTTCCAAAAATGTATCCCAGTGATGCAATTCATGCTAGTGGTTTCTGTGATTGGATTTGTTAGCTTGCTCCATATGACAAACTGCTCTTAGATTGCCTAAATTTCTTAACATCTTCCAAATCCTGTATGTCAAACAACAGCTTGTTGATAATCCCTTTTTAATAAAGGAGGAGAAAAAAAGGGGAACACTTAAGGCTCTGTGACAAAGTAATTGCTTTACAGAACCTCGTTCCCTCGCTCTGAAAAGTGATGGATGAATGCATGACCCTTCAACAATACAGAAGATTTGGACGTTGGTGAAATCTACTTTGACCTGAGGGTGGGTACTCTGGCCCTACTCTTGCTATCTGACATAATTTTGAAGATACTAAATGAGTGTAGGGAGAAAGGGTGGTTGGCTGGGTGTGTTATGCTTATTTTATGGTTTGTGTGAAACCAGGGTCTCCTAGGCCAGAAACCATATTAAAACAACTGTTAGAGGAAAAGGTCAAGAAACTGGCTTGCACTTATGGATTGACATTAATAATGATTCTCTGTTTGCTTAGGCCCAGATCTTCAAATGTATTTAGGTGCCTAAATCCCCTTTAAATCAATTTTCAGGGTCTTAGTTCCTAATCTGGGAAGAAGCTTTGGGCAGATGAACCCCGCACCCACCCATAGCCCTATTGAATTCAATAGGGATGTGTACAGGCACAGGGATATGCCCACATAGTCTCTTGCAGGATCAAGGACTGAATGAGTAACATACACAGGTTGGAAAGTTGGATGGCTGCTGGCAGACTGAAAGTACAGGGTCACAGTAAGGAAATACAAATGGTTCAGTAACGCGAGTATCACAGAGTTAGAAATCCACAAAATTCATTATTTGAGTTCATAGGTCTTTTCTAAGAAGAACATTAATTATACACATGAGAAATAAGTGTAAATTCTTCCACCTTGGTTGCTTCGCTTCTTGCTGTCACCTTTCATATGAGAAGCACTTCCATTTGTAGCCTAAGGTTTGAAGTGTTGTTTTTTTGCTGCAACAGCATGAAAGACTATAAAAAGCGTCTTTCTTCAGCAAATGAAAGTCAAACGACTTACAGACCTGCTGAAATTAGATTAGACTGGGAAGATAATTGTAGGTTAACAGCTATGCCTATTAGGAATGTAAAATATTAAACGGTTAAACAGTTAATCAATAAGTATTAGTTTTACCATTCAGACTAATACACATCAGTTGACCGTCAGTGTGGGCTTGTTCTCCATGGTGATGGTGTCAGGCCATGGCGGTGGGTTGCTGTTGCTGCCCAGGGAGGCTGAGGCCCTGATGCAGGTGCTGTGGAGTACTCCACTGCGCAGCACCGGGGACCCCCAGGTCCAAGACAAACCAGGCTGCTCAGGCTGAGGGCAGATACAAAATTATATCAGTTAAACGATTAACCGATATAATTTTAATAGTTTACATGGTTACCTTTTTAAACAAAATTTACATCCCTAATGCCGATGTTTATTGCTTCCATTAGAGTACACAATAAGGCCATTGTGGCACTTCCTGCTCCTAACACATTAAGCCATGTTGTATACTTGATTTTAAAAAACACTGTCTATGAAAATCATGAGTAGGAATGACAAGATGCTTCCACCATATGATATCAGTGTGGTAGGTAACGAAAAAGAAACTGGGTATTTATTTGGTACACCTGGTGTGTAGAATGCCTTTACAAATGTTCTAGCTACAGCATTTGGCTCTGTGCTGCTTTTCTTTCCTTTTTGGAAAACTATAATGCCAAGTCTTTTTTTGATGGTGCAGATGTGCCCAAAGGAGGACAAAGCAAAGATATTGTCCCTGAGAGAATTTTCCCATAGGAATAAAGGAAAAAATACTGTAACATATATTACAGAGAATAGAAAACAAGAAAGGAGGACATGTTCACAAAGCCATTGCCAATAGCCGATCTCTGAAAAGGCATTTTCACAGTGGCATTCAGTCAAAGAATATAAGGAAGATCCTCTGACAAAATTTATTAAGAATCTTCCTTTTTTTTGTACATAGCATTTCTTAGAGACTCATTAAGATTTTGAATTCAGCGCTGTAGACCAATTAGTCAGCTATGGGCTGTATTTGATCCAGCTTTTATTGCATTCATGATTTTAATCAACTTTTAAAGGGCAGACTCTGACTAACAGATTCAGTAGCAATTAGATCAGTCAATAGACATCTTTTCAAAGTTCTTATTAAGTATCATTATTAAACACTACAACACAGGCAACTCAAGAGCAATTTACATATGGATCCCTGTTTCTTTTGGATCCTGCTCCCCTGCCCAAAATGCTTACTTGGATCAGGCCGCAGAAACAGGTTGTGATTTGGACTCAGAATTTTGATATAAGAGCTAGGGGGATGGAGCTAGCATGGAGCAGTTTGTTTAAATTAGCCAATCAAGTCCCAGCATATGGAGAAAATAAAAATTGACAGTTGGAGAAATGTGTGTTTTGGATTAGGCCTGGCATCTTTGTAATTAGTTTTTTTCTTTTTTAGGGATCCCTGACATAAGAATCCCAGAATAAGGGTGATGTTTTCTTTGTTTATACCTTTTTGTTTAGATAAAGCAAGAAGAGAAGCATAAATTTGATTGGTAACAGTGAAAGGGATAACTGCACTAGGACCGCCTCCCGCAGAATAACTAAAAGTAGTGAAGGTATCTGACCTCACGCTACATGGTTTCCCCACTGTGGCCTGTTTCAGAGGCTGGCCAGGATTATGTATTTCTTTTTCTCTTTTGCCAATTTGTTTTCTCTGTTAAAACTTAGGCGTGGTGTACACGACCAATTTATGTCGGAAAATCCACATCTCTGAGTGACGTAGTTACACCGACCTAACCTTCCCGGTGTAGACAGTGCTATGTTGAAGTGAGGGCTTCTCCCATGGACATAGTTACCATCTCTCGGGGAGGTGGAGTACCTACACTGATGGGAGAAGCTCTCCCATTGGCATAGGTAGCATCTTCACTAAGCACTACTGTGGCACAGCTGCAGCGCTGTAAGTATAGACAAGCTCTTAGTTTCTCACTTATGGTGGTAGAAGGAATGGAGAAAGATTGCTACTCTTTAACAGTTAACTTCTATAATTTAGTCAGGAATGCTACATAGTAAAAGCTGGAAAAATTGCATAGTAGTTAAGAGATACTTGGGGTTTTGTTTGTTTGTTTTGTTTTAATACACCTAAACTTTTCAGATACCTGTTGAAGAGCAAAGCTGAACTTCAATCCAAAACCCTATAACCAGAAATGTCAGCTTGCTAAAAAAAAAAGGGCAGGCCACAAAATGGCTGACTTTAAAGAATACAGTGTTGTAGGTGGGAGAAGTTGTTTGTTTCTGAAGCAATGGCAACTGTGAGAAAAGTGTGTGTGGTTAAGTGGCTGTAATGATTTGGTCCAGCGTGAGGGAAGCAGTATCCTTCAGAAACTTCTGGAATTGAACTCTGTTACTTTAAATCATAATATCTCAAACCAGCCTGGGTGAAAGTTACTGAGTATGTATGTTTATTTGTGTTAATAACTGGGTAAATTTGCCTGTCAAAAGCAGCTCACCCAGTGAATTTTTCAAGTATGTCAACCATAACTTTGAGTTCATTTTCTGGCCCAGTCAAAAAGTAAGCTAGGATAGGCCTAACACTTAAACACCTTGCTAAAGTAAGCTAAATTAGCTTCCGTGAACTACTTACATCTTCTTATAAGTTCCCTCACCAGATCAAAAGTCAGATACTATTCTGTGTTTGCTTCACAATGCCAAGCACAATGGGCCCCAATTTTGGTTAGTCCTTACATATTACTGTAATTAAACATGAGTCCTGACTAATAATAATAATAGTAGCATATTCAGGTTACAACATTGAAACAGGTCTTTTGGAATGGTGGATTTACATATGCATTGTACTCTGCTTAACAAGCACTTAAATTAACGTGGCTTGACTTAAGAGCCACAGCTTAAACACTTGCTAGACTGGTTAGTTCGTGTATTGTGTATTACTTCTTTTGAGTAGACAGAATCAGAACTGTTCAGCTGTATTTGTTATGGGCCCATTCAGCTAAAGGAGAATCTTCTTTGAGCCAACTGGTAAGGCCTTATAATACTGAAAAGGGAGGATCTGAGTCCTGTGCCTGCTGTCAGGGTGAAGTTCCAAGTGGCACTGCCATGCACAGTAACAACAGCTATTCCTATAGTGGCTTCAGATTTGTTACACTATCACTTTATTGACTTCCAGGGTATGTCCACACAGCACAGAAAAGCCCATGGCTGGCCTGAGCCAGCTGACTTGGCCTCGCGGATCTCCGTTTGGGCTGTGGGGCTATTTCATTGCTGTGTAGGCTTCTGGGCTCAGGCTGGAACCTGGGCACTAGGACCCTGTGCTCTACACAGCAATGAAACAGCCCCACAGCTCAAGTCGGCTGGCCCTGGCTAGCTGAAGGTTTTTCTTTGCTGTGTAGATATACCCCCAGTTGCCTATATAAGAGACAATGTTGGCTGAGATATTCCATAATTTACATTTGACGGAAAAACTACTGAAAGGTATCACTTATACCACACACAAGCTGAGAATCAGAAGAGATTAGTCTTATATTTAGTACTGCAATGAGCAAGGCACCTTGCACAATTTAAACCTACGTGACTTAACACCTCTTTCCCCCACCCCACCCCATTTACTTGGCCTAAGTGGGAGACAGCTAATGGTTTCAGTCATAGATACTCTAATTCATGAAGAACCAAAGAAAAAGTGGTGCAAGATTAAAAAATGTAGGGGTAACTGTTACCTACAGAATGACTTATTCATAGCCATATAAAAGCAAACTGGTTATCTCTGCTTTCTATAAAGGAAATACACGTATAAAATCCTGGGCCAGTAGATATCCTAAAAGTACCAGCTCTTCTAACTTGTCCAGAGATATCCATTTCCATAATAAGGTCAGGATCCAGCAATGAGCTCTTAGAGACACATTGAAGCTAAAGGTGTCCACGATCTGTCCAAGCAGAGCTCGTTGCAAGATCAGGGACCAAGGCAGCTTTTAGGAATTATGATGTGGAAAAGTAACATTGTAGTCCTGGGTATATAAAGAATTGGATAAAATATGGGATCCAGAGTACTTCTCCTAGCTATGGGACAGTGAACTATACTTTTGTAGAGACTGCACCTGACATTTATAAGGGTATTAACTGCTTGTCCTCATGTCAAACTCAGACTTTGTGGCTTTATAGGGTTTGTGAGGGTTTTATCTCCATTATAAAAGATTCAATTTGTTCTCTTGCTGAATATTTTGAAAGTTAATCCTTCTGAAATGTTTGACCTTCTTTGAAAGCACTGGCTGCAAAGAATCTAAATGTATGTATGCAGACTAATAGTTTAACTTAGTAGTTCATTATGTAAATAGTGCCAAAGGTTAAATAATGAAAGTTTGTTTTGTCCATATATAATTATAAATGATGGTGTGCATTAAGGAGAACCTATAACTGTTTAGATCACCACTTTAAAAAAAAAAAAAAAAGAACAAAAAGCCAAAGTGCATATTTTTTCCACAAGCAAACAGTTCAAAACTACTAGTGTATTTTCCATCTTTCAGTAAAGATCAGGTTTATGAAAGACTTAAGTTACTTAAGTAGAATTCGTTTACATCAGCCTTGCTTTATATCTGCTTTTTTCCAGCCAGTTGAGCAAAATTGATATTCAGAACAGAGCTCTTAGCATGTGACAAGATATTTGGCTGCCTTTTTCTTTCAAAACAAGGCAGACGGGAAATGAACATGACTAAGCAGGTTTTGTCTGTTCCTCCACAAATTTCTAATACTTAGTATGTGAAGAATGTGAAAGGCATGAGAGTAATTCCTGCAAAACTTTATAGAATTTGCTGAGAGCTCCAGAGCAGGAGGGAAATAAGCCCCTGGACAAGTCTAGCTTTGAGTCTCCATTTCTGTTCTTTTCCTAGTTGAAGTCATGATCCTGCAATGAGTTATGTGTGCATTGCTTTCAGTAAAAATCTGTGTGGGCACAAGTGTCTGCCCATGTGCTGCTCCTTGTAAGATTCAAGGTCTTTTTTGATTTGGCAAGTTAAATAACTTAAAAGTTCTATCTCCCACCGTGCTTCTTTGATTTAGAAATTTAGCTTTTCTATGTCCAGAAAGACTAACTGGATGGCTAGAGAAGTGGCTTATGACATGAGAGAAATCCTGTAAATTAATTCTGATGAACTGCATAAGAAGCAATGGTTTTTATTTATTTTTTTAATGCAGACAGTTAACGTTTTAAACAATTTTTTTTTTCATTTAAGCACTTGGTAGGAAAGCTTTCTTTGTAAATATTTCAGCACTCTTTTCCTTCAAATAATGGCTAAGAATGCTCAAAATCTGCATCTCTAAGGTCATCCAAAAAGCTATCCAGCAAAAACATAGAAGATAACAACAGTCATTACTCATACTTTGAAATGTTTTATGTATATAATGAAATGAGGATTTTTAAAGAAGAAAAAAAAGACATCCTTTTATGTTTAGTTATTCAGGTTCTGTAAACGTACGTAACTTTTACAGAGGTAAAAAAAGAATTAAGAAGCATAAAACAGATTGTTACACTTCTTTCTACATGGTCTCTACTTAGATAAATTACAACCAAAATATTTCTTGTAGGTGAACTTCTCTTAAACAATCTCACCAATACTTCAGACACATACTGGCTTTCCTTCAACATCCCACCTGTTATTTTTACCTCTCCCTTTTTTTGGTGTAGCAATAGCTTTTACTATGCTATAATGTAACAGTTATAACTCTGATTAGTATTATAACATATAGTAATTATTGTGACTAATGTACAAGAGGGTTAGTATTTACTGCAGTTAATGCAATGGAACATTTTTCTCTACCTTCACACTCTTTTGATTTCCTTAAAGTGTCCCTTGCACTAGAGTAGAGAATCTTGCTCCATACCTATGTCATGTTTTCTTGAATCCCCATCAAGACTCCAGTGCCCTGGAGCACTTGGAAGTATGCACTGATCTTCTGCAACACTAGTTCCATCTCTTCAAGACTGAAATTGATTTTACTCATTTTGGCATGCGAAGGTACAGAGTGTATCTATTGATCTATAGCTCAAGTGTGCACAATGGCACCAGCAGTAGTGGATGAGGAGACAGTAACTTTGAAGGCTTTGCAAGTGACAGTGCAAAAAAAAAAAAAAAAAAACCACACACACACAAAAACACACAACAGACTATGGTGAGGAATTTATCTTATAAAATTGTAAAATGCCATGCAGTCAATGTGCTCCACTGCTACTGGAAATTATTGTCCAATGTTGCAAAGTAAAGAGTAAAAATGGTTTTCTTTAATTGGAAAGGACTTAGATACCAAGGGCTTTATAGTGTACCAACATAAATGGATAGATAGACTAAACTCAGTCTTGAGCACTGGCATAATTTGCTTCATGTTACAGCCCAGTATGAAAGCACTAAATCATCCCTTTGCACTACAGAGAAGGGGAGGAAGGAACATATCTGTGACTGCTTCCCACTATTGCATCATCATGTCATCCCCTCAGTGAGGCCTATGCAGAACTGGGAGGGAGTGTAGCTTTAAAAGTTAGAAAGGCTCGGATCCACATAGGTTAACCTTCCATTTGTCCAAACTTTCCCAATCTAACACCCTTTCACCATGGCTCTAGCTTCTGACTTCTCGAGCACATGCCCCATGCAGTGTATGTAAGATTCAGAAGGAGAATTACTCTGCTGATAAGCCCTGAAATAAATATGTATGTGTTCTCTTTCTACTTGAAATCCACAATAGTGTATTATGGATGATTAAAACAGGTGCACATATTAGTATGTGAAGCATCCATGTGTTTAGAAGGTTCTCTTCTTATTTTGATAAGTGTGCCATGAACACACTTTTCTACACTAGCAACAAACTTTCATAATAATGCATATAAACAGATGAAATATTGATGGATGAATAATGCTTTTTGGCTTTACAATAACTTGAATATGAAAGTATAGCCCCTGCAGCTGTGACTGAAAAGTCACCTCTCCCTACATTTGAAGTCACTACCTTACTGCAATGGATGTGAACTTTCTTTCTAAAAGGTAAATGTGTGGTTTGTTGTTGTTTTTCCAAATAATGCATATAAGATGTAAAAAGATCAGGCCTGATTTTTAGAGGTGCTAACAAACACCTAGAACACCAGTTGATGTCAACGGAAGACATGGGAGCTCAGTATCTCTGAAAAGCAGGCTCCTAAAGATTAATATATGTTTGAGATTCGTCTGTTACTGAATGCATTCCCACCATGCTTTGTATCAAAAAGACACATGTAAAATATTACTGTGGAGTTTAAAAACCAGTGCTAGTTACAGATTATGTTTTCCAAAGTCATTAGTTACAGAGTTCTCAGCATCATGCTCTCTTGCTTTAATTAGTGTCCTATCACTTTCAGAAACCCAAACTGTCATTTTAACAAGTTAGCTCTTTTCTGCGTACTTAGTAGTGTAGTGGTACTTAGCTATAGGATTTGATAAAATTGGTAAAGAACTTATTACAGCAAATAGGTGTCATGATATAGTCCATTCCAGCATGCATTCTCTCTGGAATATAAGTGTAACCCTTCTGCCAGGTGTTGTTGGCAGCAGAAAGGGCTGGATTCAGTTCCCTAGAGGTTTAAAGACTTAAACTAACTCCACTTAGAAACCTAGGCAACTATATATATGACCCTGACAGGCAATTGTTCCCCACTCAGAAGCACTGAGTCTAGGGGTTACAACAAAGATAACGTTATTATGAGGAGAGAAGCAGGAATGGAAGAGGACAGAATGAATTAGGAAAAACCAAGCATTTTAAAAACTAACAAATTCTATGCTAAAGGACCTCCAGGGTGTCTTAACAATAGTCCCAATCCCTCAATCCTCCTTTGGCTGTTATGAATGGTTAATATGTTCTGGGCATTTCCCCCTTTCCAGCTTCCCACTCACAATTAGCTGTCCTGTGTTGGAAACGTCCAAGCATTATAGCAGGTCTGTGCTGCCAGGACTACTCTGGGAGCTCTACTGCATCACCCAGCTGGAGTGATTTCAACTCTAATTGCTGGGTAGGGATACTCATGCCAGCATCCCTTGGGAGCTGCTGCTGTCTGTGGTTTCAGCCCTAGCTGCTTAGTTATGAACCATTCATCTCTGTGAAAGAGCTGCTGCCACTCTGTGCCATTCATCACCTTGGAGTTCCTGCCACTGTTGCTCTGCACCATATGTTACCATCAACCTGCACCATCCACTGTTCAAAAGCCTTAGCTCCTAAGTGCAGAGCAGTGGTATGTAGTACCCTTTACATAGTCTTTATCAGAAGACAACAATTCCAGCACCACACAAGAAACTTTTTCCCTCACTTAATTGGGTCCCGAGTCCCTTGCATAGCCACTCCTGCCAGCAGTCTTGGTCAAGGTGACTGCAGGTAAATTCAGTATCAGTATTTTGTCATTGTATTTTCAACTGAGGTCAATTGTCTTTTATTGCTCCCAAACTCAAAATTGAACTGAATTTTAACTAAAGTGCCCCAAACCATCCCAAAACTGAAATGTAAATGGGGCCTGACCCATTCAGTCAACTCTCCTTGCTCGCTACAGATGCCAGCAGAGAGCTCCCTAGCCAGTGGAGCCCCAGCCCATCTGTAGTTCTTAAGCGGCTCTGGGCTCCTCTTTACCCATTTCACCAACAGAAAACAGTAGTGAGCTCCCTATTTTCTAAGGCTTCCGACCACAGGACCTTACATAAGAGTTCAGAACAAAGTTTGTGTTAGTCAGTTCCACAGCACAGTAGGTACAATTAAGTCAATGAGAAGGAAGATGAGGGAGACAGTATATAGATAACATATGAACTGTTAAATGGTATCTCCAGCTATTGGCAGAGTTGCCCTAGACTGTGGCCCTTTTTCTTAGAGGGCACTGTTCTGCGGGCTAGCTCAGGAGAGTTCATCATTCAAGCATATCAAGGGCTCCAAAATCATGTGGCTATGGATCCATTAATGTGTTCAGAGGAATTACAAATAGAGTTCCAGATTGTTCCCATAGACTTTCACAGAGAGGGGACCTTCAATGCTCAAATATCCTCCGTCCCTCACAGAGGGAGTGTGGTCAGTAGGGCTGAACAGAAAACAAGAATTTCATTAAAAATAATCAAGGTATTGACATTTGTTTCTGTTCTGCATCAGGATGAAACCAAGAACTTTTGAAATTCTTTCATTAAAAAACAGAGGGAGAGCTAACGGCCCATAATTAGGGAACTCACTAGGGATGTGGGAGACACAACTTCAAGTCCCTGCTGCCTGATTCAGCTCTAGTCATCAGCCACTATCCCCACCTTCCCAAGATCTGCTACATGGCTTTTTAGGGATCCACTATTCACCCAGTAGGGACATATGGTACCTCCCTCCAGACCTCTTGTAAATTCCACAGACAAGGAAATGTTATTCTAGGCAGGTAAAACTTTCTGGGCAGAGATTCTGTGCTAGAGAATCCACCCATTTTAAACAGATGTGGAGTAGTGACTGTCCTAGAGTCTCTGGCAATATGGGTATGTTGAGGCTATGTTGCCTGAAAGTCAATGGAGAAAAGAGCCCCCAGAGGTGGAACAGATGCAAAAGATTATCTTGAAAGGCTTGTGGTTTGTCTGCCTTTTTACTCAATGGGAAAAAGGTTCAACTCCTGACTTTCTCAAATAAAAGAATTCTGAGGAAGGACAATGAGGGGAATTCTTAAAGTTTTCCTCCCCCAAGACCCTATTCCCTTGATTTTCTCTGGGTGGGGGTGGCTTCATTAAACTGGAATTAAACATTAGAAATAAAGAGAAGTTTAACCTGTGCTCAGTGAGCCCAAGGAGTGTCCAAGCACTCATGGTGAAAGTTTTAGAAGTTAGTCTCCATTGGCAATTGTGAATTATACTGCCTGCTGTTAAAATATGGACTTGTCATGAGACTTTTATATTTATAAAAGTTAAGTGGGTGAGACCTGAGCAAATCTTATGTCTGTTGTCTTCACATTTCCATTTCTAAGAGAAATTTCTCACATCCAAGTGCACCAACTACTCAACACGTTGGTAATATGTTCTAGACCTTGACCAAAGTTGACCAGGTAAGAATTTTGGTCATATAATTATGTGGCTTGCTACTGTGCAAATGTAGAATCACTGTGAGGTCTGATGAAGTCAGTATGATTCCCATGG
The DNA here is from genome assembly GCF_026122565.2 of Emydura macquarii macquarii. NCBI lineage: Eukaryota > Metazoa > Chordata > Testudines > Chelidae > Emydura > Emydura macquarii. The sequence continues at coordinate 32,456,376 of NW_027131390.1, read as the reverse complement.
ACATATGAAAACCATAAAAATCTATTACAACTTTGAAAATTGGGACTATTCAAGGAGCAGTTATGTGCTGCCCTAACAAAATGGTGTGGAAAGGAAATGAACTTCAGTAAAATATATGGGTGATTTTTCTCAGCATTTCGTCCTTTAAACCCAGATGCAGTTTTAACAGAACATAGCTTTTAGAGAAAAGATTATGCTAATTATTTTTCTTGTTTGCAGTAACTTAGATAAATTTTAAAATAATTTAGTTTTTGATAACCATAACTTCAGTTTGGCTCTTGGGGAAACAACCTTGATTTTCGATCCTATTCTCCCAGTGCTTCAGGCTATAACGAGTATACAAAACAGTTTTCCCATTTCATTCACAGAATGCATGAGAGGACTAGATTTCAATGACTGGCAGATGCTTTGGCAGTTGTTAGTGTGCTAGACTAAATGCAACATGGAGTCAGACTAAGGTGTTGAGACAAAACAGTGATGAGGGCATTTAAGTATGAGCTTTGTCACTGTTCCCTTGCAGAGGCAAAAAGTTGTTTTATAAGGCCATCCTAACAGAATATGAGCTGAGATGTCCCTTAGACAAAGGGCCTGTCACAACAGTAACATTTCTAGATGTGCCTTTCTAACGAAATTAACAGAGTATTTCAGCTTTAATAAATACAGAGCTAATAAAACAGGCTTACTTTGAATTTATAACTAGTTAGTCCTATTGCTTATAGTGATTAATGACAAATCACTACCTAAGGCTTGGGTCATTCATCAGCAAAACAGTGTGCCCTTAAAACAGGAGCTGGGGGAATTTGAGAACTCCATAATACAAACTTTTAATTTACCCATAATAGAGCTAAATGTGGAAATTCCCAAACCAACTGGAAGTATTAAGACCTTCAAAATGGGAGTTAACTTTCCTTAAGTTTATTTCTCCATCCTTTCTCTTCCCCAAATGCCCAACTACTGTGGTGTTGTCTTATAAGATTCAAGTCTCAAATAAATGTAGACAAAATAGAGAGAATGCCATCCTCAGGAAAAAAATGGGGTTGCTATCTGAAAAGTTAGTAGCTTTCTTTCAAAGCTTTGCCCTGGCTGTGGCTGAGAATGTCAGCTAGCAGGAAAATGGAAGCCTGCCTTAAAGATAGAAATTGGAGACACGCTCTGGCCAGGACATACCTCTTTTTAAAAGGATGCACATAATGTAAAATGTCATTGATTACTGGGTAGGAAAAAGAGCCAGACTGTGGAAAGAAAGAAACTGGAATGAAATTTATCACCTACCAGCCATCTCCAGAAATAATTACATAAGAATAGAGGAGCAAAATGGTATATTCATAACAAAACTCATTAGCTGGTGGCCCACCAGGAGTCCACCAATGGCAGTTTTATTACTGTATAATTATTACAGTAGACACTATAGGTAGCATGGTGTCTATAATCTGACAAAGTAAGAAACAGTCACAAAAGGATCAGCACCATCACAGAAACAGAAAAAAACCTTAAAAGTGGAAATGTGAAGAAGCCATATAGACAGTGTTGGCAACAGTCTCTTGGTTGGCTCCATAGCTGGGCTGGGGTCCCTCACCCCAACCAGCTTCCAGCACGCAGTACAGGCCACAGCCTCTTATTTCTGGTAGTGGCCCCACTCTTATGGGACTACTTATTTTGCTTCTGGGTGGGAGGAAAGCAAAAGTTCAGGTCAGCAAAAACCCAGCCCCTCCTGGGCTCAAGAAAAAGGTGAAAAAGGTAAAAAAGTCCCCGGCTCCACCTTACTTCAGGGATGCCTGGGTAGCAGCTTTGTTGAAGTCCTTATGACAAGGTAGCCAACTCAGTCCCTCCCAATCAGGCTTCCCTTGGGTTTCAGGAATACCTTGCAGAACTTTGGATTGGAGAAGGGCTCTGGTGTGGGGTCAATTCCTGTGCTGCTTCAGGAGCCACTCTAGTCAGTCCCTTCTCAGGGCTCTCTCCTGACACACTCCAACAAAGCCCTCCTCCCTATAATGCTTGATTAGCAGGGCCAGAGTGGTGGGGTGATCTTTGCGTACAGAACCTGCCAAGCCCTTTCCCTGGCAGTGCAGTCTTTATACACCCCATCACAGTCTCTCACTCCCTTTAATGGTAATAGCAACATAAAGGGTGAAGGTAAAACAGTCATAAATAGACAGTTACAGTTCAGCACCTGATAGGATTTGCCCTGCGCAATCCTCATTAAAGACATATTAATTAATGTGTGGCTTGTGTGCTCATCCTGGGTTACTAATGGGAGCACTGTCTGACCTGTGATTGTTCACTAAATGAAACACAAATATTTCATTGCTTTTTTCCCCCATTAAAGCTTCTAGTCTTGTTTATAGACAAAACAAACACAAGATAACGAACCCCAAGTCACTGAATAAGGAAAGCAGGATTTAGCCCAACAACAGCTAAAATCATGCAAGAATACATAAGAATATTTACCAGTTAAACCTTCTAATATGTTAACTAAACTGCACTGCTTTATTAGATACCAGCAAATGATTAATGACATCAGACTATCATGTAAATGAATAAATATGTATATAATAGTGTTATAAGAGATGCAAAAAAAAGTGTCTCTCTAATGGTACCATAAATGAAGCAAGCTGGTGCAGAGGAGTTCACCTTGTACTCCTCTCTGTACACCAGAGGGATTTCACCGTTGGGGGAGGACAGGCAGTGTTAGAGAAAGGGAACTTTAAGACCCCTCGATAGAACCTATCATAGTACACACTTACTCCTAAGCAAGAACCACCTATTTCTGGGCTGTGCTAGGTTTCTGCAGCCCTGTGGAAAAGGCAATATGGCGAACACCAGTCTAGAGGCAAAATTACATCAGTGCAAAACCTTCAGGGAAGAAATTGGATACAAGGCACTAATATTGCTCTAGCTTGAATGAATTCTAATAACTGCAGATTTCCTTTCACAATTTCTTAGACTTTTACTTGCATTAGTTTCATTAAAGACAGTCAAAAACTGCCAGCTATTTTTTCCACACATTTTGAAATATTTTTGCCATTTTGCAATTTTTAGTTTTTTTCACAATAAAACAAAATCAAAATATTTTAGTTTTTGAGAACTCTGTGTTAATAACACTTCAGCTTTTGGTTAAAAAAACTAAGACCATCCCCAGGCCTCCAAATTTTCCCAAGGAGCAGCCCTGGCTATCCCACCAGAATTCTGAGTCATTTTCAAAAGATCCAGATGTAGAACATAATATTTCAGCTTTATATGAAACAAAAAAACTCTCTCAACGAATACGTTAGCAACCTGAATATTTAGAATAAATTTCAACTCTCTTCTAATTGATACCATCTGTAGAGGAAAGGTCATGGTCATGACCTTAAATATATAATTTCAGATAATAAAAATCAATTATATTAATTTAAAATATTTGGTTTTCTTAAGTGGGCACATCCTTAAGTGGGCAAATCCTTTGTATTGATGGTGATAATATTTAGTGCCTTGTTAAATGCCATACTTAATACATTGTCATTGCTTTAGGCCAAAGAAGAGCTGCAACTTCTGCTTTCTGCTCGAGTCTATTCATTTTGGTTACCTCACCCTTCCAACCGCATTGTTCTCTGTTGTCCTGCTGTTGCATCCTGTCTCTCCTGTAGCTTATAAAGACTCTGGGGGCAGAGATTCTTTTCTTTGTTACATGCCTATGTAGTGCTTAGCATGATGGGACCCTGACCCACACCTGGGGTTCGTAGGTGCTACGGTTATATAAATAATAATACTATCTTGCAATGGTGGCTCGTGACTTTTTTGATAGGGGAGGCACAAATTACAAAACAGTTGTTTCCACCCCCACCCAATGTATGATTTAATAGCTATTAAATTTTTACCTTATTTATAGTGAAGAAACAGCAGGAAGACCTGGGAGATAGAGCCGCCACTGTTCGCTCCTCACGCACATGCACAGGGCCAGCCCCGTGAGGGAGAGAGCCAGGGAGGCACAGGGTACAGGCCCCATCCTCTGCAAAGCCCCTGAGACCGAGGCTTAACTGCTACAGTCCTGCTGTGCACTCACCAAGATGTGGTTACCACAGAAAGACCTTTGTAAAGTGACTCCTGGGTGTGGTACATTGCCATGGTAACAAGGTTGCTTTGTGAGGCACTATTAACTACACCAAGATTTAAGCCTCATACAGCACTACATTTTCTGAACTTTCTGGTGTTGCAGTTCATTACTAGGGAGAGTGAGTTGTACTATTTAAATCAAATCCGTATATATTTATCAATTAAATAGAAAAGAATACAAACAATGTATTTTGTAGCTTTTGGGAATTCTCAGTTAGGCTGTGCCTCACTTGTCTGGGTTGATGAGCCATCACTGCTACCTTGTTTACTTAAACTTACACAACTTATCACTGAAGTGGAAGATCAGTTGACATTAAACACTAACTATGTCATTTTAGGAAAACGTCAGAGTAATATTCTTGTTGGAAAACTTATCTTAATTTCTTTTTTCTTAATTCTTTTCTTTCAATGCGCTCTGTTCAGAACAACCTCTTGGCTTTGCCTTCAAAAGTGGAGCGTTTTTTTTTTTTTTTAATCAGAAACGAGCTGGACTCACTGTCAATGTCAGTCTCTGAATTATGCATTGCCTTGCAGTCTAGGCCACAGTGGAAAGATGGGCAGAATCTCTGGATTTGAAATCAGAGATATTACAAAATAGGGCAAATGAAGGTGATTTTCATGGGGCCATTCCTGTCAGAACAGGGAATTACTAAGGAGTATCTTCAAACCTTCCCTAATATATGCAGGGCCCGGTGCAACTGAACAAACTTCATGATTCTAGTCTCACTATTCTATATGGGTCTGAAGAATATTATCTGGAGAGCAGTGCTTAATTTTTTACAGCAATTGCCAGGGCTGAGTCCCAGCACATCTAGGCTTGACAGTTCATAGCCCTGGCACCTCTGGGCTTGCTGCATCAGTTATGAATGTAAAAAAATTGCTTGAGCCCCTGCACCTAATTGCTAGAGCTCCAGCATCTCGTTCATTACAAATTAAGCACTGCTGGAGAAGACTGTGCTGCAGAGAATCTTAACAGAGCAATGGCTCCTAGTAATAATTACAAGTTGGTGCAAGTTAAAGGGGATGCTTTAATTTGTCAAGACTTAGTTTGGCCTCCAGACAACCCCGGGATTGAAAGCAAGGGAAAAAAAGACTTTGGACTTGCCCCACTCCCCAGCTGTACCGAGATATTCCCTTGTGTAGCTGAGAATCTAGCTCTAAGGGTTAGCTCAATCCTACCTGTAAAATTGAGCTATTTTATTTATCAGGACTGTGTTTGAGGCTTAATTTATTAACGCTTACAAGCATAATGCTTTGAGATCCTTAATGAAAGAAACTATAGCTGTAATATATGTAATCATAAATATTGTCTTCTATTTCTTCTCCTTTTATTGCAATTTATGTATTCAAAGGTTTTATAAAGTTTCATTTTGGGTCCAAAAAAATGTTTAATTTGACCTGAAATACTAATTTTCAGTATTCTTGGTTCACCAAAAATTTGCAAAAATTTAATTTCAGGTAACCCTGAAACAATTTTAAAAAAAAATTTGGACACGTAACCAAAAAATTAGTTATTTGGCTACCTGAGGTGACTACTCCTGAACATAACCAAGGAAACTCTCAAAATAGCAACCAGGTTTTTTTCCTCTTATTTTTCACATCTTTGTTTTCCTAAATGTCAACTACATTTCTCGCTAGATCTCTGTCGTGGTCCATTTTTTCTTATGAAGCCGAAAATAACTTTTAAAAAAAAAATCTGAAGTGCAGAAATTTGCCACTTCTCTACTCTTTCTAACAGAAAATGCTGGCATATGCTTTCTGCATGTTAATTTTACACCTTTAACAAATGCACCTACAAAGATGAACATTTATCTTTACATACATATTGGCCTTTGGATATTTTTATCTTCTTTACAAATCTACTACAGTTTTCTAATAGATATTTTGCATAAGATGCAGAAAGTAGCCATGCACAACTGATGTCATACAACAATGGGATACTGGTAATGTTCATATTCCAATCAGCTGAAGCAAATGATACTGGAATGGAGAGAGTACAGATTACATTTTGAATGCATGATGCATTTTAGGTGAGGTCTATGTACTGGGATGTTTGGTTTGTTATCCCCTTTTTTCAGTCAATTGAATCTTCCCATAGTGACAATGTCAATAATCTCCTAGGAATGAGGAGGGACTGGATCTATTTCAGAGGTAACGAGGCTTCTAATGGAACCAAAGAGAAGCAGCATCAAAGTAAATACATTTTCACTGGGTGGGCCAATTCCTTTGTTACACAATTCCGACTCTAAAAATGGTCACATCTGAAACTGCATCTGTCTTTCAGGTTTATTGGCTGAGGTGTAACATCAAGTGATTTGCTGGTCACATAGATAGAGGCTCTGTGAACTCCAAGAAAACAGGGTTGCAGAAGCTTCTTGCAGGCTCCCAGATCCTTGTTGTAATTTCTAGATCACAGCAACCTGAAGCAGCACGTTCTGAGTGCATATGATTGAAAAATAAATCACATCCCATCAGTCCAAGTGACATTAGTACAATTCAATATTAATAGCAAGAGTATCAAAAACAAACTCCAACAATAACATTTAGAAATGGGTCATAGTTGCCAAAAACAAACAAATAAATATAATAAAAGATCTTTTTCTCCCTAGTAGTAGGTAGCATGTATACTGCCAGCTATCTGTTAATAGTCATCCATCAGTGTTCCTTGATTGTTGATATTATGTCCACCAAAACATGAAACTTGACTCAGAGCCCTGTGTTTGCTCATATGGAAGAACATACTTTAAAACATCAGATTAATACAGAAGAAATTATTGTTAAACTGAAAGCTAACAAAAATAAAGACCTGACTTTTAAATAGCTGGGCACAGAATCTTGCATTCAAGAATATTTCCCAAGACTTGTATTTGGGTTTTTGCACATGAAAATAGCTACTTAGATTCATAACTAAGAATAGGAGCTCCTGGCAGGAAAACTTGTGTTTTTCTCTCATAGTTACGGGTGGCAGCTGTTTACTTGCCCCCACATTATTTGCATTTGTCAACTTATTATTACCATTTTGGATCTACTCAGGGATTTTGAATTTTTTTAAACCAAACACCTGTACAGGTTTTTCATCCTATTTTATATTGCTGACTTATTGTTTATAGTCTGCCTGTTCATCTGACACTGCACAAGAAGTGTTATAGAAAGAGCATTGCCGCTACATAATATATATCTGTGCTATGAAAAGATATTGCCTGGGAAATGAAGTAGGCATGAATCATTTTTATGTCCCTATTTGAACAAAAAATGAAGTAAATCAATTATTCTTTAATATACTTAATTATCTTTTAATGTGTCTCAAGTCACATAGCATATGTACTATAAAAAGGCACTTGGTATGGCCCTCTGAACATGTCATGTACATGCTAATGATGAGAGATGAGACCATTTGTTCTTGCCAAATTCAGAATCCACTAGTAAAACCCATGTTCTAAATTAGAATTCTATCTTCAAACTTTCATTGTTAGAAGTTTATTTGGCTCTGGCGAAAGATGAGTTTCTGAGCTGCCACATTTTGGGGACAGAGGTTCATTTTGTTCCACAGTATTTTACAATTTAATTTTATGAATAGTCTATGGGGAAGACATATGTTTAAAAAAAAAAAAAACTTTTAAAAAAAATTTGTGAAACCCCAGAAGGTTTGGGGTTTGCTACTAATTATGCAAAAGACAATATTTACTCCATGGTATGGGTTCTAGGATTTGGTGATGGTTGCATTCACTGAAGAAGATACAATTCCCTTTGATAAAAAGCTCACTAAAGGACTTTCAAGACCAAACACAACTGCACTGTGATTAGTATGAGTAAATCAGTAGATTTACAGAATGTTAAAGGGCTTGGCCCAAATTACCTCATGGCATAACACCATTGACTTCAATGGATTTTCACCAAAAGAGAATTTGACCCCATATATTCATTCTTCTTAGCATATGCACAACATGCCTCAGGTGACACGTTACCAGGATTCATCACCGAATTTGGTCGACTGGATGGATCATTAGCTTTCCTGGCTTGGGCTGGCTAGTGACAGGCAGTGCAACATGGACGCTGATCCATGCCCCCCATATATTGATTGAAGTCTAGATTCTGTGCATCAGCAATTGTAAATTGTTTTGCTTGTACATTAGTTCAGTACATTGAAAAGTCTGATGTAAGGATCTGTCAAACTTCTGTAATATGCTCACCATTCACAGTGCATAATCAAACAAATGCTCAGAGCTACCAAGTTACAACCAAAGTGGCAAAGAAATGAGCCCTTTAAAAGAGTGAATTCATCTACCAGTGGTGTTTGAAAGTGTTTTCACAGCTCAGCAAAGGAGTGTTACATGCATTTTGTCAGGCCCTCAAGTGCTCCAGAAAATAACTTTGGTAAAACTTCCTTGACCATCAGGGTGCACTTTTGCTACTGGTTCTGCTGTAAAATTAAATGAATGCATTTACTCACAGGTTGCTGTATTCAAATGATAATTTTTGCTTGATTTTTGCTATTCATAAGTCAATAATCAGCTCCATGTGACTCATCACTTTGTTCAATGCCAAGACTGCTTGCACACAAAGGGAAATTACATAATTATACTAAATTTTGCACATCAAAAAGTGTTCTCTTTTTAATTGTATACGTTTATTTTATATTCCATTAGCAGGGGATGTTTCTTCTATGTAGTCACTTAGCAGGAACATTTATGTAGAACAGTTAATTTTTGAAGGAATCAAAACTTTAAACGGTTTGTTTCCAAATAAAATGTATCTTTTTTCCCTCCCTATAATTTGATTAAGGAGACTGCCATTTACATATCCAGTGTAAGTAGCGGGTCTGAGTTGCATCTTTTATTGAAAAGCTGTACTAACGAGCAAAAAAAAAAAAAGTGTAAAAAAGTCAGGCATAGACTTATGTACTTAGTAGTCACTGGACAATGTTCAACTGAAAAAAATATTTTAAAATTCATGAGAAGTGGAAGAATTTCCTGAAATAAATTTAAATAGGATGTTATTCCAACAGGCTGATGGAGACAGACAGGGCTTTAAAATCACCACTTCTTTGGGGAAAGGAGTGCCAGTGGCAAAACGTTGATAAAAATTAAAGTTTCCCCCTCCCTAACATTAATTTTTCAGGGCCTTCTTGCAGTCCAATACTGACAATTCTGCACTAGGCAGATATTTCTGATGTAGTCCCTTCTAGCTGAACTGCAAACTATCACCTTAATCTCTGGAGAATGTCATTGCTTAGTAAAAATTGAAAGAGGGGAAGAAATCAAGAAAATCACTTCTGATTATGGTGGTATCAATTCTGAGGCTGATCAGAAGCACCACAAATTCACTCTTACTTCTGACAATGGCAACAGAACCACAAGACTGCCTGGCTTCTTGATCGACAGCACTGTCTGATTCCTGAAAATGCCATCGTTTCACTAAACAGGATTTCTAGATTGCATGTAAGTGGGAGGAGATGATAAAGGGCTTCTCATAACCAGTCACAGGGTCCTGTTTAGCCAGCTTGAATGCTTCAGAAAATTGGATTTTTAAGTTTTTTTTAACCTTAATTTCCTCTCTATGCATTTCTACAAAATATAATGACATAAAACACAAGTTGAAAGCTAACACACACCTAGAGAAAGGCAGCCTGCATACTTCAAGATGCTTTATTGGCTCCTGTGAACCGTACACACAGTGTTTATACTTACCACCTACTAACAAAACTGGACAGAAAATAAAATATATTGTGAAACTCACTGATATTATTCACTTTCTCTACACTTTCCTCTGTATTTGTTTGAACATTCTGCAAGGCAACTTTGTTTTCTTAGATTGAAAGCAGAATTTTTCCTTTCCAGTTTCTTAGATTCTGTGGGACTATGAGGAAGGAATTTAATTGTTGGCCTGTCCAACATCATGTAGATGGTAAGACAGTTCTTTTCCCACTACTTTAGGGAAAACTCTGAGGCAGTTTCACAATGACTGGCAGGCTCATAACTCCTCTTATAGCATCCTGGCCAAGTTCCAATCTCATAATTACATTTCACCTACCTAAAATTCCCCCAGCAGTTTAATTTGGACACTATACTATTCCCCTCCCCGGTTTCTGAGCTATTGTGCAGCATTGCTGCTCTGTTCTGATTCAGACATGGGTGAAATAACTTACATGAGTGTCTAAATCCTTCTCTATTTACTTGCCTTTAAGCTCCCATTGACCTCAATAGGATTTGTGTTAGAAAGGCAAGCAGTACTTGGCCCAATGGGGTGAGCGTGTTATACATCATTTGAAAGTTGTTCAGCAGAGCTAGTCGAAACTTTTGCTGAAATACACTATTTCGCTGAATCTGAATCAGTTTCCAAGAAACTAGAGCAGAAAGGGGCGAAAGAGAGAGTTTCTGTTGTGGAGTGGTTTAGGTACTGGCCTGGGATGTGGGAGATCCAGGTACAGGTCCTTGATTTGGAATGATCTGGGATAAAAAACTATTTTAAATCATGCAGAGCAGGTACTTTGTTAATCTCACACACTAGGGCACCCCCATGCTTTCCTGGTCCATAGGGCTCCAGATTTAACCCAGTTAATTTAGGCACCCCCTCTATTTCCCAGTCCACAGGACTCCAGGTGAAAGGCACCTATCCTTACCCAATTGGTAGGGCTCAGGGCCACCTATACCCAATTGTAGGCTCACATTGTAACTAACCAGGCTAATTTAAGTACCCACACCCTTTCCCAATTCGTAGGGCTCTGCATGTATTCTTCTGGGGGTTTGCAGGACCTTTTACCAGTGAAAGAGCCTTAACCTCTATTTATTAACAATTACAAAACATAATTCACATGCTAAGCATACAATTCTATGCTCACCAGTTTTGATCAGGCAGGTGGACTTTCCCTGTTGGCCAGGCAAGGTCAGTCTCGTTTGAGTTCTGATTGCTGTACATTCCGGTTGTTCAGAGGATTCTAGCAGCTCTGATCTTGGGCTGTGTCTTGGAGGTGAATTCTTCTTTCAGATTTTTCCTCCTCCTTAATCTTCCTTTTCTCTAGCTGGTCACCCTCTTGGACCCCAGTTTTATAGTGAAACTTTAGTCCTGCTTAGATATACCTTAACCAATCATTTTACTAAAATATTACAAAATAAGTCTTTGACCATTCCTAACATATTGTGAAATAATTCTTTAACCAATCATACCCAACCATCTTAATTGACTTAAATATTGCACACTTAGTTATGCAACAGACAGAAATAAAGAAGCAGACAGAAACCATACAAATAAACAATAGATAAATGAAGATCACTATATAAAGACCAAACAATAAAGAAGCATAGATTTCACAATCATATCTGTGGATTTCTTGCTAAACAGAATGCTATCAAATAAAATTTTCATCAAACATCTTAAGTTCTGTTTCTTTATCTGGTGGTGATAGATACCATTAGGGCAATAATGCCTTCTTAACTGCCCAATATTACATTGTTTGATGTAATTTAGAAGGGGATGTGAAGTTGTGACCACATGCTTCTTAGATTATGGCTGCTATTTCTCCTAATATGGCTATTACTGCTTAGCCAAAGAATATGGCCTCAGACCTTACAACTTGAATTTGAGTCTCCCCAATCTCAAAACAGCTTCCTGACACCCCCCCTCCCATACACATTCCCACAGGCTATAGACACTGAGACTCTCTCTCTCCTTTTTTTGGTGAAAATGTTTGACAGGTTTTGGTTTTGTTCCAATGCAGATAGAAAACAAATTTTGAAACATCAAAGGCTGTTATGAAACACCATTGTTATCCTTCAATCAGCTCTGTTGTTCAACCCTCTGTTCAGGAAGCTCACATTTGGTGAGAGGTGACTTAAATAGCTGCTCCATTTTCTGTCTCCTTGAGTAGGACCTTTTATTCAGTTGAATTTTAAAATGTACACAGAAATTGATACCAAGCAGTTGCTGAATAATAATTCTTGAGAGCTGATCCAGCAGGCAGACACAAAGGAAGAGTAATTTTTGTTTTGCGATACTCATTTCAGACTGTGAAAGAACTGTTGTTTTCAAAGTTCCTTTTTGGGAGGTAAAGGTGGTTTTGCACTAACTTCCATGCATATTGCAGATGCCTATTTTCAAAAGTGCTTCAGGGAATTAGATGACCAATTCCCACCAAAATTCAATGGGGTTGGTCACTAAATTGTGTCAGGTGCTTCGAATCCCCCCTCCCCCCCAAAAAAGAAAGAAAGAAAGAAAAGAAAAAAATAATGAAGAAAAGGATAAAAGAAGATACCCTGCTATGTTTCAGAGTAGTGGATAAAATGTACAAGCATGAGTTTGGAGAAAAGAAGTGTGAAGGGGACAGTAAAATGTCAAAAAGTAGAGAGCAAAGCAGGAAAGATGGGGAAGACAAGAAAGAGGAAGAGAGGGTGAAAATGGACTTTGTGTCTTACTCAGAATTCCATTGACTTTTATTCTGGCCTTTTCTTGTGGTGACACCATTTATTCAGCACTTTCTATATATTTCACTCCCTGAAGACAAAGCATTGGTGGCTGGATACACTGTAATAAGCTGAATGATGGATTTTGTGAATAAATTGTTTGGGTTGCTCAGTATTGTCAGTCTGTTGTGATATATGTTCATAGAGAATGTGTTTGTTTGCTTACTGAGGAGAGGGAATGGAAAGAAGAAAGAAAATCAATTTGGGCACAGTGACCTGCACTGCTAATTTTACTAAGTGACTTGATAGTTATTGTAAATTCTTGTGACACACTCATGCCCTCTTCAAAAGCAGTATGATTGGCTTCACGGCTGTGCACACCATACAGCCAAATTATACATTTTCCCTCTTCTGTTTGTGGTGTCCTCCCAAGTAAGCAGTATGTAATGTGTTGAGTGTTCAGTGAGCCTGACCTACTGGCTAATAGCATGGGTCTGGGAGCCAAGAACTTCTGAGTCCTCATCCTGGTTCTTCTCCATTGACTCGTGCTCTTGGGGATAGTCTCTCAGCCTCTCCAAGGGTCAAATCCAACTTCAGTGTAAATCATTTGGAATCTTTCCAAATCAGACACAATTACTATATAGATCAAATAGGTACAACATAGTAAGGATTAGTTAGTTTAACCACACCATATATATTTATATACATAATAGTATTCATTCAGCACCTCTAACATTGAGAACAAATATTGTAACAGTGATAGAGAGCCTACAGTGGCCTATACTGTAACATAATCCAGTTCACTTATGCTAAGTATCCCATAATTCCTTGCATTTGCTGAAGAAAACATTTGGCATAAGCAGATAGGAAACCTGTCAAAATCAAGATACATTTGTCTTAGTGCAAGCTAGGGAAGTACTTTAATGGACCAATATCTGGAATGCTAGTATCCAAAACTAAGATACAGAAGAAAAGGAACAATGTGTTAGGAAACTAAGACAAACTGATGGTTGGATTTTAGTGAAGCGTTACAAGATGTGTAACTTGTAAAATCATCATATAAATAATACTAGCTGAAATGTGTAAATTTGGGAGCACCCCTGCATAAGGTGAATGTAACATCACTGCACAAGATGGCTTCCAGGACACTGCTATTATATAGAACAGCAGTCTCAACTGGCTGTGCCTGACTGTGCCTGACCCAAGTTGTACTCGGGGGAAAAAAAGGTTGAGAACCGCTGATATAGAACTTTTTTCCTGCACTATATTATTGTCTTAGAGCAATAACCCTGACTGACATCGGCTATTTGGCCTCTGGAATATATTTAATAAACAGACCAATGTGTGCTAAATCAACTGACTATACAATTTATCAACAAATTGATGAGTCATCCAGGAGCCAGCTAGCCAAAACCTCAGTTAAGCCAAGCAGTGTGGGTTTGCTACCTAACAGCTTGGTGGTGGATAATGGTCAGTAAGTGGTAAGATGCTAGTGTTTGTTAATATTACTTACACTCATGCAGCTGGCCAAGCCAGGCTATGGGGGTGGAATTTTATAATAAGCGATACTATGGCAAAATACCTTTTAAAAGTAACTGATTTTAGAGAGAGTGCATGATAAAGCACTTTAGGCGAAAAGCCAATAATTCAGGAATTCCTAGGCGAAAAGCCACACTTTAAATATAAATATTGATTAAAGCACTTATCTTGGCTAAATGCCAGACATAAAATAAAAGGAGAGGAAAATAATTTTCTCTCCTGTAATCCATTTGGCATGCAGACAAAAGCAAAAGGCATTGGGGGAACACATACAGGTTTTAGGAGCACTCCCCTCCCAGAGCCAGAATAAAAACCAGAGGTCCTGGTTTCCAGCCCCCATGCTCTAACCCTACTCCCCTCTCAGAGCTAATAATATAACCTTTTTTTCCACAGATATTTTTATGAACTGGTCAAGCCTCTCCTGCCCCTTTCACAAGCAGTATGATTGACTTGATGACAGCACACACAAATTATTCATTTTTCTTCTTCTATTAATGGTGTCCTCCCAAATAAGCAGCATGAAATGTGCTGAGTGTTCAGTGAACGTAACTTAGTGGCTAATAGCATGGGTCTGGGAGCCAAGAACTTCTGAGTCCTCATCCTGGTTCTTCTCCATTGACTCATGTGCTCTCGGGAGTAATCACTCAGCTTTTGTAAGGGTCTAATCCAACTCCAATGTTAAGTCATTTGGAATCTTTCCACAATAGGCACAATTAGTTTATAGATCACATAGTGACAACATAGTGAGGATTAGTTAGTTTACCAGTGTGCTAAATAGCATGTTGTATAATATATCCTGGCTAGCATATCCATAACAATATCTATATCAATAACTGTAACAAAGCCCTGACTACCTAGGTTTTCGTTAACATCAGTACAATGAACATTCCAGCCACTTGACAGCCAGTGGGGAAACAGAATTCCTATCCTTCTTCAAAACCACAGACCCTTCTAAAACCTGAGCTAAATCAGTACTGGGTCAGGTACATTATTCAGGTAATCACAGTATTATTTAACTATTCATTTCTAGAGCACCCATCACTCATGGTATCTAGGAACAGCACTTCAAATGATTTAAATTGAGTACTTCACCTTAAAAGTAAGAGAAACAAAACAAAAAGCTTCTCTGCTGCTTGTAGCATTTAGACAAATGACACATCTAGCCAGTAAGCAAATGATCAAGGATTTCATAGCTTTAATCAGTTGGAAAAGCCAGGCAGAGAGATGGCCATGCTTAGAAAGATCAAATTTTACCTTAAGCATATTTATGGTGGGAACAAGTTACAGAGATATGGGAATTCCCCGCCTTCAGCTCCCACAAACTTTACCCAAGCAATAGGGTGTCAGTGTTCTGGATGAGCATACGTGGCACAGTGGGATAGAACTGGAGAGGCCTTATTTATCCTGGGTCTGTTCCATTTAGGATTTTCCATGTAGTTATCAGCACCAGAAATTTCACCTGGAAGTCAAGTAGCAACCTGCACAGAGAATAAAGCACAGGTGTAATGTGTTATCTTTGGAGAATAACCATTATCACCCACAACCAGGTTCACAGCTGATGCTGTTAGTGAATGTCCTAAGACTCTGCTTGAGTTTCAAGTATAATATTCCAATTGTCTGTGCCTGATCATACTTTGAAATTTCAGATGGAGAGCATTCTAGAAGTACAATGTATTTTTACAAGCACCAATGAATTAAGTTTTACGTACCTCCTTTTGAGATACGAGGTATGTAAGTAATTTGAGTATTTTCATTCTTACAGCTGAAAACTGAGGCACAGTGGGTTTAAGCATTTCAACAAGGTCAAACAGGAGGTCTGCAGCAAAACAAAGAATAGAACCCAGAACATTTAAGTCTCAGTTCCGTGTCCTTTACACCACTCTTCCTGTCTATTGTGATATGACCTCTGGAATTATCATATATCAGGATGGCACTTCCAAAAAATATCAGTCAAGGCAGTAGCACTAACTCAAATTAGGCAGAATATATTGCCTAGCAGTAGGCCTCAGAACTTGTTCAGAGATATCTCTTCTGTGCCAAACCAGTTTGGCTCATCACTTCTATTCATCCCTTCTGACATACTGACAACCCTATTTATTAACCACCCACTAGGCCTCTGTTGTATGTCTAGCACATATACAATGAGCAGAGGCAAGTTGTTTGCGGTGTTGTTGTAGCCATGTTGGTCCCAAGATATTAGAGACACGAGGAAGGTGACGTCTGTTAGAGTTTACACAGAGCTCTTCTTCGGGTCACATATTCTTCAGAAGCATATTGTCTTTCTACATGTCTTTTATAAATCTCGTGCTAATCTGTCAAGATTCTTTTTGGTTTACACAAGTGGCAACAGAAGTTAGGAAGTGTTGGATTATTTTCTAGCAATAGAGAAACTTAAAACAAATGGTTTAGATCAGTTAGCGATTCCAAAAATTCAGATGTATATCCAAAATACTCTGGTTACTTTGCAAGAATGGTTCTTCGGAGGAGATTTTCAGTACTTCCTGCTTCAGAGCAGGCTGGAATGACTGACAATAGAACCTCTCTTGCTGTATTTTGGCAATTCCTCTACCAACCATTCCAGCAATTGGAAGAGCAGAGATATTATTATTTTAACTGATATTATTATTTTTAACTGAACTTTATTGAACTTCCTAAAATGTTCTGGTTCAGTTTCTGTTTGAGTTACACATTACATATGGATGTGTTTTTATTTATCCAAATCAATTTGCCCAGTGCTAACACTGTCTCTTTCCTTTTTGAATTATGGCAGATGCTTGCTAGTTACATCCAACCCACAGTTGCCTTTTAAAACTAAGGACGTTTTTGAAAAGGTTTTGGGCATCACAAGGAAAATTTTACCAACAGCATATTTTCCTGGTGATGATGAAGACAGAACGGTAAGAAAACCTAATTTATTTTTTGTGGACGTTGAGGTGTGTGAGGGAGTGATACATCATTGAACCCTTATTGCTGGGCATGCAGCTTTTCAAATGAAACACACTACATGCAGTACTGAATAAAGAAAAGCATCATGAATACTTAGTCCTACTTGCATGGAAATTTAAAATGCATTGGTTCTAGATAAAATTGATTTATTCAAGAAAATAGATATTGGTTCCACCTAAAAGAAAATACTTAATAGATAAAATGCACTTCTCTAACCACTGTATATTAAAGTGATAAATATACTGATGCAACTGAGTGATCATAGTGATGATTTCAGTAAAAATGATACTGATTATTTCACTTAAAATGGGCACAGTTTGTAGAACGAATTGCCTGGAATTCAGATGGATTGATTCTGAAAATATGGGATTCCTGTTTTTCCCAAGCTAACAACCTGTCATTGGATTTAGTCTGGTCCCCAGAATTTTAGATTCACAGGTGATATGGAGTGAATCCAAGAGAGAAAGGAGGGGAAGGAGGTTTGGCCCCCCATGAGGCCCAATAGGGGGTTTAAGGTAGAAGTGATTTTTGTTTTTTCCCTCTCAAAGTGAATTTTAGAGGTTTTGAAGAAAAGAGTTGGATTGATAATCTTGGAGACTGACGCATCAAATATATTCATGTAACAGGTATAGCACAGGCTATGGTGTTGCATACTTCCACCACCAACACACATGAAGATCAAACAAAGGCCTACACTAAGATTCTCAAAAGCGAGTAGTGATTTTGGGTGCCCATTTTTAGTCAAGTCAAGGAGGCCTGATTTTCAAAGACTATATAGTGCCTGAAGTTGGGCACCTAAAATCACTAGTCACTTGTGAAAATCTCATCCCTTGTCTAGATACTTAACTGGCATTTTCATCCAGGGTTTCAGTGCTGGTTCATCCATTCCAGTATTTTTCAGGTTAGGAAGTCAAGCAATATTTATAATTGTGGCTGGTTATCACAGTTTTTAAAGGGACCTCACTGCAGTATGTAAGCAAGTAAATCCTGTATCTAATTATAATCCACAGCCAGTGTATATGCCTATGTCTATTAAAGCATTTATTTGCACTTAAAGAGCGGGAACTGATGATATTGATTCCTCTCACTTAAAATGGCTTGGGATGATCAATTCTGAGCTGTAAACCTCTCATGTTTTAAATGCATTACCTTAATGCCCTTTAAGTATTGCCAGTTGTCAACTTTGTTAAACTATGGCGTGAAGCTATTTCCACAAAATAAAATGACAACAGATAGCACAAAGATGAGGAGGAGATTTTACAATGTTATAAGCAAAACAAATCTTCATTTTAGCCTATAACCTCTATTGCTCTAGAGCAATCTTGTGTATAAAGTAAAACTTCTATGTATATCATGTAGCAGCAGCAGCCAAGTAAAAAACTTCCATCTTGACACAGCTCCCTTTGTTGTTTTATTTTCTGAAGCACCCATCACCCAAAAAATGAGTTTCTGTACAAAATTAAAATACTAGACTTGGTAGCCAAGAAAAGTTAGTCATTCAGGCAAAATGGGGAAAGAAAATAACCTAAAATAATTAATGAATAGAAGGGGGAAAGGAAAGAAATGAACTGATAGGAACTGAAAGACTTTACTTGCAGAAAGCTTTGAATACAGCTGCAGACTTATTCATCAGACATCCATAGGAAGGGAATTCCACAGAGATAGTCCCTGAACTGAAAAAAACCCTGCCCTAAGGCAGCTTCAGATGGAGAAATAGAATCTCTGGTCAGAGGGTGAGGATATATCCATACTATCACAGCTGTCTTGGTCCTGCATAAGGAGAGAGAGGGGTATTCCAGTACCTTGAGCTTGGGTTTTTTAATGTTAATAGAGTGACAGAACTGGTTGAAGGTTTGCTCTCACAGTACTGTTAGTAGAAGATGTGAAGTATTGATGGAGCATCTGTTGTGCTAAAACAGCAACAGTGAGGGATCGACACAAAATGTGAGCCAAGGGAAACTGGAAAAAATTAAACTTACAGGATTTGAATTAAAACAATGCCATGTGAAAGTTGCATATGATGTGGGGAAGGAGCATACTTCGGTCAAACATTAACCACTTGACTGCTGCAAACCTGCAGATAAGATGAATCTTCAGTATTGCTGAACATACTGTACCATGTGTATCTTAAACCTGAACATTGAATTGATTGCAGTTGAATGCATCAACACAGCAGGTGCAGTGCAGCAAAGGAGTTAAATATTTTAAGAGTCTTAACTCAGCAAAACCTGTTGATTATCCAGCTCCCATGTAAGTGCTTTTTTCCTTTCTTGTATATTGTCAAAGAGAGTGTATACACTGGTGGTTAAAGCAGGGGGAGGATGGTCAGGATTCTTGAATTCTAATCCTGTCTCTGCCACTACCTCACTGTGGCTTTGGCCAAGTCACTCAATATTCTTCTACTTTGGTTTGTCATTTTACTTGGTGTTAGGATTAGTTAATGCTTTTTAAAAGCCTTATGAATTTTGGATGAAAAGTATGTGCAAATTGTATTATGATCTGTTAGAAAACTGTTTGCTTTTCCCTACAATCTTATATACTGCTTACTAACGTACGTATCTGAATATTGTTGTTATACCTTTTTTTTTAGAATCTCTGTAGAGTTTCATTAACCAATCAAAATGACAGACATGACATGTAATGAAATATTTATACATTCCATGCTTTTGGGGCCCACTAGATTCCTAATGTAACATCCAGGATTCCCCATTTTCCTACCAAACTCTCCCACAAAGTCTCACACTCAGTGACCATCGTCTAGCGAGGGATCAACCATCCTTTGGCAGAGTTCTGATTTTTTTGCCTAACCTCCAAAACCACTTCTTTTTCCCTGAAAAAAATCCAAAACATTTCTGTAAGTGATTCACTTCATAATCATAGGTATTCTTTAAACATATAAAGCCACATATTGTCCAAAATGAAAATATGCTGTCCATAATAATTCTGACTTGCATTTACACACATGCACAGGTACTCACACTCCTAAATTTCTCAGAATTGAAGAATTTGCCTGCCATTCTACATTTCAGTTAGTATACAAGGATAACATTTTTCCACAATTTCTGTGGGAAATAGGATAAGATGTGTAGGAGGTATGACCATTAAAGTTAAGATAGGGTTTTATTTTAGCAGATTTTTCTGTCTTCAAAATGACTTGACCTAGATATGCCCAGTTTGTTTTACTGTAGCTGGAGTTGCTGAGTAGTGTCTCCTATTAATATTAGGGAGGTATCAAGATAATTAGCTGAATTACTATACATAATGCTCACCTGGCTAATATGCACATAAAGTATGCATGAGCAGATAGAACTCTGCATGTTCTGGTGTAGATTTCTTTTTTTAATATAGGCCCTGTGGCCTGAAGCAGACCTCATAAAGTAATACTGGGTTAAGGTGTCTGATCTGGAGATAGGAAGGGAGAGGTCACATGTGGAGGTGTGAGCCAGAATGAAAAGAAAATGAACAGGGTCCATCTCTGCACAGCTTGGGAGCATTGCCTGAGTCCTTTTTATGCATCTAGCTTCTGAGGCCTATTATTGTAATGTCCCAGGCCCAGATCCTCAACGATATTGAGACACTTAGCTTCCATTGATTTCACTGGCAGTTAAGCACATAAATACCTGAGTATCTGGATCCCAGTACCTTGAAATAGTTGTTGGAACATTTTGTAGAATTTACAGAAATTCCCAAGTAAAAAAAAGTCATTAGATTGCACTTAAAGTTGCATAGATGTAACAGTAATATGTAGGGGAATGGGAAAATGATCTTTTAAGAAATCAGCTCAGGGTTTTGGTGGCAGGTTTATGATTTTTTTTTTTTTCTGTTTTAAAAGTATAGAAATTTACTTAGGCTCCACTACTTAATTAATTATATATATTTCCAAATTCTTTATTTAGATATTACTTATTAATTTCTCTTCATACAGGATGAGTCCCAATCTATAGATGTATACACATTTGCAATACTTAAAAATATGATTATAACATCAATTCCTATTACAGCTCTATCCGTGCCATGTAACATCCCTAATCAACAATGTCCAGGAGAAAAAATAGACATAACAATTTGCCATCCCCAGTCCCTCAACCACTCACCAATGTCAAAATTCCCATCCTATCCTTTTAAAAGACAAGAAGAAAAGATGGACTTTGCCATGTGAAAATATATGATTAAGGGCATGCAAAAAACCTTAATATCGCTCCCATGCAACTACCAGTCTCCAATGGTCCACTCTGCCTTCCTTATTTTGTAAGATGTGGTCTTTTGAGGACTTTCCCTGAAGTAGTTTGGTTACATTTCCATAGGACTTAAAAAATTTCATAGCTATGAAGGCAGATATTTTACACTTGGGAAAAGCATGTACTTGTCCTATATGCGTGTAGAACATAATAAATCTGAACTACAAAACATTGATTTTGTAAAACTTTTTGTCTGATATGAAGTATGATCCTTAGTCACCACATTAATGTTTGCTTTTACCCTAGAAATCCCATAATTTAAAGATTTTGGATTTAAAGATTTGCATCTGTAAAGGCATTAGCTTTGATGACCTGTACTGTACCTTTGGGCTTTCCTTAACATGCTTGTTTTATTTAGTAGATAAAGTGTGTGCATTTCTTTGGAGCTGTTGATAAATTACATAATGCAGTGGGGGAGGGAGGATCCTTAATTTTGCATGGCAGAGTGTTTGTTTTAGTGTTACAAAGTGTTACAAAGAGGTGGGTGGGTGAGTCTTGAAAATCATCAAAAAATGTGGACAGCCCTTTTCTGTGATCTGTATATGCTTATAAAGAAGCAGATAGAAGTCCTCGGAGTTGGTGATGTACACATGCATCCAATTCCAGTGTGGAATTGTAAGATTCAGAGAGAGGCGATGTTAATTCTAGAGAACACTGATCATATAAAGCTGTGTGTGACCCTGAGAGGCTATTATTGGGGAAGTGGTACAATTAAAAGTATTAGGGTAAAAGTAATTGTGCATTTCCACCTTAAGGCTTCTGTGACCTGGGAATAACATATAGTCATCTATTTCATTTATAATGAGCCTATTACCATAGTATATAGGCACCATGAACACCCTTGCATAGAAGGCCCAGTAAGCCCACGACTCCCCATTTGGATGATGAGACAAAGACTGGGTCAGGTTTGTGTTCATTTTGCAAATTATGTCATACTACCTAAATCATTTTAGAGTCAAATGCTTCTGTTCGCTTAGGTTGCACTGATTGGTTCACCCCTTGTTTGGAGCCCAAACTCAAAGGCGCAGTCTTCAGAGCATCAATCTACTGGAAAGCTGTGTCTGATATTGAGAGAGACACGAACAGAAATCTTTGTATTAAGCCTTTTAGTCTAGAGAGAGAACACGAGGCGCTGTATCGAGCATCAGATGGAGTATTGTGCTTTATGGGACCGGTAAATATGTACTGTGTTAATACTGGAAATAAAACTACTGTAGAATGCCTAAAGCCAGAGTTCTCAGCAATTTCTGGCTACGACAATTTAGGAGAACTGCCCTCATTGCACCTCTCTACTGCTTTTCATCAATCTGGATTTTAACTTGATATGGGAATCAGGCCAACATTTAATGTTTCCGCTGTTTTTTTCAAGCTATTCTCGTGGCGAGAAAGTGTGTAACTTTGGTAACTGGTGAGTAAATTGCCATTTTAAAAGTGCTATGCAAAATCACTTAGGGGCTGTTTAGAATATGAGCTTGAATTTAAAGGGGCCACTGCTCCTTATCTTATTTGAATTTAGAGAGGATGGCATTGTTCTAGTTAATTACTTAAGGCAGGGTTGGTTGGATTCATGTGATGTGTGTTACAAGAAAAATAAAATGGAGAATGACTTAGGGGTCTTAAGTGAGATGCTTTAAAGTATGTTGCAGATCCCCTTATTCTGGGTGCCTTCTAAATGTGATCAGTAGTGCATAATTTGTAATTATGTAAAATTACACACAACTCTGTGACAAGTAAAGTAAAACTGTTTTTATGAGGTTTGCTTGGACCGCATTGATTGTGATTGTAGAGCAATAACATAGAATCATAGGGCTGGAAGGGACCTCGAGAGGTCATCTAGTCCAGTCCCCTGCACTCCTGGCAGGACTAAGTAATATATAGACCATCCCTGTCAGGTGTTTGTCTAACCTGTTCTTAAAAATCTTCAATGATGGAGATTCCACAACCTCCTTAGGCAATTTATTCCAGTGATTAACCACCCTGACAGTTAGGAAGTTTTTCCTAATGTCCAACCTAAATCTCCTTTGCTGCAGTTTAAGCCCATTGCTTCTTGTCCTGTCGTCAGAGGTTAAGAAGAACAATTTTTCTCTCTCCTCCTTGTAACAACCTTTTATGTACTTGAAAAGCTGTTATTATGTCCCCTCTCAGTCTTCTCTTTTTACTGCACTAGAATTAGGGTTTCTGTTTAGTTGTAGATAGATGCACCTCAGAAAGTCTTGCAGTTTAATTTTGATAAGAACCAAAAAGTGTGGATGCTCATTTAATTTGTAATAACTTGGAAAACTGGTGTAAGTTTCTTATGAGAGAATCTTGTGAGATTTCCACTATTCCCTGCCTTCTACTCAGGCTAACAAACATGAATAACTCTCATAGCGATACAAAATATCAATGATTCTTGACCAAACTAGAGACAGCAGAAATGGAAGGAAAAAGATATACATCCATGTAGATATAGCTTTAATTTTGTATCTCAAACAAGCCAAGATAGTTTGATTTTTGAGTGCAGGTTTGGATCAATATTTTTTTTTGTCAAACCTCCTATTCTTAGTTTATTTTGTCCTAAAAGTGATGAAGAAAAGAAGGGAAGGAAAACAAAAGAAAGAAGGTACATATTCAGATGAACTTGCTGCTACAGTAGTTTAACACGCAACTGCACGAGAACAGCCCATGTAGTTCTAATATGGGATTCATAACTAACTCTCAGATTTAAAAGAGGTTGCATGCCATGTGGCAGATTTCTTGTAGAACAATCTTGATAATTTATTCATCAAGATGGTATCTGAGGATATGACAATGCTGAGGAGAAGTAGAGATGTACAGAGCAGAATGTCGGGGAAAGGTGTAGTAGAATTATAATGTGTTGTACAGTACTTAAAGCAGGAAGTACTAGAAAATGTAATTAGGAGACAGCTTAACTGAACAATGAGACGCCAGAGAACATGTGAAATAGACTAACAGTGGAAACCAACAGGATAACTTCATCTCTAGCAAATGACGGTATTGGGGGAAAGCATGGAAGGCAAGGGGGGGGGGGGCAAAAAGCATCTGTGGCGCTTGGAAAAGACAATTTTCAGAAAAGGAGCTAGAACATTATGATTGAGCAACCATACAGCAATGTAAACCAGGGATGGAGAGAGTGTGCAGTTCAGGTGAAAAGTCAGGGGGCAAATACGTGGAGATAAGGTTGATAGTATAGACACTGGAATAAAAAGGACACTGTGACACTGAAGTAATATTGTAGAACAAATATATAGGAGGAGAGGAGTGGTATGATCAAAAATAGAAATAAGATTGTGGGGGTGCTTGAAAATGGATTGAAGTCTGGAGTGGTCATAACCAAGACTGTCAGAGCAGACTGTCAAAAAGCAAGACAGACATCCCAACTGGTTGTATGTTCTATAATTAGATTTTACCAATCCAGTAACAAATGTGAACCCCCAAGTACTACAATAGTCTTATAATGGAGTCACAGATAGTCCCCTTAGATACTCCAGTCTATCTTGTCACCCAGGCAAGATAGATATATGTGATATATGGTCACTTACACCAAAAACCATAAATATTCAGATTACACCCAGTTCTAAGAAACCAGTCACTCACCCACGTCAATTTGCATCCTACATCTCAGTGATATCTCAAAGATATAATTGGTAGCCAATTCTATAGTAAACTAAGAAAAAGGAATGAGAGTTATTGAGAGGTTAAAGCAGGTAAAAATATATGTACAGGTGAGTCAGAGTCTATCATTTCAAAAGATAGCAGAAGTGTAGTAATCTGCCGGTTTCTCTTAAATCTTTTTGGGCTACCTAGAGTAAATAGGGAATCTCTATCTTCTCGTTCGGTTATTCTGCCCTGTTAGGATCCAAACAGTTCATAAATGAAGAATTTTTCCTTGTGTCCATATTTATAGCTTCTTCTCACAGAAACCAAGCTGACCAGATTGCCCCCCTTATGGGTCCTTTCTTTCATGAAGGGGAGGAATGCACTTAGACATTTTGATCTTTGATCCCACACACAATGACCATTTGCTTTCCATGTGCAGAAAGTAGCACTTTCGTGTTAAAAGTTCTTCATTTGCATTATACAAGGCTTCTTTCTTATTTGATGGGTTACTTAATTACAGGGGTATATACAATGCAAGTGTTTACTATTACATTATAACAGTGTGCAGATAAGTGAAAAGATTGCATGGAACATCCCACCAGTTTTTCATGGAGTTTAAATACTAAACACATTTTTATACATGTTCACATCTACTGTGAAGTATACTAACCCACAAGTGAGCAGGTTTGGTTTCCAGCTGTGAATTTGTCAGTTCTTACCTGATGACTGTGTCCCTGACCAGAGCTGGCACTTGGCTTACCACCATCACAAACCTGATTATTGCACTGGGGCTTTAGAAGATGGGCAGTGAAATGCTGAGAGAAAGGAGGATACGGATAAAAAGGAGGATACATTACAGGATATTGAAAACAGCTGGTGAAATATTGGAGGAAACAATGTAGGAAGCACAAATGATGGAAGAGGCACTGAAAATAACATGCTACTGCAGAAGCAATATAGGAAATTATCAACAGAGCTGGGTAATGGTAGTGTGGCTATGCTGTACTTTCCCTTTTTAGTTTGTATTTGGGTTTTACATTGTTCAAAGGACAAGGGGACTTCTTAAAAAGAGGGCATGGTGAATGGTGGCATGACAATTAGAGCCAAGGGGTCAATCCTGCAACCCTTATGTGACAGGGGCCTGATCTCCCACTGAAGTTTACAGGGATCTTTCCATTGACTTCAATGGGAGCTGGATTAGGTCATTGGTTCTGACTCATCCAAGTAATTCCACTGCCCTTGGTGGGAATATTGCATGCAGGATGAGGCATCTACAGCTGGATTTTGCCCTCTGCAATAACCAGGAACTCTGTCTACAGGACCTTGAAGAGAAACTTATTTACCTGCTCATTTTTTAGTCATTTATCAAGCATAATAACTTCTGTTGGCAATTTAGCTTGCAGGATGAGTGATCTTGGCAAATGCTGGAATACAGAACTGCACAGCTTACTCTCAAGGGAAAAAGCATCAAAAGTATTGTTAGAAAGTGTGACTATGGCATGCCTAAGTGTGTGAGATTTTGTAAATGAAACTGAAAACACTAGAATGTATCTGCTTTTCATTCTGAAATCAAAAATTGTTCTAGATTTGTCATAAATGCACAAAACCCATGAAGTTGTCCCTCAAAAGTATGCCATTTTCAATAAAGAACCATGCACTTTTAAAGCCAGTAGAGGAAACTAGCCCCATTTCCACCAAACAGGCTTTGCAACAAAAGTTGTGAAAAAGTTTCCTATTTGATATTCTTGGGTCTGTGCTCAAGAGGGTGCAAAAGAAAATAAATCAGGGAAGTTCTTGGAGGAAATCCTTATGTCCAGTCAAGCAAGGATAATTTAAACACATCCTTGGTGCCTGTAACCAAATGGATTATCCTCCTCCGACCAGTGAGATAATGCTGATCTAGGCTATGGGGTGCAGAAGCTGACACGAGCATAGACATATGACTGGACAGCAGCATCCCCCATTTATGGGGAGAGCATTGTATCAAGGCTTCAGACTTCAGTGGCCAAGCATTGTTGGAATAGATTCCAGCAGAGGGAGCAATAGAATTCAGGGTACTGGTAAATCCAGATGAGGACAGTGATACTTTTCCAGGCTGATCCAAACACCATACCACACCAGAGATGGAGATCTCAGAAGGCTATCTGTCTAAATGCAAGCCAGTGGGCACCTCCAACTAGTTCTTGTTGCCTGAAACCGTGGAAATCAAGAGTCTCTTCAGTCTTCTGTGGGCACACAGCACAGCTTGATTATTTGCTCCTTACATGGTCTGGAGGAGTCAGAAGCGTAATTATGTTCATAATTATGCCTCCTGGCAGGGACCCCTAACATCACAGCTTGTCAGGAATTACAGGGCTTTCTGTCATTCAGCCTCTGATGCAGCATCAACAATCTGCACAGATGCAGATGACTTCTGTATAGGAACAAGGGAAAAACCACTATCAGGATTCCTAGTAGTTCACACACGTGCATGGCTATAGGCAGACATAGAAACAGCCTCAGGTGTCAAACACAGAATGGACACTCTCACAGCAGGAAGCTAAAAAAACTTTAGTGCCATGACAATGGTGTCAAGGGATTGTGGTACTTCCCAGGGGTGTCCACAGTCCCTCTGCAAGTTAATGATAGGCATACTCCAATCCTGGAGCTCTCTTAGTGTCTCTATGTAGTGTCCAGTCCTCTGAAGGACAGTCACAGAGTTCACAGATTTGCTGCTCCCAAAGCAACAGTATCCCTCTGCAGCTTGCCAATTGCACCTTAGATCACAGTTATTCTTAACACACAGCACTTAGACAAGTTTATAGTGAAAACAAGCAAAAGTTTATTTTGAAAAGAGGAGAGATTCAAATGATAGCAAATAGAAATATTGGTAACAAATGGTTATATATAAAACAAATTCATAACTCACATTCTAGAAGCTAGATTTATTTAACTAGTTACTTTAATCTCTTATATAGCAAAACTCACCCCACAGTCCTTTCAATGTTTTTCAGCCAGGCTTAGCTGTGATCTTCAATTCATGGGACAAGACACTTGAGGATTACCTGTTCTGTTCATTCCCTCTGAAGCACCTGGCATTTGCCACTGTCAGAAGACAGGACACTGGGCTACATGGACCCTTGGTCTGATCCATGGCCATGGCCCACCCACTTTGAAAGCAGGACCACCCAATCTGTTGCTTCTGCTGCCGACGTTCTGCTTAGCTACTCTGGAGCATCATGCAGCTTTTGGCCGGTCGCTACACGAACTTCCTGCTTCTGGTCATGTGGTCGGAAGCAGGAAGTTTGGGAAGCGACCAACGGAGAATCACTAAGCTGCCTGAAGCTCCAATTGACAAGGTAACTGGAAGTGGCTCAGGCCTACCTGAGTCAATCACAGGGCCTGCCATAAAATCACTTCTGGCTACACCACTGCACAAAACTGTAGTCTTCATTGGAAACAGGACACACACTCCCCACTGGTTACTTTTTCTTGGGTACCTCTTTTTTGTTGATTTTACAATCTCTTGCGTAGCATGTGGCTCAGACTGTAGCTAAGCCTCCCCTGTGAAGAGGACCATACACAATACACACAAGACCAGCCAGAGTGAGATTAACATCTCTTTCCTACTGCCTGACAGGACCATGTTTATCACCTTTTGGTGACCTGCCTTAGCTCACATACTTTAAGTGAAAACATGTTATTCCTTAAATATTATCCATCCATACATTTTGAAGTGATTATGATCACCAGTGGGCTACTGACTCTTGGTAGAGACCTCACATGCCATCCTTTGGTAAACTTAATATGCATACATCTGACTCAGGGGATCTCTGTAAAACTCCGTGCACCCCTGGTGCCCTCTGCAATTCAGATGACAACTAGAGTTTTCTGCATCATAGGGTGAGGAAGCACTCCCACTCCCCTAAATATTTCATGCTTGGTGAGATAGATAGGGAAAGAGAACACATTTGGGAGGAACTCCCTGTAAACATCTGCAAAATTAACTTTTTATCCTCCTTTAGATCACTTAGTAAAATTCTCCTTTGCTGTGATGCCTACAAGAACCAGTGCTTAATTCATGCCAGGGCTGATCCCAAGCACCTCTAAGTTTGGCAGTTCTAAGCCCTGGCACCTCTGGTCTTGCCATGTCAGTTATGAAAGTAAAAAAATTGCTTGAGCCCCAGCATCTATTTCATTACAAATTAAGCACTTCAAAAAACCTTGACAGCATTTAGACTGCTGGTGTGCTGACCAATTATTCTGGCCAATATTGTACTGTCCCATTGGTCTGTCTGAATCCATCTCTTGTCTTTCTCTTGTGCTTAGATTGTAAGGTCTTTGGGGTACCGCACCTAGCACAATGGGGTCCTGGTCAATGAGTAATAATAGGAGAGTAGTGGAAGTATATGAGCATTAAACCCACTTGTTGATACGTTCATCCAATTAACAGACAGATAATATTCTGACACACACACACTCTCGCTCCTCTCCCCCCTTTCCCCAGTTGTGGAAGAGATTACCTTGGTGGAAAGAAATTGGCTTCAATGGATTTCCCCAGGTTTTACAGATAAATGTCCCATTGTTATGATTAATGTCTCATATGTTATGGTATTGAGCCTTCAATCTTCTTGATCAAATGGCATGTATTTGTATTTGAAGTTGCGGCTCAGGCTGGAGCTTGGGCCCTGAAGACCATCCCCTCCCTAGCTTTCTGGGCTAACACCCATTAACACAGACAATATTACACTATGTATAATCCCATTAAAATCAGTGTGTGGATATGGGATAGAATCTGCATTTGAGTCAATGTCAAATTCTTAAAGGAAATGTGAGAGTTACATTTATTATCATTCCTTTGCTTCTTTCTAATGGAAGCCACCAAAAACATGTAGTGAATTTCAGCAGGCTGTTCCTCTGCAGACCCTGCTACTAAAACTCCATAAATTAGGTTTTTTTATTATGAATAAACCCAGAGAAGCTTGACTAATTTAAGTGCATCAGCCTTATAAAAATTCAGAGTTCATCAAATCCTGCTTTGTGTGTGTTGCTGAAGTATCATCTGCAGTAAATGTTTTGGAAAGTAGTCAGTCAGGGTTCCCAGGAAAAACTCTAAGCAAAATTCAGTTCTGGGTCCACATGGGCTTCAATGTGCAAAGATATTTGGAATAAAGCCATAGAGGCCCGAGGCACAAAGGCTGCCAAGAGTAAATTCCAAGGGATCAACACAGCTCAAAAACTGATTGGTGCCAAACTAGCAGGGGGCATGACTAAGACAGCTAAAGGGATGAGTTGATTCAACACATCATTTTGGCAAGCTGCAACATCCATGATGATAGAATTTGAAAACCCTGAGAGAAGGGAGGTAACAACACTGACTGCCTTCCACAGGGTGAAATCAGCCCCTCCCCTTACAACCCTGCCAACAATACAAGGGGAGACTCGTGCAAAGAAATCTAAAATAATTCTTCCTACACAAGATTCAGATTCAGATGTGGAGCTATAAGCAAGATATAAAAGTGAAGTCTGCAGCATTCTTCTACTTGACACTGTAAAATCACACTATCAGAAAAGTGTATGGAAGATGCACTGTAAGGTGTTTTCACAGTTTTAAAAAATATTTTGGTTAATTTATTTTAAACTACAAAAAACCACTTTGAAGCTGGAATCAAATAGTTCATGACTGAAAATAAAATTTAACAAGCATTTCTCTCTATCTTGTGGACACACAGAGAGAACGTTACATTTTAAACATTATGTTGACTTGGCAAACAACAGATGTCGAACAGGGAAAGTGTCTACATTTTATATCTATCAATCTCCACAGTGTCCCTTTCCACCAGCTGAACTGTGCAAGTAATGTCAGGTTGGTGAGATCATTGTTCTTCACCTCCTCTTGCTTGGCAAAATATAAAGTTCTTCAGAACTGCCATTAAAAAGATTTGGAGATGGCAATACTTAGCTGAAGCTACAAAGGACATCAATACAGCAAAGTATTGAACCATTTCAGAGTAACCCAGAAATGGGCAACAGGTCAATGTGGAAACTTCAAGAAGAGAATCTAGTTCAAAAACATCTAGTTGGGAAAAGTGAGATTTAAACTGATCCTTCCCTCTCCTTCTCAGAGTAAAGAACCACTAGAGCTTGGGTTTATGGCCTTTAGGGCCGTATTTCAGAACAAAATCTATTATCTACCAGTACCAAGTGCACCGTCATTCAGTGGTGGAAGTTCAGGGGCTGTGGTAGTTCTTTTCTCACAAAGACTGTGTCACAAGTTGGAAGATGGAACTTGAGGACACGTGTATGTGTGGAGACAAAAAACAGAAATCTGCACAAGAAGGAAAAGTGGCATAGAGGAAAGGTAAGAGGTAATGTATACCTTTGTATACCAATGTAACATACAGGATGCAGATGGGTAGTATGCAAGCACAGGAGAATAGGTCCCAGTATAGCCAATGTGTCCGCTGCTATTGGCATTATCTGTTAGAAAGCAACAGGACCAACTTGCAAACTGCTCCTAGGCAGAAGATCAGTAACTAACATTTAGCAGTGTGTTCTAATGTCCTGCAACAAGCTGCACGGCCTTGCCATAGCAGGATGCCTCTGGTACTGGATGTTTGACTAGCAACATGTCAGTACCTCCACACTGCCCCAGCTGCCCACAGTAAGGAGTAGGACTGAGCCCTATGTGTTTGTAGTGCAAGCCACATAAAAGGGAAAGGTGTTTCAACAAAGCAAAAGCCATTACAGTAATTAACACACATGGAAAAAGCTCACCCAGCTTGTCCCTTAGATTTCTTGTGGAAGATAAATTATCTTCTGTGAAAGGCACATTCTAAAGTTGTAAATTTTTCTTACTAGTTAAATGTGTTTTGCATCAAAATCAGAAACAAACCACAGAGGCATCTTATTTGTCTGCAAGACTAGGATGCTACTGGTTCAGCGTTGGCCTCCAAGCTTGTCTTTAAAGTTTATTGTGCCAGTGGTTACTTCAACAGCTATTTTCTAAATAGCCCCTACCACACTGGCCAGTCCTGGGGAATTTTAGTCCAGTTGAGAAATGGCACATTTCTCCTTATTTGAGGGTGTTTACTAGGCAGGAGGGTGGGGACTGTGACATGAGACTTGGGGAGGAGAGAATGGTCAGGACTCCTGTATTTAGTTTTCTTCCGTCCTTTCTCTGAAAACCTTACATGGATTTAATTTAATTACATGGATAATAGGATAGGATCAAAGCCCCTGGACAACAATGTTGTGGACAACGCCAGCAGCTTCCATCATTTAAAATGCACAAATTAACAGTGATGATGGTGTCAGCTGTGGCCAGTTCACTGTGGCAGTGTGAGCCCTTGCTATGTTGAAAAGGCAATGGGAGCAGGAGAACACTTGGGGCAGCTGGTCTGGGAAGCCTTTGGATATGCAAAATGAGTGCTGCTGAGCAGAAGGGTATGGACGGGCTGCTATTCAAAGCTGTCTACCCACGTTGCTAGAGAACAAGAGCCCTGCCCAGCATCCCCTATGGATGCAAATGTGCCGGCAACCTGGACAGTAGGAAAATAAACAAATGCAAGAAAAAACAGTTATAAAGTACATAACATAGAGCTGGCCAGAAAAGGGAACTTCCTTTTCAAGGGAAATTCTAGGTTGTTGCATGATAAAGAATCATCAGCATTGCAGAATTTTCAGTGAAATAGAATAGTCTATTTTGATGCCCTCTGGCCAGAGTGCTGGGCAGCCTGCCTGATCATCAGCTAGCTGGACAACTGGGAAGCTGGTCAGTAGCAAGCAAGCTGGGCAGCTAGGCAGCTGGGCCACTAGGCAACAGGGTAGTGTACCTGCCAGCCGGCAAGCTATTCAGGCAGCCAGGGAGCTGGCCAGTGGCAAGCTAGCTAACTTGCTACGCAGCAAGTGACCCAACCGGCCAGACAGGCAGCCACGGAGCTGGCAAGCAGCAAACCATCCAGGCAGTAGAGGAGAGGGCAGCAGGCCAGCTGGTCAACTAAGCTACCTGCCTGGTTTCCTGCCTGCCTGTCCACTTGCAGGTGGGTAGTCTGGTAGGTGAGCTGGTAGGAAACTAGGCAGGCCGGCCAGCTGACTGACCAGCATCCCCTGGTTACACTGAAAGTTTTGACTGAATCCATATATTCCTATTGCATCCATGCAATTCTGTCTACTCAGCATTTTCCAATGGAAAACTGTTCAACTGAATTTTTTTTTACTGGCTCCAAATGCAAATATCACTCCCTGGTTTCACCTATGTATCCTTGATCATGTCACCACTGAAAGCTTCAGAGTCTTGTATGAACACCACTGCATGTGAGATCATGTCTTGGTCAAAGATGCAAGTATATTTTGCATCCACACAGAAAACACAAAAAATGGCTGGAGAGATTTTTCTGAAACTTTGCAAAATATTTCACCCAGGGGCTGAGACCTAGCATATAGTTCAACTAAAAAGGAATTCATTTGCCAAAGTTACATGCAATTAAAAGAAGCATTTAAAATAGATATTGCATTTCAACTTAAATATAAATCAGTTGCTTCTGCTATGGTATTGGGGACTAGTTTTCAGTAGTATTTTTAACAGAAACTTGTCATTTTGTACTTACTTGTGTAGGACATGAGTTTATCTCAGTAATGTTGTACTCAGCTTGTAATGTTTTTCTTGAACTGATATTTGAGGCCTCACAATTAGCCTTGTAAACTTTACTTGTGCCCTTGCTTCTCCATTAATTACCCAAAATGTTTGTGGCAGAACCCTTAACATACTTACTATTTCCTCCAGTCATGATGGGGTCTAATACACTGTGGAAAAAAAATAATAATAAAGCAGTCAAAGCCAGTCATATGAATGACAAAGTGTCTAACTTGTAACTTTGATGAGGTGGTGATTTGTATTGTGTCTTGAAGCCCACCCTCTTATGCACTGATCCAAAACAGCTTATCTTTTTCTTTGCAGTAACTCTGTATTAATGGCTCCCTTTGGGGCTGTCTTAGTATAAAGAGGTTGATTTTACTCTAGCAGTAATAATGTGGGATTCAGGAATGGAACAGGTGCAATGATTAGAAATCACTACATGAGAATGCACATAGGTGATTGGAGGAGGGGGAAAGCATATCATATGATTAAGCTATGGACACCAGCATATTTGCTACACATTTGCCTGCTCTCTCATAAACCTGACCAATCAGATTAGCTTGCTTCACTCTGTTGTTCCATGATGTGTGTTCTTCACTGCAGCAGAAAATCCAGCCCTTGCATTCCTTATCAGACTAATTATATTTCCAGGCATTCATCTTTACAGTGCCTTCTTCATCATCAAATCTGATGAATAAAGAAAATTGATCCAGAGATAATTCCTTTGCTATTATACCAAATAGAATGTGTGTCAGCCAATCCACTGGATGGCTGATATTTAGCCACTGAAAAATTCTTACTTTCTTTTAAAAAACAAACAAAAACAACTTCAACCTGTGAAAAATCTGTATAATACTTGTAAAAGTATATGCTGTTTATAGATAAACCAACCCCTAACTTGGCATAGCATCCAGCAGCTTTCTGGTCTAAAGGACTCAAAATGCAGTGAACTGTGAGACTTTAAGTGATCAGTTGTCACTTCATGGCAATAACACTGATTGTATGAAAAAGAATATATCTACATCAGTCATTAGCAATAAAATAAAAAGCTTCCCTTGCTTTATAAATAAATGTCTTAGCTATGCCTAGGAACTTCAGACATTTTGTGTTGGTGTCCAGTGACATATGGGTGGGCAATAGAACATGGACCTATAAAACTCAAGAAACCACTAAAGAGTTTATATATTTTATGAGCAATCAGCTAGTTTCTATACTTCACACACACAGGCCTTATTGTTGGTGTCTAATTGCATGTTGTTAATTGCCTGCATGAAACATATTTCCATTTCTCATTTATGGAAATAAACTGGTTTATTTTAACTAGGATGAAATTGAATGTTTAACTCTTCCACTGATACTTGTCAGCTCACCAGTATGATTTTTTCCCCCTAGCAAATACATACCATTCCATAAATATTGATTCAGGTCTACTTTATTTGACAGGCGGCATGAGCATAAGCACCAGCAGGGTCATAAAATTCCCAAAGCTGTGTTTTGCACTTCAGATGTCAAATTATATATGTTTTTCTTAGATCTTCACTAGTTATTGATAGTGAATATTTTAAACTACAGAGGGTAGTAAAGGCTTAAATTCCAAACTATGCTCAATATTTCATCTTTCCAAAAATTTGTCAGTTTGAAAGCATGAGTGAGGGATCTACCTGTCAGTAGGAAAGCCAGACAAATTCTGGCCTGATATACAAATCTGCAAGCTTCACTGTGAACCACCCACTTAATGACACCTTATTAGCCACTGTCAAGTGCACAAGAGGTTATGATAAACTGACAAATCATACAGACTTATGCTACAAGGGGTGTAAATATAAAAAGCAGTTGCACACACCTGTAATAATTAAACCACCAGATACTTTGGAACAAAATAAAACAACATTGCCCAATAAAATCATGTCACAAAGTGTTTATTGAAGAGGATGCTGTTAGGCTCAAGTTATTATTATTTCAGCAATTTTCAAGCTCCAACAAAGGAAGAAAATGGATTTTAAAAAAGCAGGACGTGCATAAAATGGACAAAAGAATAAGTATCTGGGCTTAAAAACTTGTGCATTTTCAGTTCATCATAAACTGAAAGGATTATGGGGACCAAGCATTTGGGAGTTTGTCCTCCTTCATCCCATGCCAATTAAAATTAAACAAATCAAGTGTTCAGCATTATTCTCTAGCATTGCAAAAGTTAGCAACAGAGAGAGGTAAAACGGGATTTTCAAAAGCATTCACCATTGGCCTAATTTTGTTAACTGATTTCAGTCAGAGCAGAGTTAAGTCAATGGTGAGTGTTTTTGATCACCCCACCCATACTGTATGTAATACCAATGGTTTTTCAGTGCAGACAGTTATGAATATTGCTCACACCCAGACTGATTGACAATTAACTAAGGAATTGTAAAATGTATGGCAGCCTGATCCAGACCTATGGACTTTAGTGCAAGATTTTGGGGTTCCGCAGCTCTGACGATCAAGCCCTTTGTGTACTACTTTTAATTCAACATCATGAAAGTTGCAATTTAAAAAAAAATGTAAATATTGAATTTTCCCCCCATTACCTTTTTTCTTATTCCTGGGAATTGCTTCAGCAATACACTTCTCACCATGCCAGTTTCATATTATAATGTAAGTGACTTGCTGCGTTACACATAAAAATTTTGATTTGCAGTACTGCAGGTGAATCTGTTAGCAACAGAAAGTAAAGTGTCTCTTGATATCATTACCTTTTACATCAGGACTATTCAATAACTGCGTGCTGCTTCTGCAACTATAAGAGGTGTTCTTGCTACTCTAGTACAGCCAAATTCTTTTGTTCTGGTGCAAAGGGTGAAATAAACACAAAAAATACCATCTACTTCATTGCTTTAAACTACTGTAATCAAGGGAAAATGTTCCTCCAGTCACTAGGAACATGATGGGTCTCTGGCAGCTTTCTAAAATCTCAGCAAGAAGCAAAGGTTTTTCTAACAAATGGGATTCTTGTGGCCGTTATTAAGATTCCATAGCAGGTTCTATTTGAACCCATTGAAGCAGAAGAAAATGAACCATCTCTTTTTTTCCTCTGCCATAAAACAAAAACTAACTAAAAATATGTTGTCCATAATAAAGACCTAAAAGTAAAATGTAATATTTTATTGACTACATGAGTGACACCACAGTAACTAAATTGAAAAGTTTTGTTAATATTCTCTGATTTGTCAAATACAAACCTGATTTTAAAAAAATCAATCACTCATTGTATTTGTGCCATTTAATAAAGCAAAACCTCATTTGGTATTTCTCTCACATCTATAAAATCTATATTTTTATGGTCTACAATTTATGTTGTATTACAAACATTGATCAAGTAGGTGATATATTTGCCATACAAATAGAAAAAAGATTACAAATCTCTAATTACAGTTTAATAATCTAATTAAATGTGATTTTTTCTGTAATCGTATTTTAATTTAGGACTTTTTTAAGGCAACAAAATTGCTAACACTTCCCAGAAAACCACCTTAGAAGTCACACATCTTGTCAAATGTCTTGAGGTCTATGTCATCCTTTCTCTTTTTAGCTGTGGATGAGATGAGTGTGGATAATTCACTATGTTGGCCAGAATTCTAGAAGTGGGAGTAACTGTGATTCCCCACTGACTCCATATGATGTGTTTTCAAGCTTGTGGTTTGTCAAGGAATAAAGAGAAGTTGGAAAAGAGCAACTCTCCACAGTAACATTTCCCGGAAAGCACAGGAGAATGTTCTCACTAGCCCCTGCCACCCTCCATGCTGTAAAATCCCCAACTCTTGGAAAGGGATGTTGGCCCAGGAGCCACTGGGAAGCTACACTGTTTTGGCATAGTTGTGGCTCAAGAAAGTGTTCAAAGATATATGTGAAAATATTGCAGATCGTGCAACATCTGTGAAGCTCAGGCCATAAAATTTCCTCAAAATAATTCCTGTTTGAATTTCAGCATATCTTTTAGAAAAACATCCATTCTTGATTTAAAAATTGCCAGTGATGAAGAATCCACCACAACCCTTGATAAATTGTTCCAGTTGTTGATTATCCTCTTCGTAAACAATATATGTCTTATTTCCAATCTGAAAAGGGAAAGCCTGCTCTGACCAAGCCGGAATTGGAGGCTGAAGCCCTGTGAACAGTAGGCAGGGAGGCCAACCTCCCCTTTGACAGGAGAATTCAACAAAAAATATATTTTACTCAATCCTTCTTACAGATTTTTCATAGGCAGGTCTGATTTAGCTCCTAGTGTCTCTGGCCACTTGATACTTTGTCAAAGGGAGAACTTTTTGGAATGCTACTTTTCCTTTTGCCAACAAAGTTAACTATGGAAGTTGTCAGATAACTATTCTTAAAACAGCCTCTTTTGAAGTGATTTGATGTTTTCTTCTTGAAGTGTTTTACTAATTATGCCTTTTAACTTTGCTCACTGAAGAGAAAATACTTAGCCCGTCAAAGAACTTATGTTGTGTCAAAAAGGATCTGCTTAGGTACCATTAGTAGGATTATATGGTAATTAGTTTCTATTGTTGATTGCCCAACAGTCTTGTCAGCTACCAATTCCTCAACCATCTGTTTGGAGATTTTTGTTTTTAGGAGTAGCTGAGTTAGGGATCTTACACATTTTTTGAACATCTTGGAGAAAGGTTCATCCTCTCTGTACTTTCCTCTCTTCCAAGGCTTGTGTGCTGCAGATCTAGCTTTTTAAATACCATCATGAATCAATAAGTAAAAGAAAACCAAGATTGGGTTTGAGTGATAACAGGTGCTATAATAAGCATAAAATATGTTCAACATAGCAAAGGTTTAGGCATTTTTTAAAATTAACTGCTATGCTGAAACTTTCTCACAAGATTTACTCACTTCAGTGGCTCACTGTCTGATGTTTTCTTCTCCTTTTATGTTTGCTCTTTGCATCAAACTGGTCCTCAACTCTGTGCCATAATAAATCAGGCTGTGAAATAAGCTTGGTTTGAGTAGCAAAAACATTATGATTTCTCATTTTGCAGCAGACAAATTGCCTTATGTTCAAATTTATGCTTCTCAGTAATTCTCCCTCATACCTTCCACACGGTGGTTTTTAATATCTAATCAGGAAAATGTGTCCAAGTGCTTAACTCAGTCCTTGTCATCTCAAGCCATGAAAAGTGTGTATTTACAATAGGCTAGATCCTGAAGATATTTATTTTAGTTTTAATTCACCTTATATTCTGGTAAAATTCAATCAACTGGAGTTTTATATGGATAAGGACTTCAGGATTTGGCCCAATGACTACCACTTGGCAGATCATCTTTCTAATCCCTGTTTATACAGTGGCCAAATTCTGACCTCATTTACACTAGTAAGTCCTGAGTAACTCCACTGACTGTAGTGGGTTTTCTGTAAATTTTCACTGCTATAATGGACATCAGAATCTGACCACATGAGATATAGAATGTTTGTGTATATTGCCAGTGGCATCATTAGTTTACAATCACAGAGCAGCAACTTTAACAATATTTCCTTCAGCTTCACAAAATCTGTGCTTTATCTTGAGCTTAGAGGATTTTTGTCAAGTTTGGTTAAAAGTATTTTAATTGGAAAGAGAAAGGAAAAACCTGTTGGATTTAATGGACATTTTTGCCCCATCAAAAAACCAGTTCCATTTTCATGTTTGAAGCCTGGAATGTTTTTATTCTGTGAGCAAGTGTCATTTTGTCTAAAAATAAAAACAAACTGCATACTAATAGATAGACCGCTCTATCCACTAATAAAAATGAAGCAACAAGCACAAGCAGATTTTCAGTAGAGCCAATTCTAAAACAGAATTTCTGTTCCAGGGGAAATTCTGACATTTTGAGATTTGTTTCCATTCTGAATTGAAAATAAAGTTGAAATGGCAAAATTTTCTGTGAAATGGAAATTCTGAAATGTTTTTATTCAGAAACTTAGTAACATTTTCTTTTGATGTCAAAAAGTTTCATTTTGATAAAAGAAAAACATTTTATTTTGGTAATGTAAAAACATAAGATTAAAAATATTATAAAAGTTTAAATGAAATTAACTGAAAGGAGAAAGTCAAGACAAAATGTTTTTACTTTAGTAAAATGAAATGTTACAACATTGAAAGGAAATAAGAAAGCAATTCATTTCAATTTTCTCCCATTGAAAATTTAGTAAAAATTGACATTTCTGCAAAATATTTCAATGAAACTGTATTTTCCAACAGTAAACTGTTACATTAAATTTTTTTAACCAGTTCTAGTTAACAGTTTTATAATAAATAATGTCTGATCCTGATCCCATTGACATGAAAGTCAAAATTCCCATGGGAATATCCCAGGGAGGATGGAGCTAGGCTGTTCTCAGTGGTCGCAGATAATAGAACTAGGAGCAATGGTCTCAAGTTGCAGTGGGAGATGTCTAGATTGGATATTAGGAAAAACATTTTCACTAGAAGGGTGGTGAAGCAGTTGAATGGGTTACCTAGGGAGGTTGTGGAATCTTCATCCTTAGAGGTTTTTAAGGTGTGGCTTGACAAAACCCTGGCTGGAATGATTTAGTTGGGATTGGTCCTGCTTTGAGCAGGAGGTTGGACTAGATGACCCTCTGAGGTCCCTTCCAACCCTAATCTTCTATGATTCTATGAATAGGTTTGAGTCTCTAAAGCATCTTTAAAATCTAGCTTCCATACCAATGTGCATTTCTGTGACTGACTTTCTCATAGTGGCTATTTTAAAAATATTCTAAACATTCTACATCAAATCTTGTGAAGGGCATCAAACTACTTCACTGTCACTGTATATGTATATGAATAGAGGGAAACATGGCGTACTCTGTACACATAAATAAATACTGAAAAGTAACTTTACACGTGATGAAAAGAGAAACCTTGAAACTGTTCCAATAGTATTTATATGCATATCAGAGTTTGGAAATCTTATTGACAAACACTGCTCACCTTTTCATACCTCATTGTAATAATACCCTTAACTTTTCTGACTCAAATTCTACTCCTACTGTCTTCAGAGGGAGCAAAAATGGTATCTTCAATTCAGGACCCATGTACAAAGTTAGTATTTCAATTAAATAAACAGTGCACATGTGCATTCTAGAAGTATCACATTTAAAAAACACCTCCATGCTTGGCATGCATTCCACACACAGCACTGAACGAGGGATGTGAGCACTTAGAAATACCCAAGTTCTGGAGACTTGAAAATAGCTCATTGAACATGTCCAGGACCTTAGTCCCTTTCCTCCAGAGAGACGCATGGATGAGCATTTATTTTAACACCTTCCTGTGTGGTTATTTGAACAATCAGTCATTCAAAAACTGAATGGATGGGAGAGATGCAGTAATCTTAAAGTCATTAAAAAAGCAAACTTTAAACAGCCTCCTTCAACTCAGGAGTCCTGATCCAAAGCCCCATTGACTTAATGGAGCTTTGAATCAATCCCATGATGAAAGTTTGGAGAACAAATAGTAAAATCAATTCAGCTAATGGTATAGTAAAGGAGTAAGAGTTCATTCGGATGAAAAGATTACAGGAGCTGCATTCTGTAATTTCAAGGACAATGATTGGATGTGTGGAGGAAGAAATCAGTAGTATTTAATGGGTAGTTAAAGCAAATTCTCCCTTAGCTCAATAAGTTGTCTTTAAAATTTTTGGATGCAAGTGTCACTCATTAGGTTTCTTTATGAATGGGATATCTCACAAATAAGGATAATTTTTCAATCAATGTTTACTCACTTGGTTGCTTTCCTGTGTGTGCCCTGTTAACATTTGACATTACAATGTATTCTAGCCAGAATGAGTTTGTGCATTAGTTTTTATTTATTTTTAATGTAACCTTTATACATTAATATACTCTTGTGTTGGTAGCAAGATGAACATTTAAGGAGTTCCATTTACTTAAAAAAAATGTTGCTGAACTAATTACCACAGGAAGCAAAAATATAGATATCAATAGTGAGAGGGGGTTTCAATTACATCTCTTAATCTCGTTTTTCACAAATTTTTAATATTTTACCATTTTTCTTTGAATACAAGAAAATAACCAGATCATTTAGTACAAAAATCAACCATAATGAAATGTGATACTGTAATTGCACACCATTCTATCTACTCTACTTTATTTAGATTCTCCATACCATGCAC
Organism: Emydura macquarii macquarii; assembly: GCF_026122565.2. Taxonomy (NCBI): domain Eukaryota; kingdom Metazoa; phylum Chordata; order Testudines; family Chelidae; genus Emydura; species Emydura macquarii. The sequence continues at coordinate 32,414,800 of NW_027131390.1, read as the reverse complement.
CTATCTATGAGCATCTTCCAGAGAGAGAGAGAGAGAGCGCGCGCACATGCATGCACATGAAGGGGGTCAGAAGGATGACATTCAATAAATTAGTGTGTTTAAAAGCCGCACACGCGCACGTCATTATTGAGGGGTTCAAGTTCCTACAGTTTCAGTATCTTTACCTGCTGTATGTACTGCAATCAGATCTTGAATTAAAGAACACACACATCTATGCAGCAAAGCATAATGTTACATTTGTGCAATTTCATCATTTATATAGTGCTGTATACTGCAGATAGTGCTGTATACATGCAACATGGACTAGGGCTGTAGTTCATCACCTGGAACATAACCTCCAAGGTCATGGTCATGGAGGAGCTCATGTGCAAACTGCTGAAGAAAGAAGACAGCCAGTCCTGACAAGGAAGCAGCCAAGGGCAGAGACCTGCATTACATTGCCATGGCTATTTGACTATGAGGGAATAGGCTAAAATCAGCAGGCTAGTTGCATGAATAAAGCCACAACATATTGGATACCAGCTTCTGCATACAACTCATGGCAACAGTTAGATGACCGACCACTTGTAGGCAAGAAAGTGGCCTTCTATGAACTGAACACACACAGCAAACAACAGAACTGGCTACACGATCACCAACAGCCACTCACCATTATAGTCCAGGCAGGTACAAACTGTCTTCCCTTTCAATCTTGCTAGCTAGCCACACCTGATGTACTTCCAATGTAAATTACACTTCTACCACCACTGGACTCTGCTTCTAATTTAAATATTCTAGAGTTCCCACTTTACAAGGTTGATCTTAAAACATTTGCTCACTCATTTTCCAAGATCTTGCCCTAGGACACATTTTAGCTATCCTCAAAATGAAAACAGTATTGCGCTAACTCAGCTTTTATAGCATTGGTTATTAATGTTTGTACAGTGCTTTGAGATCCTCAGATAAAAACTGCTATAGAGTTACCAAATTGCATGCAATCATGTTTCTATACAATCAGTAATTTACTTGATTTGGTCTATATAGCAAAATTGCATTAACCAGTACACAAAATAGCTACTTAAATACTAATGTTATCTCCATACAGCCATTATAGAAAGGAGAAAATATATCTATTTTATTTTAAATATTAAATATTCACAAAATGTTTATAAAAATATCTAGCAAATAATTAAGATAAATACATTGCCTCAGCAAGATGAAAGAGATGAGAAGGTTTGTGAATTTTTAATCTGAAAAATAAAAACATAACATTAATAAGACTTAATGGTATCATTAAATATTTAAATGTGTCTATTAAAATCTCTATTTAATATCATATATTTAAATATCTTTATTCATAAAACAGCACCACCTATTGAAATTTTGGCTTTTCTGGGCTATGTTACAGTTTGTATTTTCGCTGCAGGTAAATTATACCACCATACACACATCAGGAAAAAATGATTCAACTGTCCATTTCAGAGACCTACAATTTTTAAATTAATGTTAAGGTTTTTGCAAGGAGATATAACTATTAATATCTGCAATGTATTCAATATGACTTAATTACAAACCATAGTTCCCAGCATCACACAAGGTACTTTCCATCTTTACACTGCTACATAGTTGACATTTACTGACATAAAGGACAGCAAGTTCAGGTACATAAAGGGTGGGGTGGCTAAGATGCAAATAGTCTTGTTCCCTGCACACAGGCCAGCCACAATTAGGTAAAGACCCAGTTGTTGATCACTGTCTGACACACAGCACAGGTGTGTGAAATTCTAGTTATGCACTAACTAGCTAGCCTATAGACTCATGATTTATTATTGATGTTAGGTTTTTTAATTCTTTTCCTCCTATTCTTTGTTATTTTGTTAAACCTTAAATTTAGATAGTAATCGCTTCAGGGGTTGGACATTGCCTCAACATGTGTTTCTACAGCCCTTAGCAAAATCCTGATTGGTGCTTCTTGGCCTTATTGTAATACAAACGTTTAATGAAAATAACTGCGCACCCTGTGCTTACTGGAGCAGACACTGTTTCCTTCTAGTGCTAGCCACCACAAATACAATAGGCTGTAGGAGAGCAGGTGGGACTATGTTCTTGCCCTCTCTGTGCACAGGCTAGGTGAGCTGGCCCACTGCATAAGGGGAGCATAAGTTGTACCCCATTAAGTAGTGAGAGGCATAGTCCTCCTAATAAGCTCTTGAGCTACAGTGCTTTGTAGCATGTCTGTATGGACAGTCCACATAATCCTCCACATTCAGGGCTATATATGTCCCATTGTATCTTTAAACTACATGTCTATCAAGTATTATGTCATGTTTCTCAATGTTATGCACTGATTTATATGAAATATCATACAACAGGATGAAATAAAAAGAGTTGAGGGTGGTCAGTTTCTCATAGGATCAAGTCTATAATGCACAAGCAAAAGGAGTAGAATTAATTACCATGGGAATCTTAGATCTCCAACTACCCTGGCTTTGTTTGGTATTTCAAGCCTGTAGTTACAGCAATGAGAAGACTTTTCCTGTTTCTCTAAATCATTGCCTTGATGTCTAGCTATGTCTCTTAGGACAGCAGGCACCATGGGATCTCACAGGTGACTGTTGTGGTGGATTTCTTCAGATTCATTTTGAAAAAGTCTGTTCACAAATATACATACTAACAAACATGCATACAGAAACAGCAGCCCTCTTCTGTAAATTTGGATGTCTCTGATTCACCAGGCTTTCTTAAAATTCAATGAATTTGTTTCACTTAACTTGGTTTAGATCAGTCAATCAGTTCCATCTCACCTTTGGTCTTGGCTTTTTAAGATTCAGCTGAAAATGGATCTTCAAGCAGCTTGAACCCTTTTGTAGTCTCTGAACTGCTGACCAAACTTTAAAACTCCTTGATCCATCCAATACAGGGATGACTATCATACTCCTATTTCCTGAGAATGTGTTGGAAAAGGTCATTTTACTGAAGCTCTCCATAAAAAAACTTCACAGCTGCAAACAAAGACCTCTGTTCCTGTAGCAGTCCTCACTGATCATTGCAAAGACTGGCACAGGATGAGCTTGACTGTCTGCTGCTAAAACTCCCTAGATTTGCTCAGCCTAATACAACCATAAGAATTCTACTATTTTTTATCACCTGCTCTCACTGGTACTCTATTCTTAAAGAATTTTATAGTGTCAGAGGCAGCCTTGGGCTGCAGCTTGTACATCACTAACCCAACAGCTCTCGTCTATCTCCAATTTCACTGATGCCCAGTCATGCTGGATAAGCTCATTAGCTGGGCACAAAAACACAAATATATATAAAATATATTATCACTACAGGATACTATATACATTTCTGAAGCACAAATGTCCTTTGCCCACCTCATAAACTGAACAGATCTCATATCTGACACAGCATCCTCACACTCTGGAAAGCCTGCTTTTTTGTACAGTGACAGATCCCTGCATAGAGAATCAAATCAGGCAGAGATTTAAAAGAGTCATACAAGAAACCAGATCAAATTAAAACAACACAAGTCAGAGATTTAACAATGTCTGATTTTGAGGTCAGTTCCTTGCTTGTGATGTCAGTTTGTTGACTTTTTCCCCAGTGATGGATATCTTAGTGTCATTAGGCTTCAAAGGTAGCATTCTGGTGAGAGAATGGGATCTTAGAAATATTGTTTCAGACTGGCTTTTTCTGTAAATTAAAGAAAATGCTGTATTGGGTCACATTCTGAAGAATTGTTTTACACCAGAAGGGCTAGAAACATTACATGTTTAAAATGAAACCTTATCTTCTACAGAAACCTAAAGGTCCACTAGGCAGCTGCAAGAGAAACTGATGTTCTGAGGTATGGACAGCATGTTTTTCATTTCCTATTCTAAACAGTTGTATAATTTCAAACAGCTGCTTTGTTCCCTTTCACAGAGAGCTGCATTTCAATAGTGAGAGAAATAATTCCTATATAGAGTGGCCCATATGCTCACTTTTCTTTAAAGTAACAATGGAAAGAAGGTAGACAAAAATCATGGGGAACTGTATTTGAAACTGCAGTATGTTAGTTAACCTCAGCTTCTGCGCAGCTGCCATAAACCATAAATTTTGTAGAATTTATGCAACAGAGGCCCTAAAATGGATGAAGGGTTTGGCATGAAGGATGAAGGGGGAGAAGTTGAAAGAGAGCTACTATATGTAATATGTTCTACCCTGGGTAGCTGCATATGTTCTACCCAGGATAGCTAGTTTTAATTTATTTCTGCTGTTTCTTGTCAAATTCAATGGGACTAGTCATTTGTTTCAAGTTAGGCACATACTTAAATACCTTGTTGAATCAGGACCATAGTTAGGATGCGTGCATACATCCACATTTTCAATATGTTTTCAGATAAGGAGTGACAGAAAGCGAGGGCTTGGAATGAGAAATGGCTTTTTTTTTTCCTGTTTACATTTGGAATGCATTAAAAAACAGTAGCCCCAAGACTAAGAACAGTAAGCACTTCAGGAAATGGAGTCAGTAATCTCATCATTCTAAATTAAAAATCACCTCTTCAATCTGTTTTTCACCTGTGCTATGCCACAAAAACGGCAAGGCCATATTTATTTTCTCTGTGGTCAAAGTTAACCCAATAAGAAGTGAGAGTATTTTGTATCTGATCCCCCCGAGTTTCATCTTCTGCAGTGATTTGATCAGGTTTCTTGTATGACTCTTTTAAATCTCTGCCTGATTTGATTCCCTGTTCAGGGGTCTGTCATTGTACAAAAAGCAGGTTTTCCAGATTGTGAGGATGGTGTACCAGACATGAGATCTGCTCAGTTTATGAT